>NC_044038.1:93929615-94587659 GCF_901765095.1 Microcaecilia unicolor | reverse complement strand
ACACATCCGATACTGCCAGCTCACAGACAGTATCTGCGATTTCAGCTGGGCACACGTCACTTCCAGTACTGTGTGCTACCCTTTGGGCTCGCCTCTGCGCCCAGAGTGTTCACGAAGTGCTTGGCTGTAGTAGCAGCGGCACTTCGCAGACTGGGGGTACACGTGTTCCCATATCTCGACGATTGGCTGGTGAAGAACACATCCGAGGCAGGAGCTCTACAGTCCATGCAGATGACTACTCGCCTCCTGGAGCTACTGGGGTTTGTGATAAATTATCCAAGTCCCACCTTCTCCCAGTGCAGAAACTTGAATTCATAGGAGCTCTGCTGGATTCTCGGACGGCTCGCGCCTATCTCCCAGAGACGAGAGCCAACAATTTGTTGTCCCTCGTCTCGCGGGTGCGAGCGTCCCAGCAGATCACAGCTCGGCAGATGTTGAGATTGCTGGGCCACATGGCCTCCACAGTTCATGTGACTCCCATGGCCCGCCTTCACATGAGATCTGCCCAATGGACCCTAGCTTCCCAGTGGTTTCAGGCTGCTGGGGATCTAGAAGACGTGATCCACCTGTCCACGAGTTTTCTCAAATCCCTGTATTGGTGGACGATTTGGTCCAATTTGACTCTGGGACGTCCTTTCCAAATTCCTCAGCCACAAAAAGTGCTGACCACGGATGCGTCTCTCCTGGGGTGGGGAGCTCATGTCGATGGGCTTCACACCCAAGGAAGCTGGTCCCTCCAGGAACGCGATCTGCAGATCAATCTTCTGGAGTTACGAGCGGTCTGGAACGCTCTGAAGGCTTTCAGAGATCGGCTGTCCCACCAAATTATCCAAATTCAGACAGACAACCAGGTTGCCATGTATTACATCAACAAGCAGGGGGGCACCGGATCTCGTCCCGTGTCAGGAAGCCGTCAGCATGTGGCTCTGGGCTCGCCGACACGGCATGGTGCTCCAAGCCACATATCTGGCAGGCGTAAACAACAGTCTGGCCGACAGGTTGAGCAGGATTATGCAACCTCATGAGTGGTCGCTCAATTCCCGTGTAGTGCGACAGATCTTCCAGGTGTGGGGCACCCCCTTGGTAGATCTCTTCGCATCTCGAGCCAACCACAAAGTCCCTCAGTTCTGTTCCAGGCTTCAGGCCCACGGCAGACTGGCATCGGATGCCTTCCTCCTGGACTGGGGGGAGGGTCTGCTGTATGCTTATCCTCCCATACCTCTGGTGGGGAAGACTTTGTTGAAACTCAAGCAAGACCGAGGCACCATGATTCTGATTGCTCCTTTTTGGCCGCGTCAGATCTGGTTCCCTCTTCTTCTGGAGTTGTCCTCCGAAGAACCGTGGAGATTGGAGTGTTTTCCGACCCTCATCACACAGGACGAAGGGGCGCTTCTGCATCCCAACCTCCGGTCCCTGGCTCTCACGGCCTGGATGTTGAGAGCGTAGACTTTGCCTCTTTGGGTCTGTCAGAGGGTGTCTCCCGCATCTTGCTTGCTTCCAGGAAAGATTCCACTAAGAGGAGTTACTTCTTTCTATGGAGGAGGTTTGCCGTCTGGTGTGACAGCAAGGCCCTAGATCCTCGCTCTTGTCCTACACAGACCCTGCTTGAATACCTTCTGCACTTGTCTTGAGTCTGGTCTCAAGACCAACTCTGTAAGGGTTCACCTTAGTGCAATCAGTGCATACCATTACCGTGTGGAAGGGAAGCCGATCTCAGGACAGCCTTTAGTTGTTCGCTTCATGAAAGGTTTGCTTTTGTCAAAGCCCCCTGTCAAACCTCCTACAGTGTCATGGGATCTCAATGTCGTTCTCACCCAGCTGATGAAACCTCCTTTTGAGCCACTGAATTCCTGCCATCTGAAGTACTAGACCTGGAAGGTCATTTTCTTGGTGGCAGTTACTTCAGCTCGTAGAGTCAGTGAGCTTCAGGCCCTGGTAGCCCAGGCCCCTTACACCAAATTTCATCATAACAGAGTAGTCCTCCGCACTCACCCTAAGTTCTTGCCAAAGGTTGTGTCGGAGTTCCATCTGAACAAGTCAATTGTCTTGCCAACATTCTTTCCCCGTCCTCATTCCTGCCCTGCTGAACGTCAGCTGCACACATTGGACTGCAAGAGAGCATTGGCCTTCTATCTGGAGCGGACACAGCCCAACAGACAGTCCGCCCAATTGTTTGTTTCTTTTGATCCCAACAGGAGGGGAGTGGCTGTGGGGAAACGCACCATATCCAATTGGCTAGCAGATTGCATTTCCTTCACTTGCGCCCAGGCTGGGCTGGCTCTTGAGGGTCATGTCACGGCTCATAATGTTAGAGCCATGGCAGCGTCAGTAGCCCACTTGAAGCAGCCACTATTGAAGAGATTGCAAAGCTGCGACGTGGTCATCTGTCCACACATTCACATCTCATTACTGCCTGCAGCAGGATACCCGACGCGACAGTCGGTTCGGGCAGTCAGTGCTTCAGAATCTGTTCGGGGTTTAGAATCCAACTCCACCCCCCTAGGCCCATTGTTTATTCTGTCCAGGCTGCACTCTCAGTTAGTTGGATAAATTGTTAGGTCAATCTCAGTTATGTCCTCGCCGTTGCGAGGCCCAATTGACCATGGTTGTTGTTTGAGTGAGCCTGGGGCTAGGGATACCCCATCAGTGAGAACAAGCAGCCTGCTTGTCCTCGGAGAAAGCGAATGCTACATATCTGGTAGAAGGATTCTCTGAGGACAGCAGGCTGATTGTTCTCACAAACCCGCCCGCCTCCCCTTTGAGTTGTGTCTTCCCTCTCTTTGTCTGCTATATATGAGACTGGCCGGCACGAGCCGGTTTCGGGCGGGAAGACGGCCGCGCATGCGCGGTGCGCGAGGGCTAGCAAAGGATTTTGCTAGTGAAGATTCCAATTGGAGGGGCTGCCGTGGACGTCACCCATCAGTGAGAACAATCAGCCTGCTGTCCTCGGAGAATACCTTCTACAGGTATGTAGCATTCGCTAAACAGTACTTTACATATGTTTATCAGATGTCAAGCTTCTTTGGGTCACAACGGTTAAGTGCACTCTGCGGTTAACTGCATGCATTTCTTTGGTCCCAGACCCTTGCACTTAAGCGGATTGCACTGTATAATATATATATTGTGAAATGATGAGGCTAATGTGCAGATAGTGAAGCTCCCACCTCAGGATCCCAGGTCCCTCTTTCACTCAGGGTGAGCTGGTTCTCAGTATGCAGATGTATGCAAATTAATCTACCACCCTTTTCTGCTCAGGGTGACCTGCTTCTCACAAAGCAAACACAGTCAGGTTTCACCAATCAGGCTATTTTCATACACAACTTTATTCCAGCCTCTGGGGCACACTTCTTTTAGCTTAAAACACTTTCACAAGCTACAAGCTTCAACAGTTCTTCCAGCTTAACCATTTCATTTCTTCCTACTCAGTGCAATCTTCCATTTTAAACCTTTCTTCTTGCACAGTTCAATATCCATAGATTTCTTCCCCCTGAGCCCTCTCACACAGTCATTTGGGCTCAGTACTAACTCAGTCCCCGGACCCACAGTCCCCGGACCCACAGTCCAACTCAGTCCCCGGACCCACAGTCCCTCCTTGTAGCACACAGCTCTAGACACACAGTCTCTTCCTCTGGGCCACAGAGTACCTCTTCACTGTTCTAGACACAGTCTTTTCACCACCAGGCCATAGGGCTCAGCCAGCACTTCTCATGGGGATCCCTCTGCTTCAGTTACCAGCTCTCTTCCTCAGCTGCCAGCTCTTCTTTTTCCCTCACCACTCAGGTGGGGTATTAAGTAGTTAATGGCCAAACAGGACCCAGCCCCTAACCGGCTGCACCTGTTTCTATCCCCAGGACTCTCCCCGGTCCTAACGACCTCCAGCTATCCTCCAGGACTCGCCCCGGTCCTAGCGACCTCCAGCTATCCTCCAGGACTCGCCCCGGTCCTAGCAACCTCCAGCTATCCCTCCCCTTTCTGGCTCCCTTCAGCAACTCACCCAGCCCTTTTCCCTGGACATTTTAGGGGAACTACGCCCTCTAGGGGCCTAACCAGGGTAGGACAGCCTCTTCCTTCTTACAATATATATATATATATATATATATATATATATGAGACATGTATGCATCAATTAAGTTTGTATCCAAATAAGAATATGCACACAGTTTACAAGTCATTAAAAGAAGACTGAAAGATAAAAAATCAAGAATCAAAAGATAGAGAGCATTGCAGACAAACAGATAATCAAATAAGTACATAAGTAATGCCATACTGGGAAAAGACCAAGGGTCCATCGAGCCCAGCATCCCGTCCATGACAGCGGCCAATCCAGGCCAAGGGCACCTGGCAAGCTTCCTAAACGTACAAACATTCTATACATGTTATTCCTGGAATTGTGGATTTTTCCCAAGTCCATTTAGTAGCGGTTTATGGACTTGTCCTTTAGGAAACCGTCTAACCCCTTTTTAAACTCTGCCAAGCTAACCGCCTTCACCACGTTCTCTGGCAATGAATTCCAGAGTTTAATTACACGTTGGGTGAAGAAAACCTCTCTCTGGTTTGTTTTAAATTTACTACACTGTAGTTTCATTGCATGCCCCCTAATCCTAGTATTTTTGGAAAGCGTGAACAGATGCTTCACATCTACCTGTTCCACTCCACTCATTATTTTATATACCTCTATCATGTCTCCCCTCAGCCGTCTCTTCTCCAAGCTGAAAAGCCCTAGCCTCCTTAGTCTTTCTTCATAGGGAAGTCGTACCATCCCCACTATCATTTTAGTCACCCTTCGCTGCACCTTTTCCAATTCCACTATTTCTTTCTTGAGATGCGGCGACCAGAATTGAACACAATACTCAAGGTGCGGTCGCACCATGGAGCGATATAACGGCATTATAACATCCTCACACCTGTTTTCCATACCTTTCCTAATAATACCCAACATTCTATTTGCTTTCCGAGCCGCAGCAGCACACTGAGCAGAAGGTTTCAGTGTATTATCGACAACGACACCCAGATCCCTTTCTTGGTCCGTAACTCCTAACGTGGAACCTTGCATGACATAGCTATAATTCGGGTTCTTTTTTCCCACATGCATCACCTTGCACTTGCTCACATTAAACATCATCTGCCATCTAGCCGCCCAGTCTCCCAGTCTCGTAAGGTCCTTCTGTAATTTTTCACAATCCTGTCACGAGTTAACGACTTTAAATAACTTTGTGTGTCAGCAAATTTAATTACCTCACTAGTTACTCCCATCTCTAAATCATTTATAAATACAGTATATTAAAAAGCAACGGTCCTAGCACAGACCCCTGAGGAACCCCACTAACTACCCTTCTCCATTGTGAATACTGCCCATTTAACCCCACTCTCCGTTTCCTATCCTTCAACCAGTTTTTAATCCACAATAGGACTTTTCCTCCTATCCCATGACCATCCAATTTCCTCTGGAAGAGCCTTACCAAAAGAGTCCTATGGATCTGCTTAAGGACTGATAAGAAAAGATATCCTAATGTAGGAGAGAGCACAGAGGAAAAAATGGATCAGCACTTAATTCCACTTTATTGGGTCCAGAGAAATAATCAGTTCTATGGCATATGTGTGTATATATATATATTAAAAAAATATTTTTTAATGTTTTTGCAATATGATCTTGTGCTAACCGTCTGTGCAATAAGAGCCTGATTACACAGTGGAGAGGGCTAGTTATGATAACAGAATACAAATTAAAAGGGAGCTGGTTCGTTTGAAAGATCCACGAGTGCCTCAGAATGCAAGATGATAGCCACCTTATATCTCTCCATGCCATAACAGAAATCATATTTCATACTCATGCATTATTTTATCCGGAAAAAAAGCTAAACTAAACGTTTATGCATTTCATTTACATGACGGTTAGCACAACATCACATTGCAAAAACTTTTTATAACTTTTTTTATATATACACATATGCCATAGAACTGATTATTTCTTTGGACCCAATAAAGTGGAATTAAGTGCTGATCCATTTTTTCCTCTGTGCTCTCTCCTACATTAGGATACACATCCTGATTGCCCATTTAATTTTATATCTTTTCTTATCAGTCCTTAAGCAGATCCATAGGACTCTTTTGGTAAGGCTCTTCCATTTGATTATCTGTTTGTCTGCAATGTTCACTATTATTTGATTCTTGATTTTTTTATTTTTCAGTCTTGTTTTAATGATTTGAAAACTGTCTGTGCATATTCTTCTTTATTTTGGATACAAATTTAATTGATGCATGCATGTCTCATATATTTTTATGTATTTTATATATATATATTGTAAAGAGTATGTAGGAAAGGCCCCAAAGGAACCCTGGGTTAGGCCAGAATACCCCCGGTATAGGCAGGCATGCCCCAGAAAAAAACTAGAAATAAGGAACTCCAACTCCCAGCATTCCCCAAGGGAGACCGGGGATAAGAGAAACTATGTGCATTCCCAGGAGTATCCAGAGGAGGGCCGCAGGGGAAGGAATAAGGCTGATTCTCCAACCTGGTGGAAGAGGTGGTGGAACAGGTGGGTGGAGAAAGAAGAGCCACCAAAGAGCTTTAATGAAAGAAAGGGTGAACAGCTGGGAGAAGGGCGGGGCGAGGAGAATATGGATTGGGCTCCTGAGGAGAGAGAGGCAGAGAGTGAACCTTGCCCTATGGAGTTGACTGAACGGGAGAACACCCTGGAAGAGCCGATGGACTTTTCAGCTCTGGCTCAGCGAAAGCCAAGGAAGTAGCAGGGCCAAGCCGGGTCAAGCGGGAGGAGGTCAGGTAGGAGTATGACTGACCAAGAGGGTGGGACCCTAGGCTTTGAGCCCGCGCAAAGCCATTATTGTGTGTTTTGAAAGCCTGGCTAAACGGAGCGGTGTTTTTGAAAGCTTGGCTAGAACTAAACTGTGTTTTTGAAAGCCTGGCTAAAATTGAACTGTGTTTTGAAAGCCTAGCTGGACTGAGCTATGTTTTTGAAGCTTGGCTAAAATTGAACTGTGTTTTGAAAGCCTGGCTAAACTGAGCTGTGTTTTGGAAGGCTTGGCTAAAAATTGAACTGTGTTTTGAAGGCCTGGCTAAACTTGAACTATGTTTTGAAAGCCTAGCTGGACTGAGCTGTGTTTTTGAAGCTGGGCTAAAAATTTGAACTGTGTTTGGAAACCAGGGCTGAATTGCGCTGGGTGTTTTTTTTTTCTGCTACTCTCCAGGGGACCGGGAGAGAAAGCAGCGGTGGAAGCCTGCACGGTGTAGCAGTGTTTGTTGTTTTGGAGAAGCAATTGGGAGAAGGAGGGACGTTCCTCCTATTCAATAAAAAGCTTCCTTATATTTGTTTTTTGAGACAAAGGGGAGTCATACAGGAGTGTGTTTTTTTTTTGTTTGGGTTTTTTTTTCTTGGAAGAGCTGCAACCCAGGAGGAAAGAGGATCCACTTTACAATTGGTGTCAGAAGTGGGATCGCTTCGCGGACCTGTCGCTCGAGGAGGCCAAGACCAGCAGGACAGAAAAGCCCGACGGAGGGGCCAACGCTGAGAAAGGCGCAGACCCGTCTGGGGTTCCGGTAAGCGGGGCCTAGATTGGGGGAAATAAAGGGATCCTAGTAAAAGGGGAAACATAAGTAGTGAAACCGCACTTGGAGGTGTCCTCTGTTTTTTTTTCCCTCCAGGAGTCGCTGTTCCGGAGCAAGGATGGACCCCAAGGAGATCTTCGCTTGGATGACGATGCAGTTCCAGAAACAGCAAGAACTGACGGGGAAGATGGTGGAAGACTCCTTGACGGCGGCATGAGAGCAGCAACAACCGGTGCTGAATATGCTCCAGGATTTTTTTCAGCGAGGGATCGAGGCTCCCAGGGGCGGTGGAGCCGGAGCAACTGGACAGGGGCCAGGAGGAAGCGGTGCGGTAGGACCTTTATCCCTGAACTCACTTACTTGGGGAAAGTTGTCTGAGCAGGATAATGTAGATGATTTCCTGACCGCCTTCAAGAGGGTGGCAGTGGCCGCAGGGTGGCCACAAGAGCAGTGGGCCTTGCGGTTAGTGCCTTCATTATCTGGGGAGGCTCTAGGAGCCTTTAGGGACTTGGCTCCTGGGGACGCGGCCAACTATGGGAGGTTGAGAGAGGCCATTAAGGACAGATATGGACTAAGTACCCAGGCTTATAGGCGTAAGTTTCGGTCCACCAAATGGGAAAAGGGGGAAACCCCTAAAGCGGTGGCCACTAGACTGATGGACTTGGTAAAAAAATGGTTGGAACCTGATCGCCACACCACGGGAGAGATTCTTCAAGAATTAGTAGTGGAGCAGTTCCTGCAGGGCCTTCCTAGGGAGATTAGGGCAGGATTGGTCCAAAGGGGCTGTAAGACGGTGGAGGCCGTGACAGCCGGGTTGGAGTGTTATCTGGAGGCCCAACATTGGGGAGAATCCGACCTGGAGGGTGGTAAGCCCCGATCTGTGGGAGGCTGGGGGTCCAAAAGTTCCTTTTTTAAGCCTGATCCCCAGGGAGGGAAACCCGATTACGGCTGGGGTGGTAAAAAGCCCGTGGTGCCCTCAGGCCCTGAAAAGAAGGCCCCCTCGTATGAAGGAAAAATCTGCTATAAGTGTGGGAAGACTGGGCACTTCCGGAGGGATTGCCCAGGTCGAGAGGGATGGACCTCGCAGGTGGCCCAAGGGTTTAGGCCTCGGTATACTGCTAAGGTGGAGGTTGAGGGTTTACCGGTGGTAGCCATGTTAGACTCCGGGGCAGACCAGTCCATGATCTCTAGGAGGTTATGGGAACAAATAAGAAAGAGGAGGACAGGATATAAGGATACCTATGAGGGAGCAGTGGCTATTCAATGTATACATGGGGCCAGTACTCGTTATACCCTCCATAGGGTTCACGTGAAGGGGCCCACAGGGGAGATAGAGATAGCCATTGCCGTTCTGCCCAGACTGCCACAGGAGATGATTTTGGGAAGGGACTGGCCCCCCTTTACCGAGTGTATTAGTGAAAAAAGAGTGTTGGTCACTACCCGCTCTCAGGCTCGGCGAGACCCTGAGGCTGAGGAAGAGGGAATAGGAGGTATTTTTCCTTTTCAAGGGGAGGTCTTAGGGGAGCCGGGAAAAGAGAAAAAAGGGAAAGCTTTGAAAAAAAAGGAGCAGAGGGGCAGACGGGAGGCCTTGGAGCAGGCAAGAAAAGAAAGTTATCTGCCAGTAGCCCCGAAAGAATTGAGCGAGCAGTTTCCCCAGTTTCATAGGGAGCAGGCCACGGACCCTACTTTAGAATATGCATGGGAACGGGCCCGACAGGGGGAGGGCCAGGAAGCCCCGGGGTTCATGATAGAGGGGGACATTCTATATCGCAGGGTACCCAATTGGGAGAACTCTGAAGCGGGGAGACAGCTAGTAGTCCCCCAAGCTTTCCGTCCCCTAGTGGTAAGGCTCGCGCATGATCACCCTTTGGGGGGGCATAAGGGCTCCCAAGCTACCCTGACGCAGATATTGGGCCGGTTTTATTGGCCAGGAGTTTATGGGGAGGTGGAGAGGTATTGCAAGTCCTGCCCCAACTGTCAGAAGGTGACAGACCGGCTACCGCCTAAGGCACCGTTAAAACCCCTTGCTAGAGTGGAACAACCGGGGAGGAGAATAGCCATGGATATTATTGGCCCAGTAACAAAATCTCAGAGAGGCTTCCTCTACGTTTTAGTGGTTATGGATATGGCCACTAGGTACCCCTGGGCCATTCCTTTGAGAAGCATATCAGCGAAGGTCATTGCCAGAGAACGGATAAAAGTCTTTTGTGAGGTGGGATTCCCCCAAGAAGTTTTGACCGACAGGGGGTCCAACTTTATGTCAAGTACCTTAAGGCAAGTGTGGGAGGCTTTTGGGATACAACATATCCGTACAGCGGCCTACCATCCTCAAACTAATGGGATGGTGGAACGTTTTAATAGAACTTTAAAGGATATGTTAAAAAAAGCGTTAGGCGAGGATAGGACAGGTTGGGACCAACTGTTACCCTTCGTGCTATATGCCTACAGGGAGAAGGTGCAAGACTCATTAGGAGTTGCGCCTTATGAATTGATGTTTGGACGGAGGCCCAGGGGCATTTTAGATATTTTACAGGAACACTGGGTACCCCCGGATACCTCCGATCAGTCAGTGGTCGAATACCTACAGGATCTGAGGACCAGATTAGATAAGTTACAGGAATATTCCCAGGATAGGCTGGAACAGAGCCAAAATCGTCAAAAGGAATATTATGATAAGGGTACTTGTGAGAGGGAGTTTGCAATCGGAGATAGGGTCCTTATCCTAATCTCGGAGGATCCTCATAAGTTTGCCTCTAGGTGGAAGGGTCCCTGGGTGGTGAGGAGGAGACTTGGGCCTCTTACATATGAGGTGGCGAACGAAAAGGGGCGGGTCCAAACCTTCCATGTTAACCTGATGAAACCCTGGGTAGCAAGGGTAGGCTTTCAGACCCGGGGAGAGGAAAAGGAGGGAGAGGAGTTAGGACCGCAAATAAGAGATATTTTCAAGCCCGGTGAACCAGGGGTTAATCCCCGGTTGACACAAGTACAAAAGAAAGAGATAGGAAGGCTCCTGAAAGGGTTTGATGATGTGTTGACAGCCTGCCCTGGAAATACTCACCTAGTGGAGCACGACATCATAACGGAAAGGGGTAAAGTAGTTCGGCAAAAGCCATATAGGCTGTCCCCCATGAAAAGGAGGGAGGTGATAAAACAGGTCCAGGAAATGTTAGACTTCGGGGTGATCGAAGAGTCAAATAGCCCCTGGTCAAGCCCAGTGGTGTTAGTACCGAAACCTGAAGGGAAGTGGAGATTCTGCATAGATTTCCGCCAGCTTAATAATATCTCTCAAGCAGATGCATATCCTATGCCCTATATTGAGGAGCTGGTGGACAGGCTAGGATCTGCACAATATCTCACCACCCTGGACTTGACAAAAGGGTACTGGCAGATTCCCCTTAGGACAGGGGCACAAGCTAAGACCGCCTTTAGTACGCCCATAGGCCTGTACCAGTTCAAAAGATTGCCCTTTGGCCTTAATTCAGCAGCTGCAAGCTGCCAGAGGTTGCTGGACAGGGTTCTCCGACCACATCAGGCATATGCCTCCGCCTATATGGATGATGTGGTAATACATAGTGGAGACTGGAACACCCATTTAAACCAGGTAGAGGCAGTGCTGCAGGCTTTCAGGGAGGCAGGTCTCACCCTGAACCCAAAAAAATGTTATTTTGCACAGTACCGGGTGAAGTATTTAGGGTATAATGTGGGAAGGGGAGAGGTCCGGCCCTTATTGAATAAGGTTAGAAGCATCCAAGAGTTTCCCAGGCCAAACACCAAGAAACAATTGCGTAGATTCCTGGGGATGGTAGGGTATTACCGCAGGTTCATCCCTCATTTTTCCGCAATGGCCACTCCTTTAACTGACATGCTGAGAGGGAAGAATCCGGACCATTTGAGGTGGGGAGGGGAGGAGTTGAGGGCATTTGAACAGATGCAGAGGGCCCTGTGCCAGGAACCTGTGCTGAAGGCAGTGGATTTTGAAAAGCCCTTTGTCCTTCAACCAGATGCTTCAGGGAGGGGGTTAGGCGCAGTGCTGTCCCAAGAGCATGAAGGGGAGGAACACCCGGTGCTTTATTTAAGCCGGAAGCTCCTGCCTCATGAGGAACATTACTCCACCATAGAAAAGGAGTGTTTAGCCATACGATGGGCAGTGCAGGAGTGTAGTGTCTATTTAGAAGGGAGAAAATTTAAGTTGGTAACGGACCATGCGCCCCTGAAATGGTTGAATGTAATGAAGAATAATAATGGGAGACTAATGCGATGGTACTTAGCATTGCAGCCTTTCCAATATGCTGTGGAGCATCGTCCCGGGCGATGTTTAGGAAATGTTGATGCCCTGTCCCGGGTGGAGGAGGAGGAGGAAAAAGAATGCGGGGGTGGAAGTTTAAGGGGGGGGGGGGGTATGTAAAGAGTATGTAGGAAAGGCCCCAAAGGAACCCTGGGCTAGGCCAGAATACCCCCGGTATAGGCAGGCATGCCCCAGAAAAAAACTAGAAATAAGGAACTCCAACTCCCAGCATGCCCCAAGGGAGACCGGGGATAAGAGAAACTATGTGCATTCCCAGGAGTCTCCAGAGGAGGGCCGCAGGGGAAGGAATAAGGCTGATTCTCCAACCTGGTGGAAGAGGTGGTGGAACAGGTGGGTGGAGAAAGAAGAGCCACCAAAGAGCTTTAATGAAAGAAAGGGTGAGCAGCTGGGAGAAGGGCGGGGCGAGGAGAATATGGATTGGGATCCTGAGGAGAGAGAGGCAGAGAGTGAACCTTGCCCTATGGAGTTGACTGAACGGGAGAACACCCTGGAAGAGCCGATGGACTTTTCAGCTCTGGCTCAGCGAAAGCCAAGGAAGTAGCGAGGCCAAGCCGGGTCAAGCGGGAGGAGGTCAGGTAGGAGTATGACTGACCAAGAGGGTGGGACCCTAGGCTTTGAGCCCGCGCAAAGCCATTATTGTGTGTTTTGAAAGCCTGGCTAAACGGAGCGGTGTTTTTGAAAGCTTGGCTAGAACTAAACTGTGTTTTTGAAAGCCTGGCTAAAATTGAACTGTGTTTTGAAAGCCTAGCTGGACTGAGCTATGTTTTTGAAGCTTGGCTAAAATTGAACTGTGTTTTGAAAGCCTGGCTAAACTGAGCTGTGTTTTGGAAGGCTTGGCTAAAAATTGAACTGTGTTTTGAAGGCCTGGCTAAACTTGAACTATGTTTTGAAAGCCTAGCTGGACTGAGCTGTGTTTTTGAAGCTGGGCTAAAAATTTGAACTGTGTTTGGAAACCAGGGCTGAATTGCGCTGGGTGTTTTTTTTTTCTGCTACTCTCCAGGGGACCGGGAGAGAAAGCAGCGGTGGAAGCCTGCACGGTGTAGCAGTGTTTGTTGTTTTGGAGAAGCAATTGGGAGAAGGAGGGACGTTCCTCCTATTCAATAAAAAGCTTCCTTATATTTGTTTTTTGAGACAAAGGGGAGTCATACAGGAGTGTGTTTTTTTTTTGTTTGGGTTTTTTTTTCTTGGAAGAGCTGCAACCCAGGAGGAAAGAGGATCCACTTTACAATATATATGCGCATGTGTGTATTTATTATATAGATAGATAGATATAGATATGCATGTGTGTGTGTATTTATTTTATATATATATATATATATATATATATATATATATATATATATATATATATATATATATATTTCTAACTTTTTATGATGAATATATTCATGTGATATTAATTTTGGTCCTCTACTCCTATATGAATTGTTTGTGTTTGAAATTATTTGTGTACTTGCATTGGCGTTTTGCCTCTCTTATAATTATGTAATTGAGAGATATATTTATGTATTTTATAATTGTTTTTGACTAATATATTTATGTATTTTTATGTCAGACCCCTTATGCAGACGTCTGTACACCGAAACACGGCCCGTGTCGGGTATTGTTACAATAAAGGACTATATTCTTCTCAATCCTGAAGGCCCAGTGTTTGCTCTTTTTGTTTTCTTGTTTATATTTGTATGCTGTTTCTCTCTCTTTTTGTGACATTAGTATTATGCTGACATCATATTATATTTCTGTTATGTGAATTTCAGTGCTGTTAAAGTTGTATATTTTTGATACTGTTTCATGTAGTCCTATTATTAGGTTTGAATATGCTGTTTTCAAGTTTACCTCATTCATTGTATTTATGTTTATATTTGGTCATTTTTACTATTGTTATGCTGTTAACAAAATTGTATGTTTTATGTCAACTGGAGGAGTGGCCTAGTGGTTAGGGTGGTGGACTTTGGTCCATGGGAACTGTGGAACTGAGTTTGATTCCTACTTCAGGCACAGGCAGCTCCTTGTGACTCTGGGCAAGTCACTTAACCCTCCATTGCTCCCTGTAAGCCACATTGAGCCTGCCATGAGTGGGAAAGCACAGGGTACAAATGTAACAAAAAAAAAAAAAAAACTGAACCTGCTGTACACCACTTTGGGTGAATCTCTTCATAAAGGCAGTTAATAAATACATTTTATTATTATTACTGTGATTTTATTGTTATTGCTGTGATTGTAAACCACTTTGACCTCTTTGTAGAAAAAGTAGTATATCAAGTGCCATTAAACATTAAACAGTGGCGGAGGGGATAAAGAAGAGCAGGGGAGATGCCAGACTATGGGGGAGGGCAGGTTTCAGACTATGGGAGGGGGCTAATGCTGAGCTACAGGGAGTGGTGGTGTGGGGGAATGGTAGGGTAGGGCTGATTCCGGGCTACAGGGTATGAATTGGGAGTAGGGAAGGGCAGGGCTGATTCCGGGCTACAGGGATTGATGGAGAACGGTAGGGAAGGGCAAGGCTGATGCCGGGCTACAGGAATGGATGGTGGATAAGAAAATGAAGGGTATGGCTGATGCCAGACTACAGGCAGGGTGGGGGGAGAGGGTAAGGTAGAGCAAGGCTGATTCCAGGCTACAGGGATGGATACCGGGGAGGGGGCAGGGAAGGGTATGGCTGATGCCAGGCCACAGGGGTGGATAGGGAGCGGGGTAGGGAAGGGCAGGGCTGATGCCAGGCTACAGAGGAAAGGAAAAGACTTCAAAGGTATTTACCTTTTTTATGAATACAGCTTTATCAGGCATTTATGTTTGTTATAAAGCAAAGTTTGAAGGATATGTGCCATTGCTGTAATTATTTTACAGGATACTGTGATGTGTGTTGAGATTCTGTGGTCAAGTTTAAGATATGGGATAATGTAACTATATTTTTAAAAATGTTGGTGTTTCCATTAAGTTGCATGTGGTTTATGTTGATGCAGGACAGCTGTTGGGGCAGATTATTTATTTAGAAATCCATAATCAAGTGCACTCTAAGCCTGGTAACAGGCCACACTTTGCATTTAAGTGGTTGCATTCCTTGCATATTCTGAGGACAGTTTCCACTTCTGTGTCATTACTATGTGCTATTTATTTTTAATTTTCATTTGTTATGTGCATAGAAAAGTGCCTTGGTTCATTAGGGACTATTTATTAAGAAAAAAATGAAATTTCTTCACAAAAGTGGAGAAATTGCCCATAGTGACCAATCAAGTTTTATCTGAAACAAGGAATGTGACTGGTCACTATGGGGCAGTTCTTCACTTTTGTAGAGAACGTTTTCTCCTGTTTTTATAAATAGACCCCATCTGTAAGTCTCTTTGTTCATTTTTACTGAGATTGTAAGAACAACACACCAGCTGTCAAGGGGCCAGACAGTTTATATGGGAGTGAAATATAACTGTGTCTTGTTCCAAATACCATGTCAAATGATCTGTATGTGTTATGTTGCCAAGTTAATTAACAATTTAATAATAAAATGTCCATTTCAAAATCTCTGCTGATCAGTGGTATTTGGTTGAAATTTGTTAGACTTAGGAGGTACTTGGCTTGAAGAAGTTGAGAAATACTAATTTAGAATACTAGTGTAACAGTTTGTGCAGCGCTGCGTACGCCTTGTAGCGCTATAGAAATGCTAAATAGTAGTAGTAGTAGTAGTAGATATGCATCAATATACTAGGTATGAGCACTTAATGCCTGCTGTAAAGCTGGCATTCTTTTATTTGGACTTTGCTCACACCTTTTTCACTATTATCTCAAGGTGAGTTACAATCAGGTAGACTGGGTATGGCTCATAATTTAATTTTAAACCTGAGGAAATGGAGGGTTAAGTGACTTCCCAAAATCACAAGGAGCTGCAGTGGGATTTGAACCAGCCACCTCTGGCTGTCCAGCCTGGGGCTCTAACCACTAGGCTACTCCTCCACTGCATAAGTACCCCTATCTAAATGCCAGAGATACATGGGTAACTCATAGTATTCTATAAATTCATTTAAGAGAATCAGTCTCTGTAGGCTCTGCCCATGGAAGAGTAGTCTAATGGTTGTTAGAGTGGGGTGGGCTGTAAACCTAAGGGACTGTGTTCAATTTCTACTACAGTTCCTAATGAGAAGTCACCTAATTCTCTGCTGCCCCAGGCACTGAACCTTAGATTGAGAACCCACTAAAGACAGAAAAAGTACCTGCATATAATAAATATAAACCACTTTGGTTATACCACAGAAAGGCAGTGTATCAAATCAATGACCTACAGTACTTTACCTATAAAATATGCACATATTCACAGAATAGCTCTTAGGCAGAATTTGGCCATTCATGCATTTATGTGCACACATTGGCGCATATATGCCATTACTAGTAAAAAAAAAAGCCCATTTCTGAAAGAAATGAAACAGGCGCTAGGAAAATGATGATCTAATTGCAATTATGTTGTTAAGGGAACCATTACCAAAAATCAGGGTACATAATGAGTAATTTAGAAATGTGTATGTATAGTATTTTAAAAAATAGAGAATGTAAATAACTTTAATTGCAAACATAATGCTGGCTTAGATTTTTAAAATTTCTTTATAAACAATATTTTTTGTGTAAACTTTGTCAAAACAAAGGAAAACCTTTCCTTGTTCAGGACCATCTATAACTTTAACAATTGCATTAGAAGACTTACAAACTTGTGAAAATTCAACATATAGTAACTGGTTCTGGTAGGAAAATGCCAACTTTTTCAAATGTTTGTCCTTGTGACTTATTAATTGTCATTGCAAAAGCCAATTTCACAAGAAATTGTTTTCTCCATCCACCCATGTCCAGCAACCCTCCTCTCCCCTGCCCTCCCCTCCATCCACCCATACCCAGCGATTCTCTTCTCTCCCCTGCCCCCCTCCAGCCACCTATACCCAGCGATTCTCCTCTGTCCCCTGCCCCCCTCCAGCCACCCAGCGATTCTCCTCTCTCCCCTGCCCCCCCTTCCAGCCACCCAGCGATTCTCCTCTCTCCCCTGATTACCTCCGTCGAAGTGGCCGCGTCATTGAAAGCCCTGCCCATCTCTAGCCTTCCCTTCGAGTTCGTTCCCTCAGAGTCCTGTCCTCGCGGAAAGAGGAAATGACATCAGAAGCCGGGACTCTGAGGGAACAAAGTTGAAGGGAAGGCTAGAGACGGGCAGGGCTTTCAATGACGTGGCCACTTCGATGGAGGTAATCAGGGGAGAGAGGAGAATCGCTGGGTGGCTGGAGGGAGGGCAGGGGAGAGAGGAGAATTGCTGGGTGGTTTGAGGGGGGCAGGGGAGAGAGGAGAATCGCTGGGTGGCTAGAGGGGGGGCAGGGGAGAGAGGAGAATCGCTGGGTGGCTGGAGGGGGGCAGGAGAGAGAGGAGAATCGCTGGGCGGTGCAGGCAAACGAAGGCAGTGGTGGGAGGTAGACGTCAGGCAAGCAGGCTTCTACTGCGGGAGAGTGACGTCAGGAGATGGTTACAAATGCAGGCAGACACATTGGAACGTTGCAGGAGCAAATTATTATATTAGATTCTAATCATTTATGCACAGGTTAAGTGTGCAAATGTTAGTGCCAAATTTTTAGAATTACCTCCTATCCCCCAGATTCTATATATGGTGTGCCAACTAGCATGCATTAAATTGTGTGTGCGGCCAATTTACATGTGCTACTCAATGAGTTAACAAGCCTATCAGTGTTGATAATTGGCCATTAACAATCAATTATCAACACTAACTGGCAATAATTGGAATTTACATGCACATCTTTTTAGACAAATTCTAAAGCGGTGTGTGTAAATTCCAGTGCATGTAGGAAAAAAGGGGGCACGGCAATGGGTGGAGTGTGGGCATGTCGGGCAATCAAATCTACACGCATGGTTATAGAATGCAAGGGAGCACACCTAGATTTAGGCACATCATTTTCACCAGCTTTTCACTGGTGTAAATGGCAGAGCTTAAATATAGGCCCATCCACCCAGCCTATGATCTATTCTATAAACCGCATCTGAATGTAGACACGACTTACAGAATACCGCAAGGCGCGTATATTGGATGTGCCTAGATTTTAGTCGCCATATATAGAATCTAGCCCTACAACACTAAAGTAAATCCTAGGAGGACCAGAAAAGACCTTCAGAGTGTATCTAGTCCACTCCCTATCTCTAGGCAAAATCAACTGTATCTAAACCTTCCCAAAGAAATATTTCATTTCATTTATTGATCAGACCGCACAGACACCATCCTAAGAACAAAGCCCAACAACACAACCATCAAACCTGATCATCTAATAGCCCTAAGCGAACCAACACCAAAATGAACACCGCCAAACTGCTCCTAATAATTTACTTCTTATCCCTAATCCACCACACTCTAACCACCCCTCTCACAGATACCAACAATATACCCACAATACACAAGTTCAACAGACTATCCAGATACAATACATCTCACCAAAATAACAACAACCAAAACAATGGAAGAACTACTACACTTGGACAAAATCAATACAAAGGTAAGAAAGGACACAACAAACCCATACTACAAGAGAATAGACAACTAACAAAAATCAATACAACTTCGAACCTAGTTGACCCCTACCAAATAATTCAAGTGGGATACATAAATGTCAGATCAGTAGTCAACAAAGCAACAATAATAACAGTCTGGATCATGGCAGACAATCTCAACCTATTATTCATCAGTGAAATCTGGATCCACGATCATAACGACCCCCACAATTTTAGATCTATGCCCCCCCAGTTTACAAAATCACTCACTGGACAAGAAAAGGAAAAAGAGGCGGAGGCATAGTACTAATCCATGGATCCCACTTCACTGTAACAACAATAGCCAAGTCCATAACACCCCAACTTGAAATCGCCTCAGTTAGAATCCACCATACAATCTTGCTTGTCCACCAGGTAACTGGCATGAATGCCAATCACACTTCATGGATTTCATATCAAATACCTGTGTATCTAACTCCAACCTACTTATAATAGGGGACATAAACCTACACCTAGAAGACCCTAACTCAACCAATGCACGTGAATGCAAAGATTTCCTCCAAGTATGAGATCTCAATTGGCCAAATGTGCAAGCAACCCATGTCAAAGGACACACACTCGACCTCATCACACACAAACTGTCATCAGACTTAAACCTTACTATCAGATACAAAATGGACAGACACACCATGGTCAGACCACCACAAACTAAACCTATCCCTACAATGGTGAAAAAAAACGCTCATACCACAAACAAGAATGCACAACCTAAACCACGAGAGACCAAATTGACCCGGTAACATTTTGGCAACAGATTTACAAGAATGAATGGGTAACACAAACGGACTCGAAACACTATCTCCTTGATTGGGACAACAGATGCAGAAGCACATTAGACAAAATAGCACCACTACAAACAAGAGCCTCATGAAGACAACTCGATACCATGGTTTAATGAAGAACTGAAAAAACTAAAAACACAAGTTAAGAGGCTTGAACGAGCACGGATTAAAATAAAAGATGAACACACACTTAACGCATGGAAACAAACGCAAAGAAAATACAAATATGCAATAAGACAAACCAAAAGGTCATACTACAAAACCAAAATAGGACCAGACTACAAAGACATGCATAAACTTTTCCAACTCGTGAACAAACTACTAGATACCACACCGGTTACCACAACCAACATAGACACCCCATCAGCAGACAATCTTGCTAAATACTTCAACGAGAAAATTATAAAGCTACGAAACACGTTACCACTTAACATCACTGACCACGAAAAATTCATTGACTGTCTGGACCCAATCCCCGATGAATACCCAGCAAACTGAATCTGGACAAACTTCGCTCTACTCACCGATGAAATCATCACCCAAGCGATCAACAGGTTCGCCAAATCCCACTGCAAACTGGACACCCCACTGCAAACTGGACACGTCCCAACAACCTAATAAAATCTGCCCCTCAACGCTTCATAGCAGACCTCACGTCACACCTAAATTACATGCTACAACATGGACTCTTCCCCAAGGATAAAGGACACATACTACTCATCCCAATACCTAAAGATTCAAAGAAAAAAGCAAATGACATAACCAACTACCGCCCGGTAGCATCCATCCCTCTGGCAGTCAAACTATTGGAATGCATGGTAACTAAACAACTTACAGACTACTTAAACAAATTCTCAATACTACATGAATCACAATCAGGATTTCGATCCAACCACAGCACCGAAACAGTACTAATCACTCTCCTTACCAAATTCAAAGAAGCAATTGCAACTGGCAATAGTGTACTTCTCCTACAATTCGACATGTCCAGTGCGTTCGACATGGTAAACCATAAAATACTACTAAACATCCTAGAATACTTTGGGATCGGTGGAAGCGTACTTAATTGGATCAAGAGCTTCCTAACCACAAGAACATACCAAGCGATATCAAATTCGAACACATCATCACCATGGAAACCAGAATGTGGAGTACCCCCAAGGATCACCGCTTTCACCGACCCTCTTCAACCTAATGATATATATTAATATTTATTGCATTTGTATCCCACATTCCCCCACCTATTTGCAGGCTCAATGTGGCTTACATAGATTTGAAACATTGTCATTGCAGGATATCAGATACAATTATTAATGTGTAATGATTAGGAGAGGTAAGAGAAGAAGGAAGAGAGTGATTAGGGTAGTTGTAGCAGGTAGGCATTCTTAATTGATTGGGTTAGTGGGGTGACTTAGTGAGGTTATAGGTTCTAATTGTGGGACTTGTAGAAAAAGAAGAATGTCTTTAAGGATTTTCGAATGATAAATGTTTTCATTGATTAGTTTAGTAAGGCTATAGGTTCTCTTGATGACACCCCTAGCCAAATCGCTATCCAACCAAGGCCTTAATCCTTACATCTAAGCAGATGATGTCACGATCTACATCCCGTTCAAACATGATCCAACAGAAATCACAAATTAAATCAAATACAGCCTCCAAATCATGTATTCATGGGTGGATGCATTTCAATTAAAACTCAACGCAGAAAAAACACAATGTCTCATCCTCTCATCACAATACAACACGAACAAACCTACCACTATAAACACCCCAGGCTACACCCTTCCTGTTTCAGATAGCCTGAAAATTCTCAGAGTTACAATTGACCGAAATCTCACACTAGAAAGCCAAGCGAAAAATACAACAAAGAAAATGTTCCATTCAATGTGGAAACTCAAAAGAGTAAAACCTTTCTTCCCAAGGGAAATATTCCGCAGCCTGGTACAATCAATGGTGCTAAGCCACATAGATTACTGCAATGCAATCTATGCCGGATGCAAAGAACAAATCATTAGGAAACTCCAAACTGCCCAAAACACCGCAGCCAGACTCATATTTGGAAATATGAAAGTGCCAAACCCCTAAGAGAAAAACTACACTGGCTCCCACTTAAAGAACGTATTGTGTTCAAAATTTGCACCCTGGTTCATAAAATTATTCACGGTGAGGCCCCAGTCTACATGACAGACCTCATAGACTTACCAAACAGGAACACAAAAAGGTCAGCACGACATTCCTGAATCTCCACTACCCTAGCTGCAAAAGACTAAAATATAAATCAACATATGCATCCAGCTTCTCCTACATAAGCACACAACTATGGAATGCACTTCCAAACGTCATAAAAACAATGCACGACCCAACAAACTTCCGAAAATCACTAAAAACCAACCTTTTCAAAAAGGCATACCACAATGATCTATCCTAAATACCAGATAACGAAACTTATACCAGAACTGGACAAAACCGAACCCTCTGTACTTGATTGCTTAATTTACATTGTCACTAATGAACTTTAATGCCCACTTTATTTCTCATTCCGTAAATGAACTCTCTATACCTGACTGCTTAAATTACTCTGTCACTTATGAACTTTAATGCAATACCACTCTGTATTTCTCATTCCAGTAATGGCGATCGCCATTACGGCATAATGTAAGCCACATTGAGCCTGCAAATAGGTGGGAAAATGTGGGATACAAATGCAATAAATAAAATCATTTTTCCAACTACCTCAAAGTGATTTAGAACATAATAAAACTACAGTATTATAAAGTTACAGATATTTGTCATATCTGTGCATTTCTCAGCCGAAATCCAGGCCAAAGTATCAGCCTGCCTGTCTGACATTGCTGCCTGGATGTCTCAGCACCATCTGAAACTAAACATGACCAAGACTGAGCTTCTCATCTTTCCCCCTAAACCAACCTATCCTCACCCCCCCCCCCCCCCATTCTCTATTTCTGTGGATAACACTCTCATACTTCCTGTCTCATCAGCTCGTGACCTTGGGGTCATCTTCGACTCCTCCCTCTCCTCTGCACATATTCAGCAGACTGCTAAAACCTGTCGTTTCTTTCTCTATAATATCACCAAAATTCACCCTTTCCTTTCTGAGCACACTACCAGAACCCTCCAAGTCAGCAATGCACTTCAGTCTCCAATGTTGGCACTCCTGCACATGCTCAGTTCAGTTGCTGAACTGAGCATGCGCAAAAGTACCGGCATCAGAAGCCAAAGTGCACCTGCTGACTTAAGTGCTGCTCAGACAGCACGGGCAGGACTTACGGAGGAGACCTCTTCAGCTGATGGGGCTTGGCATACCCACCAGCCATTAAAGCAGGCCCCCAAGGCCTCCTGTGCCCGCTTCCCATGGCTATGCCACTGCATACTACTACTACTACTTAGCATTTCCATAGCTCTGCCAGGGTTACGCAGCGCTGTACAAGTTTAAACATGGGGAAGGATGGTCCCTGCTCAAGACAGCTTATATATCCCTTCAGTCATACTGGGGCAGGGAAATTTTCAGGCAATCAGTTTGCACACAAAAATGACTATTTACCTGTTTAAACTGCTTTGAAAGCTATCCTCCCCATTTTCACCTAAACTTCACCTACAGCAATTCCTTCCATTGCCTCTTCAATTATACTCCACATCACTGCTGCTGTGTGTAGGAGCCAACTTTTCAGAATGATTGGGGGGTGCTAAACCTATTATAAGTTACCTCTCCTTGGGCAAAGTAAAGGCATTTGCTCAGTATTGGGGGTGTTCAAGCACCCACAGCACCAACATAGCTGGCAAGCTCTGGCTGTGATGTTATCTTTGATCATTTGCCTTAGTGATAATGTTGATTCCTGGCTATACCTTCAAATGACAAACAGTAGTGATCCACAGTGACAGAAAACCACTGGCAGGTGAATGCTGTAATGTGGCATTTTGGTGCTCACAGCAAGCAAATACATTTGTGTTCCCTGCTCATACTCCTTCCTCCCCCCCCCCCCCCCCCCCCAACTCTGATATCCAGTTCTTTTTCACTCAGTCCCATCTTCCCACAGGGCATTATGCACCCTAGATGAACTTTAAGGGGCCCTTTTACTAAGCCGCGTGGAGGGGCATAATCGAACGCAAACGCCCATCTCCATGGGCGTCTATGTCCGAAAACAGGTACGTGAAGAAGCGGGACAGACCGTATTTTCGAAAAAAATGGGCGTCCATCTTTTGTTTCGAAAATACGGTTTGGACGGACCAAATGCCATGGATTTGGTCCTTTCTGAGATGGGCGTTTTTTTGTTTTTTTTTTGCGATAATGGAAAATAAAAACGTCCAGCTCAGATACGTCCTAATCCAAGCCATTTGGTCGTGGGAGGGACAAATGTACAACACTGCCATAGCTCTTAGGGGTGAAGGGGGCAACTACATGTGGGTACAGTGGGTTTCAGAGGCCTCCCATTTACCACCACAAGTGTTACAGGTGGGGGGGGGGGGGGATGGGCCTGGGTCTGCCTGCCTGAAGTGCACTGCAGTACCCACTAAAAGTGCTCCAGGGACAGGACTTGTTGCTGCTGTATAACCTTGGCACACCATTTGACACCTGAAGACTAATCTCGCTGAAAACGTCCTTTATTTGTATAAGCACGTTTATTCACAGTAAACTGCAGATCAGAGGTTGTGCCCCACTGGCAACGAGTCTCGCTGGTACTGAGATTAGCAGTAGGTCCGAGCTGGCAGAATGGTGTACAATGCCCTCTTTCAGCAACATTCAAGGTAAGAACTAAGTTGTCTAACGTGGCTAACACATGAACAGGATCTAAAACTGGCTTACAAAAATGGCCACTACCTCATAGACTACCGGAAACAAAACAGGGCACACTCTGACCCAGTAAGCAGAGGGAAAAGCACCATGGGAGTATAGCCTACCAACTACCAACATCGTGAGCATTTAACACAAGCTAGTGGAATCACGGAGCCCAATACCCTACACCCACCACAATGCATTGCTGATGTGACTCTGCAGTGCCCTTAACAGAAAAGGTGTCACACTCACCCGAGACCCACATCAGAACCAGGGAAAGGCTGTCAGAGGATAGAACACATTCTGCTGTCATGGTGGTGGGTACAGAATTTGAGGCTGGCATACAGGCTGGGAAAAAAAGTTTGTAAAGTGGGTTTTCTTTTGGTGGGAGGGGGTTAGTGACCACTGGGGGAGTCAGGGCAGGTGATCCCCGATTCCCTCCAGTGGTCATCTGGTCAGTTGGGGCACTTTTTTGGGACTTGTTCGTGAAAAAAAAGGGTCCAAAAAAAGTGACCCAAAATCGTGGGAAAAACGCCTTTTTTTCCGATTATCGGCTAAAGACGCCCATCTCTCCTCGGCTGATAACCACGCCCCAGTCCCGCCTTCGCCATGCCTCCGACACGCCCCCGTCAACTTTATTCGTTCCTGCGACGGAGTGCAGTTGAAGACGCCCAAAATCGGCTTTCGATTATACCGATTTGGGCGCCCGCGAGAGAAAGACGTCCATCTCCCGATTTAGGTCGGAATATGGGCATTTTTCTCTTTCGATTATAAGGTGGATAGGCACCTACACATGCCCAACATGCGTCAATTTGAAGTTACTGCCCGGCTACTGCATGGCCCTTGCGGTAATTTCATTTTTAACGCGTGTCCAGCAGAAACTGGGCGGTAATTGTCATTCTATGCACATAGACGATTACCGCATGGTTAAAGCATGAGACCTTACTGCTTAGTCAATGACTGGCGGTAAGGTCTGAGATCCAAAATAGACGCATGCCAATTTTTATTTTGCTGCACATCCATTTTCGGCAAAAATAAAAAAGGCCTTTTGTACTGGCACGCTGAAAAATGGATCTGTGCACCCCCAAAACACACGCCTACACTAGCGCAGCCCATTTTTTGGCGCATCTTTGTAAAAGGACCCCTTAGTCTTCTAAGCCCCCCATGATATTTAGATAATTAAACTTATCTAAATATCCTTAAAAGTGCATAATTGGACATCATACTTTGAAGTATTAAACTTTGTTGGTATATATACCTAATGAGAGTAATTTATGTTTAAATGTGTTTATTAAAAGACAAAATAGTACAGTTTGTATGGCTATAGTCAAAATACATTTTAAGAATATTAACTACAAAACATACAATTAAATAGCCTCCAACAGTTTCGCCAGTTTTCTCGTTACTTTGAATCTCCCTTTTCCCCCCCATCCTCCCCCCTCCCCTCCCTCCCATCCCTCCCGTCTCTAAAGAGCAATTATGGATACGGAGGCAAAGAGTCACTATCCAGCTTAGCCCCTTATGGAGCTATCACACACAAAACTTATGTCTGAGTTACACAACCTGCCATTGCTTCCAAATCAGGCCATGTCGGTTAGTTTCCAGAGGTCATTTCCTTTTAAAATTCTTAATCTTTAGGGCTTCGAGGATTTTAGACAAGCACTTCATTAATTTTTACTTTTTCTCTTACATCGTTTCCCTCTGTTACTACTAATGAGAGTAATTTATAAAAGTCATTTTACTCAGGTAAATGGGCTATTAGAAAATTGTTCCGAGCTGAAGAGGATGCTTCTACACCGTGTACTGTACATCTAATAATCCTCCTCTTAATTATCATTTACGGCAGTGACATACACATCCAAATCAACAACCAGGGAGGATATTTTAGGAGTTGAAGGAAGCCTCAACAGTGCTCCCCTTTTTTAAATTATTATTTTGAACCGACTGGGAGCATCCACTCTCATCATCGGCTTCACACTTCCCTCCTTCTGTTTTTTTGAAGTCTTCACTTCTTTATCTCTGTATCTTTTTTTATTTTTTTGGCTTTCTTATATTTTTAACACTTATCTGGGTTAGCTGTATCATGCAGTCTAGAGGGCCATGGCCGACTATGGCCAGAGTTTCGATCCTTCCTCAGGGTCCGTGGCACTTCTCTATCACTGTTCTGACGACCCGAGCCTCATTGCTGCAGCTCCCCAAAGATAACTCCCAGAAAATTGCCCAGCTCCCTGTGGGTAAAAGGCCATGCTAATGCAAGTAGATTTGAATTTGTGTGGCTGTCAGGGCCTCTTGCTTTGGTTTGTCTGTAACTGCTTTTTGCTGTCTCCCCAGAAGCAGCTCCCCTAGGCATCCACCTAATTTGCCTAATGATTAAGCCAGCCCTGTCTCTTCCCAATCCTCACACCCCAGCTTGGGTGGTTGGAGAACAACTTCATGGCTTTTCATCTGCTGCTGGTCCACACTTGCACAGAGCTTTTAAGTTACCCAGTTCCATGAGGGAGATTTTAACCCCATCCTGGATTTCTGCCAACTCATCCTGATGCATTATGGAGCTTGCATCATTGATTTCAATTGGTTAGAATCAGAGACTACATGTACCACACAGCTTTGGGATGTAAAAATCCAAAGAAATAAGTTTAACAACAGGATTGGCAAAAAGTCTCCCTTATGAAACTGGGTAACTTGGCAGCTCTGATTGCAGATCAGTTATTTTTCTACATCAAATAGCTTTGCACCCTGGGCATCTGCCCTTCTCATCCACCTACTGGGCATGTGTCATTTTACATTCCATTGTCTTTGCTGTATTAAGCAGTATATCAAATTAATGAATCAAGGGGATGAGACTTGATATATTACCTTTCTGTGGGTTGCAATCAAAGCAGTTTATAATACATATTACAGGTACTTATTTTAGACATGGAGCAATAGAGGTTTAAGTGATTTGCCTAGAATCACAAGTAGCTGCTATGGTGGGAATCAAACTCAGCTCCCCAAGCCATTGCACTAACCACTAGGCTACTCCTCCAATCAAGAGTCAAACCAAGTCACCTTAAAGGCAATCCTATAAGCTGCCACCTACTTTAGGCACCAATTGTGTTCCTGTTAATATGTTACAAGAAATTATTTATTTTGGGGGAAAGAGCTCTAGAGCACTCGCTACTGTTTATAATTTAAGAGCAGGCGCTGTATTTATAAGTTTTAGGATATTAATTTCTCCACCAATCACCAAAGGTGATAATTGCAATAAATTAAATAAATTAAGTATATATAAAAGATACCATATACTCAGAACACAAAGAGACCGTATTTTTAGCTTCAAAAAGGTTGATTTAATATACAATTGCACACGAGAGGTAGGTTTTTAAAAGGATCTTAGAACAGAGAATTTGTGCCAGAGCTGGTGGTGGGAGGTGGGGATAGTGCTGGGCAGACTTATACGGTCTGTGCCAGAGCCGGTGGTTGGGAGGCGGGGCTGGTGGTTGGGAGGCGGGGATAGTGCTGGGCAGACTTATACGGTCTGTACCCTGAAGAGCACAGGTACAAATCAAAGTAGGGTATACACAAAATGTAGCACACATGAGTTGTCTTGTTGGGCAGACTGGATGGACCGTGCAGGTCTTTTTTTCTGCCGTCATCTACTGTGTTACTATGTTACTACTATCCAGTCCTTGGTTTTTCTTTAATCGCTGCCCTTCCCTGCTCTCCCTGTTGCAGTCTGCTTTTGACCTGCCTAGAAGGGGGTCGATAGTATGCCTTCTTTCTTTCTCACTGTTTTAGTTGTCCCATAATCTCGCTACCATTCAGACTGCCAGCAGTCACAGACTAGTCAGTTTGCCATAGTAAAAAAAAAAATTAAAAATTCCAGAGCTATTAAATCAGTTTTGAAAATACAGTGGTGGAATCGGTTAGAACTGAACTGATATAGCTATCTTGATAGATGCAGTATTTGTGCACATGTTCCAGGAGCTGAAACCCCAACATAAATGAAAACAAGAAGCCGACTAAGGACGAAATACTTAAAATTCTTTTGGGAGACGGTATCCTTGGCAACAGGGAAGATAAGGCAGCTCCACTGGGAGTGGTTACTATGGCAACACCTCTCCACAGCTGCCAAAGAGAAAGCAAGCCAGAGCAAAGGCAGTGATGGTGGAGGGGGAGGGGAGACAGAGTCTTCTGAGATGTTCAGGTGCTGCAGATGTGAGGAGAGGAAGAGGAGGAGGGCTGGCCTGCCTTTACCCACCTCAGGGGCCCTGTGTCATTAGGGACTGGCTAAGCCATCCTCCCCTCTTCTTGCATCTAAGGACTTGTAGTTTCCTTTAGAAATATGAGAACTGCAGTTAGATACAATGGAGTAAAGTCAGGACTGGATTTGACTGTCCCTGTGACATGGAACCAGTTGGCATCCTTTTGCTCAAACTGTAGACCATAAACTCCTACCACCCTCATTTTATAACAGGGCACCTAAAGTTAGGTTCCATTTGTGCATCTATGTTATGGAATACTAGCACATACATGCATTTGTATTCTCTAACATACATGCGTAAGTGCTTTAGCATGTAAATGCAAGGGGGCATACATGTGGGTGGAGCATGGATGTGTCTACCACTTATACACACAACTTACAGAATACTGTAAAATTATGCACGTAAGTGCTGCACTTAAGGGTGCCCATCAGGGCTAGGTCAACCTATGGACCAGGGGAAGCATTGGCTCAGGGCGCCAGTGATAAAGGGTGCCAAAATCTCAGTCTAGCATCTCTATCCTCTCCCTTCCTTCCCCCCTCTGCCCACAGTTCGGTATCCATAGGATGGAGGGAGAGAGGGATGCCAGACTGGTATTTTGGCGCCCTTTTTCACCAGTGCAGGTGGGGAGGGGGAATTGAAAGAGAGGGGGAGGTACTGCATCATGGGGGGAATGGGGTACTGAAGCAAATGTTGGTTCAGGGCACCACAGTCCCTTGAGCTGGCCCATTTATGCCTGCCAAAGACTGGCATACCTAAGTGTATACCCATTTCTGCCAACTTATGCTAGTATTCTATAACAGAATCTGTGTGCACAGATGTTATAGAATATATGTGCTTCCCACGCTGCATCCAAGTGCCCAGCCAGAGGCATCCAGTTATAGAATCGCCCGAGGACAGCTGCGTATGGAGTGATTAATACCAGTTCTCTTTTTTGTTTGTTTTTGTCACTGCAGGCTATGGCAGTTGGAGCGGGGGCAGGTTTCACCACAGTAGAACCGCAAATTGCCATGTTTTGCGGGAAACTCACCATGCACATGAACATCCAGACAGGCAAGTGGGAGCCCGATGCCTTTGGGACACAGAGCTGCTTCGGGTCCAGAGAGGAAATGCTCAACTACTGTCAGGAGGTAATGTGGAGCAAAGGTGAAAGGGGGGGATCACAGTAATGACTTCACTGTACTGCTCCCTCTGACCTGACTTCCGTCAGAAGGTAGGTAGAAAAAGGGAAAGATGGGGGTCACAGTTCTGCACCCCAAACTGTTATCAGCAGATAATAAGAAGAAAAGGGATAAGATAAGGGTCACAGCACTCTCACCCCCCCCCCAATTGTCATTAGGTAGCAAGGAGAAAAGGGGAAAAATAGGGGTCCCAGCACTCTTTCCCCCCCCCCCTCCTCAACTGCTGTCAGTAGGTAACAAGGAGAAAAGGGGAAAGATGATGGTCAAAGCATTCACCTCCCCCCCAAACTGTTGTCAGTAGGTATCAAGGAGAAAAAGGGAAAGATGGGGGTCACAGCACTCTCTTCTCCCCAACTGTTGTCAGTAGGTAACAAGAAGAAAAGAGAAAATATGGGGGTTGCAGCACTGCCATTAACCCTAATTATTGGAGGGGATCATAGCAGTACCTCCCATACCTGCTTCAAGAGGGAATGGGGATACCTCTATACATAACAACTTCAACTCTGCCATATCCTTCCTATGCTAGGTTTACCCAGAGCTCCAGATAATCAATGTGATGGAGTCTACACAGACAGTAACAATTAACAACTGGTGCAAGAAAGGCAGATCAAAGTGCAAAGGTCATCGGCATATCGTGGTGCCAATCAGATGCCTGGGTAAGTGTGTGCATGAAATAAAAGACAACTGTTAGGCCAAGAACAAAGGGAAAAGGCAGAAAGAAGGAGAATAAATATGAAATGTTTCTCTTTTTTTCTCCTGCAGTGGGTGAGTTTGTGAGTGAAGCTCTGCTAGTTCCAGATAAGTGTAAATTCCTTCACCAGGAAAAGATGGATTCATGTGAAAGTTACATGTACTGGCATCGAGTGGGCAAGGAGGTGAGTGGGTAGTGCAGTGGTACTGAAAGGGGTTTGGATAAGTGCTAGGTACACACAGAGGCACAGACAGGGTATGGACAGCGCAGTGCTAGGGATTCTGATTGAATGTTATTGAAAAATAAATAATACAGACTGGCTCAGTGTATGGAGATGATGTACAGCGCTAGGTACATAGAAACACACAGACAGGATAAACAGCATGGACTTGGTAGGAAATATGAGGATGCATTTGGCTATAGATCTGAGATTAGATCGAGTTTGAAGTCATGCTACATGCACTGGGTATATATACTCACACAAAAAGAGCCAGCTCTTATGGGAACAGGCTAGGGAAGGATATTGGTGTGGAGTTAAGGGCATTTGGGTGGCTCTCAGTAGGTGAAAGCACTAAGCATCAAAGGATTGTTCTCCACCTCAGGCCTGTGGTATGGAGCTGCTGGAACTGCACAGCTATGGGATGTTGCTCCCGTGTGGGGCAGACCACTTCCGCGGCGTGGAGTATGTGTGCTGCCCATCTCATGCCCCATCCAGAAAGACAGAGGATGTGACATCTGCCATGCAGAAAATCACCCAAATGAAGGATGATGAGGCCAAGCCCAGGTGAGGAATGGGGTTGTTGTATAGATAAAGAAACTGAGATGAGGAACAGAGAGGTCTTTATACAAAGAGTGCAGGCCAGGAAAGAAGAGATGTGCAAAGCACAAGGTTTTCTGTACGGGAAGTGGAGATGACAAAAGGGTACAAGATTTATGGGAAAAGAGAACAACTAAAGATAAGGCTGAGCACAGTTTGTGTAGGAAAAGATGAAGATTAAGTTAAGGAAGAAGACCTCCACGGGGAAGGACCGAAACATTGGCTGGTGAAGGTAGACACTTGTATAGCAGATGCTAAGCTGAGGAGAGGGAGTTTTGTCAGGAATAAACCAAGAAGAAGTAGAGAAGGGGTGAGAGAGGCTCTATACAGGATAGATCACTAGGTGTGAAGGATGGTGAAGTTTTGAACAGGAAGAGCACAGTTGTCAACTCACCCAAACCAGTCCAAGGAAACAGAGCCAGTCCTGGGATTTCCACAGTGCAGGCAAGGAGATGACACCATGTTGCTCCTAGAGAATTAAATAGGAAAAAAAATCAGAATTGGATCAGCCTTATTGGTTAATTGGGATACGTTGGAAACCCCAACAAAGAGTCCAAGCCAGGAAGTATTTAGGTCAGAAGTTCTCAACCAAGTCTTTAGGGGGAGGATGATATGGTTGGGCAGACTGGATAGGCCATATAACATTTATCTGCCATCATTTTCTCTGTTTCTATATTTTAGATACACCAGTGATGTAGCTAGGACTGAATGGGCCTCGGGTGGAAAAATTAAGACGGGTCCCCTCTATAACATCATCTCTCTTAGGGTAGTGGAAATGGTGGTGGTGGTGGGAGGGTGATAACAGAGGGGTAGGGGAGGAGGAATCCCTTCAGAGCTTCAGTAAACAAACCCTGAAAGGAGGTAACACATTCCAGACCTGTATAGAAAACGTGTCACAGTAACTGAAATTGAAATGCAAGATACCAGAAATCCACATAAGATCATAAGGGTAGCCATACTGGGTCAGACCAATGGTCCATCTAGCCCAGTATCCTGTTTCCAACAGTGGCCAAGCCAGATAATAAGTACCTGGCAGAAATCCAAATCGTGACAACACTCCATACTACCAATCCCAGGGCAACGTCTGTCTCAATAGCAGACTATTGGCTTTTCCTTCAGGAACTTGTCCAAACCTTTTTTAAACCCAGATACACTAGCCGCTATTACTACATCCTCAGGCAAAGAGTTCCAGAGCTTAACAATTCGTTGTGTGAAAAAATATTTCCTCCTATTTGTTTTAAATGTATTTTCATGTAACTTTCTTGAGTGTCCACTAGTCTTTGTACTTTTGGAATGAATAAAAAATCGATTTACTTCTACTTGTTCTACACCACTCAGGATTTTGTAGACCTCAATCGTATCTCCCCTCATCCATCTCTTTTCCAAGCTGAAGATCCCTCACCACTTTAGCCTTTCCTTATATGAGAGGAGTTTCATCTCCTTTATCATTTTGGTCACTCTTCTTTGAAGCTTTTCTAATTCCATTATATCTTTTTTGAGATATGAAGACTAGAATGCAGTACTCAAGGTGAGTTCACACTATAGAGTGATACAGAGGCATTATAATATTTTCGGTGTTATTCACCATCCCTTTCCTAATAATTCCTAGCATCCTGTTTGCTTTTTTGGCCGCCACTGCACATTGAGCAGAAGATTTCAATGTATTACCTACAGCGACACCTAGATCTTTTTCTTGGTTGCTGACCCCCAAAGTAGACCCTAGCATCACGTAACTATGATTTGGATTATTCTTTCCAATGTACATCACCTTGTATTTGTCCACATTAAATTTTATCTGCCATTTGGTTGTCCAGTTTTCCAATTTCCTAAGGTCTTCCTGCAATATTTCACAGTCCACTCGTGTTTTAACAACCTTGAATAGTTTGGTATCATATGTAAATTTAATCACCTCACTCGTCATTCTGATTTCCATGTCATTTATAAATATGTTAAATAGCACTGGTCCCAGTACTGATCCCTGCGGCACTCTACAGTTCACCCACCTTCATTGAAAGAAATCAACTGTAACCAATAACCAATTCCTAATTCAATTGTTGTCATTAGGTAGCAAGGAGAAAAGGGGAAAATAGGAGTCCCAGTACTCTCCCTCCCCTCAACTGCTATCAGTAGCTAACAAGGGAAAAAAGGGGAAAGATGGGGATCACAGCATTCTCCTCCCCACCCCAACTGTTGTCAGTAGGTATCAAGGAGAAAAGGAGAAAGATGGGGGTCATAGCACCCTCCACCCCTCCCCAACTGTTGTCAGTAGGTAGCAAGAAGAAAAGAGAAGCTTGCCTCCTATCCCATGACTCTTTAATTTTCTCAGAAGTCTCTCATGAGGAACTTTATCAAAAGCTTTCTGAAAATCTAGATACACTGCATCAACCGGCTCACCTTTATCCACATATTTATTCATGTCTTCAAAGAAATGAAGCAAATTGATGAGGCAAGACTTCCCTCAGCTGAACCCATGCTGACTCTGTCGCATTAAACCATGTTTGTCTATGTGGTCCGTAATTTTTTTCTTTGTAATAGTTTCTACTATTTTACCCAGCACTGACGTCAGGCTTATTGGTCTGTAATTTCCCGGATGACCCATGGAACCCTTTTTAAAAATCAGCGTCACATTGGCCACCCTCCAATATTCAGGTACTAGGGATGATTTCAACAACAGGTTATATATTACTAACAGCAGATCAGCAATTTCATGCTTGAGTTCTTTGAGTACCCTTGGATGTATGCCATCTGGTCCAGGTGATTTACTACTCTTTAATTTGTTGATTTGGCTCAGTACACCTTCCAGGTTCACCAAGATTTCTTTCATTTCCTCCACATCTTCACCCTTGAAAACCATTTCCAGTACAGGCAGATCTCTTACATCTTCTTCCGTAAAGACGAAAGCAAAGAATTCATTCAGTTTCTCCTCTATGGCCTTGTCCTCCCTGAGTGCCCCTTTTGCTCCCACAGATTCCCTCGCAAGCTTTCTGCTACTGATATATCTGAAAAAGTTGTTACAGTGAGTTTTTGCCTCTGTGACAAGTTTCTGTTCATATTCTCTTTTAGCCTTCTTTATCAATACTTTGTATCTGACTTGCCAGTGCTTATGTTGCTTCTTATTTTCTTCATTTAGGTCCTTTTTCCATTCTTTGAAGGACATTCCTTTTGCTGTAATAGCCTCTTTCACTTCACCTTTTAAACGTGCTGGCTGTCGTTTTCTCTTCTTTTCACCTTTGCAAATATGTGGAATGCATCTGATCTGGGCTTCCAAGAGGGTATTTTTGAATAACGCCTGATTTAGTGTCCTAACCTTTGCATTCTAACCTTTTAGCTTCTTTGTAACCATTTTCATAATTTTAGTATAGTCATCCTTTCAAAAATTAAATGCAGCTACAGTTGATTTCCTTTGTGGGTTCATCCCAGATAGTAGCTCAAACTTGATCATGTTATGATCACTGTTTCCCAGGGAATCAACACCACCACCAAGGACCAGATCCAAAATAGCTCCCCCTCTTGTCGGTTCCTGGACCAATTGCTCCAAGAAGCAGTAGTTTATTACATCTATTTATCTCCCTAGCACTCCCCAATGTAACATTTATCCAGTCAATATTGGGGTAATTGAAATCACCCATTATTATAGTGTTGCCCAATTTGCCAGCTTTCCTAATTTCTGTAAACATTTCTTTATCTGTCTGTTCATTCTGTCCTGGCATATGGTAGTACAGCCTTACAAGAATACTCCTTCCCTTCACACATGGAAAATCCATCCATAATAATTCCACGCTGCTATCTGTGTCATGTGGAATGTTTATTTTATTTGACTCAATAACATATAGCGCAACCCCCCTCCAATTTGATCCTTTCTATCATTACGATACAATTTGTACCCTGATAACACAGTGTCCCACAGTGTTTTGCTCTGGTTCCAGTGTCTGTTTTCCACATTTCTCTGTTTTTTTTCTTAACTCTTTTTTTCCAGGGTCTCCTGTCCTTTTGCCATTTTTCCTCTGTATCCCTATCCATCCTGTCCAGTGTCTTCCTTCTGTGTCCCTGTCCCTATCTTCCGCCATGTACAGCAACTGCCTTGTCCGTGTCCCTATCCTCCCTTTATATTTAGCAACTCTCCTCTGTGTCTATGTCTTACTCTGTCTAGCATTCCCCCTCTGTGTGTGCTATCCCTCCTCTTTTATCCAGTATATCCTTTCTGTGTCCCTGTCCCTCCCTATGTCCAGCTTCTCCTCACTCTTGCCTTCCTCCTGCATCCCCACCCCAGGTCCAGCCCCTCTCTCTCTCCTTCCCTCTATGTTGGTCCAGCATCTCCCCCATCTCTCCCTCCTGATCCATCTTCTCTCTCTCTCTCTCCCCCTCCACCATCCCCCTCTTCTCTCTTCTCTTCTCTTCTCTCTCCCTTTGCTCCAGGTCTCTCATCTCTCTTCCCTGATTTCCCTCTTTCTTACCCCACCCTCAGGTACAGCTTTCTCCATTTTTCCCCCTCAGGTGCAGCATCTCTCCCCTCCTTCCTCTTTGCTCCAGGTCTCTCTCGTTCTCCCTCTCTTCCCTCTGATTCCCCCCTCAATTCCAGCATCTCTCCCCCTCTAAGGATCTGGCCTCTTTAACTCCCCTCCCCGCCACCAAGGGTCTAGTATCTCTCTAACCCCCCTCCCTCCCCCACTTGGGCCTGCCTTCTCTCTATCCCCCTACCTCACCTGCAATGTTCAAAACATGTCTTGCATCTCCGGCAGAGAACGCAATTTAAACACGAGGTCTCTACCCAACCCTGCCAGGACCTTTCCTGTACCATGTGTCATCTCTCTGATGTGACTTCCTGTGAGTAGAATGCGACACAGGGAAGGTTCTGGTGGGACTGGGCAGAGGCTACATAGTTCAAGTGCTTTCTGTGACAGAGATCTGCAGTGTATTGTGAGGACCGTAGGTGGGGTAGGGGGTGGAAGAGGGGGTAGAGAGATGCCAGGCCCACACAGGGGTTGGTGGAAGAAAATGGGAGGATGCCAGAGGGAGAGGAGAGCTTACACCCATAGGCAGCCCCCCCCCCCCCCCCATCATTAGGTGACTATGGGCATTTTGCCGGGTTCACTCCATGGTAACTGCGTCCCTGGGACATTCCAGCCAGTCAAATTTTCAGGATATCCACAATGAATATGTATGAAATAAATCTGCATACAATGGAGATATTGCATACAAATCTATCATTCATATTCACTATGGATATCTTGAAACTAGACTGATTGTGCTTCTCCGAAGAAATGTGTTGAGGGCACCTAGTTTAGGGAGTCGTAGAGATCTATAACAGAAGAACCCAAGTAAAGAAGAGTCAGAGGGTGTCTTCTGAGAAGGAGCTGAGCAAGCAGTGGTCAGCGGGCAAAAGGTGGTAAGGATGGTATAAGGGGCTGCATGAGTCCTGGCTGCTGCACCCAGACTATGTAACATAACTGTCCAACAATGTCAATAGTGATAAGATGGTGACCAGTCAAGCGTCTGTGGTGGAGGAGGATATGGAAGAGGATGACGAGGAGGAGGAAAATGAGGATGAAGATGAGAAACTGGAGCGGCAGGAGGACAATGCTGCAGACTTTGTGGATGACACAGATGAGTTTGCAGGCAACATGGATGACTACTTTGTAGAACACAGCTACTACGAGGACAGCATCACTCAGACCACCATAACCACAACCATGCAGACGACCGAAGAAGAAGTCAAAGGTGAGCCAGCTGAAGTAGGAGAGGGTGGTGAGGATTCCATTAATGAAGTATGCTTACTCCAGGGTCCTCTACATCCTTACATAGTTAATGTTCCCCCTCCCTCCCCTCGATCCTGCTATTGGGAGGTATAATCCTTTTTAGAGAATCTAATATGTGGTTCTCCACCATTTGGTCAGTTCTGGTTCAAAAAGTAGAGTGTTCTTCCCCCAACATGTAGGATGAAAGAGTCAGTATTGCATATGATGGAAGCATGCCCCCTAACACCACACTGCAAAATGCAAGATCCACTAGAATCCCTCCCTGCAGCACTCTGTTTTCTGATCAGCATATGAGCTATTAATCAGATGACCATGCTGGCATGGCTGGAGGAAGGGTTCCTGTGCCAGCAGAGTGCAGCTCAAGTCTCTGAGGGCCTGGCACTGCCTGAAACGAGACTGAGCTCAGCACTAAGCGTTTATCTCCTGTACACAATAAGATATTTGTCCTTGACCCATCCCTAGCAGGCATCCAGCTCAGAGATATTGTTCCTGTTCTGGACTGCAGGGAAAACTCCCTAGAATAACCCTTTCCTCCCCAGGCCTCACCACCCCAGTTCTACAGGTGGCCAATTGGTGGGCCTGAGGAGTATTATAAGGACACCTGCTTTAGAGACAGCATGGCGGGCCTGGACCAGCTAACGAAAAATTACAGAATTACAATTTCCTCTATTTAGAAGACAGCGTTCAGTGATATTGCACTGCATTAATAATAAGTGCAGGTAGGTTGCCCAGTATAAATTCCCCCCCAAATGGGGCCAGAAGCATATATGGGGATAGGGTGGGGTTAGGGTAAATAAATAAAGTAGATACTGGGTTTTATTTTGAAATCCCTGCACATACTTCACACCTCTAAGTGGAAAGTTAACTTGCAAGGTCATCAGACTACTCAGGTTTTTCAATATTGCCCTCTTACAAGGTAAGTTTATATAAACCTTTCCTGCATGTAAATCCTGTTTCACATATTTAAAAGAAACCTTATAGAATTACTCCATAAGCTACGCTCGTAAAAATATGACAAGAAGGTGTGTATTTTTATGCCATCCGAGTGTGGTGTGCTCAGGGGTGGAGTTTGGGCAGATTCATGAAGTAAATGTATACGGGGCTGATATTCAGACCACAGGAGGCAGCTTGGCTAACTCCTGCGCTTGGCGGTGAGACTGGCATTGAATATCCAGTTTATTTTTTGTCTGCTTAACTTAACTGGCCAAAGTCATTATTCAGCGCGGAACGGTTAAGTTCAGATCAACCAAAGATAGGCCTGCTATTTTGGTGGCCCGATTTGGCTGCCAAACTTAGCCAGCAATGCGGTAAATGTTAGCAGATAGCCGGTTATATCATTTGATATAACCGGTTATCTGCTAAGCGCTGACCGCAAATATTCAGCTATCTCCTGCTGAATATTCATGAATAGCCTGTGAAGCACAATCTAACCGGCCAGAAGCTGTTCCTGGCAAATTAAATAGCGCTGAATATTAGGGGGATAGTTTATAAAATATGCATGTATGTGCAGTGCCGTAGCGAGGGGTAATGACACCCAGGGCGGGTCGCCGCTGTGCACCCCCCCCCCCCCCCGGGTGCAGCACGGCGCGACCACCCCCCCTCTGCGGCGCATCCCCCCCCTCCGGAGCGAACACCCCCGGACCGCATTCTTACCTGCGGGAGGGCCGATCCGCCCCGAGTGCACGTCACTCGAAGCTGCGTCGGCCCCGCTGGTTCCCTGCCTCTCTGCCCCGGAACAGGAAGTAATCTGTTCCAGGGCAGAGGGAGCAGGGAACCAGCGGGGCCGGCACCCCCCGAGCGCGTGTACCCGGGGCGGACCGCCCCTCCCGCCCCCCCCTTCCTACGCCACTGCATATGTGTGTATTTCACCTGTGTACATTTATGCCTGATCCCAAGCAGGTAGAAATATACAATTGCAACAGGTTTTGTGAAACTATTTTATAAAGACATATATTCCCCCTCATTCTCTAATAGGCCAACCAAACCTGAAACTGCCACTGAAACTAGCTTTTGGCTGAAACTAGAGTCAAAACTCATCACCTGATTTCAGCCAAAACCGAAAACTCAGGTTTGGTTGTTTGAACATGAACCAGTGAGGGCCACTGGGAATTGTCAGAGCTTGTAGTATGCATCCCTCTGCTACACCCACAGTATCCAAGCTGGAATATTTTAAATAATGAAAGACCATATTTTACATCCAGGCAAAATAGCCTATATATAATAAATGTAAACCTGTATACAATAAATGTAAACCACTTTTGTTGTACCATAGAAAGGCGGTATATCAAATCCATGACCCTTTAGATGGATCGCAGCTAATAAAAACTGAAACTAAAAGCCACAGTACTTTTAAAGTGGCTGATTTTGTGCCACACTCAGAGTGGCAGCTGATGACATAACTCCACAGAGAAGCTAATTCCTAAGGATCTTATCACCCCAAATTTACAGACTTAAATTCCTGCAAAAATTATATATCAAAAGCATTTATTTGCAGCATTCTATTTACCATATAAAGATCGTAACTGCATTACTTGCAATTGCAGTACAAAAAAATATATAAAGAGTTGCCCCAACCCAAGATTACCTTACATTCCCTGGTGGTTTAGTGGTGTTGTCAGGGCAGGAGCATGCCCCAGTTGTGACAGTCATTTTGAGAGCTGAGATGAGCAGGAGTAACTAGGGATCGCTTCTGCCCCAAGTACACCCCAAGATCACCAGGGATTATAAACTAGGCCAAAGACAGCCTATGGGTTGAGGGCAGGGTTGCCAGGTGGAAAATTTTTTTCCCACCCAATCCAGCCTAAAAACAGCCCAAAACCCGCCCAAACTCAAACCCCGCCCCTGACACCCCCACCCCCGCGTCATCACCCCCCCCCCCCGTCGTCATCAACCCCACCCCCGTCGTCATCAACCCCGCCGTCATCGGCCCCGCCTCCCCCGTCATCGGCCCCGCCCAGAACGTCAGTAACCCCGCCCAAAACGTCACTAACCCCGCCCCCGCGGCCGAAAAAACCGCCGGAAAACCCGCCCAAAATAAAAAAAAAAAGCCCAAAAAACCGCAACCCGCCGCGGGCAAAAATTGCCCGCGGCGGGTCGCGGAAAACCGCCCAATTGGGCGGTAAAACCGCCCACCTGGCAACACTGGTTGAGGGAGGGAGGCACTTGAGGGAGGGCCAAGAGGAGGGACAACTCCTGTTCGATGGGAGGAGAGACAAACGGAACAAAGCACAAATTTTGGGCTTCCACTGAAAACATATGGCCATTTTCAGCTGAACACTGAAAACATGGCTAATAATTAAAATAAACTTTTGGCTGAAATCGAAACTGGGCAGAAAACGGATTTGGGCCAGTTGTGGCACCATAACCAAAACTGAAACCAAAATTCGGTTGGCTTCTATTCTGTAACAGGTTGCTTAAATTCAAGCACCATTTGCATGCTTAAATTTATAGAAAACTAGCACTTTTGCACCTGAATGTAGGAGCTAGCAGAGCACTCTGTCTATTCTATAGTTTTAGCATGAAAGTGCTTACCCCTGGGCACACTCCTGAGATGCATGTGCAACTTAATTGGCTAACAAGCTGTTAACTATCAATAATTGGATGCTAACAACCAGTTATTGATGTTAAGTGGCACCATTTAGGATTTGCATGCATATCTGGCTGCACACTATTTTATAGCTCTGGGCACTTAAATCCCATCCCAAAAGGGGGCGTGGCCATGGGAGGGGTCAGGAGCATTCCAAGAGTTCTGTGCAGTTACAGAATAATGTGTCAGCGTGCCCAACTTGAGCACCAGGATTTATACCAGATTTCAGCAGGCATAAATACAGTGCCCAGAGAATCGGTGATAAGTGCTATTTTATAAAGGGTGTGTGCCTTTTATAGAATAGCGTTCAGCACCGATCTTTTCCGGCCCCCATTTTTCAGTGCCATTTATAGAATTTCCCCTATGGCATGTAAATGTGAGGGGCATTCACAAGAGAGGGACATGGGCAGAGCATAGATAAGTCTAATATGTACACATGTAACTTATAGAACTCTGTAAGGGGCATTTTCTTGAAAAAAACGTGTAAGTCCAAAAAAAAAAAGTCCTGCTCATAACATCCAAAAATACCAGCCATCTCACAGCCATAATCAAACAGGAAAAACATCTAGATTTCTTTTTCGATTAGGGCTGAATGTTTTTGCACTGAAAACATCCAAAATGAATACCCATTTTCGAAAGTGAAATGTCCAACTTTTGAACAATGAAAATCCAGGGACATAAACATCTGTCTGGCATCATTTTCAAACAGAGGAGTAGCCTAGTGGTTAGCGCGGTGGACTGTAAACCAAGGGATACAGGTTCAAACCCCGTTATTTATAACTCTTTTTTGTTGTTGTTGTAAATGTGATCCCTCTGGGACCTGAAAAAATACCTGCTGTACCTGAATGTACACCACTTCAATAGGCTTCAGGCATTTAGGTATAGTAGATGTTTTTCTGTTTCTGGAAGGCTCAGAATTATTTATAGGGAATGGGACTTGATACAGTGCCTTTCTGTGGTTTTTGCAACTACATTCAAAGTGGTTTACATTTTATATACAGGTACTTATTTGTACCTGGGGCAATGGAGGCATAAGTGACTTGCCCAGAGTCACAAGGAGCTGTAGGGGGAATCAAACCCAGCTCCCCAGAATCAAAGTGTGCTGCACTAACCATGAGGCTACTCCTAGTGGGACTTGAACCTGGGTCTCTTGGCTCATAGTACACTGCACTAACCATTAGGCTATACTTCTGACCTATGTGCTATTTTATTTAGAATGGCTATAATACCTACAGCTGACATAGAGCCTGGTTTTCCTTTCCTGTTTCACTTTCAGAGGAAAAGGAAAGGGACAACAATCACTGGGGGATTAAGGAGGAGTCATGTCTTAATCCCTCCGGTGGTCAGTTGCTCACAACGTGACTGTAACTTGGTCTAGATAAAAACATCCTTCTTTTTAGACATGGGCTTTTGTTCCCATTTGAAAATCCCTGTTGGATGACCTGCTTTTAGGCCCACTCAAAACACGTTTACAACACACCCCCTTTCTATTTGGGTGAACTGCAGTGTGAAACATCCAAATTCTGACTTTCCAAAATTAGGATTTGATTATTTTTAACAGATGGACATGTTTTTTAAGTGTTATAGAATAGGTTTACAGCCTGTGTTAAGTGGGCACCTAAATTGTGGCTCCTAGTTATTTCTAATAGTAGAGAAGACATTTACAAAACATTTATGATGGTTAATTTGGTGAGTGAGTTACTGAGATCGATGATGTCATTGTTGGTGTCACTGTGAGTTAGTTACTACAATGTCTGAGTCACTGCAAATGATGGATGTCTGTGATAACTACTACTAATAATTATTATTATTTCTGTAGTGCTAATAGACATACACAGCACTGTGATGGTGAGGCTTAGAGGCCTGTGATGTCACTTTCAGTGAAGGGATGCATATTATCACAGAGCATGCACCCTGCATCCTGGAGCTCATCTGAATGATCCCATCAGTGATCTGTTGCTACCATTCCTTTGCCTCACAAGGTGACTACAGGTGACAAAGTCCTTCTGTATCATTGCAGTGACACCAACTCCTCGGCCGACAGATGGTGTAGATGTATACTTTGAGATGCCTGGAGATGGGAGTGAGCACGCCAACTTTCTACGTGCCAAGATGGATCTTGAGGAAAGACGAATGAAGCAAATCAATGAGGTGAATACGAGAGGAATAACTTCCTGTGAAGTGGCATTTCCTATAAACTGGTAGACCCAAGGTCAAGGGGACATCACTTGAAGCTGAAGGGATGGACCCTCCAAAGGAATGTGAGAAAAGATTTTTTTACTGAGAGAGTGGTGAAAACTTTCTGAATCAGACTTGTCCTAGAAAATATAGGAGTGGCAGAATCCAAACATGCATGGGATAGACACAAACCCCCGGATTCCATAAAGTTGCCCACATTTGGGCAAACTAATTAGTTAATGAGCCGTTAACAATCAATTATTGATGTAAATTGGCACAAATTTGGATTTTCGCGTAAATGTGCCTACACACTCTTCATTAATACTGCACTCCCAAAGTGTCTCGCATGCAACCCAAAAGAGAACATTACATAAGTACATAAATAATGCCACACTGGGAAAAGACCAAGGGTCCATCGAACCCAGCATCCTGTCCACGACAGTGGCCAATCCAGGCCAAGGGCACCTGGCAAGCTTCCCAAACGTACAAACATTCTATACATGTTATTCCTGGAATTGTGGATTTTTCCCAAGTCCATTTAGAAGTGGTTATTGGACTTGTCCTTTAGGAAACTGTCTAACCCCTTTTTAAACTCTGCCAAGCTAACCGCCTTCACCACGTTCTCCGGCAACAAATTCCAGAGTTTAATTATGCGTTGGGTGAAGAAAAATTTTCTACGATTTGTTTTAAATGTACTACACTGTAGTTTCATCGCATGCCCCCTAGTCCTAGTATTTTTGGAAAGCGTGAACAGACGCTTCACATCCACCTGTTCCACTCCACTCATTATTTTTTATGCCTCTATCATGTCTCCCCTCAGCCGTCTCTTCTCCAAACTGAAAAGCCCTAGCCTCCTTAGTCCCATCCCATAAGTACATAAGTACATAAGTATTGCCATACTGGGACAGACCAAAGGTCCATCAAGCCCAGCATCCTGTTTCCAACAGTGGCCAATCCAGGTCGCAAGTGCCTGGCAAGATCCCAAAACAGTACAACACATTTATGCTGCTTATCCTAGAAATAAGCAGTAAATTTTCTCCAAGTCCATTTTAATAATGGCTTATGGACTTTTCTTTTAGGAACCTATTCAAACCTTTTTTAAACACCGCTAAGCTAACTGCTTTTACTAAATTCTCTCGCAAAGAATTCCAGAGTTTAACTACACATTGAGTGAAGAAATATTTTCTCTGATTCGTTTTAAATTTACTACTTTATAGCTTCATTGCATGCCCCTAGTATTTTTGGAAAGAGTAAAAACAAAATGATTCACGTCTACCCATTCTGTTCCACTCTACTCATTATTTTATACACCTATCATCATATCTTCCCTCAGCCGTCTTTTTCTCCAAGCTGAAGAGCCCTAGTTGCTTTAGCCTTTCCTCATAGGAAAGTCGTCCCACCCCCTTTATCATTTTTGTCGACCTTCTCTGTACTTTTTCTAATTCCACTATATCTTTTTTGAGATGCGGTGGCCAGAATTGCACACAATATTTGAGGTACGGTCGCACCATGGAGCAAAATAAAGGCACTATAAAGTCCTAATTTTTGTTTTCCATTCCTTTCCTAATACCACCTAAAATTCTATTTGCTTTCTTAGCCGCCGCCACACATTTGAGAAGGGGGTTTCAACGTTGTCATCAAAGATGACACCTAGATTCCTTTCCTGGTCGGTGACTCCTAATGTAGAACTTTGCAACACAAATATAGTTCAGGTTCCTCTTTCCCATATGCATCACTTTGACCTTGCTCACATTAAACGTCATCTGCAATTTGGATGCCCAGTCTCATAAGGTCCTCTTGTAATTTTTCATAGTCCTCTTGTGATTGAAATTTGAATAACTGTGTCATCAGCAAATCTGATTACCTCACTAGTTACTCCCATTTCTAGATCATTTATAAATGTGTCAAAAAGCAATGGTCCTAGCACAGACCCCTGGGGAACCCCACCAGGGCCGTGCCGATGCGGTAAGCGAGGTAAGCGCCGCAGGGGGGCGCCCACCTCTGGAGGGCGCCGCCGCGGTGCTTACCCTCGCCCCGCGCCGCAAAGGCCTTTAAATATTTTACCTGGGTCGCAGCAGCGTCAGTGAAAGCGCTGCCGACCAGCAAGGGCGGGGCGGGGCGGTCCGCCCCGAGTGTCATCAGAAAGGGGGGTGCCGCCGCTCCCGCTGCTCTTCTTCCTGGCAGCCCCTCCCCCGCACCAGCCCTTTAAAAATAAATTGCCGACGCGAATAGCGAGCGCAGCACCTCGTGTGCAAGTAAAAGAAGCGGATCCGATTATCTCATTGGGCCTTCCCTCACTGTCCCGCCCTCCTCTGACGCAACTTCCTATTTCCTCTAGGGCGGGACAGTGAAGGAAGGCCCAATGAGATGATCGGATCCGCTTCTTTTACTTGCACACGAGGTGCTGCGCTCCCTATCGCGTCGGCAATTTATTTTTAAAGACCGGGTGGCAGGGAGAAGACGAGGCAGGGTGAGGGTGGGGGACAGATGGGGTGAGGGTGGGGGGGACTCGGATAGCAGAAGGGACTGGGTGGGAGACAGATGGGGTGAAGGGGACTCGGATGGGCAGAAGGGACTGGGTGGGAGACAGATGGGGTGAGGGTGGGGGGCACTTGGATAGCAGAAGGGACTGGGTGGGAGCCAGATGGGGTGAGGGGGACTCGGATGGGCAGAAGGGACTGGGTGGGAGACAGATGGGGTGAGGGTGGGGGGGCATTTGGATAGCAGAAGGGACTGGGTGGGAGACAGATGAGGTGAGGGGGACTCGGATGGGCAGAAGGGACTGGGTGGGAGACAGGGTGAGGGTGGGGGCACTTGGATAGCAGAAGGGACTGGGTGGGAGACAGATGGGGTGAGGGGGACTCAGATGGGCAGAAGGGACTGGGTGGGAGACAGATGGGGTGAGGGGGACTCAGATGGGCAGAAGGGACTGGGTGGGAGACAGATGGGGTGAGGGTGGGGGCACTTGGATAGCAGAAGGGACTGGGTGGGAGACAGATGGGGTGAGGGGGACTTGGATGGGCAGAAAGGGACTGGGTGGGAGACAGATGGGAGAAGGGGCATGGATCTGGAACTGGGGTCTGAAAAGTGAGCAGGAGGGAGAATGGGGTCATGCCTGGGGCAGGGGTGGATGGGAGAATCAATGGATCTGGAACTAGGGGCAGCCGCAGGTGGGAACTGGGAGCCGAAAAGAGGGGGCATTGAGAGAGGGGGGATAGATCCTGGATGGAATGGGGAGTGAGAGGGAGGGCAGACCCTGAATGGATGGGAGGGGGAAAGAGAGAGGGCAAATGGTGAATCGAAGGAGCAGAGAGAAAGGGCAGACAGTGGATAGAAGGGAATGAAAGAGCAGACAGTGGATGGAAGGGGCAGAGATAGAGGGCAAATGCTGGAGGGAAAGGAGAGAGAGAGGGCAGATGGTGGATGGAAGGGGGAGAGAGAGATGGCAGACTGGGGCAGATGGTGGATGGAAGGCACATTAGAGAGGGCAGACACTGGATGGCAGAGAGAGAGCGAAGACAGATGCTGGATGGAAGGAAGACGGTGAAAAGAAGATGAGGAAAGCAGAAACCAAAGACAACAAACTGTAAATATATATTTTTATTATTTTGCTTTAGGATATAGTATTTTAGCTGTGTTAATAAATGTTTATAAATAGAACATGTAAATAAGGTAATCTTTTTATTGGACTAATTTTAATACATTTTGACTTAACTTTCAGAGAACAAAACCCCCTTCCTCAGATCAGGATAGGATACTGTAACAGCACTATACTGTATTGACCTGAGGAAGGAGATTTTGGCCTCTGGAAGTTAAATGTATTAGTCCAATAAAATGGTATTATTTTATTTTCTGTATTTGTTTTATTTCTATTTGTTAATTTGTAAAGTGGTGATTGGTATTTGTTAGTTTTTTCAAATTTACATCTGCTGTCTTTATATTTTGCACAGTACTAGGAGACATTTTCTGTTTCTGTGGCGTTGCATTGTATGCAGAGTCTGGCATTGGGGGTTCAGTTTAATTTTTGTCTAAATAGAAAGTTTATGATTACTTATTCTATAGTGGATTAGGGTGTATCTGTTTGTGAAAAAGACATGGCTTTCAGTTGGCATTGACTGTGCAGGATCGACGATCTGTACTATTCTGTCTGGTTTCGTTTTACAATAGGTGAATTGATGTTCTAGTGCTCACTGTAGTGCTTAAGATGCTTTCCTTTTCCTTGTGTGACTCATAGAAACGACTGCTTATGGTATGGTAAAATTGCTCTATAGGTCGTGTTTTGTATTCTCGGTATGCCTAGTACTGGATTTGGGGTGGGGGGTGTTAAAAAAATGACCGGCCCCGGGTGTCAACTACCCTAGCTACGCCACTGCTGCCGACGTCTCCCTTCCCTTGCACTCGTTGGTTCCCTCAGTGTCCCGCCTTCTTCTGACGTCAGAAGAAGGCGGACACTGAGGGAACCAAGAGCGCAAAGGGAAGGGAGATGTCGGCAGCGCTCCGCTTTCACTGACGCTGCTGCGACCAGAAGTAAAAGATTTAAAGGCCCCAGGGCGCGGAGGGAAGGGCAGAGAGGCATGGATGGGAGGGCAGAGAGGCATCGATGGGAGGGCAGGGCCCAGGGAGAGGACAAATTGCTGGAAGGGGAGGGGAGAGAGGATTGCTGGCTATGGATGGAGGAGGGAAGGGCAGAGAGGGACAAGGATGGACATGGGGGCCCAGGGAGAGGACAAATTGCTGGAAATGGAGGGGAGGGGAGAGAGGAGGATTGCTGGCTATGGATGGAGGAGGGAAGGGCAGAGAGGGACAAGAATGGACATGGATGGGAGGGCAGGACCCAGGGAGAGAGGAGAAATTGCTGGAAATGGATATAGAGCAAGAAATGAAGAAGAAAGGAGAAAAGTAAAGAAATAAATGGAAAGGAAGCCCTGGAAATGGAGTTAAGAGGACAGATAGCAGCAGAATCAGATACTGGACCAGCATGATTGAAAAAAGAAAGTCACCAGACAACAAAGGTAGAAAAAAAATCATTTTATTTTCATTTTAGCATTTGGAATATGTCCACTTTGAGAATTTACATCTGCTATCTTATTTTGCAATGTATACCAATTTGTTTCTAAGAATATTGCTGACAATTCCTTTCAGTGTGGCAAGTGGTGAGCGATCATTTTCATGGGGGGGGGGTGATCATTTTCACGGGGGGGGGGGGGGGGGGGGGGGGGGGGCGCCAATTGATAGTCTGCAGGGGGGCGCCAGAGACCCTAGGTACGGCCCTGAACCCCACTATCTATCCTTCTCCATTGAGAATACTGACCAGCTCACCTTTATCCACATTTGTTCACCCCTTCAAAGAAATGTAATAGATGATTTCCTTTCACTAAATCCATGTTGGCTTTGTCTCATTAATTAATGCTTTTGAATATGCTCTGTAATTTTGTTCTTTAGTCTTTATCATTTTGCCTGGCACCGACGTAAAGCTCACCTGTCTATAATTTCCCAGATCACCTCTGGAACCTTATTAAAGAAAAGAAAAAAAAAATCAGTGTTACATTGGCCACCCTCCAATCTTCTGGTACTATGCTTGATTTTAAAGATAAGTTACAGTATGTATTACTAACAATATAGTTCTCAAGTTCATTTTTCAATTCTATCAGTACTCTGGGATGAATACTATCTGGTTCAGGCGATTTGCTACTCTTCAATTTGTCAAATTGCACCATTACATCTTACAGATTTATAGAGATTTCATTCAGTTTCTCCGACTCACCAGCTTTGAATACCATTTCTGGCACCGGTATCTCTCAAATCTTCGTTGGTGAAAATCGAAGAAAATTTTCATTTAATCTCTCTGCTATGGCTTTGTCTTCCCTGAGGTGTCATCTAGCAGTCCAACTGATTCTTTTGTTGGCTTCTTGCTTTTAATATAACTAAAATTTTTTTTACTATGTGTTTTTGCCTTCCTTACCAGCACTTTGCATTTGACTTGCCATTCCTTATGATGCTTCTTATTATTTCATTCGGATTCGTCTTCCATTTTCTGAAGGATTTTCTTTTAGCTCTTCCTTCACCTCACTTTTTAACCATACCGACTGTTTGGCCTTCTTCCCCCCTTTTTTAATACACAGAATATATTTGCCCTGGGCTTCCAGGCTTCCATGCCTGATGTAAATTTTTGAACTTCGAAGCTGCTCCTCTAAGTTTTTTTTTTCCACCTTTGTTCTCATTCTAACATAGTCTCCTTTTTGAAAGTTAAATGCCAATGTATTAGATTACCTGTGTGTACTTACTCCAAAGCTGTATCAAATCTGATCATATTATGATCACTGTTATCAAGCGGCCTCAGTACCATTGCCTCCTGCACCAGATCATGCGCTCCATTAAGTCTAGAATTTTTCCTCCTCTTGTTGGCTCCTTTAGCAACTGCTCCATAATGCAGATAATCCCCGCTATCATTTTAGTCGCCCTTCGCTGCACTTTTTCCAATTCTATTATATCTTTCTTGAGATGCGGCGACCAGAATTGAACACAATACTCAAGGTGCGGTTGCACCATGAAGCGATACAATGGCATTATAACATCCGCACACCTGTTTTCCATACCTTTCCTAATAATACCCAACATTCTATTTGCTTTCCTAGTAGCAGCAGCACACTGAGCAGAAGGTTTCAGTGTATCATCGACGACGACACCCAGATCCCTTTCTTGGTCCGTAACTCCTAACGTGGAACTTTGCATGACGTAGCTATAATTTGGGTTCTTTTTTCCCACATGCATCACCTTGCACTTGCTCACATTAAACGTCATCTGCCATTTAGCCGCCCAGTCTCCCAGTCTCGTAAGGTCCTTCTGTAATTTTTCACAATCCTGTCTCGAGTTAACGACTTTGAATAACCATGTGTCATCAGCAAATTTAATTACCTCACTACTTACTCCCATCTCTAAATCATTTATAAATATATTAAAAAGCAGCGGTCCTAGCACAGACCCCTGAGGAACCCCACTAGCTACCCTTCTCCATTGTGAATACTGCCCATTTAATCCCACTCTCTGTTTCCTATCCTTCAGCCAGTTTTTAATCCACAATAGGACATTTCCTCCTATCCCATGACCCTCCAATTTCCTCTGTAGCCTTTCATGAGGTACCTTGTCAAACGCCTTTTGAAAATCCAGATACACAATCCTGCTTATAATCGAATGAGAAAAACGCCCAAGTTCCGACCTAAATCGGGAGATGGACGTTTATCTCACAAAAATGAATAAAGCGGTATAATCGAAAGCCGATTTTTGGACGTTTTCAACTGCAATCCGTCGCGGATGCGGACAAAGTTGATGGGGGCGTGTCAGAGGTGTGGCGAAGGCGGAACTGGGGCGTGGTTATCTGACGAACAGAGATGGGCGCATTTCACCGATAATGGGAAAAAAGTATGCGTTTTTAGCTAGAATTTAGGACACTTTTCCTGGACCCTGTTTTTTCACGAATAAGGCCCCAAAAAGTGCCCTAAATGACCAGATGACCACTGGAGGGAATCGGGGATGACCTCCCCTGACTTCCCCAGTGGTCACTAACCCACTCCCACCACAAAAAATGAAGTTTCTCAACTTTTTATTTTCACCCTCAAATGTCATACCCAGCTCCCTGGCAGCAGTATGCAGGTCACTGGAGGAGTTGTTAGGGGGTGCAGTGGACTTCAGGCAGGTGGACCCAGGCCCATCCCCCCTACCTGTTACAATTGTGCTGCTTAATGCTTATTAGTCGTCCAACCCCCCCCAAACCCACTGTACCCACATGTAGGTGCCCCCCTTCACCCCTTAGGGCTATAGTAATGGTGTAGACTTGTGGGCAGTGGGTTTTGAGGGGGATTTGGGGGGCTCAACACACAAGGGAAGGGTGCTATGCACCTGGGAGCTCTTTTACCTTTTTGTTTGTTTTTGTAAAAGTGCCCCCTAGGGTGCCCGGTTGGTGTCCTGGCATGTGAGGGGGACCAGTGCACTATGAATCCTGGCCCCTCCCACGAACAAATGCCTTGGATGTATTCGTTTTTGAGCTGGGCGCTTTCATTTTCCATTATCGCTGAAAAACAAAAACGCCCAGCTCACACATCGTTGAATAAAACATGGGCGTCTATTTTTTCCCAAAATACGATTCGGTCCGCCCCTTCACGGACCCGTTCTTGGAGATTAACGCCCATGGAGATAGGCGTTTTCGTTCAATTATGCCCCTCAATATCAACCGGCTCCCCTTTGTCCACATATTTGTTTACTCCTTCAAAGAATTGAAGTAAATTGGTCAGGCAAGATTTCCCCACACAAAAGCCGTTCTGACTCGGTCTCAGTAATCCATGTCCTCGGATGTGCTCTGTAATTTTGTTTTTAATAATAGCCTCTACCATTTTCCCTGGCACCGACGTCAGACTCATCGATCTATAATTTCCCGGATCTCCCCTGGAACCTTTTTTAAAAATTGGCATTACATTAGCCACCCTGCAATCTTCCGGTACCACGCTCGATTTTAAGGACAAATTACATATCACTAACAGTAGGTCCGCAAGCTCATTTTTCAGTTCTATCAGTACTCTAGGATGAATACCATCTAGTCCAGGAGATTTGCTACTCTTCAGTTTGCTGAACTGCCCCATTACGTCCTCCAGGTTTACCGTGAAGTCAGTAAGTTTCTCCGATTCGTCCGCTTGAAATACCATTTCTGACAACGGTATCCCACCCAAATCTTCCTCGGTGAAGACCGAAGCAAAGAATTCATTCAATCTCTCCGCTATGTCTTCCTTGATTGCCCCTTTTACCCCTCGGTCATCCAGCGGCCCAACCGATTCTTTTGCCGGCTTCCTGCTTTTAATATATCGAAAAAAATGTTTACTATGTTTTTTTGCCTCTAATGCTATCTTTTTTTCGTAATCCCTTTTGGCCTTCTTTATCTGCGCCTTGCATTTGCTTTGACACTCCTTATGCTGCTTCTTGTTATTTTCAGATGGTTCCTTCTTCCACTTTCTGAAGGTGTTTCTTTTAGCCCTAATAGCTTCCTTTACCTCACTTTTCAACCACGCCGGTTGTCTTTTGGACTTCCGTCTTTCTTTTCTAATTCACGGAATATGTTTGGCCTGGGCCTCCAGGATGGTATTTTTGAACAGTGTCCATGCCTGTTGTACAGTTTTTACCCTCTCAGTTGGCCCCCTAAGTTTTTTTTTTTTTTTTTAATCTGTTCTCATTTTATCATAGTCTCCTTTTTTAAAGTTAAACGCTAACGTATTTGACTTCCTGTGTATAGTTACTTCAAGGTTGATATCAAAACTGATCATATTATTATCAAGCGGCCCCAGTACCATAACGTCCCTCACTAGATCATGCGCTTCACTAAGGACCAAGTCTAGAATTTTTCCTTCTCTCGTCGGCTCCTGCACCAGCTGCTCCATAAAGCTGTCCTTGATTTCATCAAGGAATTGTACCTCTCTAGCGTGTCCCGATGTTACATTTACCCAGTCTATATTTGGATAATTGAAGTCACCCATTATTATCACATTGCCCATTTTGTTTGCGTCTCTGATTTCTTTTATCATTTCTGCGTCTACCTGCTCATCCTGGCGAGGCGGACGGTAGTATACTCCTATCACCGTCCTTTTCCCTTTTATACATGGAATTTCAACCCACAATGATTCAAAGGTGTGATTTGTGTCCTGCTGAATTTGTAATCTATCTGAGTCAAGGCTCTCGTTAATATACAATGCTACCCCTCCACCAGTCCGGTCCACCCTATCATTACGATATACTTTGTACCCCGGTATGACAGTGTCCCACTGAATATCCTCCTTCCACCAGGTCTCAGTAATGCCTATTATATCCAATTTTTCATTTAGTGCAATATATTCCAGCTCTCCCATCTTATTTCTTAGACTCCTAGCATTTGCATATAGACATTTCAGAGTATGTTTGTTGTTCCTATTTGCATGATGCTTAGTACTTGACACTAATAATTTGCCATCTATTGTCTGATCTTTGGTTGTATTTAAGGGCACCTGGCCTACCACGGTCTGTTGTGCAACCTCACTATCCAGAAACCCTATCTTCCCTGTTTGTGAGGTATCCTTGCAAGATACCTTATCCCGAACCATGCGCTTTTGAACGACTGTCGGCCTTCCCCCCCATTTCTAGTTTAAAACCTGCTCTATCTCCTTTTTAAATGCCGACGCCAGCAGCCTGGTCCCACCCTGGTTAAGGTGGAGCCCATCCTTTCAGAATAGGCTCCCCCTTCCCCAGAATGTTGCCCAGTTCCTAACAAATCTAAAACCCTCCTCCCTGCACCATCGTCTCATCCACGCATTGAGACTCCAGAGCTCTGCCTGTCTCTTGGGCCTTGCGCGTGGAACAGGTAGCATTTCAGAAAATGCTACCCTAGAGGATCTGGATTTGAGCTTTCTACCTAAGAGCCTAAATTTGGCTTCCAGAACCTCTCTCCCACATCTTCCTATGTCACTGGTACCCACATGTACCAAGACAGCCGACTCCTCCCCAGCACTATCTAAAATCCTATCTAGGTGACGTGTGAGGTCCGCCACCTTCGCACTAGGCAGGCAAGTCACCAGGCGATCCTCATGTCCACCAGCCACCCAGCTATCTATATGCCTAATGATCGAATCACCAACTACAACAGCTGTACTAACCTTTCCCTCCCGGGCAACACTTGGAGACATATCCTTGGTGCGAGAGGATAGTACATCCCCTGGTGGGCAGGTCCTGGCTACAGGAGTACTTGCTACTTCACCAGGGTGATGCTTTCCTTCTAGGAGACCTCCCTCCTCCAAGGTAGCACAAGGGCTACCAGACTGGAGTTGGGACTTCTCTACAACATCCCTGTAGGTCTCTTCTATGTACCTCTCTGTCTCCATCAGCTCCACCAAGTCTGCTACTCTAGCCTGAACAAGGCATGGGTGGGTCAGGGGTATTCCAAACATTTTGGTGCAGTGTTATAGAATACCATGGTTATGCACCCAGCTTGCACACCAGGATTTACACTAGGTTTCAGCAGGTGTAAGTCTTTGCACTCAAAGTTGTATGTGGGAATCCACACTAAGCGATATTCTACATTCAGCGCCATTTACTGAATCTGGCCAAAGAGGGTAATTCTCAATAGATCGCCTAAAGTTAGGCACCAAGACAATGCATGCTAACCCCCAAATTCTATAAATGGCACTCAAAGTTGCACACACAAATTTGGGTTGCGCCTGCAATGTAATTGTGTAACGAGCTAATTAATGCCAATAATTGGGTGCTAACAATCAATTATTGATGCTAATTGTCAACAATTTGAATTTACGTGCACCTCTTGCTAGGGGCTAGTCTATAAAGATATGCACATAAATTGTTTAGCCTGCAGCTGAAAAGGGGGCGTGGCCATGTAAGGGTCAGGAGCATTCACTTAAGATGTGCACAATGTTATAGCATACTGGAGATCCATACCTAATTCAGGTGTGAGAATTTACATCAGGTTTCAGTTGGTGTAAATTTGCATGCCCAGATCCTGACGCTTTTTTGTAGAAGGCACCCAACTCAGAGCGTCTTTTTTAGAACAGTGCTCAGCAGTCATTGTTTTGGCGCCAAATTTGGGCACCATGTACTGAATCCAGCCCTAAGTGCAGATTTTATATAAAGCAGTTACACATGCAACTGCCATTATAGAATACTAGTGTAAGTCAGCATTTACAGTTAGGCTTGTAAATGGTAGTATTCTGTAACCCGAATGCATAACTGCCTGACATGTCCCAACCTGCCCATGGCTCTCCCAGGTCCTTGCCCCCCCTTGGAGTTGCACACTCTGGAATTTAAGCATGCAAATTATATCAACTAAGGGCAGTTACACATGTAAACTGCCAATTAGACCAGTTATAGCCAGTAATTAGTTAAGGCCAATTACCTCTAATTAGTCTATTAAGTTATGCATGTAACTGACCTTATTCTATAAGTTGTAATCTAGTCGCAAATTTAGGCATGCAACTTTATAGAATTAAGGGAAAAGGGGCCTTAGTGGTTTAGGAACGGAACATCACAGAACATATAAGATCTGCGATAGCACAGTAGTCCTGCACAGCTGGGCAGCACAGGAGGACCAAATATCTTTTTCAGATGCATGTTCTCTGTTTCTCTCCTATTTAATCTCTCCTCTTGTATCTTTGGTTTCAGTTTCTGTGTCCTTCATCTTTCCTCTTTCTGTGCTCCATTCCACATCCCTGCCCAAAAGAAGAGCCCTCCCAGCCGCCTGTGCTCTGTTCCTCTGACTGACAGTGTGTGTGAGCCTGTGTTTAGGGAGGTGTGTTTGTGGTCCCAAAAATAGTTCATTAGTATAGATCCCAAGTGTGTAATTATTGCAGGTTCTACACCTCCCTCAGTCACATTAACCTTCTACACAACATCTGTTCTCCCTGTGGAACTTGCCTCCCACATCTGCGCAATTCATTCTTTTGATTAGCTCTTTGTCCTCTGGATGGAGACAATAAAGTTAAGGGGCTGGGAGGGGCCGTCAGGGGAAAGATGAGGGGCTGACTGTCCCTGTTGTGTATCTTCAGGACAGGGTTGGTGTGTCCCCTCACTCTGTGTGGTTTATTTTTTTAACCATTCTCTGCACTTTCTGCTGGATTCTATATATAGTGCCCAGATTTCCACACCCAAATTTGTGCGCGTACCCAAGATGCATGTGCAAATTAATTGCATAACAGGCCCTTAACTGTCAATAATTTGGTGCTAACAACCAGTTATTGAAGTTATTTGGCACTCATTAAAATTTGCATGTGCATCTAGCTGCGCACTATTGTATAAGGCACGGCACATAACTCTACTAGCGCATAACTGAAAGGGGGGTTGTCAGGGGTGTTATGAAAAGTTGCACGCATTGTTACAGAATTCTGTCTCAGTGCTCCTAAATTGGACGCCTGCATTTACACCAGGTTTCAGAAGGTGTAAGTCTGGTGCCTAAAGTTAGGTGCTGGAATAGACATTACACACTATTCTAGAAAGGGCAAGTGCCCTTTATACAATCATGTTTAATGCCAATTTTTTCCAATGCCGAATTTTGAGCGCCCCCTATGAGATGAACAATCTTTGTGAGTGAGCATAGTGTTGTACAGGGTGGTTATATTAATCTTTCAAGTCCACACAGTGAAAAAAAATACAGAGAAACTGAAATGACATATTGCAGCTTCCTCATTGGTTCCATTCTCTGTGCTGGCATGTCTATCCATCTGTCTGTGTCTCTTCTTACTTCTGTGATCCTTCTCTTGCACAGGTGATGAAAGAATGGGCAGAAGCAGACAACCAGGCAAAGAACCTCCCGAAATCAGACCGCCAAGCGCTCAATGAGGTAAGAGAGAGCACGTAGGACATCTGGGTAATAAAGGGCACTGTGACTTATACATGAATCAGGTGACAAGGACATTCCAGTGAGGTGCAAGGACACCCAATAACGAATAGGATCATGGTAATTTTCTAATACATCTGGCCCTTTTCACTATGAAACTACCGTGGTAACAAGCTCATTTCTCCTTATTGTGGCATATAAACTTTGGGGTTAAGTTTACTTTTGTTACATCACCAAAGTATATTTAACTATTTCTTCATAAAAATGTTTGTGCCACCTCCCCAGATCTTAACAGGCCACCTAAGGTAGTGTACAGTTTGTGCATCTAAGTACTTGTAGCCAAATAAAGGTGTAGCTGATTTCAAGTTTGCTGGCCAAGTTGGACGTCTCCTCTGGCTGATGCAGATCTCCACCTCTACCCTGAGCCTTGGGGCTTGACTTGGATGGGGTTGGAGAAGAACAGGACTTGCACTTTTAATGGGGAGCTGAGGTGGTGGGATTTACCAACATCAAGGAATGGGTGGAGTAGAGAGGTCTTGCTTTGATTACACTCTACCCCTTCCAAAAAATTAGGTCTTCTGCAGCCTGCGTTCTCTGCCCCATTTCTCCAGGCCAGATCATTTGGAACCAGGGCTGAAATTTTGGTACTCTGAGCAACTACTTCTGTTTTCTAATCATTCTATATTCCCCTCCCCCAGGCCATTGCAGCAGTATCCTTCAGCAAGTGGCTATGCATCAGCACTCCCTCGGACCCTTTCAATCATGAGCCCTGTAGTTAGTCACTAGGTTGAACATGGCTCCCTGACCAAGGGGTTGTAAAAGTGCCTCCATTGAATCCACAACCCCAGCTGGCCTTAGGAGTGGATGACCTGATTCAGGGATTGCACCAGAGACCTTCTGCATGACAGTGCACAGCATTTACCACCTGAGCTGCTGATCTGGCCTGACCTCCTGATTTTAACATAGCTTACTACATAGACCCTGAGATTCCTGCAGACTCTTGAGTGTTGTTCGCCAGGATGCTCTATGGCAATTGTCTACTACAGGATTCCCTATGAAGGAAAAAGTGGGAACTGATATTTCTATACTGATTTAAAGCACTGGTCATGCCTTTTATCAGTGAGGTCGTCTGAAACTATTATACATTGGGGGCTGATTATCCTGGAGGGGGAGGTAGAAAAATGAAGAGGGATCCTCTGGAAAGATTCTGGAAACTTGGACTGTCACAATCCGGTTTTCGCTCCCTCTACAGTACTGAAACTGTATTGGTTACCCTTATGTCCAAATTTAAACAACTAATTGCTGGTGGTAAAAGCATACTTCTTCTTCAATTTGACATGTCCAGCGCATTTGATGTGGTTAACCATGACATCTTACTACATCTTCTTGATTATTTTGGGATTGGCGGAAACATATTTAACTGGATTAAAGGTTTCCTTTCATACAGATCATATCGGGTGAAATGGAACTTAATTTTCTCCGAGGACAAGCAGGCTGCTTGTTCTCACGACTGGGTTGACGTCCACGGCAGCCCCCACCAACCGGAACAAAACTTTGCGGGCGGTCCCGCACGCAGGGCACGCCCACCGCGCATGCGCGGCCGTCTTCCTGCCCGTGCGTGACCGTTCCTGCTCAGTCTTTTCTTTTCCGCGCTGGAGAGAGCCGTGTTCGTCTCTCTCTCTGTCAGCCCCGGAAACCGGATCGCGCTTAACCGCGAATTTTTTTTTCTCTTTTCGTTTCATCGTTCTTCGTTTTTCTGTTTAGTTTAAAAAAAAAAAAACGCTAAACTTTGTTTTTCCCTCGTCTCTTAGCGAGGGCGTCGCGCGCGGTCGATTTGTTTTTGAGGTGTGATTTTTACCGCCACCATCGACGACTTTGATTTCGCCAACGCGATTTTTCCATCGATGTCCTCGAAGGTCCCGAGTGGATTTAAAAAGTGTGGTCGGTGTGGCCGGCATATCTCGCAGACCGACACTCACGCTTGGTGCCTCCAGTGCCTCGGGCCGGAGCACGATACCAAGACGTGCACTTTGTGTCTCGGTCTCCAGAAACGGACACAAGTAGCGAGGCAAGTTCTTCGGGACCGTCTTTTTGGAACTTGCGCCGGCCCCTCGACGTCGACTTCGACGGCATCGGTATCGACGGCCGGTTCTTCGGTACCGGTATCGATGTCCACGAAATCGGCACCGATGGCATCGACCCCAGGAGCACAGGTCCCGTCGGCCCACCGGTCCTCCGGTGAAGGCAGGGGTGAGAGGCCGCGGGGGCAATCGGCCCCGGTCACTCCCTCTACCCAGGGCCCTCGGGACCGAACCCTGTCGGACCCGGTCCCTCGAGGCCGAGGGGGATCGACCTCCTCCTCCTCGATTCCACCAAGCGCCAATGACGGGCATCGCAAGAAGACGAAGAAACACCGTCATCGGTCGCCCTCGATGCATCCAGCTCCCGGCGCCGGAGATGAGTCGACGCCGAGGAAGCGGCAGCGTCGAGAGGAGAGGTCCCCCTCTGTAGTAGAGGTACCGCCGCGTCAGGGTCCCAGCACTTCGGTGCAGTCTCCTGGACCCGAACAGCTTCCGGCACCGATGCCTCTACCGGCCCCCTCGCCTTTCCCGACAGCGGACCTTGACGAGTGCCTCTGAGCCATCCTTTCGGGGCTCCTGGAAGGGCTGATGCGCCAGACTGTGCCGGCGCCGGGGGTGCTTGCGCCCTCGGCGCCGTTGCTGTGGCGCCGGCGAGCTCTAGCCCGGTGCCGAGGCCTTCGACACCGCTTGCGGCGTCGGTCTCGACCGCCACGCAGGTGGAGTCCCCGTCGATGGAGGGAGCTTCATCCCCGCCGGCGCGGGAGTCCACCGCTCGACGACACCACCGAGGCCTCGGTGCCTCGACGTCGAGCCGGGCCCGGTTGAGGACTCAGCTGCACGAGCTTATGTCCAACACCGAGGAAGAGGCCTCGTGGGGGGAGGAGGAGGACCCCAGATATTTCTCCTCAGAGGAGTCTGTGGGCCTTCCCTCCGACCCCACTCCTTCACCAGAGAGGAAGCTCTCGCCACCTGAGAGCCTCTCCTTTGCCTCCTTTGTCAGGGATATGTCTATTTGCATTCCCTTTCCCGTGGTCTCTGTGGATGAGCCGAGGGCTGAGATGCTCGAGGTCCTCGACTATCCATCACCACCTAGAGAGTCCTCCACGGTACCGTTGCACAATGTCCTCAAAGAGACACTGCTTCGGAACTGGTTGAGACCACTATCTAATCCCACCATCCCCAAGAAAGCAGAATCCCAATACAGAATCCACTCAGACCCAGAGTTAATGCGGCCCCAATTGCCTCATGACTCGGCGGTCGTGGACTCTGCTCTCAAGAGGGATACCGCCTCGGCGCCCCCGGGGCGGGAGTCTCGCACTCTGGACTCGTTTGGGAGGAAGGCCTACCAATCTTCCATGCTCGTGACCCGCATCCAGTCTTACCAGCTCTACACGAGCATCCACATGCAGAATAATGTGAAGCAACTGGCGGACCTGGTTGATAAGCTCCCGCCAGAGCAGTCTAGGCCTTTTCAGGAGGTGGTCAGGCAGCTGAAGGCGTGCAGAGAGTTCCTGTCCAGGGGTATATATGACACCTGTGACGTGGCATCTCGTGCTGCGGCCCAAGGTATAGTGATGCGCAGGCTCTCATGGCTGCGTGCCTCTGACCTGGACAACCGCACCCAGCAGAGACTGGCCGACGTCCCTTGCCGGGGGGATAATATCTTTGGCGAGAAGGTCGAGCAGCTGGTGGACCAACTGCATCAGCGGGAAACCGCCCTCGACAAGCTGTCCCACCGGGCGTCTTCAGGATCCACCTCAGCAGGTGGACGTTTTTCCCGGGCCCGGCAGGCTGCGCCCTATGCTTTTACCAAGCGTAGGTACACCCAGCCGGCCCGAAGGCCTCGTCAGGCACAGGGACAGTCCCAGCGCGCTCGTTCTCATTAACAGCGTGCGCCTAAGCAGGCCCCTGCGCCTCCACAGCAAAAGCCGAGGACGGGCTTTTGACTGGATCCATGGGAACATAGCCTCCCTCAAAGTGTCCGTACCGGACGATCTGCTGGTCAGAGGGAGGTTAAATTTTTTTCACCAAAGGTGGCCTCTCATAACCTCCGACCAGTGGGTTCTCCAAATAGTGCGGTGCGGATACGCCCTGAATTTGGCCTCCCTGCCACCAAATTGTCCCCCGGGAGCTCAATCCTTCAGCTCCCATCACAAGCAGGTACTTGCAGAGGAACTCTCCGCCCTTCTCAGCGCCAATGCGGTCGAGCCCGTACCACCCGGGCAGGAAGGGCAGGGATTCTATTCCAGGTACTTCCTTGTGGTAAAGAAAACAGGGGCGTCCCATCCTAGACCTGAGAGGCCTGAACAAATTCCTGGTCAAAGAAAAGTTCAGGATGCTTTCTTTGGGCACCCTTCTGCCAATGATTCAGAAAAACGATTGGCTATGTTCCCTGGATTTAAAGGACGCATACACTCACATCCCGATACTGCCAGCTCACAGACAGTATCTCAGATTCCGCCTGGGCACACGGCACTTTCAGTATTGTGTGCTGCCCTTTGGGCTCGCCTCTGCCCCACGGGTGTTTACAAAGTGCCTCGTGGTGGTACCGGCGTATCTCCGCAAGCTGAGAGTGCACGTGTTCCCATATCTCGACGATTGGCTGGTCAAGAACACCTCGGAGGCAGGAGCTCTCCGGTCCGTGCAGTGCACTATTCAACTCCTGGAGCTGCTGGGGTTTGTGATAAATTACCCAAAGTCCCATCTCCAGCCAGCCCAGTCTCTGGAATTCATAGGAGCTCTGCTGAATACTCAGACGGCTCAGGCCTTCCTTCCCAAGGCGAGGGCCAACAACCTCCTGGCCCTGGCTTCCCAGACCAGAGCGTCGCAGCAGATCACAGCTCGGCAGATGTTGAGACTTCTGGGTCATATGGCCTCTACAGTTCATGTGACTCCCATGGCTCGTCTTCACATGAGATCTGCTCAATGGACCCTAGCTTCCCAGTGGTTTCAAACCACCGGGAATCTAGAAGATGTCATCCGCCTCTCCACCAGTTGCCGCACTTCACTGCACTGGTGGACCATTCGGACCAATTTGACCCTGGGACGTCCATTCCAAATTCCACAGCCCACGAAGGTGCTGACGACGGATGCATCTCGCCTGGGGTGGGGAGCTCATGTCGATGGGCTTCAAACCCAGGGTCTGTGGTCCCTCCAGGAAAAGGATCTGCAGATCAACCTCCTGGAGCTCCGAGCGATCTGGAACGCACTGAAGGCTTTCAGAGATCGGCTGTCCTGTCAAATTATCCAAATTCGGACAGACAATCAGGTTGCAATGTATTACATCAACAAGCAGGGGGGCACCGGATCTCGCCCCCTGTGTCAGGAAGCCGTCGGGATGTGGCGTTGGGCGTGCCAGTTCGGCATGCTCCTCCAAGCCACATACCTGGCAGGCGTAAACAACAGTCTGGCCGACAGACTGAGCAGAGTCATGCAACCGCACGAGTGGTCGCTCCATTCCAGAGTGGTACGCAAGATCTTCCGAGAGTGGGGCACCCCCTCGGTGGACCTTTTCGCCTCTCAGACCAACCACAAGCTGCCTCTGTTCTGTTCCAGACTTCAGACACACCGCAGGCTAGCGTCGGATGCCTTTCTCCTTCATTGGGGGACCGGCCTCCTGTATGCTTATCCTCCCATACCTTTGGTGGGGAAGACCTTACTAAAGCTCAAGCAGGACCGCGGCACCATGATTCTGATAGTGCCCTTTTGGCCCCGTCAGATCTGGTTCCCTCTTCTTCTGGAGTTGTCCTCAGAAGAACCGTGGAGATTGGAGTGTTTTCCGACTCTCATTTCGCAGAACGACGGAGCGTTGCTGCACCCCAACCTTCAGTCTCTGGCTCTCACGGCCTGGATGTTGAGGGCGTAGACTTCACTGCGTTGGATCTGTCTGAGGGTGTCTCCCGTGTCTTGCTTGCCTCTAGGAAGGATTCCACTAAAAAGAGTTACTTTTTCAAGTGGAGGAGGTTTGTTGTTTGGTGTGAGAGCAAGGCCCTAGAACCTCGTTCTTGCCCTGCACAGAACCTGCTTGAATACCTTCTGCACTTATCTGAGTCTGGACTCAAGACCGACTCAGTAAGGAATCACCTTAGTGCGATTAGTGCTTACCATTATCGTGTGGAAGGTAAAGCCATCTCTGGAGAGCCTTTAGTCGTTCGATTCATGAGAGGCTTGCTTTTGTCAAAGCCCCCTATCAAGCCTCCTGCAGTGTCATGGGATCTCAACGTCGTCCTCACCCAGCTGATGAAACCTCCTTTTGAGCCACTGAATACCTGCCATCTGAAGTACTTGACCTGGAAGGTCATTTTCTTGGTGGCAGTTACTTCAGCTCATAGGGTCAGTGAGCTTCAAGCCCTGGTAGCTCATGTTCCGTATACCAAATTTCATCACAACAGAGTAGTGCTCCGCACCCACCCAAAGTTCCTGCCGAAGGTGGTGTCGGAGTTCCATCTTAACCAGTCAATTGTCTTGCCAACATTCTTTCCCAGACCGCATACCCGCCATGCTGAACGTCAGTTGCACACATTAGACTGCAAGAGAGCATTGGCCTTCTACTTGGAGCGGACACAGCCCCACAGACAGTCCGCCCAATTGTTTGTTTCTTTCGACCCTAACAGGATAGGGGTCGCTGTTGGGAAACGCACCATCTCCAATTGGCTAGCAGATTGCATTTCCTTCACTTATGCCCAGGCTGGGCTGACTCTAGAGGGCCATGTCACGGCTCATAGTGTCAGAGCCATGGCAGCGTCGGTGGCTCACTTGAAGTCAGCCACTATTGAAGAGATTTGCAAGGCTGCGACGTGGTCATCTGTCCACACATTCACATCACATTACTGCCTCCAGCAGGATACCCGACGCGACAGTCGGTTCGGGCAGTCGGTGCTGCAGAATCTGTTTGGGGTTTAAATCCAACTCCACCCTCCAGGACCCGAATTTGTTCTGGTCAGGCTGCACTCTCAGTTAGTTGTTCTTCGTAGGTCAATTTCTGTTATGCCCTCGCTGTTGCGAGGTTAAATTGACCTGGGTTCTTGTTTTGAGTGAGCCTGAGAGCTAGGGATACCCCAGTCGTGAGAACAAGCAGCCTGCTTGTCCTCGGAGAAAGTGAATGATACATACCTGTAGCAGGTGTTCTCCGAGGACAGCAGGCTGATTGTTCTCACCTACCCTCCCTCCTCCCCTTTGGAGTTGCGTTTTGATCATTTGCTTGTCATTCAACTGAGCGGGAACGGTCACGCACGGGCGGGAAGACGGCCGCGCATGCGCGGTGGGCATGCCCTGCGTGCGGGACCGCCCGCGAAGTTTTGTTCCGGTTGGTGGGGGCTGCCGTGGACGTCAACCCAGTCGTGAGAACAATCAGCCTGCTGTCCTCGGAGAACACCTGCTACAGGTATGTATCATTCACTTTATCATCTTCATGGAAAGCAGATTGCGGAGTCCCCCAGGGTTCGCCACTCTCTCCAACACTCTTCAACATAATGATGATACCATTGGCTAACACCCTAACCAACCTAGGTCTAAATCCGTTATTTATGCTGATGATGTCACAATTTATATACCTTTCAGACAGGACCTGGCTGAAATTACCAATTTAATCAGGTTAGGCCTGAGTACAATGGATGCATGGGCTAACTCATTTCATTTGAAATTGAATACTGAGAAGACTCACTGCCTCATATAAACCTACCACTTAAAATATCCCCAATTACTCCCTCCCCATTTCGGATAGCATAAAATTACTCGGAGTCACAATCGATCGGCACCTAAGCCTGGAAACCCAAGTAAACTGCACCACAAAGAAAACGTTCTATTCGATATGGAGACTTAAACGTATACAACCTTTCTTTCCACGAGATATGTTCCGCAATCTAATACAATCAATGGTATTAAGCCACTTAGATTACTGCAACGGAATCTATGCAGGATGCGAAGAACATTTAATCAAGAAACTTCAGACCGCCCAGAACACAGCGGCGAGACTGATCTTTGGAAAATTAAAATTCGAATCTGCCAAGCCCCTTCGTGAAAAATTACACTGGCTTCCCATTAAAGAACGCATCGCCTTTAAGGTCTGTACCTTGATTCATAGGATCATCTATGGAGAAGTTCCCGAATACATGTTAGATCTGGTGGATCTACCACCCAGAAACAGTTCCAGTTTCTCCCGATCCTACCTAAATTTACATTATCCAGATTGCAGTGGCCTTAAATACAAATTTACCTACGCATCCAACTTCTCCTTCATAGGCACACAACTATGGAATGCACTACCCAGAACTTTAAAATCAACTCAGAATTATTTAAATTTCAGAAAATTATTGAAGACCACCATGTTCAAAAAGGCATACCTTCCAGACTCAACCTAATCTTAATTTTTCCTGTTTTCAGCAAAATCCATGGACCTTATTATCTTGTATTACCCTGTACTATCTTTTGTTATCTCTGTTGTTTTATATGATGCCTATACGCTTAATAACCTACTATTACATTGTTCATTTATACTTTCTGAACTGTAGCCTACCCTACGGTTATGTGTAAGCCACATTGAGCCTATAACTAGTGGGAAAATGTGGAGTATAAATGTATTAAATAAATAAATAAATATTTCGACAGTCCAAATTTCCAGAATCTTTCCAGAGGCTCCCTCTTCATTTTTCTACCTCCCCCTCAAGGATAATCAGCCCTCAATGTATAATAGTTTCAGACAACCTCACTGATACAAGGCATGACCAGTGCTTTAAATCGTTTTGGAGCTGATACTCAAAAGATTTATGCTCCTAATTGTCTTTTTCTTTAATTTACTAATGCTAACCCTCAGATCCCATAAAGGTTTCCCAAATTTTGGTGCCATCAATTGGGCACGGATCCCAGATTGACGCCCAAAATAATTAGCTAATGATTTAATTAATGGCGCTAACAAGCACGTAATTGGCACTAATTTTGATGTGGGCACCGATCTGTCAATGCGCCATTCTGTAACAATAGGTGCCTAAATTGTATCGTGTGCAACTCTAAAGGGGGTGTGGCCGTGGGAGGAGCACGGGTGGGTCAGGGGCATTCACAAAATATGCATGCAGTGTTACAGAATAGTGAGGATCTGCACTCAATTTGACACCAGGATTTACAACAGGTTTCAGCTGACATAAGTCCTTGCACCCAAAGTTGAGTGCCAAATTTGGTGCTTAATGCATTCTATAAAGAGTGCTCATTACAAAGCACCGTTTGAGAGCGTTGAGAGCCAAACTTTCGGCGCCATTTATAGAATCTGGACCTAAGTGCCTAAATTTATACTCAGAATTTCACTAAACTCCTAAAGTTGGGAACAAAAACAATGGGTGACAACAGGAGCAGATTTAAGGTGGTAAAAAAAACCTTAGAGGGTCTTTTACTAAGTCACGGTAGCATTTTTAGCTCATGGTATAAATCAGCTGGTGGTAAATGCCGAGATGCCCATAGGAATACAATGGGCATCTTGGTGAATACTGCCAGCTGATTTCTACCACGAGCTAAAAAACACTACCGTGGCTTAGTAAAAGACCCCCTTAGGAACTTAACAATGAAGATAAGCAATTGAATGATAGACCTAAATTTATAACTTTTACGCTTCTAAATTAAGATTCCCCTTGAGGCATGCCCCTTTTCATAGGGAGGATTTTGCATGCATCTCTGAAGCTTTTAAGGCTGTGCTGATAGGACCCCCCATGGCAGACAAGCAGAGATGCCAGACCAAGTTACACCACCTATATATGGGCAGCAACAATATGGGGGTAACTCACACTACATTGGAGAAGGTAAGGGTGAATCATCCCTGTATACTACCATATGGAGAATCAAACAGCAAAAAATGTCCTGGTGCTGGAAGGTGGGAAGGCATTCAACATGATATTAAGGAAGAGCTAAGGATCTTTCAAAGTACCAATGGATTTTATGATGTAGCCAGATCAAGGCATTCTAGTCTTCTGGCTGCTGAGGCTACCATTATGAAGAAAACCCACAGATGTAAAGACAGAATCATAAGTGGAACATGGAATGTGCAAACTATGAACCAAGGAAAATGATGTAGTAAAAGATGAGAAGTGTTTAAGAATTGACATTCTGGGAATAAGCAAGCTGAAATGGACGGAAATTGGACACTTTTGTTCAGATAAACATGCGGCCTACTACTCAGGACACAAAAAATATAGAAGGAATGGAGTTAGCTTCATAGTCAGGAATGACCTTGCAAGGGCACAAGTAGTAGGATATAATGCTGTTAATGATCAACTTATGTCAATCTGACTTCATGGACAGCTCTTTAACATAACAGTAATTCAAGTTTATGTTCCAATAACTGATGCAAATGAAGAAGATGTGGTCCAGTTTTATGATCAAGTTGAAACTGATAAAATATGTAAACTGAAGGTACTATTGATGTTTGATGACTGGAATGCCAAAGTTGGTAATGAAAAGGAAGGTAATGCAATTGGACGTTATGGTCTAGGGACAAGAAATGAAGCAAGAGATCAATTTACCAATTTTTGTGAAGCCAGTGATCTCTTAATTGCAAATACTTTCTTCATTTAGCCAAAGCAACACTTATATATGTGGACCTCACTAAACAGAGAATTCAAAACCAGTTTAACTACATTCTCAATGTGAATCAATGGAAGAATTCAATTTTGATGGCAAAGAAAAGGCTTGGTGCAGATTGTGGAACAGATCAAGAACTCCTTGTGTGCAAAGTACAAGTAACATAGTAAGTGACGACAGATAAAGACCTGTATGGTCCATCCAGTCTGCCCAACAAGATAAACTCATTTTACTTGATATACCGAAGTTTGATTTGTCCTTGCCATTTTCAGTGCACAGACCATATAAGTTTGCCCAGCACGCTTCTTGTACTAAAAGTTCTGAAGCTAATGTTGAAGCCACTTAAAATTTACACTTAAGCCCATCCTATCTATTCAATCATGATCAGGGCATAGACCGTAGAAATCTGCCCAGCGTCGCCACCCAATCTCTGCTAAGATTCCATGGATCCATTCCTTTTAAACAGATTCCTTTGTGTTTATCCCATGCATGTTTGAATTCCATTACCGTTTTCATCTCCTGAATTCCATTACCGTTTTCATCTCCACCACCTCCTGTGGAGGGCATTCCATGTATCCACCACCCTCTCCATGAAAAAATACTTCCTGATATTACTCCTGAGTCTGCCCCCCTTCAACCTTAATTCATGTCCTCTAGTTCTACCACCTTTCCATCTCCGGAAAAGGTTTGTTTGCGGATTAATACCTTTCAAATATTTGAACATCTGTGTCATGTCATCCCTGTTTCTCCTTTCCTCCAAAGTATACATGTTCAGGTCGGCATGTCTTTCCTCATACGGTTTGCAACGTAAATCCCATACCATTTTCGTAGCTTTTCTTTGCATCGCTTCCAGTCTTTTTACATCCTTAGCTAGATACAGCCTCCAAAACTGAACACAATATTCCAAGTGGGGCCTCACCAATGACTTGTAGAGGGGCATCAGCACCTCCTTTCTTCTGTTTCTTGAAGATCAACTCAATCTGCTACCAAACTATGACCTCAAAAACATACCAACCTCCTTCAAGAAAAATGTCAAAAAATGATCTGAAATGTTAAATTTATTAAATAGAGAGCCAGAAGAACAAATGTATTCAACAGAGAACCAGAAGAACTATGGACAGAAGTAAAGGATATTATAAAAAACAAAACACAGTATAATTTGTCAAGATCAGAAAGTCAAAGATGTCCAAATGGTTATCTGAAAAAAGAATGGAAATAGCACAGAAGAAGAAGTAAAAAAAAAGAAGAGAGACAATGAAAGAACAAAATAGGGATTTCCAGAGGTTGGCTAGAAGAGACAAGGGCAAATACTACAACAACCTCTGCAATTGAATTGGAGATAGAAACAAATCTGGACGTAAAAGAACTGTTTCTCAATAAACCTGTGAAATCAAAAAGAAGTTCCAACCACAGACTGGCATGTTGAAATGTGACAGTGGGCAACTATTGACTGACGCACTGCAGATCAAGTAAGGGTGGAAGGAGTATATGGAAAACCTGTACAGAAGAGACAATGATATGGACAGTACCGTAGAGGACATATTACATACAGTTACGCTGATGATATTATTTATTTGGATTTGCTCATACCTTTTTGTTCACACCTATCACTGTTTTGATTCCAATATATTAATCTATAACTTTGATTTCATCAGCTTTTCATAGATGTTTAACATTAATCAGCTCTTGGATGTTATGATATTGTATAAAGTTAAATACTGATCAGACCAAATTTCTACTTCTTGGCAATAATCCTGACCATCCAAATGGACACATAAGAAAGTTTTTTGAAGTTGAACAGTTTAGATTAGTTGTACAGGCGCTACTTTTGTCCAAGTTGGATTACTGCAACCTTATCTACTTGGGCGCACCTAAACAAGTTATCCGGCATATGCAAACAATTCAGAACATTGCAATAAGATTGATTTTTTCTTTATAGAAGCAGGAGAAAATCTCTTTTTACCTCATTGAATTGCACTGGTTGCCTGTTGAAAGCAGGGATTAGGTTTAAATTCTTCTGTTATTTATACAAAATTCTGAACGGTGAATGTCCAAGCTATTTGATAGATCATGTAGATTTTATCTCTAAAACTAGAAACAGAAGAATGTGTCACAATTCACTTTTTGTTTTTCCATCTATTAAGGGTGTAAAGAGATTTGCAATATTTGATAGACTTTTAGCCGTTCATATCTAGGCTTCGTTTTACTGTACAGTCCTCTTAATTTAAGAAAATTTGAAAACCCATCTTTTTAAGAGATTTTGTTTAAAATAGTTTGATGTCAGTTATATGGGTTCGTATTATTCTTACCAAGATATTGTCTTGTTTTGTTTTTTTACTTATTGTAAACTGATAAGAAACTGGTGGTTTCAGTGGTACAGAAATACATTGTAATTGTAATTGATTACAAGAACCCACAGTTTTGGAAGACATTAGAGCAGCCTTAAGGTAAGTATAAAAAAGAAAGGTCACAGGAGTAAATATAATTTCAATTGATTTACTATAAGCTGTGAAAGATAACTCAATCAAGGTGCTTCCCATTTCTACCTCAGCATTTTGTCCCATATTCTACGCCATAAACTCTTGAGATCCAACAAAATTGGGCATCTGTCTCTTCTTTCCGCTTGTTTTTCTTGGACACAATTCATGAGTCTATATTTAGCATTACCAGTCCAACCCTTCGGAACTCACTACCTTTAATCTTATATTTAGACCTTCATATCAATCATTTAAAAGAAGGTTGAAATCATATTTGTTGACGCATTCAGAAATTGAAGACTCCCTAAGCTCGGCAGGCACAATTGAGGCAACTTAGACCAAGACAGAAGAAGTTTACTTTACTTCTCTCTACTTTCTTTTTGAACATGATGGAACTTTCTGCTTTTTTATACTACCATAATATTATTAGTGTAAACTGTCATGAGACAGTGCCACTGGTGGTATATCAAATTTAAATAAACTTGGAAACTCAGCCTTAAGAGTCCATTGTCTCTACTCTCAGCACTGGCTGCCCCCAATACCAGATCCAAGATGGTATCATGGTAGCAGATACCTGATGGAGCTCTTACTTGGCCTAGTGAGATCGCTATTCCCTGGTATAGGGAAGAGATGAAGGAAGACATGGGATACTCCCTCTACCCCCATGCCTGGACAGGCACTTTGGCAATCCACTTCAAGGTCAGTGTTGGATTCGGCGAGGGTTTCAGCCAAGCTCACCAGAGTCTCAGTGAGCAGCATTATAGACAGGTTTCCTTAAGCCCTGTCGTTCGTACAGCACTCCTCAATCTGGAAGCGACTCAGCGACAGGGATTCAGTTGCAATTCCTATTTCTTGAAGTCTACTGATTAACAAATTATAATCTTAACAAATTAAATGCAGAAGAGAGATCTAAAGAAATAAGTGCAACTGTTCTGTCTTGATTGAGGTTGGCTAAAATGAATATGCTAAAAGTGTAGTCTCTGTAAAATGAACCCAGTTTGATTAGGGTGAAGGGAGTTGGTGACTTCAAGAAATCTTACCAGTTGGTCAGCAATGACCTTCTTATTTAATTTTGACAGAAAAGGCAGATTTTCAATAGAGCAATAATTAGTAATGTCAGAGGAGATTTTTTTCAAGTGTTTTATTCTTGAGCTAATATAAGCAGTTTTCCATACATCTGGAACAATGCCAGATTCCAATAATGCAATGACCATATTATGTATGTAGGAAGAAAGAGAACCTTGAATTTTCTTAATTAAAAAAGATGCTAATGGATTATGTGGTGCAGTGGTAATTTTAATTGCATCCAAAGTTTTCTGTAAATCAAGTGATGTCGGTAAATTGAATTTTGTTAGAGAACTAGTTAATGGGTGATTCTTAGTTGTTATGTTCAGCAGTCTGATTTGAAAAAATAGGTGTTGAAGATAACAAGTTAATTTTGTAAATTCTCCACTCTTTCCTTAAAGTAGTGAGCTAAAACTGCAGCTTTTGATGTGACTATATCTATAGCTTGATATTTAGATGTAGTCAGAGATTTAACTACATGAAAAAGCACATATTTTCATTTACAGTCTTAATTTATAGTCAATTATTATAATTAGGATAATAAGAGGGGAGTTTTCATTATTTTCTGAGAAGCAAACACTAAATAAATGTAATCTTAAGGCTCTTTATATTAGTCTAATATCCCTATACCTTAATAAGTTCTAATTAATTAAACAATTCAATAATACTAAGATGCATGCAGCAGACCAGCAGCGAGAGGGGTGATATTCAGTCTTTTGCATTGAGTATCATATGTATGATTATCTCCCAGTTGGTGAGAGGCAGTGGTGTGCTGGTAAATGTTTAACAACAGGCTCTCTCCCCGGTCCAACTCTGCGGCCCCCCCCCCACCCCCCGTCCACAACTGCTTGTCCCCTCCAAATTGCAGAGCTGGCTATAGCCAGGGAGTGAGCCTGGGGGGGGGGGGGGGGCAAGGCATTACTCCAGGAAAAAAATTAAAATGATCCCAGGTTCCAATCTAATTCATGTTTAAAGTGGGATAAAAGTGGGAAAATGTGGGATACAAATGCAATAAATAAACTTTTAATGTTGAGCACCTGATTCTCAAAGTGGACATATTCTAAACACTATAATGAAAATAAAATGATTTTTTTCTACCTTTGTTGTCTGGTGACTTTGTTTTTCTGATCATGCTGGCCCGGTATCCGATTCTGCTACTATCTGTCCTCTTAACTCAGTTTCCAGGGCTTCCTTTCCATTTATTTCTGTACTTTCCGCCTTTCTTCTTCATTTCTTGCCCTACATCCGTAAGTAAAAGCTGGGTCCTCCGCAAACTTGACTGTCCAGTGGATCCAGCTTCTGCCTATTTTCTTGCGAGCCGGCTCCAGCACACCACTGGTGAGAGGTTATATGTGTGTGCTCGATGCAAAGAGCTCCTAGCTCTCAGAGAACGAGTCCATTGTCTTGATGCTAGATTAACAAACTTTAGGCGCAATCACTTATGGCATAAATGGTGACATCTTAATGTGGCAGCTGACATTAAAGAAGAATCAACAGTGAAAAATGCAGCCTTAAAGGAAAATACTCAAATGCAAATAACAGGAAAAAAAGAAAACTGATTCAAGAGCGGGAGTACTCCTGAGGCAGGACCCGCCATGCTATCCTTAAGAGTAATATGCAAAGATGTGAGATATCCAGCTTTTTGATCTGCTGTGAAATGCAGTATTGTGCATGATATCCAGCTCCTGATGATGCTGTAAAGCGAAACACAGCACTGTGTTGAGCTGTAAATTGAATATTATAGCAATTAATTGAACATTATGAATGGATTCTCCAATGGGAAATCGTTTGAACAATCTATTAAATTGTCATTGAGGAATTTTACATTTGATCTAATGACGGATTGAAAAAGTTTGGATTGAACATAGGATGATGTATAAAGGTCACCCTAGGCTGAGTACACTTTTTCCGGGAAAAGAACAGTGAAAGTGGATAGTGGTAGAACAGTCTTTGCTGTGCCTGAGCACCATCCAGATAGCAATCTATAAGAATCTTCAGTAGCATTGACATGCATTTATTTAAAATATTTCTATAATGCAAATCATAAAATTCCTAAGTGGCTCACAGTAAAGCATATTACAACAAGACAAAACAGAGAACAATAATACAATAATCATCTCTATAAGAGAGCCAGACTTCCATTTCCCTCCCTGCTCAAATAACTAGATTTTAAATCTCAGAAAGTCCTGGCAGTATCTTGCTCCATAGGGTGGATCCTGCACATGAAAATGATCAGATTTAATTTCCACCCACCACAAAGTCCATATTTCAGGCGCCACTAAAAATCCTGAATCTTAGGTCTTAATGATCTAGTAAGAACAGACCTCCACTCAACCTTCTGAGTGTAAGCTAGAGCAAGTCCTTTTCGACTTTAAAAGCCGTCATCAACAGTGAAACTGCTGCTATATGGATAAGTGATTTTGAATAACAGGCCTAGTGCATTTTTAATGAATCCACACAAAAGATCAACTTGACTAATAAGAATAGCTGTTAAACAACACAATGTCCGCCAGTGAAGACCAAAATATGTGACTTCTCAAAAAATGGGGAAAATGTCTCATACACTCCTGTGGCAACACTCTCACTTTCCCTGCTTCCAGAAACTGCATGACAGTGATTCTGGAAGCAAGGAATACCACCCTTCATTTGAACTGGACAGCAGGCTAAGATAAGTGATATGAATTCTTGCTGTCAGTTTGTGCGTTCAAAAGTGAAGAATTTAATTACATATATTTTTATACACTTTTTTGCATATTTAAGAAACAAAAAAAGTATCTAAGGTTTTTTTTTATGTCTATGATTACTTTGTGCACCTGAAAAGTGAGAGTGTTGCCACAGGAATTTATGAGACATTTTCCCCATTTTTGAGAAGTCACATATTTTGGTCTTCACTGGCGGACATTGTCTTGTGCATTTTTAAACATGAACCAGGAAAGTCAGTAGTGAAAAACAGATAAGTCCTTTAGATAAAGACTTTAGAGTTTGGCCTACTACTACTTATCACTTCTATAGCGCTACAAGGCATACGCAGCGCTGAACACCATACACGAAAAGACAGTCCCTGCTTAAAGAGCTCACAATCTAAATAAGACAGGCCCCTCCGAAGGAACATCACCTTGTAGAGGTGGAGGGGCTTGTGTGTTTCAATGACTTAGAGGGCTCTGCTGAAGGGTTACCCATATCAGACAGGCCTCTGAGGAGAAACCAGACAAAGATTGTCCCAAACTGAGAGAGTGGTAAGATGGTGACCTGAAGTTCGTATGCCCAACGGCCCAGCTGCCCTCTGAAGTTTCATCTTCTTTAAGTAAATTTCCTCTCTGCAATTGCGGTTACCTTAACTGAGAGGAAGGGGACAACTGACGGTCAGCCGCCGATGGCCAGCGTTTTATCCCCTGAGCTGCAAATGCGGGACCGCTGCGCGATGAACTGCCCACAGATGAAAGGGTTGACGAGTCCTTTGATTCACGCCGGCAAAGGAGCGTCGACGCTCTTGGACCTGGAAAAAAGCAACTCCATTGCTCCCGAATTATTCAACCACCATGTCCAAAGGAGTGAGTTACAGATATATGCTGAAACGGAGGACGTTTACAGCAGAACCCAAATCGGCGGAACCACTCCTAAACACCTATGAGAAATCAACTTGGAGTTTTTGGCTCCCGTGGAGGTTACATTGAATACCATCTGGAAGGCGCTTCGGGACCTAATGGTGGCAGTAACTAATTTTGTTTCAGATATAATTTTATTAGAGAGTTACATGGACAATTCAACTGAACCCTTTGAGAGTAAAAAATTGATATAACAAATGATGCTACATGAGCAAGAAGTGGTTATGATAATAGACCAGAAATTTTGAAATGATTAATTTGATGATTAATATCGAGATTATTGTTTTTCCCAGAGTTCCGGGTATGACTCCTAAAGTTTTCCTCAGAAATATTTCCTCAAATTATTACTTTAAAAGGAGTGAAGCCTGTGAAAACTGGGATTACTTTAATCAGTGGGATTTGAATTAGAGACTTAAGTATATGCATTGTTAAATAACTTCTGGTTTTTAAAAGAGAAAGAATGTAATCAGATGTATTATTTCTAACTAATATTGGACAATAAGTTTGTTTTTCAATGAAATGATTTGAATGTACACCATATTGGCCTTGAAGAAGCCAACCAGATGATCAATGTGGAATAATGAATTAGACGAGTAATATCTGGGGATAATCAGGTTAATACCACGGGGTTTTTTTTTGTTTACTGTTTAATTGATCTCCTTATCTTGTTACTTTCTCTGTATTTCCAGCAAGTTGTTTTATCGTTTGTAAAAATTTAAATGGTTATAAATAAAAAATTTAAAAAAAAAATAAGACAGGTAAACAGACAGAACAACGAAGAGGTAAGGGAATAAAGAGGTGGGAATAAAAGGACAGGGCAAGTGAGTAGTGGTTAGGAGTCAAAAGCAGCGACAAAGAGGTAGGCTTTTAGTCTGGACTTGAAAACGGCCAAAGACGGGGCTAGATGTACAGGCTCAGGAAGTCTATTCCAGGCGTGAGGTGCAGTGAGATAAAAAGAACGGAGTCTGGAATTAGCAGTCGAGGAGAAGGGGACAGATAAGAGAGATTTATCTACAGAACGGAGTACCCGAGGGGGGGCGTAGGGAGAGACAAGAGTGGAGAGGTACTGGGGAGCGGCAGAGTGAATGCACTTATAGGTCAGTAGGAGAAGTTTGAATTGAATACTAGCGAGATAATTAAATTTGCTGATGACACAAAGTTATTCAAAGTCTTTAACTCACGACAGGATTGTGAAAAATTACAGAAGGACCTTACGAGACTGGGAGACTGGGTGGCTAAATGGCAGATGACGTTTAATGTGAGCAAGTGCAAGGTGATGCATGTGGGAAAAAAGAACCCGAATTATAGCTACGTCATGCAAGGTTCCACGTTAGGAGTTACGGACCAAGAAAGGGATCTGGGTGTCGTCATCGATAATACACTGAAACCTTCTGCTCAGTGTGCTGCTGCGCCTGGGAAAGCGAATAGAATGTTCTCCGAGGACAAGCAGGCTGATTGTTCTCACTGATGGGTGACGTCCACGGCAGCCCCTCCAATCGGAATCTTCACTAGCAAAATCCTTTGTTAGCCCTCGCGCCGATGCGCACCGCGCATGCGCGGCCGTCTTCCCGCCCGAAACCGGCTCGTGCCGGCCAGTCTTCTTTTGTCCGCGCTCGGTACAGTTGTGTTTATGCCGTTCGTGCCCCGAAAGTCGACCTCGCGCGTCTTTTTTGGACTTCGCTAAAAAAAAAAAAAAAAATCCTTTCAGAAGGATACCTTTTCGGTCTGTTCCCCTTCCTATATTTCTAGTTTTTGCCCCGCTAAGTTTTCTTTCGTCGTCGGGGTAGGCCCCTTTGAGGCCTCGGTTCGAAGTTTTTTCTTCCCCTTTTTGTGGTGCCATCTTCGCCATTACGAGTTTTGATCTCGCCGGCGCGATTTTTCCACCCATGAGATCGAAGTCTCCCAGCGGCTTCAAGAAGTGCACCCAGTGCGCCCGGGTAATCTCGCTCACTGATAGACACGCGTTGTGTCTTCAGTGTCTGGGGGCTGGGCACCGCCCGCAGGCCTGTATTCTGTGCTCCCTTTTATAAAAGCGGACTCAGGTAGCGAGATTGTCCCAGTGGAACGTTTTGTTCTCGGGCTCTTTGTCGGCATCGGCACCGGGAGTATCGAGTGCATCGACGTCGCCAGCGTCCAGACCTTCATCCTCGGCCGCGATTGCATCGAGTGTATCGAGGCATCGACCCTCTGCATCGGGGCTGAGACATCGGAAGGCTGCGTCGGCGTCGGTGGTACCGGGACCTCCTCGTCTGCTGATGTCGTCGGACGGTGGTGCTTCGTCTGGAGTGCAGGTGAGGGCTGTCCATTCCCCTGCTGGTGGCGGTGAGCCTTCGGGTGGGTCTCCCCCTACCCTGAGGGCTCCTGCTGTACAGCCCCCCCGAGACCTACCTTCTTCGGCCTCGGCCCCGAGGAAGCGACGGCTGGATTCTACGTCCTCCTCGTCGGTGCCGGGAAGCTCCGGTGACATGCTTCGTCCCAAGAAGTCGAAGCATCGACACCGGTCCACTTCCCGCGTCGGCATCGAGAGCTCTGGGTCGCCGAGGGAGTCGGCACCCAGCAGGCATCGGCACCGAGAGGACCGCTCACCCTCTGTTCAAGAGGTGTCGATGCACTCCACTATGGACAGCCCGGAACAGCCTCCACGCCCGGAACAGACTCTGACATCAACACCTGCATCGGCTTCCATGTCTTTCTCCACAGCCGCTCTGCACGAGAGTCTCCGGGCCGTTCTCCCAGAGATCCTGGGAGAGCTGTTGCGCCCTTCCCCTCCGGTACCGGGGGTGCTTGCGCCACCGGTACCGTCGAGTGAGGCGCCGGCTGGCCCCTTGCCCGGGGTGAGGTCTTCGACAGCGGTACCGACTGCGGTAGCCTCCCACGGAGTCGAGCCGGGCACGGCTTCAGACACAGGTTCGTGAACTTGTGTCTGATACCGATGGTGAGGCCTCATGGGAGGAGGAGGAGGACATCAGATATTTCTCTGACGAGGAGTCTGATGGCCTTCCTTCTGATCCCACTCCCTCTCCTGAAAGGCAGCTTTCTCCTCCCGAGAGTCTGTCTTTCGCTTCCTTTGTCCGGGAGATGTCTACGGCCATCCCCTTCCCGGTGGTTGTGGAGGACGAGCCCAGGGCTGAAATGTTTGAGCTCCTGGACTACCCTTCTCCACCTAAGGAAGCGTCCACAGTACCCATGCATCATGTCCTCAAAAAGACATTGCTGGCGAACTGGACCAAGCCATTAAGTAATCCCCACATTCCCAAGAAGATCGAGTCCTTTCCAAATTCCTCAGCCACAAAAAGTGCTGACCACGGATGCGTCTCTCCTGGGGTGGGGAGCTCATGTCGATGGGCTTCACACCCAAGGAAGCTGGTCCCTCCAGGAACGCGATCTGCAGATCAATCTTCTGGAGTTACGAGCGGTCTGGAACGCTTTGAAGGCTTTCAGAGATCGGCTGTCCCACCAAATTATCCAAATTCAGACAGACAACCAGGTTGCCATGTATTACATCAACAAGCAGGGGGGCACCGGATCTCGCCCCCTGTGTCAGGAAGCCGTCAGCATGTGGCTCTGGGCTCGCCGTCACGGCATGGTGCTCCAAGCCACATATCTGGCAGGCGTAAACAACAGTCTGGCCGACAGGTTGAGCAGGATTATGCAACCTCACGAGTGGTCGCTCAATTCCCGTGTAGTGCGACAGATCTTCCAGGTGTGGGGCACCCCCTTGGTAGATCTCTTCGTATCTCGAGCCAACCACAAAGTCCCTCAGTTCTGTTCCAGGCTTCAGGCCCTCGGCAGACTGGCATCGGATGCCTTCCTCCTGGACTGGGGGGAGGGTCTGCTGTATGCTTATCCTCCCATACCTCTGGTGGGGAAGACTTCGTTGAAACTCAAGCAAGACCGAGGCACCATGATTCTGATTGCTCCCTTTTGGCCGTGTCAGATCTGGTTCCCTCTTCTTCTGGAGTTGTCCTCCGAAGAACCGTGGAGATTGGAGTGTTTTCCAACCCTCATCACACAGGACGAAGGGGTGCTTCTGCATCCCAACCTCCGGTCCCTGGCTCTCACGGCCTGGATGTTGACAGCGTAGACTTTGCCTCTTTGGGTCTGTCAGAGGGTGTCTCCCGCATCTTGCTTGCTTCCAGGAAAGATTCCACTAAGAGGAGTTACTTCTTTCTATGGAGGAGGTTTGCCGTCTGGTGTGACAGCAAGGCCCTAGATCCGCGCTCTTGTCCTACACAGACCCTGCTTGAATACCTTCTGCACTTGTCTGAGTCTGGTCTCAAGACCAACTCTGTAAGGGTTCACCTTAGTGCAATCAGTGCATACCATTACCGTGTGGAAGGGAAGCCGATCTCAGGACAGCCTTTAGTTGTTCGCTTCATGAGAGGTTTGCTTTTGTCAAAGCCCCCTGTCAAACCTCCTACAGTGTCATGGGATCTCAATGTCGTTCTCACCCAGCTGATGAAACCTCCTTTTGAGCCACTGAATTCCTGCCATCTGAAGTACTTGACCTGGAAGGTCATTTTCTTGGTGGCAGTTACTTCAGCTCGTAGAGTCAGTGAGCTTCAGGCCCTGGTAGCCCAGGCCCCTTACACCAAATTTCATCATAACAGAGTAGTCCTCCGCACTCACCCTAAGTTCTTGCCAAAGGTTGTGTCGGAGTTCCATCTGAACCAGTCAATTGTCTTGCCAACATTCTTTCCCCGTCCTCATTCCTGCCCTGCTGAACGTCAGCTGCACACATTGGACTGCAAGAGAGCATTGGCCTTCTATCTGGAGCGGACACAGCCCAACAGACAGTCCGCCCAATTGTTTGTTTCTTTTGATCCCAACAGGAGGGGAGTGGCTGTGGGGAAATGCACCATATCCAATTGGCTAGCAGATTGCATTTCCTTCACTTACGCCCAGGCTGGGCTGGCTCTTGAGGGTCATGTCACGGCTCATAATGTTAGAGCCATGGCAGTGTCGGTAGCCCACTTGAAGTCAGCCACTATTGAAGAGATTTGCAAAGCTGCGACGTGGTCATCTGTCCACACATTCACATCTCATTACTGCCTGCAGCAGGATACCCGACGCAACAGTCGGTTCGGGCAGTCAGTGCTTCAGAATCTGTTCGGGGTTTAGAATCCAACTCCACCCCCCTAGGCCCATGTTTTTTCTGTTCCAGGCTGCACTCTCAGTTAGTTGGATAAATTGTTAGGTCAATCTCAGTTATGTCCTCGCCGTTGCGAGGCCCAATTGACCATGGTTGTTGTTTTGAGTGAGCCTGGGGGCTAGGGATACCCCATCAGTGAGAACAAGCAGCCTGCTTGTCCTCGGAGAAAGCGAATGCTACATACCTGTAGAAGGTATTCTCCGAGGACAGCAGGCTGATTGTTCTCACAAACCCGCCCGCCTCCCCTTTGGAGTTGTGTCTTCCCTTCTCTTTGTCTTGCTACATATGAGACTGGCCGGCACGAGCCGGTTTCGGGCGGGAAGACGGCCGCGCATGCGCGGTGCACATCGGCGCGCGAGGGCTAGCAAAGGATTTTGCTAGTGAAGATTCCGATTGGAGGGGCTGCCGTGGACGTCACCCATCAGTGAGAACAATCAGCCTGCTGTCCTCAGAGAATACCTTCTACAGGTATGTAGCATTCGCTTTGGGTATTATTAGGAAAGGTATGGAAAACAGGTGTGAGGATGTTATAATGCTGTTGTATCGCTTCATGGTGCAACCGCACCTTGAGTATTGTGTTCAATTCTGGTCGCCGCATCTCAAGAAAGATATAGAAGAATTGGAAAAGGTGCAGCAAAGGGCGACTAAAATGATAGTGGGGATGGGACGACTTCCCTATGAAGAAAGACTAAGGAGGCTAGGGCTTTTCAGCTTGGAGAAGAGACGGCTGAGGGGAGACATGATAGAGGTATATAAAATAATGAGTGGAGTGGAACAGGTGGATGTGAATCATCTGTTCACACTTTCCAAAAATACTAGGACTAGGGGGCATGCGATGAAACTACAGTGTAATAAATTTAAAACAAATTGGAGAAAATGTTTCTTCGCCCAACGCATAATTAAACTCTGGAATTCGTTGCCAGAGAACATGGTGAAGGCGGTTAGCTTAGCAGAGTTTAAAAAGGGGTTAGACAGTTTCCTAAAGGACAAGTCCATAAACCACTACTAAATGGACTTGGGAAAAATCCATAATTCCAGGAATAACATGTATAGAATGTTTGTACGTTTGGGAAGCTTGCCAGGTGCCCTTGGCCTGGATTGGCTGCTGTCGTGGACAGGATGCTGGGCTCGATGGACCATTGGTCTTTTCCCAGTGTGGCATTACTTATGTACTTATGTAAATATAAACACCCCAGATTACACCCTCCCCATCTCAGACAGCCTGAAAATCCTCGGGGTTACAATCGACCACAACCTTACACTAGAGAGCCATGTGAAATCTACAACAAAATGTTCCACTCAATGTGGAAACTCAAATGCGTGAAACCATTCTTCCCGAGGGAAACATTTCGCAACCTGATACAATCACTGGTTCTAAGCCATATAGACTACTGCAATGGAATTTATGCAGGTGCAAAGAACAACTCATAAAGAAACTTCAGACTGCTCAAAACACAGCAGCCAGGCTTATATTTAGAAAAACGCGATTGGAAAGCGCCAAACCCCTCCGAGAAAAATTGCACTGGCTCCCAATCAAAGAATGTATTGCTTTCAAAATCTGCACCCTGGTTCATAAAATTATCTACGGTGAGGCCCCGGGATACATGACAGACCTCATCGACCTACCAGTCAGAAATACAACCGAATCAACACGAACGTATCTAAACTTCCACTACCCAAGCTGCAAAGGACTCAAATACAAATCAACTTATGCATCCAGCTTTTCCTAGATAAGCACACAACTATGGAACGCATTACCAAAAGCCGTGAAAACAACGTATAAGCATCTAAACTTCTGGAAATCACTAAAAACTTACTTGTTCAAAAAGGCATACCCTACCGACCCAGCTTAAATGCCTGATCCCTGCAACACTACGAAACCAAAGCACGTAATGGACATAGCATAACTCTTCCTCTATACGATTCCCTAATATGTCTGTTCCACGTGAACCTCATGCTACCACAACATCACTGTGTAATTGTTTATACCGGAATTGACGACCGCCTTTACGGTACTATGTAAGCCACATTGAGCCTGCAAATAGGTAGGAAAATGTAGGATACAAATGTAACAAATCAAACATATAAATGGCAAGTGACCGACTCACTTGCAAATGCGCAGTAGAGACTTCCCTCTCTGTCCCGCCCCGCGTCAAGACATGATGATGGAACAGAGAGGGATACTACTGCGCTGAGGAGGGAACCGCCGAGGTCACTACCGCTCCCCCCCCCCCGGGGTCGGCGCCGGACCCCCTCCACCCGGGCCGGGCTCTCTCTTCTCCATTGAACTTACAGCGCCGAAACTGAAGCAGGCAGATCAGCTCCCGTCGGCCTTCCTTCCCTGCCTGTGTCCCGCCCTCGCCGACGTTACGTCACATGAGGGCGGGACACAGGCAGGGAAGGAAGGCCGATGAGAGCTGATCTGCCTGCTGCGGTTTCGGCGCTGTAAGTTCATTGGAGAAGAGAGGGCCCAGCCCAGGTGGAGGGGGGTAGCGGTAGCGGTGACCTCAGGGGGGGGGGGGAGGCAGGAGAAATGCTGGACATGGGAGGTCTCAGAAGGAGGGGGGCCTTGGAGCTGGGAGGGATGGACAGAGGGGAGCCTTGCAGCTGGCTGGGAGGAGGGTGGGCCTTGGAGCTGGGAGGGAAGAGGGGGAGGGGAGGGGGCCTTGGAGCTGGGAGGGAAGCAGGGAGGATGCTGGACATGGGAGGTCAGAAGGAGGGGGGCCTTGGAGCTGGGAGAGATGGACAGAGGGGGGCCCTTGGAACTGGGAGGGAGGGGAGGGGGCCTTGGAGCTGGGAGGGGGCCTTGGACCTGGGAGGGGGGAGGGACTGGGGCCTTGGAGCTGGGAGGGAGGGACAGAGGGGGGCCTTGGAGCTGGGAGGGCAGGACAGAGGGCCTTGGAGCTGGCAGGGAAGGAGGGAGGGCGGGGGCCTTGCAGCTGGGAGGGAGGGCGGGAGTTACACATCAAAATAAAGCATACCAATACTCGCCCGTTTTAACGGGCTTAACGGCTAGTAAATATCATATTGAGAAATCACAAATGACATAACATCAAAACTTGATTAGAACCAGATGATACCGTATTCTCTACACCTGATTGTATCTATAAATTTGTCACCTATGAACATTAACGCATTACCCCCTTATCTCTTGTGCCTGTAATGAACTGCATATCCAATCTACTTTATAATTTACTTCTAACATTTATGAACTTTACTTATTAGAACATTACTTTGTATTTCTCACTCCGGAATGGCGATCGCCATCACGGAATAATGTAAGCCACATTGAGCCTGCAAAGAGGTGGGATAATGTGGGATACAAATGTAACAAATAAATAAATAGAAACATAGAAACATGACGGCAGATAAAGGCCATATGATCCATCCAGTCTGCCCATCCTCTGTAACCCCTAATTCTTCCTGTTCCTAAGCGATCCCACATGCTTATCCCATGCCTTTTTAAATTCTGGAACAGTCCTCGACTCCACCACCTCCACCCTGGAAATGGAGTTAAGAGGACAGATAAAGAGCAGCAGAATCAGATACTGGGCCAGCATGATCAGAAAAACAAAGTCACCAGACAACAAAGGTAGAAAAAAATCATTTTATTTTATTTTCATTTTAGTGTTTGGAATATGTCTTCTTTGAAAATTTACATCTGCTATCATATTTTGCAATGTATAGCAAATGTGTTTCTTTCTGTTTTTCTAGTATTGTGCTGAATGCATAGTCTAAGTTCTTAGGATTTCAGGTAAATTTTTGAAGAATTTGAAGAGGGTCTATCTGTTCTTCATGTGTGACTGCAAGGCCAAGTGTCTGAATAGGGATCTGTTTGTCAGGTTCTGAGATTTTGATAACACATTGTTTTTCACAGTTGGCAAGACTATCTATTCTCCTAATTCCTGGTCTGTATGCTAATTTGGTTTGTGTCATTTTGGGTATACTGCAGAGAGTTTTTTTTTTTCCTGGTAAAGGGCTTCTAAAACAGACATCATGTTATGAGAATCAAGTGCTCAGCGTTAAAAGTTTATATTTATTTACTTATTTATGATATTTTATCCCACATTAATTAGATGAATTAGATTGGAACCTGGGAGCATTTAATTTTTTTTTTCCTGGAGAGAGTAATGCATTGCCCCCCCAGGCTTTCTCCCCAGCTATAGCCAGCTCTGCAATTTGGGGGGGGAGGGCGGGGAGGTGGACGGGGGAGGCACAGAGATGAACCGGGGACAGAGCCTGTTGTTAAAACATTTACCAGCACACCACTGGATCCATCCCAGGATATTGAGGAAGCTCAGACAGATTCTGGCGGTCCTCTTAAAGATTTGTTTAATAAATCCTTGGAGACAGGGGAGGTACCATGGGATTGGAGAAAAGCGGATGTCCCTCTTCACAAAAGTGGTGACAGAGAAGAAGCTGGAAACTACAGACTGGTAAGCCTCGTTTCGGTTATTGGAAAAGTAATGGAAGCGATGCTGACAGAACGGATAGTGAATTTCCTGGAATTCAATAAGTTGCTAGATCCGAGACAACATGGTTTTACCAAAAGTAAATTGTGAACAAAGAATTGAATCGAGGGTGTGTGATAGATGTCATCTGCTTAGATTTCAGCAAAGCCTTTGACACGGTTCTTCATAGGAGGCTCTTGAATAAACTTGACTGTCTGAAGATAGAACCTATAGTGGTGAAGTGGATTAGGAACTGGTTGACGGACAGACATCAGAGGGTGGTGGTTAATGGAATTCACTCGGAGGAGGGAAAGGTGAGTAGTGGAGTGTCTCAAGGATCGGTGCTGGGACCGATTCTGTTCAATATATTTTTGAGAATGACGTTGCAAAAGGGTTAGAAGGTAAAGTTTGCCTTTTTGTAGATGATACCAAGGTTTGTAACAGAGTAGTAACCCCAGAGGGAATGGAAAAAATGAAAAAGGATCTGCAGAAGCTAGAAGAATGGTCTAATGTTTGGCAATTAAAATTCCAGATGAGGCCATTATATGACCACCATGCGGGAGCACTGTACCAGAGGCTGCGTAATAGAAGATATCCCAGGAAAGTGTTGAAGAAAGCAATGAAAAGAGCTAGAAATGCTGAACAGGAGTGGTTGCTAAACCCCCACAAAGATACCTCTGAAAGAGACCGGATGGTTTGTGTCCTACCATACTCCCCGCTAACTAACCAGATTAAAGAGATCATACGGAAGCATTGGGCTGTTCTTCGGTTAAACAATATATCCATAGAGGTATGCTTTGCTTATAAGAGAGGTAAGAATTTAGGAGAACTACTCACCTATGGAAGAGTTGTCAAAGGTAGAGATCAGGTGGGGAGTCATAGCAGCTGCTCTAAATGTGTATATTGTCGACATGCCTGGAATACCTCAGTAGTGACACACCCGATAACAGGTCGGGATTACACTTTCCGATTTAACACCAATTGTGAGTCAGCACGGGTTGTATATGGGATCATATGCCCCTGCGCAAAATGGTACATAGGTCAAACCAGACGCAGGATCAAGGACCGCATTGCCGAACATTTGAGCAATATTAGGACCCGGAAGAAAGAAGCCCCGTTGGTCTCCCATTGGGAGGAAGCGAACCATAAGGATTCTGATCTTAGATTTGTTATTTTGGATCAAATTCCTAGTAATATGACGGGTAACATTACTTCTATGTTAACCCGGAAGGAACAACGGTTTATTTATTATTGGCAGACAGTTGCCCCAAGTGGTCTCAATAAAGAGATAGAATGGATACTATGAGAGGGCTAATGGGCACGTCACTATATAAAGAATGCGCATGTACGGGCGTTTGTCCGACGGTTGATCTGAAGAACGGCTACATTCCAACCCAGGTTAGCTATAATGAGGAGGTTATATGAAACATGTTTGAAGGTTTAATACAGGATTAATATGCAGATAGCAGGATTAGAGATGTATAAGGAAATGGGGTGTCTCATGCAGATTGAATGCAAGTTATATAAAAAATAAGAGTTAGAGATTGCACAGCGCACTTATTCAAGTTGAAGAGGTTTCTTGTTGTCTATTTTATAATTAAAATTCAATGCAAAGAAGTGCAAAGTGATGCACTTACAAGCAGATGATCAAAGCCCCGTGCTGTTCTAAACAGTGCTCTAAAATAGTGCTGGAACAGCGCGGGGCTTTACCGCACCGATGATCAGTAATAATTGCATGCGCTAACAGCCTCTAGCGCCGGCGTTTGCTTCTGATCATCCCCCTGTTAGGGAGTAGAAATCCATGAGAGATGTATGTGTTAGGCGATGAGACTCTGATATGCACAGACAGGAAGAGAGATTATTATTATTAGATTTGTACCCCGCGCTTTCCCACATAATGCAGGCTCAATGCGGCTTACATAGTAATTTGAAATACAAAGTTAATAGAATTTTTATAAAACAGTAGTAAAACAATGTAAAGTTGGGCTTAGTAGTGTATGATAAGTTGAGCTAGATAATATATGACTAGGATAAAAGAGGGTAGACAGGATAGGATAGTGTAATTTGGGAGAAAGGGTAAGAAGGGATAAAATTAAGGAGAGATGGAAGGAGAAGGATGGGAGGTTGGTATTTAAGTCAGAACAGAATTGGGGGTGGAAGTTGGCGAGATAAGGTTGGGGCATTTGGGTAGGCTTGCTTAAAGAGATGAGCTTTCAGCATTTTTCTAAAGTGATAGTATCTGAGGATCTGAAGGCGACGAAACAGTGTGACAAGGCGGTGGCCATAGCCAGAAGGATGCTAGGCTGTATAGAGAGAGGTGTAACCAGTAGAAGAAAGGAGGTGTTGATGCCCCTGTACAAGTTGTTGGTGAGGCCCCACCTGGAGTACTGTGGTCAGTTTTGGAGGCCGTATCTTGCTAAGGATGTAAAAAGACTTGAAGCGGTACAAAGAAAGGCTACAAAAATGGTATGAGATTTGCGTTACAAGATGTACGAGGAGAGACTTACTGACCTGAACATGTATACTCTGGAGGAAAGGAGAAACTGGGGTGATATGATACAGACGTTCAAATATTTGAAATGAATTAATCCGCAAACAGACCTTATCTGGAGACGGGAAGGTGGTAGAACTAGAGGACATGAATTGAGGTTGAAGGGGGACAGAATCAGGAAAAATGTCAGGAAGTATTTTTTTCACGGAGAGAGTGTTAGATACTTGGAATACTCTCCCGCGGGAGGTGGTGACAGAATTAAAAAATGCATGCGATAAACATAAAGGAATCCTGTTCAGAAGGAATGGATCCACAGAAGCTTAGCAGAGATTGGGTGGCAACGCCAGTAATTGGGATGCAAAGCTAATGCTGGGCAGACTTTTACAGTCTGTGCTCTGAAAATGGCAAGGACAAATCAAGGTCAGGTATATATATAAAGTATCACATATAATGAGTTTATCTTGTTGGGCAGACTGGATGGACCATACAGGTCATTATCTGCCATCATAAGAACATAAGAGTAGCCATATTGGGTCAGACCAATGGTCCATCTAGCCCAGTATCTTGTTTTCCAAACAGTGGCCAAGCCAAGTCACAAGTACATGGCAGAAACCCAAATCGTGGCAACACTCCATACTACAAATTCTAGGGCAAGCAGTTACTTCCCAAGTCTGCCTCATCTACTATGTTACTATCCTGCTTATAATCGAACGAGAAAAACGTCCAAGTTCCAACCTAAATTGGGAGATGGACGTTTATCTCACAAAAACGAATAACGCGGTATAATCGAAAGCCGAACTTGGACGTTTTCAACTGCACTCCATCGCGGAAGCGTACAAAGTTCACGGGGGCATGTCGGAGGCGTGGTGAAGGTGGGACTGGGGCAGGTTATCACCCGAACAGAGATGGGCGCCTTTCGCCGATAATGGAAAAAAGTATGCGTTTGTAGCTAGAATTTAGGGCACTTTTCCTGGACCCTGTTTTTTCACGAATAAGGCCCCAAAAAGTGCCCTAAATGACCAGATTACCACCACAGGGAATCGGGGATGACCTCCCCTGACTCCCCCAGTGGTCACTAACCCCCTCCCACCACAAAAAATGATGTTTCACAACTTTTTATTTTCACCCTCAAATGTCATACCCACCTCCCTGGCAGCAGTATGCAGGTCCCTGGAGCAGTTGTTAGGGGGTGCAGTGGACTTCAGGCAGGTGGACCCAGGCCCATTCCCCCCCTACCTGGTACAATTGTGCTGCTTAATGCTTAGTCGTCCAACCCCCCCCCCCAAACCCACTGTACCCACATGTAGGTGCCCCCCTTCACCCCTTAGGGCTATAGTAATGGTGTAGACTTGTGGGCAGTGGGTTTTGAGGGGGATTTGGGGGGCTCAACATACAAGGGAAGGGTACCTGGGAGCTCTTTTACCTTTTTTTTTGTTTTTGTAAAAGTGCCCCCTAGGGTGCCCGGTTGGTGTCCTGGCATGTGAGGGGGACCAGTGCACTACGAATCCTGGCCCCTCCCACGAACAAATGCCTTGGATTTATTTGTTTTTGAGCTGGGCGCTTTCATTTTCCATTATCACTGAAAAACAAAAACGCCCAGCTCACAAATTGTCGAATAAAACATGGACGTCTATTTTTTTCGAAAATACGGTTCGGTCCGCCCCTTCACGGACTCGTTCTCGGAGATAAACGCCCATGGAGATAGACGTTTTCATTCTATTATGCCCCTCTATGTTAACAAACAAGTATTATCCGAGCGAAGCGTCCACTGTGGGCGATATAGATGAACACAATCTGATAAATACTGAGATGAATCATGATGCACACAATAATGAACCAGAATCAACAACTTGTACTTAATTCTATCATGCATAGTTAACCAATTTAACTTCTGAAACCAAGATGTAATGTATTCATATTTTGACAGCCCATATAACAAGCGGACTGTCGAATTCATCACTACCTGGAGCGCCTGTATATGTGCAGCACGTAGTCTCACATAACAAATAATCCAAACCTGTCAAAAGTTAACAGTCATAGCTCATAAAACTATCTTTTCACCACAAAACACATCTGAGATAAAAAAAAGACAATGTAGTAACAATCAGTAGGATTTAGCACAGTAGAGCCCCAAGTTTTTTACAATAGTAGATATCAGAATCACAGTATCTGATATTACCACTTCAGATGGAAAAGACATTGTTGATTCAGTAGTAACCAACAGTAAATCAGGTTTTGACGTATTAAGGGATAAACTGTTCTTAAGCATCCAGTGATGCAACCTCTCCAAAATTACCTGCAATCGACTAACCATATCAGGCACCGGCTTTGTCAGTGGGAGAAAAAGTTGAATGTCATCCGCATTAATGTGGTATGCCATTCAAAACTTCCTGAGAATCTTACACACAGGAGCTATATAGATATTAAATATCCTAGACAGAGCTGAGCCTTGAGGTACTCCACATTTCACAGATCTCATAGTAGACAGTTCATCCCCAACATGAACCTGCATTCTTCTGTCAATAAGATAAGACTTAAACCAGGTCAATACAGATCCCGCAGTGCCACAGTCCATTAAATGCTGCAACAAAATCTGATGATTGAGGGTATCAAATGCAGTAGATACATCAAGAAACACCATGAGAAAGCTGACATGTTTATCCAACCCTTCTGAATCTCATTGAGCATAGCTGACAACAACCACTCAGTACTGTGTGCAGTACGGAATCCATACTGAAATGGATCAAGGCATTGCCCAGTCAATAAATGATCCTTCAATTGACCATAAACCACTTTCTCAATAATTTTTGCCAACATTGGTAAGGTAGCAACTGGACAATAATTGTTAAGTGTGGTAACGTCCAAAGTAATATTCTTAACTTTGGGCAAAATAGTAGCAATTTTAAAGTCAGCCGGTACTAGCCCACTATCTAATGATTTGTCAACCATTTCTATCAACATGGGCAAAATTGAAGCAGACATTGTCCTCAAAACATACAAACTGCACACATCCATCACAGATCCTGTTGGTCAACAGACTATCAAACATGCTAATACCTCTCTGTCAGATACTTTAACAAACTTGGCCCAAAATGTGACAGTTTTCCTCTCAGAGTCACACTCAATCATTCGCTGGGAGAATCCATCCACCCACATTCTGCATCTTCATTTCAATAAAAATCTGCAAAACCATCAGCAGATATCCCAGAGTCACTCGCAGAGAATTCCTTAACTGCAGTCAGTAATCTAACTATAGAAAACAACTCTTCAGATCGATTCAATGACTCACTAATTCTTTTTTGATAATATTCACTTTTTTCTCTTACCACCATCACTCAATACTCCAGCAATTTTATTCTATAACTATCTTTACAGTCCATATCCTTGTTTCTCCACCATTCTTGTTCTACCTGGTGCAACTCACATTATAATTCTCTTAAAGCAGCTGAGAACCAAGGTAACTGCATCCAGGCGCCACCTGATCCAAGGCTTTAAACAATGTTACATTCCAATGCTCAACTATATCAGGTAACTCCAGACCAGATGCTTTATGCAACGTTTGGGGAGCGTGCCAGGTGCCCTTGACCTGGATTGGCCACTGTCGGTGACAGGATGCTGGGCTAGATGGACCTTTGGTCTTTCCCAGTATGGCACTACTTATGTACTTATGTACTTATGTAGCCACACTTCCTATAAATCATCTCATCCCAATACAATACATACAAACCCACAAACATTAACACCCCAGGTTACACCCTCCCTATCTCAGACAGCCTGAACATTCTCGGAGTAACAATCGACCGGAACCTCTCACTAGAGACCCAAGCGAAATCCACCATAAAGAAAATGTTCTTCTCAATGTGGAAACTCAAACGCGTGAAACCATTCTTCCCGAGGGAAATATTTCGCAACCTGATACAATCAATGGTACTAAGCCACGCAGACTATTGCAATGCAATTTATACGGGATGCAAGGAACAAATCATAAAGAAACTTCAGACCACCCAAAATAAAGCAGCAAGGCTTATATTTGGAAAAACGTGTTTGACAGCACCAAACGCCTCCGAGAAAATTTGCACTGGCTTCCAATCAAAGAACATATTGCTTTCAAAATCTGCACGACAGTTCATAAAATTATTAACGGCGAAGCCCCAGGATACATGACAGACCTCATCGACCTGCCAACCAGAAACACTACTAAATCATCACGATCATACCTAAACCTCCACTACCCAAGCAGCAAAGGACTCAAATATAAATCTACTTATGCATCCAGCTTTTCCTACTTAAGCGCACAACTATGGAACGCACTGCTAAAAGTAGTAAAAACTACGCTCGACCACCTAAATTTCCGGAAAGCACTAAAAACAAACCTGTTCAAAAAGTCATACCCCACCGACCCAACATAAAAAACCTGGCTAACTGCGACATATCATAACCAAAGACCGTAATGGACATATCCTAACTCCTCCTCTTCCTTTCTATGTTCCCCTAATGTATTTACCTTACATGAACCTCATTCTACCACAATATCACCTTGTATTTGTTCATACTGGAACTAGCTAACGCCGTTACGGTACTATGTAAGCCACATTGAGCCTGCAAATAGGTGGGAAAATGTGGGATACAAATGTAACAAATAAATAAATATCAATCATCCTTCATACTATTCATAAACCTCCCACTCCTCTGGTTACCTTTCCCAACCACAGGCAACATAAACAATATTAAACTGTGATCAATCCAAGTAACGGTACCACATTCATCTAAAGTTCTGCATCACACAAACCTGTTCCCTCATTTTGATCCTTTCCCATCCCCACTCTCTCCACTTTGAAATATCTTTGATCCAATACCTTCTCTGGTACATTGTTGACAACCTTCATCTCAAAGACCACACTTGATAATGATGACAAATAGATGGAACTATATTGCTAGAGCTATATTATTTATTTATTATGTATTTATGGTTCATTTATACCCCACAGATTCCCACAAATGCAGGCACAATGTGGCTTACATGAATTACAAAAGTAGAGAAGTACAACACATGAATTTTACAGCAGAATAAGGAGAGAACACTAACAACAATTAGGGTGACTAATAAGCAGAATTACTAATGGAGTAAGTTTTTTCAAAAAGGAACGTTTTCAACATCTTCTTATAGTAAGTATATCTGCATTTGTTGGTATGATCACAGCTATTATATCACAGAATCAATATATTGGTATTATTGACTGATTATCTGAATGTTACACAATTGTGAAAACTCTGGATAATTCCTCTATATAAATTCCTTTCCATCTATGCAGTTTGCCTCACACACCAAGTGCTGTCTTGGACTGGGGTGTAATTCTAATGTCTAACTTTCCAGCACTTTGTCCTCTGTCCCTTGTAGCATTTCCAGTCAATTCTACAAACACTGGAGGACCAGGTGGCTGGGGAGCGGCAGCGGCTTGTGGAGACACACCTTGCCCGGGTGGTGGCGCTACTGAATGACAACCGTCGGGTGGCACTGGAAAGCTACTTGTCTGTTGTGCAGGCCAATCCTCCTCAGGTAAAAGCAGCTTAAAGGGCATGTACAGTTCCATTGGTTCAAGGCTGAGGAAGGGGCTGTGTTGTCTGGTTAGGTCACTCCCCTCTACACCAGATTTCTACATGATGTATCCAGGAACAGGAGGGTGTACTTAGTGCATAATAAATACATAGAGAAAGTAATAACTAGGGCTGTACCAAATATTTGATTTGATTCGGCCCGAAATAGTGCCCTGATACATTATTTGTATTCGGCTGAATAGTGATTTAAATTTGAAAACAAATAATCTGGGACTCTACTGTGCTAAATCCTACTGAAATAAACACTTGATCTCTGATTTCATCTTGCTTCTTTTATTATTTGTTATGTTAAAGCTCAATTCCCATTATTTGTATTCGGTATTCATATTCGGCCAAATAATATTTTTCATTATCCATATTCAGCCGAATAGTTAAAATATGTTATTCAGTACAGCTTTAACAGTAACACCTGCTGTGTGGCTGATCATAATCTCTGCTTCTGTTCTTGAATTGGCTCTGTAGCCAGAACGTGTGCTTCTAGCACTGAAGAGGTACATCCAAGCAGAGCAGAAGGACCAGCGGCACACACTCCAGCACTACCAGCATGTCATGACTGTGGACCCTGACAAAGCAGAGCAAATGAAGTATCAGGTAGGTAACATCATTTCCTGCTCTTCATTCTGTCCATACGTTCTCTAGGCTACCTCCATTCCTACTGGAAATTAGAGTCCAGTCCAGGCTTCCTACCTCTCCCAGTGTGTCCACGAGACATCACTTCCCGTCCCCCCTTCCTCTTTGCTTGGCATAGGAGTCCAGTCTGTTTCCATAGCAGCTTGGAAAACTCCATTCTGGAGCTACTTGAGATACTTAAAAGACTCCCAAAGTTCTGGCTGTTGTCCCACTGCTTGACCAGCCTCCCATCTTCCCCATAGTGTAAACCCCAGATGAAGGGGACACCTGCTTCCTTCATTCGGGTACCACTCCATGTCCCATCTGGATCTGCCTCCTTCTTGCTGTCTCATAAACAGGAAGCCACTTTTGCAGAGCTGTCATGTTATCCAGTTCCAGGAGGGAGACTTTTTGGCCAGTCCTGGTTTTAAACTTTAAGCAGTATGGTTTTTGTAGTCCCTGATTCTACCTATTGAAATCAGTGCTGAAAGTACTGTAATGCATCAGGCAAAGGTTTCAGAAATCTAGAACTGACCTAAGATCTCTTTCCTGGAACTAGGTAACTTGGAAGCTCTGCTTTTGCTGCCGATATTTGCTCACTGTAGAGGCCAATATGATTTCAGTTTTGACGCCAAAACCAGGCTGAAATCTGTACTCAGTCCTCTTTTGGTTTCAGCCAAAAACGCCAGTGTGTTTTTAGCTGAATCTGAAACAGTGGCATGTCCCTCAAACAGGAGCAACTCCCACTTCCTCCTGTAGGCCCCCATCGGCCTGTCTTATGATTTTTGATGGTTTAGTGGTGCAGTCATGGAAGGCACGATCCCCAGTCGCTCCTGCCCATACTGGCTCCTGTCTCAAAATGGCTGCTGTGACTTCTAGCAGCAGTCTCGCAAGACCGTTGCTAGAGGTTGTGGCAGCCATTTTGACAATGGAACCAGCATGGGCAAGAACAAGTGGGGATCACTCCTGCCATGACCGCAGCACTAGACCACTAATGATCATAAGGTAGGCCCTTGGTGACCTGTGGATGGGAATTGGGGTCTAGGAGAGGGCTACTTCAGTTTTGGGGGAGTGAGTGGGGTCTGTTCCTGTTGGGGGGGGAAGGAAGGGGGATATAGCGATGATTAGGGGTGGCCATTTTCAGTTTTGACTTTGCCCAAAACCAAACAACAAAATTCGGTTGCAGATTTGGTTGCAGTCGAAACAAAAGAAATTGGTTTTGGTCACCCTCTAGCTCACTGTATTGGGGGAGCATGGAAATTTCTCTCAGAACTAGCTGCAGAACATTCAGCTGTAAAATCTCTTCTTTTTCTTTCTGCCTTTTTTCCTTCTCTCCTTGTCTCTCGCCCCTTTCTGTCTCTACCCTTCCTCATTTTTCTCCGGGATTCCCTCTCTCTACTGTGGTCTCTATATCTCTCTCCCTCTTGGCCTGTGTCTATATATCTGTCTCCCTCTTGGCCTCTCCCTTGCTTTCTCCATCTTAACTTTCTCTGACCTACTCACTTTCTTTTTTGTATTGCCCTCTGTTTTTGATCCTGTGTCTGCCTGTCTTTCATGCTTTCACTTGGGATCTCTCATCTTGTTCCCTGTATTTGTTTGTCTTGATCACTCCCCTGTGATCTCTATCTTTCTGCTATGCACTTTCTGTACTCTGCCTCTATGGCCCTGCCTCTTTCTTGAACTCTCTTCTTCCTTTCCTACATCTGCTTCTCTCTCCTTTTCTATGGCCCTGTGTCTGATTATCTGTTCTCTTCCCCCCCCCCCCCTCCCCTTTCTTTCTGGTCCTCTGTCTATCTCATCTTTATTCCTTTCTCTCTTACTGTCACTCTGGTATATTCATCTCTCTCTCTCTCTCTTTCCTTTTTGTGGTTCTTCTCTTCCTCCCATACACCTCTCTGTAGGTTCACACCCACCTGCATGTGATCGAGGAGCGCCTGAACCAGAGCCTAGCCCTGCTGTACAAGAATCCAAGACTCTCTGAAGAACTGAAGGATGAGATCCGTATGTAGCACTCTTATTCGCTGAGCTGTTTCCACATTTCACTCAGTCAGACATAGCAGTACTGCAATATCGGCCCATGTGTCCTGTAACACAGTCATCCTGTGTGCCCTTGAACTCCAAAAAGAGGCAGGTTTGCCCAGGGGCAATGTAATTACATTCCAGCTTATAATTGAAAAAGAAAAACGCCTATATTGCGACCCAAATCGGGAGATAGACGTTTATCTCACAAAAACGAATAAAGCGGTATAATCGAAAGCCGAATTTGGACGTTTTCAACTGCACTCCGTCGCGGATGCGGACAAAGTTGATGGGGGCGTGTCAAAGGCGTGGTGAAGGCGGAACTGGGGCGTGGTTATCGGGCGATCAGAGATGGGCGCCTTTCGCCGATAATGGAAGAAAAATATGCGTTTTTAGCGAGAATTTAGGGCACTTTTCCTGGACCCTATTTTTCCACGAATAAGGCCCCAAAATGTGCCCTAAATGACCAGATGACCACTGGAGGGAATCGGGGATGACCTCCCCTGACTCCCCCAGTGGTCACAAACCCCCTCCCACCACAAAATATGCCGTTTCACAACTTTTTATTTTCACCCTCAAATGTCATACCCACCTCCCTGGCAGCAGTATGCAGGTCACTGGAGCAGTTATTAGGGGGTGCAGTGGACTTCAGGCAGGTGGACCCAGGCCCATCCCCCCCCCCACCTGTTACACTTGTGCTGGTAAATGGGAGCCCTCCAAACAGCCCCCCAAACCCACTGTACCCACATGTAGGTGCCCCCCTTCACCCCTTAGGGCTATAGTAATGGTGTAGACTTGTGGGTGGTGGGTTTTGAGGGGGATTTGGGGGGCTCAACACCCAAGGGAAGGGTGCTATGCACCTGGGAGCTCTTTTACCTTTTTTTTTGTTTTTGGAAAAGTGCCCCCTAGGGTGCCCGGTTGGTGTCCTGGCATGTGAGGGGGACCAGTGCACTACGACTCCTGGCCCCTCCCACGAACAAATGCCTTGGATTTATTTGTTTTTGAGCTGGGCGCTTTCATTTTCCATTATCACTGAAAAACAAAAACGCCCAGCTCACAAATTGTCGAATAAAACATGGACATCTATTTTTTTCGAAAATACTGTTCGGTCCGCCCCTTCACGGACCCGTTCTCGGAGATAAACGCCCATGGAGATAGACGTTTTTGTTCAATTATGCCCCTCATTGTGTCCCCACAGGAAAGTGGGGACACAATATAATTACAAACTGGTTCCATGTCATCTGGACAGGCTCAGCTAGTCCTAGGCTGTAAAGAAGTCTATAGATGTAAAGAAGACAAAAACAGGTCTGGCTCCATCTGCACAGTTGGCATAAAGTTCCCTCTAGGCCCACTTGTACAGCACTAGAGGGAAACCAGGACACCCTATATGCTGTCATGACAAAGAGTGATCTAGTAACATATGCCATTGAGCAGAGGCACACAGCTCCAGGCCTGAGAGGCTGCAACAGGATTGGTTTCCAATTTGTTAAGTTAAAATTCCTGAGAAAACTTTGCATGTATTTGGTCTTAGAATCTGGTTAATCAGCATATTGTGGTCAAAACAAAAAAGGATAAAGTCCCCACAAAAGTAGTATCGAAAACAGCAAAGTAGTGGACGACTCTGTTAAAGAACCAGCACAGCTTTATTCCAAACAACCTTTGCAGTACATGCAAGACCTGACATAGCTGTGTTTCTGCAACAAATACCTACGTCAGGGGTCACACAATGTTGAAAATAAAATAATAATCACATAAAATCTTGATAATAAATACATTACCGAATACAGACATAAAAAAACTCTTAAATAAGACCAGTGGTGATAAAAGCATAATGTCTCAAAAGTAAAAGCGAATGATAATATTAACTGCAAAAATATATTTTAAAAATGCAACGTGAATATGAATCAATAATAATAAAAAAATAAAGGCATCCAAATGACCTAAAAAAGAAAAAGAAATATAGGTGATATTTAGAAAATGGCTAACGAGCCTAAAGGACAATACTGCTCAATAAAACAATTGTAAATGATCATTAATATTCAGCAAAAACTTAAGCATATAAAAATGGAAATGAATAAAACTAAAAATGAATATGGAACAATAAACAAATGGTACAAAACAAATGGCAAATAACCGTGAGTGTCAACACTGCACAGTAAAATGAATATACATAATCCTAAAATATTTGTGTATACAATGAAATAATGCATCCAAGCCATTAAAAACTTAAGAGGTACACAAATATTTTAGGATTATGTATATTCATTTTACTGTGCAGTGTTGACAGGGTTATTTACCATCTGTCTTTCAAAATTTGTTCCTTGTTTATTTTTAGTTTTATTCATTTCTAGTTTTACGTGCTTAAGGTTTTCATGAATATTAATGACCTTGAACAGTATTGTCCTTTAGGCTTGTTAGCCACTATTTTAATATCATCTTTGCTTCTTTCTCTTTTTCTTAGTTCGTTTTGATGCCTTTATGTTTTATTATTATTGATTCACATTCATGTTGCATTTTTTATACATTTTTGCAGTTGATATTATCACTCGCTTTTATTTTTGAGACAATTATTCTTTTATCAACATTGATCTTATTTATGCATCTTTTCATGTCTATATTTGGTAATTTATTTATGTATTTATTAACAAGATTTTCTGAGATTATTATTTTATTTTATAGATTGTGTGACTCCAGACACAGGCATTGGTTGCCGAAGCACAGCTGTGTCAGGTCTTGCATGTACCACAAAGGTTATTTGGAATAAAGCTGCTTTGGCTCTTTAACAGTATCGTCCACTGTTTTGCTGTAATCAGCATATTGTGCCTGAGTTTATAACAGGAAGTCTGTGTGAGAATTCAAACAAGATACCTGTTTGAAACCCATTTTATAAGAATGATATAGGTGCCAAGATCAGGCTTCAATAGTGTACAAATGCTAATGCACACAGGTGCATGCAGTCTATTCTACTGAGTTGTTTTAGAAAATATGTGTGTACATTGCAACTCCACACAAACCATACCCTGAGAATACCCACACACAGTGCACTGATAAATACACACCAGTTTGTCACATACAAAAAGCCTTTATGCATAAAAAAACATTTATACAATTACCCACATTTGGTTTATCCTGAAAATCAGAGGAACAACGGGCCAAGATAGATGTACTGAGAGGAAAGAAAGAGGACTGTTTTTAAAAATCTCATGAAAGACCCTTGAAGACTAGGAGTGAAGAACAAGGATCTAGGGCTATTTCTGGAGCTGGGGAGAGGGCTGCAGAGTGAACATACACAGGGAGATTTCATTTGCAAAGACCCTGTTAGCATTCAGGCCCCCTAGGGATTCTGAAAATTGACCCATAACTGAGACCATACTCCAGTGGTATTTTCTCCCAGCCCTTGAAGGCCAAAAACAGGTCAGGTTTTCAGGATATCACTGATAAATATGCAGAGATAGATTTGCATGCACACTACCTCCATTATGCAAATCTATTTCATACTTCCATATCATCAAGCTGATCAATCCATAGACTGGTGGGTTGTGTCCATCTACCAGCAGGTGGAGATAGAGAGCAAACTTTTGCCTCCCTATATGTGGTCATGTGCTGCCGGAAACTCCTCAGTATGTTCTCTATCTCAGCAGGTGGTGGTCACACACAGCAGCAGCTCTGGCTAGGCCTCCAAGCCTAATCCTTAGGTTTTGTTGAGGCCTGGGGTTGAGGGCTCTTTTGAGCAAGTGCAAACCTGGTGGTGCCAGGTCCCTCCTTTTCTCCCCCCTCCCGCTGGCTCCGTTAAAAAAAAAAAAAAAAAAAGAAAATTTTAAACGTCCTTAAAGGCGTTTATTTCGACGTTTATTTAAACGTTCATTGCAGCTACTCACTGGGACACCAGTTCGTTACAGCTCGGAGCGGCAAGCAGGTAATTTTACCTTTTTATAGCGGGCAGGGGGTTCCCCGATTCTTCTCCTCGTGGCATATGGCGTCGGAGGGCGAGGGCGCAAAGGGTCGCTCCCCGGATCGCTTGAGCGCTTCTAGAGGGGATGCGGGGGTCTTACAGCCTGATTCGCCCTTGTTGGGTGACAGTTTCGTGACCGAGGAATGTCCCGGTCCTTTCTCCGGCGTGGCGGTTTTTCCCGCCATAAACGCCCATCCCCCGCTCCTCGCCTCCGCCATCTTGGCCGGCCACGCGGCTCGGACGGCTTCTTCGTGGGCCGCCCTTGAGGTTGGAGACATTAATGCCATGAACGCCCTTAATTTGGGTGACGGCACAAAGCGGCTAAAGTTAAGCGCCGTTCTTCCCGCGCGGCTCCTTCGCGGAGTGTCGCGCCGGACGCCATTTTGGATGCGCAGCATGTCTCTCCCCCGCTCTTGCGAGCGCCGGTTGAGGGTGCGTCTAGGGCTGTTGCCCAGGCTGCGGAAGTGCACAGTCTGGGGGTTTCTCCCCCGAGTTTGTTTTGCTGCTGCATCAGGCTTTCCTCATGCAAAACGCTGCCCCTGCTCCCTCTTCTGGTAAAGAGGTTGAGGTTCCCAGAGGTAAACGCCCTCTGGTTGATTTCCAGGCCTTGGAGGACTTTGTCTCCTCCGATGTAGATGAGGGCAGCGTGTCTGAGGTCTCCCAACGGTCCTTTGCGGATTCCTTGGAGGAGATGGATTCCCGCTCGGATGGAGCGGATGACCCCTCTGCAGCGCGGCTTTTTAGCTCAGAGGATTTGCCCAACCTGTTAGTGCAGGCCATGGGCATTTTGAAGATTTCCTCTCCGGAGGACGTCTCTCCCTCAGCCCCTGTTGGCTCTGCCATTATGCTGGGGACGAAGCGCCCGCCTAGAACCTTCCACGTGCATGATGCCATGCACACCTTAATTTCGGCTCAATGGGATGTCCCGGAAGCGAGCCTCAAAGTGGCTAGGGCTATGTCCCGCCTCTCTCCTTTACCTGAAAGTGAACGTGAGGCCTATCTGTGGCCTACCGTGGATTCTTTAATCACTGCGGTGACTAAGAAAACGGCTTTGCCGGTGGAAGGTGGCACAGCCCTAAAGGACGCCCAAGACAGAAGATTGGAGGCGGCCTTAAGGTCGTCCTTTGAGGCGACTGCTTTAAGTTTGCAGGCCTCGGTTTGCGGTGCCTATGTGGCCAGGGCGTGCCTGACTATGGTGCAGCGGGCTTCCCCCTCGGATCATTCCTTGAGGGCTGATTGGCCGGCCCTGGAATCGGGCTTAGCCTATTTGGCAGACTTGCTGTATGTTGTCTTGAGAGCCTCAGCTAAAGGCATGGCTCAGACAGTCTCTGCGCGGCGGTGGCTTTGGCTGCAACATTGGTCTGCTGACCACGCCTCTAAATCCCGCCTGGCTTGATTGCCTTTTAAAGGCAAGCTGCTCTTTGGGGTCGAGCTGGACAAAATCGTGACCGATCTCGGCACGTCTAAGGGCAAGAGGTTACCAGAGGTCAGGGCTCGGGCTAGTACCCGTCCCGGTCCCTCCAGAGGACGGTTTCAGGAAGCCCGTCGGTACCGCCCGGGCAGGCCGGGCTCCTCTGCTCCCTCTTCCTTCAAGAGGAATTTCTCCCCCAAGCAGCATTCCTTTCGCAGAGACCGCCGTCCCGGAGCTGCTCCCTCCGGTCCTCCCCCAGGGTCTCGTACCCAGTGACGGGGCCTTGGTCCATGCCCCAGTGCAGATTGGAGGACGGCTGTCCTCGTTTCGGGGTGAGCGGACCACAGTAACTTCACACGCTTGGGTGCTGGAAGTCATCAGAGACGGCTACAAGCTAGAGTTCTGCCGACCCTTAAGAGACGGGTTTGTACTCTCTCCCTGCAAGTCTCCGGTCAAAGCTGTGGCAGTGCAGCAGACCTTGGACAACCTGATCCGCCTGGGTGCGGTCGTTCCGGTGCCAAAAGATCAGATTGGCAAGGGACGTTACTCCATTTACTTTGTGGTACCAAAGAAAGGAGATTCTGTCCGGCCTATCCTCGACCTCAAAGGGGTCAATCGGGCCTTGAAAGTGCGGCACTTTCGCATGGAGACTCTCCGCTCTGTTATAGCGGCAGTGAAGGCAGGAGAGTTCTTGGCTTCCTTGGGCATCAAGGAAGCGTACCTGCATATTCCCATCTGGCCTCCTCTCCAACGCTTTCTGCGTTTTACAGTCCTGAGACGACACTTCCAGTTCAGAGCCCTCCCTTTCGGGTTGGCTACTGCTCCGCGGACCTTTTCCAAAGTAATGGGGGTCATAGCGGCCTTCCTGCTAAAGGAAGAAGTACAAGTCCATCCTTATCTGGACGACTGGTTGATCCGAGCCCCCTCTTATGCAGAGTGCGGCAAAGCTATGGACCGGGTAGTTGCTCTTTTGAGCTCCCTGGGATGGATCATTAACTGGAAGAAGAGCCAGCTGCGCCCGACTCAGTCCCGGGAGTATCTGGGAGTTCGATTCGACACCCAAGTGGGCAGAGTGTTCCTGCCAGACAATCGGATTGTCAAGCTTCAGGCTCAGGTGGACTAGTTCCTAGTAGCCTCTCCTATTCGGGCTTCGGACTACGTGCAGCTGTTGGGCTCTATGACGGCCACGATGGAAGTAGTGCCCTGGGCCAGGGCTCATATGAGACCACTACAGCTATCTCTGCTGTTGCGCTGGACTCCGATGTCGGAGGATTATGCTGTGCGCCTTCCCTTGGACCCAGCAGTGCGCAAGCCGCTGAGCTGGTGGACGCAGACAGACAAGTTGTCTGCAGGAATGCCTCTGGTGACCCCGGAGTGGATTGTCGTCACGACAGACGCCTCTTTGATGGGCTGGGGAGCCCAATGCTTGGGAAGGACAGCGCAGGGGCTCTGGTCTCCTGCAGAGGCAAGTGGTCTATCAACCTCCTGGAACTCAGAGCCATTCGGTTGGTGTTATTGGAGTTCATCCCGGTACTGGTGTTGAAGCCTGTACGGGTCCTGTCGGACAATGCCACGGCTGTGGCCTATATCAACCGCCAGGGAGGTACCAAGAGCGCCCCTCTAGCCAAGGAGGCTATGAATCTATGCCAGTGGGCGGCAGCGAACCTGGAGCAGCTTTCAGCAGCCCACATTGCCGGAGTCATGAATGTCAAGGCGGACTTTCTCAGTCGCCATACTTTGGAGCCCGGAGAGCGGCAGCTATCTGCTCAGGCGTTCTTGGACATCACGAAGCGCTGGGGCCAGCCGAGCCTAGATCTGATGGCGTCATCGGCCAATTGCCAAGTGCCGCGCTTTTTCAGCAGAGGACGGGACCCTCGATCCCTGGGAGTAGATGCTCTTCTCCAACAGTGGCCGACACAAGAGCTCCTCTATGTGTTCCCGCCCTGGCCCATGTTGGGCAGGGTGCTAGACCGGGTGGCAAAGCATCCCGGCAGGGTAATCCTGGTGGGCCCGGATTGGCCCAGACGTCCCTGGTATGCGGACTTGATCAGGCTCTCAGTCGACGATCCTCTGCGGCTGTCAGTGGAGCAGGGCCTGTTACATCAGGGTCCCGTGGTGATGGAGGATCCCTCCCCCTTTGGGCTTACGGCCTGGCTATTGAGCGGCAGCGTCTGAGGAAGAAGGGCTTCTCAGACAAGGTCATCGCCACTATGCTAAGAGCGAGGAAGCGCTCTACTTCTACTGCTTACGCCAGGGTTTGGCGTATATTTGCAGCGTGGTGTGAAGCAGGCTCACTTTCTCCCTTCACTGCTCCAATTTCTTCAGTGTTGGCGTTCCTGCAAGAAGGTCTGGAGAAAGGCCTGTCGCTCAGTTCCCTTAAAGTCCAGGTAGCGGCTCTGGCTTGCTTCAGGGGCCGCCTGATGGGTGCTTCCCTGGCTTCGCAGCCAGATGTGGTGCGCTTTCTCAAGGGAGTTAATCACCTGCGCCCTCCTCTGCACTCAGTGGTGCCTGCGTGGAATCTCAACCTGGTGCTAAGAGCATTGCCGAAGCCGCCTTTTGAACCCTTGTCAAGGGCATCTCTGAAAGACCTGACGTTGAAAGCAGTCTTTTTGGTGGCTATCACTTCAGCCAGAAGAGTTTCCGAGCTCCAGGCGCTCTCATGTCGAGAGCCTTTTCTGCAGTTCACTGAGGCAGGAGTGACTATTCGCACAGTGCCTTCCTTCCTGCCCAAGATTGTTTCTCGCTTCCATGTGAATCAGTAGCTCTGTCTCCCTTCCTTTCGTAGGGAGGTCTACCCAGAGGAGTACTCTGCTCTTAAATATCTGGATGTGAGGCGAGTCATCATCAGATACTTGGAAGTGACCAATGATTTCCGGAAATCGGATCATCTGTTTGTCCTGTGTGCAGGTCCTCGTAAGGGTCTGCAGGCTGCTAAGCCTACGGTGGCAAGATGGGTCAAGGAAGCCATTGCAGCGGCTTATGTGGCCGCAGGGAAGGTGCCGCCTATCCAGCTGAAGGCTCACTCCACGAGAGCTCAGGCGGCCTCGATGGCAGAGGTCGGATCCGTCTCCTTGGAAGAGATATGCAAGGCGGCAACTTGGGCTTCGGCTCATACATTCTCCAAGCATTACCGTTTGACGGTGGCTGCACGGGCGGAGGCCCGGTTTGGAGCTTCAGTGTTGAGGTCAGGGATGTCAATGTCCCGCCCTGGGTGAGTACTGCTTCGGTACATCCCACCAGTCTATGGATTGATCAGCTTGATGATATGGAAGGTAAAATTATGTATAATCATACCTGATAATTTTCTTTCCATTAATCATAGCTGATCAATCCATAGCCCCTCCCAGATATCTGTACTGTTTTTATTCTGATTGCATTTCAGCTGCAAGTTTAGTCTTCAGTTACTTCAGAAAGACTTCGTGTTCAAGTTTTTTCACTTGGATTCTTCAAGAGTTGAGACGAGTTTGTGTTACAGTGAGCTGCTGCATTCCTCTCCCCCCCGTTTTACGGGGCTGGATTGAGACATAAATTCTGCCGGCACTCCCTCCCGCTTCGTGCGGCTGTAGGGCAGCTTTGTACCCCTCCCGCTTCGGCGGTGTTGGGGTCAGTCAGCTCCTCCCGCGGTTGCGGTTGCAGGATAAGCCAGATCCCCCCGCATCGGCGGGTGTGGTGTCCCTCCCCCGCTCCGCGGGGATGAGCTGGACGGATTCCCCTCCCCCACTTGTGTGGGGATGAGCTGGGTTAATTCCCCTCCCCCGTTTCGGCGGTGGTGAGCTGGGCAGAGTGTCCCTTCGTGGGTGTAATTCTCTAAGTGCTGAGTCCTGCGGATGGAGCTTTGATATCGACATACTGAGGAGTTTCCGGCAGCACATGACCACATATAGGGAGGCAAAAGTTTGCTCTCTATCTCCACTTGCTGGTAGATGGACACAAACCACCAGTCTATGGATTGATCAGCTATGATTAATGGAAAGAAAATTATCAGGTATGATTATACATAATTTTACCATATTCATTAAGGATAACCTGAAAACCTGACCCATTTGTGGGGACTGGCAATAAATACCACTGTCAGTTTAACATTTTGAAAATTACACCTATGTGTTCAAAATCAAGCTACCTACATAAGCTTATAAAATGCTTTTCTAGATGCTAAAGTCCCTTAGGGGCTTATTTTCAAAAGAGAAGAATGTTTAAAAAGTGGCATAAAGCAACAGATGGACATTTTTCTTGCCAAAACATCCAATTTGGTATTTTTGAAACCCATTTTCCAAACATTTTCCTATGCTGTTCATCTGCAGTGCATCCAGATCTCAAGGGGTAATGTCGGGGGGGGGGGGGGGGTGTTAAGGGCGAGATTTGTGCGTTCCTAAGACCTGGACGTTTTTCTGCCATAATAGAACAAAACAAAAATGTCCAGGATTAAAACTAAGATGTTTTGAGCTAGACCTGTTTTAATAATGACTCAGCCACAAACAAGTGCCCTAAATGACCGATGATCACTGGAGGAATAAAGGAATGACCCCCCCCTCCCCTTATTCCCCCAGTGGCCACTGACCCCCCTCCCACCCACCCCCACCCAAAGATGTAAAAGAAACAGTACATACCAGCCTCTATGACAGCCTCAGATATTATAGCCAGTCCATTACAGCAGCAAGCAGGTCCCTGGAGTAGCCTAGTTGTCGATGCAGTGCTTTCTGGAGAAGGGGACCCTGGCCGATAATCCACTCTAATTGTTACACTTGTGATGGAATGTGTGAGCACTCCAAAACCCAACAAAAACCTACTGTACCCACATATATGTGACACCTGCAGCCATAACAGCTATTGTAGTGTTGTACAGTTGGGTACAGTAGGTTTTTGGTGAGGTTTGGAGAGCTCACTATACGATATAAAGTAACAACGGTGAGATGTGTACCTGGGAGTTTTTATGTGAAGTCCACAGCAGTGCCCCCTAGGGTGCCCTAGGGCTGCTGGGATGTTTGTGTGGCCAGCCTATTAATAATTCTGGCTCCTACATTCCAGTGGCTTGCTTCTGAGCATTTTTCACTTGGACATTTTTTTATTAAATCGAAAATGGACCAAAAAGATAAATGCACAAAACACAAAAACAACTAGCAAGTGACCATTTTCAAAAAAAAAAAAAGATAGACATTTTGCTGTTTTGAAAATCGCTGTATTCTCTATTTGGTTTCTGGACGTGTTGAGCAAGACATCCAAAGTTGGACTTAAACATCATATCAAATATTATAAGTGAGATGATTAAATTTGCAGATGATACAAAACTATTCAAGACTGTTAAAATACGAGTGGACTGTGAAAGATTGCAGGGAGACCTTAGGAAATTGGAAGACTGGGCATGCAAATGACAGATGAAATTTAATGTGGACAAATGCAAGGTGATGCACAATGGAAAGAATAATTTGAATCTTAGTTACCTGATGCTAGGGTCCACCTTGGGGGTCAGCAGTCAAGAAAAAGATCTAGGTGTCGTTGTAGATAATACGCTGAAATCTTCTGCTCAGTATGCAGTGGCGACCAAAAAAGCAAACAGACTGCTAGAAATTATTAGGAAAGGAATAGGTAAGCTCTGGAACTCTTTGCCAGAGGATGTAGTAACAGCGGTTAGCATATCTGGGTTTAAAAAAGGATTGGACAAATTCCTAGAGGAAAAGTCCATAGTCTGCTATTGAGACAGACATGGGGAAGCAACTGCTTGCCCCAGGATTGGTAACATGGAATGTTGCTGCTAATTGGTTTTCTGCCAGGTACTTGTGACCTGGCTTGGCCACTGTTTGGAAAACAGGATACTGGGCTAGATGGACCATTGGTCTGACCTAGTATGGCTACTCTTATATTATGTTCTTATGTAAAATGCCCCTACAAGTGACAGCCTAAATTTATGTTTTGCAGCTTGTGAAACTGAGACAAAATCACTTAAGCAATCAGCACTTGCTGCCAACTGCATAAGTGGTTTTGAATATTGACCCCCCCCCCCCCAGGTGTTCATTATACCCTCAATAAATATGTGCAAAATTAATTTCTATATTTAAATATAAATATAGGTAATTTGTATCAACTAGATGTCCTGTGAAGTGCGACTTTAAAACATTAATAACCCCCTGAGTAGGCCACAGCCATGTTGTACCTTGTCACCAAAGTTGGAACTTTATTATTTCACCACAGAAGATATTCTACGTTCTGAACAGACTAGTACCAATGAGCTTCTGACGACATCCATCTGTGAGACCCGGACCACCGAGGAGTTCTTACCCATGGACAGCAATGAAGACCTCACCCTAGACAACCGCCCTTACCCTCCAGTTCCCAGTGACTTTTCTGAGGCTGAGGGTGAGTTCTGAGGCCTGTGGAGTAAACCTGAAGTAGATGCAGTCAGTACATCAGCTATTCTACTGTAAATGCCATTCTGACTGTTCCTCACTGCATTTATGAAACTGTAGTTCCTGCCTTTCTTAAAGAAACTGGAACAAGTCTAGGGAATGCACTGGTGTAAAAACCAGGACTGGCCTAGCTGACCGGTGGCCTGGAGCCATCTAGAGACCCCACTATGGAGTTTGAGTCTCTGTGCTCTGTCAAGGGGGTGGAAGAGAAAGCAAAGGCTAGAGGAGGAGGGTGACTGTCCCTGTGAAAATGTTGACTCTTTGCTTGCAGACATATGATACACCTGAAAGCCAGTGGCACTGTGAGGGTGAATTACAATGTGTTATGGTAGCTCTGTCACTCTCTACTGCTGTCTTACTCCTACAATCCCATCCCTAGTGGTGTTCTTCCTTTACCCGTGCTTCTCATTCTTCCTATGACCTTCTGAATCCTGTTGTACTTTACCCCCTCTCCTAAGCCCCACTTCCTTCCTGCCTTCTATGGCTCCTCTGCTTGCCTCCCCCACTTCCTTCCATGTTTCTTTCCTCTCTGCACCAGGTATGAGAGTCCAGAAATGGCAGCACATCTCTGGGGTTTGTGTATGGTTCCGAATTGGTACAGTCCTCCTTTGATTCTCACAATCTGACCCCTTCCTGTGACTCAGGGACAGGCGGGGGAACTTGTGGCTCTCTTTCTCTTGATGTTAATGTGCACTCATGGGTCTCTGTCTTGATGTTAATGTTGACACACAGTTACTTTCTCTCTGTCTTATGTTTCCCATATCTCTTCCACTCCCTATGGCTTGATTTGGGTCTCTTCTTCCTCCTCTTCCTCTGCTTCTTCAACAATGCCAGATTCACAGCAAACCGAAAAGAAAGGTTAGTGCAATGGGGTGAGGGTGCCGGGATCATTCTAAAAGCATGAGTAGGAGAGGAGGAGCTAAATCTGGAGGGTCTAGGTGGGGGCTGACATCCTTATTCCCCCAGCCCTTCTAGCTTCTACTCACATGGTTTGCACATCCCCCCATGCTGTGCCTCAAGGAGATTTAATGACAGTAGACGGCATGAGCCTATCTCATTCATTATCTGGTCTGAAGCCAGTGGGCGCAGCTTGCTACCATATTGGTCAGAACAAAACAATTGCAATCACTATTGAAAACGATAGCAAACTTGTAAGGTTTTATTAAACCTCCTTGGTTGTGCATTCCACTTATTAGGAGGGGATCGGAGTGAGTTGGGGGAGTTTTCAAGCAGGAGTCTGTGAAGGGGGGAGGGTTATATTAAAAATGTATTTGTCAGTGCTCCAGAGTTTGCTTTGGTAATTGCAGTGCTTTATTGTGAATTTCAGTGCTGTGGCATATGCATTTATTTTTGCTTGTGATGACAATAAAGATATTTCTACTTAAAAAGCAATAGCAAACGCTTACGATTGCCTATGTGTGGTGCATCTGTACGAAGTCTAAAGCATTTGCAAATAACAAAGCAAGCTCTGGAGCACTGACAAATACATTTTGACTATAACCCCCCCCCCCCCCCCCCTTCACAGACCACTCAAAAATTCCCCCAAACCCCCCCTCACCATCCCCTTTCTCCTAGGGAGAATGCAAACCCGCACAAATTTGCTATTGTTTTCAATAGCGAATACTGTTTTGCTGTGACCAATATGGCGGCTGCACGGGGAGACGGAGCGACGACGTCAACTTTTTGACGTCATGCTGTCTCCTTTCATTAAATCTCCTTGTTGTGCCTCTCCAATCAGAGCTTCCCTGCTTGCTTTTCCCACCCCTACGGCTTTCTGCTCATCCCCACACATCTCTCCCAAAACATCTTTGCTTGGTCTCCCACCAACATGACTTCCCAAGCTGCACTTTCCCCTGTCCTCTATCATTTTTCCATGTCCTTCCCCTCCGCCTGGATCTCATGCTTCCTTCTCCCCACCAAACTAAGGGGGGTTTTTACTAAAGTTTAGCTTGAGTTATCTGCAGCAGGCCCTTAGAAATAAAATGGGTAGTGCTGCAGATAACTTGAGCTAAGCTTTAGTAAAAGACGGACCTCATATAGCTTCATAGTAACATAGTAGATGACAGCAGAAAAAAGACCTGCACGGTCCATCCAGTCTGCCCAACAAGACAACTCATGTGTGCTACTTTTTGTGTATACCCTACTTTGATTTGTACCTGTGCTCTTCAGGGCACAGACCGTATAAGTCTGCCCAGCACTATCCCTGCCTCCCACCACCGGCTCTGGCACAGACCGTATAAGTCTGCCCAGCACTATCCCTGCCTCCCACCACCGGCTCTGGCACAGACCATATAAGTCTGCCCAGCACTGTCCCCGCTTCCCACCACCGGCTCTGGCACAGACCGTATAAGTCTGCCCAGCACTATCCCTGCCTCCCAACCACCAGTCCCGCCTCCCACCACCGGCTCTGGCACAGACCGTATAAGTCTGCCCAGCACCATCCCCGCCTCCCAACCACCAGCCCCGCCTCCCACCACCGGCTCTGGCACAGACCGTATAAGTCTGCCCAGCACTATCTCTGCCTCCCACCACCGGCTCTGGCACAGACTGTATAAGTCTGCCCAGCACTATCCCCGCCTCCCAACCTCCAGCCCCGCCTCCCACTACCGGCTCTGCTATCCAATCTCGGTTAAGCTCCTGAGTGAAGTGACAGAAGCCAGAAGTGAGCAGAGCTCTGTGAGTGCCTGTATTAACTACTACTACAATTAAACATGTACATAGTGCTACAAGGTGTATACAGCACTTTAAAGCACATTAAAAGAAAGTTCCTATGTAATGAAGCTTACAGTGTAAGTGACAGATGGAGACTGAGGACAATAAGCTGTAAGAGGGAGGCATGGAATCTGTAGTGTAGTCAGGGTGTTAGGCCAGTATTTCCTCTCTCTCAGTCACAGTGTAGTCTGTAATAGGAACGTTTATTAGATGGGAAATAGGATAGTATATCTGCAGTTATAGAAGGCACTGGCTACCACAGGAGCATTGTTAGGTTGAAAAATGGGGAACCTGGCCCTCTCACTTTTAAAAGTTGGGGGAGGGAGCATATTCAGGCTCTAGCTGCCAGTACAGATGAGTGTAATAAGTCAGCTTCCTTCATTGAACGGTGTCAAGCTCTGAGCTTGTCTGATTTGGGTTCTGTCCCCTGGACAGTGTACCAATCACCATACCAGCCATCGTATTATTCAGGAATGAAGGTCTGGAATCTATATCCTGGGATTCAAGGGGATATACTCATCCTATCACCACCAGTGAGTTGTAATGCAATTTGCATGAAGCTTTTGCTGTGGTTTTGGTGTCTGTAAGATAAGCAAAGACCTGACCACTTGTCTCTCCCATAGCTTCAGGGAATGGAGAATATGATTATCCAGCAAGTGACAAAGCCCCCAGCTATGAGTACGAGCAAAAGGTGAGTGTAAAACGTAGATCCTAAAAACAAAGCCAACAACTCACACGGTCTGAACATGAACTTTGTATCTTATTTTTCCTTCCTTAAGCTATCTTATGTGAAAATTATCTTTCCAGAAGAAAGAAGCTAATGTATAAAAACATAACACACCCCAAAAGAACTCAACTGAACTCAAGACAACTCAGTGCAACTTGCTGTAGATGTGTTAGGGCAGTGTGCACCTGCTATTTCCACAGGCAACCCAACAGGGAGCAGAATAGAGAATGGATGTTTCAAAATCATATGTATATACACTGTTTTACTCCCCTAACATAAACACCTCCGAGAAACTCCTTTTTAACCATGGTGTGGAAGCTGGCAAATGTATTTAGCCAGGCAGAGGAGATAAGTTTTCAGCCAAACCATTATACCCAAGTAAATCAGTTACCTGGGGAAACTACAGAGCACGTATTACATTTTATCTCAATGGCAACGGTGTTTCAATGGGAATTCAGCAAAGGTGGAGATGCGATGTGAACATTTTAAGGCAGGCGCATGGAGGGAAAAGATGTAGAGAGATATGGGAAGGTGTTGGTCAGGGGCATTGTAGGTCTAACTCTGCATTCTCCTTCCCGGACCACAGGTGAATGCATCGCTGGATCTGAAACGGGTGGATTACAAGTCTCCAGATATTCAACGGGATGAGCTGGTAGGTTGATGGAGATGGAAAGGTTGTTAAATCCATTTGAAAGATACATTCAGAGAACCAACCGTGCAATTAGAATTTCTGGAGGCTTTGCCACTCGCCCAGCCAGTATACAGCACCTTTAGCTGTGCCATCCAGTGCTGTCATCTTCAAAGCTTTATCTCTTGCTTCTCCTCTTCTGTCAGTCCCTTTTTTCTGCCAGATTTCTCTTGGCCTTAATGAGACATGCCCCTCAGGAACTAGCCATGTGAACCACTGGAATTTAATCTTCCCAGAAGACAAGTGGTTAGGATTTGAGGCTTCAGACACAATGTAGGGACACAGACTGGAAGATCATGGAGGACTCCAAGGAGCAGAATCAAAGATGGGGCAGTTGTAAGTCCATTTACAGATTCCTTCCCCCTCATTCTATAACAGGTCAGCTAAAGTTAGGAGCCAGTGGTTTGCACAAGTTATAGAATACTTGCACTTATGAATGTGCAGTTACAAGAACCAGCGAGAAAAGAGTTTGAAGTTTAAAGGTTGTGATGGGTCCCAGTTCCATGATGCAGTGGTGATTCCTCAAAACGTTGACCACTGTTGGTAAATGGATCTGAAATTTGAGAGCAGCACAGATAGAGCAAACAATTTGAGAATATGAGAGCACCTTCATTTAAATTGTTTTGCAGTCATTTTTTGAATTAAGTGGGACATAGTTTTTTGAAAGTTTGTGGAGGGTTTTTTTTTTTGCCAATGATGATATTTTAGAGCAGTGGTTTTCAACCCAGTCCTCAGGAGCCACCTGGCCAGTAAGGTTTTCAGGATGTCTACAATGAATATGCGTGAGATAGATTTGCATGAACTGCCTTCTTAGTAGGCAAATCCCTATTCATTGTGGATATCCTGAAAAGATGGTCCCCTGAAGATTGAGTTGAAAACCGCTGTTTTAGAGCATGTAAGGAGCTTACATTAATATTCTCCATTAAACTCTATGAGGCTTTTTCCTTCCTTCATTATGGTGAGAGTGTGTGTACTCTAACCAGGCAAATGAAATGGCAAATGTTAGAATGAAGAGTGTTGATATTGAGACTTAAATTTAGGCATCCAGTTAGAATAAGGGGAATAGTGGCGAAGTAGCAGAGATGATTAAGATCAATGTTATTTAATCTGAATTTAAAATTTTTTAAATTCTGAATTAAAGATCCCATCATTAATCATAACTTGTAATTATATTCTCTGAGCATGTTTGTAAAGAGCAGTATATGGAGATAAGAGACAAGTTAGACTCAGTTACTTTACAGATGGTATGGAGGGGCATAATCGAACAGAAACGCCTATCTCCATGGGCGTTTATCTCCGAGAACGGGTCCGTGAAGGGGCGGACCGAATCGTATTTTCGAAAAAACATGGACGTTTATGTTTTTTTGAGCTGGGCGTTTTTGTTTTTCAGCGATAATGGAAACCGAAAACGCCCAGCTCAAAAACGAATAACTCCAAGACATTTATTTGTGGGAGGGGCCAGGATTCGTACTGCACCGGTCCACCTCACATGCCAGGACACCAACCGGGCACCCTAGGGGGCACTTTTACAAAAAAAAAAAAAAAAAAGGTAAAACAGCTCCCAGGTGCATAGCACCCATCCCTTGGGTGTTGAGCCCCCCAAATCCCCCTCAAAACCCACTGCCCACCAAGTCTACACCATTACTATAGCCCTAGGGGGTGAAGGGGGGCACCTACACGTGGGTACAGTGGGTTTGGGGGCGGTTTGGAGGGCTCCCATTTACCAGCACAAGTGTAACAGGTGGGGGGGGGGGGGATGAGCCTGGGTCACCTGCCTGAAGTCCACTGCTCCAGTGACCTGCATACTGCTGCCAGGGAGGTGGGTATGACATTTGAGGGTGAAAATAAAAGTTGTGAAACGGCATATTTTGTGGTAGGAGGGGGTTCGTGACCACTGGGGGAGTCAGGGGAGGTCATCCCCGATTCCCTCCAGTGGTCATCTGGTCATTTAGGGCACTTTTTGGGGCCTTATTCGTGGAAAAACAGTGTCCAGGAAAAGTGCCCTAAATTCTCGCTAAAAACGCATATTTTTTTCCATTATCGGCGAAAGGCGCCCATCTCTGATCGGCAGATAACCACGCCCCAGTTCCGCCTTCACCACGCCTTCGACACGCCCCCATCAACGTTGTCCGCATCCGCGACGGAGTGCAGTTGAAAACGTCCAAATTCGGCTTTGATTAACCGCTTTATTCGTTTTTGGGAGATAAACGTCTATCTCCCGATTTGGGTCACAATATAGGCGTTTTTCTCTTTCGATTATAAGCAGGATAGTAACATAGAGGGGCATTTTCGAAAGAAACATCCGAGTTGGAATTTGGATGTCTTTGTAAAATGTCCAAATCCGGGGGCAGAGAAAATCGTATTTTTGAAAAAAGATGGACGTCCATCTTTCGTTTTGAAAATACCAAGGACATCCTTGGATTTGGACGTCCTTAGAGATGGACGTCCTTAGACATGGAAGTCTTTGACTTTCTGTGATTTTCGAAACCAAAGAAGTCCATGTCAAAAACGTCCAAATGCAAGCCATTTGAACGTGGGAGGAGCCAGCATTTGTAGTTCACCAGTCCCCCTGACATGCCAGGACACCAACCAGGCACCCTAGGGGGCACTGCAGTGGACTTCATAAATTGCTCTCAGATACATAGATCCCTTACCATGTGTGCTGAGCCCCCCAACTTCTCCCCCCAAAACCCACTACCTCCAACTGTACACCACTACCATAGCCCTTACAGGTGAAGGGGGGCACCTAGATTGGGTACAGTGGGTTTGTGGTGGGTTTTGGAGGGCTCGCTGTTTCCTCCACAAACGTAACATGTAGGGGGGTTATGGGCCTGGGTCCACCTCTCTGAAGTGCACTGCACCCACTAAAACTGCTCCAGGGACCTGCATGCGCTGTCATGGACCTGGGTATGACATCTGAGGCTGGCACCAAATATTTTTAAAGATGTTTTTTGAAGATGGGAGAGGGTTAGTGACCACTGGGGGAGTAACGGGAGGTCATCCCCGATTCCCTTCTGTGGTCATCTGGTCATTTCGGGCACCTTTTGTGCCTTATTCGTAAAAAAACAGGTCCAGGTGAAAACGTCCAAGTTTTACTTTAGGACGACCCTGCTTTTCTCGATTATGGCTCAAAGACATCCAAGTGTTAGGCACGCCCAAGTCCCACTTTCACCACGCTTCCGCCCTGCCCCCTTGAAATTTGAATGTCCTTCCGACAGACTTCAGTTAGAGACGTCCAAAATCAGGTTTTGATTATACCGATTTGGACGTCTGTGGGAGATGGACGTCCATGTTCCAATTTATGTCGAAAGATGGGCATCCCTCTCTTTTGAAAATGAGCCTGCTAGTAACATAGTAGATGATGGCAGATAAAGACCTGTGTGGTCCATCAAGTCTGCCCAATAAGATAAACTCATTGCATATGGTCTGAAGTGATACATCATATGTATGCCTGATCTTGATTTATCCTTGTCATTTTTAGGGCATAGACCGTAGGAGCCTGCCCAGCATCAGCCTTGTTCTAAAATTTCTGAAGTTGTTGTCAAAGCTCCTGAATAGTTCCACTCCAGCCCATCCAAATATATTCAGTCTCGATCAGGGCACAGACCATAGAAGTTAGCCCAGCACTGCTTTCCTACTTAATCTCTGCTAAGCTTCTTTGGATCCGATTCTTCAAATCAGGATTCCTTTGTGTTTGTCCCATGCATTTTTGAATTCCGTTACCATTTTCATTTCTACCATCTCCCACAGGAGAGCATTCCAGGCATCTATCACCCTCTCAGTGAAAAAATATTTCCTGACATTATTCCTGAGTCTGCCCCCTTTCTTTTTTTTTATTATTTATTTATTCATTTCTTTCAATAACTTTACAAGCAATAATACTTGCACAGAAAAGACAAATTAATACAAGAAATTAAATAAAGAACATATAGAAAGAAAATATTAATTATTCTTAATTCTCATAAGTCCTCATCTGGGATCCCAAGATGACATTATGGAGAGTTTGCGGATAGAGATCTAAAAAAAAAAATCCCTTGGAATAATATTACACAACTGGACATGTGACAGTTTAATTTATATTTGAGCTTCTAAGTGTCTTTAGTTCCATCTTGTCTTGCTGTAACAAATGATAACAACTGAGAAGGTTCATAGAAGACAAATCTCTGTGACCGGTAACCGACCAAACATTTACACGGGTACTTGAGGAAAAATGTACCACCTACTTGAAGTGTCTGTTTTCGAAGTTGAAGAAATTGCTGACCCCGTCTCTGTGTGTCTCTCGACACGTCGGTGAAAATTCGGACTTTTAATACTTTAAACAAGTTATCTTTCTTTTGGAAAAAAAGTCTCAAAATCCAAAGTTTATCATGAGGCAAGGCTACTGTAGCTACCAAGGTAGCTGTTGTTAACTGTTCCAAGTCTGTCATCTCGAGTAAAGCAGAAACATCTATTGGTTGGTTATCCTGAGGTGTTTTCTTATTATCTCCTTTAGTAGGGAGATAATATACTTGTTCAAAGGGCGGGATATTTTCTTCCATAATCCCTAGGATCTCTTTAAGGTAATTTTTTAGAGTCTGCCCTCTTTCAACCTCAATTCATGCCCTCTGGTTCTACCACCTTCCCGTCTCTGGAAAAGGTTTGTTTGCGGATTAATACCTTTCAAATATTTGAACATCTATATCATATCACCCCTATTTCTCCTTTTACTCCAGGGTATACATGTTTAGGTCAGTAACCAGCTTATTTTCAAAGGAGATCGCCGGCCATCTTCCGACACAAATCGGGAAATGGCCGGTGATCTCCTAAAGCCTGCCAAATCAGTATAATCGAAAGCCGATTTTGGCTGGTGCCAACTGCTTTCCGTCGCGGAGCCAGCCAAACTTCAAGGGGGTGTTTCGCTAGGGTAGCGAAGGCGGGACGGGGGCATGCTTTGAGATGGCCGGCTTCACCCGATAATGAAAAAAAGAAGGGCGTCCCTGGCGAGAATTTGGTCCACTTTATTTGGTCCCTATTTTTTCAGAAGTCCCAAAAAAGTGCCTGAACTGACCAGATGACCACCGGAGGGAATCAGGGATCACCTCCCCTGACTCCCCCAGTGGTCACTAACCCCCTCCCACCCTCAAAAAAGACAACTTTAAAAACTTTTTTTGCAAGCCTCTATGCCAGCCTCAAATGTCATACTCAGGTCCATTGCATCAGTATACAGGTCCCTGGAGCAGTTTTAGTGGGTGCAGTGGACTTCAGGCAGGTGGACCCAGGCCCATCCCCCCCCCCCCCCACCTGTTACACTTGTGGTGGAAAATGGGGTCCCTTCAAACCCACCCGAAACCCACTGTACCCACATGTAGGTGCCCCCCTTCACCCCTTAGGGCTATGGTAGTGGTGTATAGCTGTGGGTAGTGGGTTTTGGGGGGCTCAGCACCCAAGGTAAGGGAGCTATGCACCTGTGACCAATTTGCGAAGTCCACTGTAGTGCCCCCTAGGGTGCCTGGTTGGTGCCCTGGCATGTGAGGGCGACCAGTGCACTATGAATCCCGGCCCCTCCCATGACCAAATGCCTTGGATTTGTTCGTTTTTGAGATGGGCGCCATCGGTTTCCATTATCAGCGAAAACCAAGGGCGGCCATCTCTAAATCCGGCGATCTCAGCATTTAGGTTGACCATCTTTAATGTTGACCTAAATGTTGAGATTTGGCTGCCCCCAACCGTATTATCGAAACGAAAGATAGACGCCCATCTCGTTCGAAAATACGGTCAGCCCCGCCCCTTCATGGCGCCATCCTCAGAGATGGGCTTCCCTGGTCGAAAATGCCCCTCCATGTCTCTCCACGTATGTCTTACTACGCAAACCCCCTACCATTTTAGTCGCTTTTTTCTGAACTGCTTCAAGTCTTTTTACATCCTTAGCGAGATAAAGCCTCCAAAACTGAACACAATACTCCAAGTGGGGCCTCACCAACGACTTGTAGAGTAGCATCAACACCTCCTTTCTTCTGCTGGTTATACCCCTCTCTATGCATCCTAGCATCCTTCTGGCCAGGGCCACTGCCTTGTCACACTGTTTTGTCACCTTGAGATCTTCAGACACCATCACCCCATGGTCCCCGAGCTGAGCTTACCAATCTCTTCCCTCCTATCTAGTACATCTCTTTTGTATTTCTGCACCCCAAATGCATCACTCAGCATGTCTTGGCATTAAATTTTAACTTAGCTTCAAACGGAGTTGGGTTTTTTTTTCAACCAATAGGTGGTTATCAACATTTGATGTATATTTAGATTTATAATTATTACTTTATGGTGTAGTGTGCCTTGTTAGTATATCATAGAAATTAGCACACCATTGTGTACTGTGTTCCCAGATATATAAGGATTAAATTTTAACTGCCAGACCCTCGACCATTCTTCTAACGTTTGGCGATCCCTTCTCATGGTTTCTACTCCCCCCACTCTATTGGCTATCTTCGTGTCATCTGCAAAATGCAAACTTTCCCTTCTAACCCTTCAGCAATGTCTCTCATAAATATATTGAACAGAATCGGCCCCAGCACACACATAGTGCAAAGTGCATAGACAAAAAAGGCCAGTAGAAAGTAGAACTGGACAAGGAGTAAGAGTCTGGATATATATGTAAAAGACAGTGGAGAAGAATAGAAAGTGAAACAACAACTGTACAGCAGGACATATTCCTGCACTACTGAGGAATAAGCTTCTGATTCTCAAGGTGGTTAGCTTGGCAGAGTTTAAAAAGGGGTTAGACGGTTTCCTAAAGGACAAGTCCATAAACCACTACTAAATGAACTTGGGAAAAATCCACAATTCCAGGAATAACATATATAGAATGTTTGTACGTTTGGGAAGCTTGCCAGGTGGCCTTGGCCTGGATTGGCCACTGTCATGGACAGGATGCTGGGCTCGATTGACCCTTGGTCTTTTCCCAGTGTGGCATTACTTATGTACTAATGTACTCGTCTCTGATTTTTGCTGATTCTCAATGTACTGTTTACTGATATCCAGAGGTAAACGTGAAGGCTAGTAGTAGGTTAAAAGCCAGGAAGAGTGCTAACATGTAAGCTTGTACTTTTTTTTTTTTCTTGCTTTTCTTTCCCCCATTCTCCAGGAGCCAGACACATTAGTGACATTCAACAGAGGTGCTCTGATTGGTCTGCTGGTAGTTGCAGTTGCCGTGGCAATGGTAATCATCATCAGCTTGCTGCTGGTCCGCCGGAAACCATATGGCACCATCAGTCATGGCATCGTAGAGGTAAGGCGCTCCCATCTAAAATCTCTGGTTCCCTCCAGTTCCACAATCATGACAGATGCTGTAGAAGTTTTCAATCATGGCAGACCCCAGGAAACAGGGGCTCTGCCTCTGCCTCTTTCTACAGCACATGAGGGGTAGGGGAGGGAAATTGGAATGATGGAGGGGTGAGGAGGATAAGGGAGAGGAATAGGTGAGGGACAAGGGATGATGGCTAGCTCAGAAGAAGAATGAGATGAGAGAAGGAGTGTGAGAGATGAGATAGAATGATAAGACGTGTTAGAAGTGAAAGTCAGAAAGGAGGAAGAAAGGATGGAATGAATGGGGTAACAGGAAATGAGGATGAGAGGAGTGAAGGAGGATTTGTATTTTAGAGTTCATTATTTACCTTTTCAGATCTGAGCTTAAAGGAAGATAATATGAGGGTTGATACAGAGAGAGGGAAATGAAAAATTAGATTAAAGAGGAGATGAGAAGGGAGAAGTAGTCTATAGTGAAACAGCAAGGTACAACGGGAAAAGAAAAGATGACAGGAAGGAAAGTGGGAGAGTTAAAAGTGAATAAAGAACTCCAAAAGTAAAATGAAAAAGGAGAAAATGAAAGCATTTTAGACAACAAATTGAAGGCACACTTTATTGTAATGGATTGTATTTTGGGGGATGCGCAACATTTTTTTTCTGCTTCTGTGGGTTTCCATTACATTACATTATACAGATTTTATAGCCCACAGATATCAATATAATTCACTGCAGATTACACAACCATTGATAATTGAACCATTTGTTCAAATAAACTTACAAAAATTATATAGTTAACAAAATGATCTCTAAAAACCCTGTTTCCATCAAGTACAACAAATTTACAGAATAAGAAAGTCTTAAGCATCCTTCTGAACTCTAGATAATTTCTATTTGCTCTAATTCCAAATAGTAAGGAGTTCCATAGAGAGAGAGCCTGGTAAGAAAAGGAAGAGGACAAAAAATTTACAGACTTAACCTTTTTTACAATAGGATAACATAATAATACTTGTTCACGAGGATGATCAGACTTGTGGTCTAAAACAGGGTGACCAATCAATCATATAAGGTGGGGGCCTCTCAGTATAAAATTTTAAAAACCATAACCCTTAGTTTGAATTGTCCCTAGCTTCAACTAGGAGCCAGTGCAATTCCAGCGTGAAGGGAGTCACTGAATCAAATCTGCCTAATGAATAGATCATTCGGATTGCGGTGTTTTGGACTTCCTGTAAATGTTTTATAGAAGCTTTTGTACACCCAGAGAAGACTACATTACAATAATCCATTCTAGACAGGATAAGAGCTTCTTCTACTATAACCTAAATGCTGATTTGTAAAAATAACTTTTGATAGTGCAAAGTTTTTTAAGTAGATAGAAAAATTTCTTGATCACTGAATTTATATGGGTTTTCATTCTTAGATAACTCTCAACCTCTACCCCAAGAATTTTAGAAGAGGTCTTGAAAGAAAATTGATCCACATCAACTGTGAAATGCTGATGTCTCAGTGGATGGTCTATAGGGCCGAGCTACAGAAACTTGGTTTTGTCCCTGTTCAGTTTAAGTCTATGAGATGAAATCCAGTTTATTATGTTATGGGAGGCACAAGGAGCCCGTCACACGGCAAAAAGGCGGCAGCAATTTATTAGAGTTTGGGGTGCATATTTGAATAAAATCTCACCTAGAACACGAGTCAGGTATTGAATGAGTTGGGGTGAATGTGAAATGCTTGGGGAGGGGGGGTTGGTGTGTTGCAGAGGTACAAGGAGGCTTGCAGGTGGTTAGGCTATGTTAACATGAAGGGGGAGGAATCTGGGGTGGGGGGCTGAGAGAGGAGGGGAGGGCAAGTTCGGATTGTTGTGGCTCTTCATTTGTTAACTTAACAAGTTTGGTTAAATATAAAGTAACATATGTGATTGTTTGCACCAGCGGAGCTTACAGTAAGGATGGGTCAGTGGTTTGGGAGAGAGTTCACCCTTGGGAGGATGAATAAAGTAGCGAGATGGGAGGTGGGTTCAGAATGTTGTTAGACCCAGTAAGATACTGAGTGCCTGGTGCCAGATAAATGTTTATTAAGGGAATGTCTGTAACTAATAGGAATGCACATGGTTAAAAGGCGGGGGGGGGGGGGGGATAGGTGGGAGGGGAGAGGGCAAGAATGTAAAGTGTAGAAAAATGGGAATAGCAATAGTACTTATTGTTTTCAAGAGTCATAATGCACTAGTTTATGGTTGTATGTAGTTTACTGATGGCTAATGTCTGTACATTGTGGAATATGTTTCCCTTAAAGTTAAAAGGATCTAACAGAAATCACAAATAAAATCAATCATAGCTTCCAAATAATGAACTCATGGGCGGATGCATTTCAACTAAAGCTTAACACAGAAAAGACACAATGCCTTATCCTTTCATCACAATACAATAAGAGTAAACCTACCACTATAATTACCCCAAACCATACTCTCCCTATTTCAGACACCTTGAAACTCCTGGGAGTCACAATTGATAGAAATCTCACACTAGAAAGCCATGCGAAAAATGTAACAAATAAAATGTTCCATGCAATGTGGAAACTCAAAAGAGTTAAACCTTTCTTCCCAAGGGTGATATTCCGCAACCTGGTGCAATCAATGGTGCTGAGCCACTTAGACTACTGCAATTCCATCTACACCGGATGCAAAACACAAATCATTCCATATCATCATGCTGATCAATCCATAGACTGGTGGGTTGTGGTCCATCTACCAGCAGATGGAGATAGAGAGCAATCCTTTTGCCTCCTATATGTGGTCATGTGCTGCCGGAAACTCCTCAGTATGTTCTCTATCCCAGCAGGTGGTGGTCACACACAGCAGCAGCTCTGGCTAGGTCTCCAAGCCTAATTTTTAGGTTTTGTTGAGTACCTGGGGTTGAGGGCTCTTCTTGAGCAAGTGCAAACCTGGTGGTGCCGGGTCCATCCTTTTCTCCCCCCTCCCGCTGGCTCCGTTAAAAAAAAAAAAATTTTGGACGTCCTTAAGGGCGTTTATTTCAACATTTATTTCAACGTTTATTGCAGCTGCTCACTGGGACACCAGTTCGTTACAGCTCGGAGCGAGAAGCAGGTAATTTTACCTTTTTATAGCGGGCAGGGGGTTCCCCATTCGGTCTCCACGTGGCTTATGGCGTCGGAGGGCGAGGGTGCGAGGATTCGCTCCCCGGACCGCGTGGGTGCGTCTAGCGGGGATGCGGGGATTTCAAAACCTGAATCGCCTTTGTTAAGCATCAGTTTGGAGTCCGGTCAGTGTCCCGGTTCCTCCTCCGGTGCGGCGGTTTTTTCCCGCCATAAGCGCCCATCCACCGCTGCTCACCCACTCCATGTTGGCCGGCCCACTGTGCTCGGACGGCTTCTTCTTGGGCCACCCTCGAGCCGGGAGACGTTAATACTATGGTCGCCCTTGATTCGGGGCAACGGTAAGAAAGCGGCCAAAGTTAAGCGCCGTTCTTTCCCGCGCGGCTCCTCGGAGTTTCGCGCCGGACGCCATTTTGGATGTGCAGCACGTTTCTCCCCCGCTCTTGCGAGCGCCGGTTGAGGGTGCGGCTAGGGCTGTGGCCCAAGCTGCAGAAGTGCACAGTTCGGGGGGATTCTCCCTGAGTTCATTTTGCTGCTGCATCAGGCCTTTCTTATGCAAAACGCTGCCCCTGCCCCCCTGTCAGATAAAGGGGTTGAGGCCTCCGAAAGCAAACGCCCTCGGGTGGATTTCCAGGCCCTAGAGGACTCTGTCTCCTCTGATGTAGATGAGGGCAGCGTATCGGAGTTCTCCCAACGGTCCTTTGGGGATTCCTTGGAGGAGACGGATTCCCACTCGGATGGAGTGGATGACCCCTCTGCAGCGCGGATCTTTCGCTCAGAGGATTTGCCCAACCTGTTAGTGCAGGCCATGAGCATTTTGATGATTTCCTCTCCAGAGGACGTCTCTCCCTCAGCCTCTGTTGGCTCCGCCATTATGCTGGGGACGAAGCGCCCGCCTAGATCCTTCCACGTGCATGAAGCCATGCGCACCTTGATTTCGGCTCAATGGGATGTCCCAGAAGCGAGCCTCAAAGTGGCTAGGGCTATGTCCCGCCTCTATCCTCTGCCTGAAGGTGAACGGGAGGCCTTTCTTTGGCCTACCGTGGATTCTTTAATCACTGCGGTGACTAAGAAAACGGCGTTGCCGGTGGAAGGTGGCACGGCCCTAAAGGACGCCCAAGACAGAAGATTGGAGGCGGCCTTAAGGTCGTCCTTCGAGGCGGCTGCTTTAAGTTTGCAGGCCTCAGTTTGCGGCTCCTATGTGGCCAGGGCATGCCTGACGATTGTGCAGCGGGCTTCCCCCTCGGATCCTTCCTTGAGGGCTGATTGGCCGGCCCTGGAATCGGGCTTGGCTTATTTGGCAGACTTGCTGTATGATGTCTTGAGAGCCTCAGCTAAAGGTATGGCTCAGACAGTCTCTACGCGGCGGTGGCTTTGGCTGAAGCATTGGTCTGCTGACCACGCCTCTAAGTCTCACCTGGCTAAGTTGCCTTTTAAAGGCAGGCTGCTTTTTGGGGTCGAGCTGGACAAAATTGTGTCCGATCTCGGCACGTCTAAGGGCAAGAGATTACCAGAGGTCAGGGCTTGGGCCAGTGGTGCTCGCCCAGGTCCTCCAAAGGACGGTTTCAGGAAGCCCGTCAGTATCGCCCGGGCAAGTCGGGCTCCTCTGCCCCTCTTCCTTCAAGAGGAACTTCTCCCCCAAGCAGCATTCCTTTCACAGAGACCGCCGTCCCGGAGGTGCTTCCTCCGGTCCTCCCCCAGGGTCTCGTACCCAATGACGGGGCCCTGGTCCATGGCCCATGGCCCAGTGCAGATTGGAGGACGCCTGTCCTCGTTTCTGGGCGAGTGGACCAGGGTAACTTCAGACGCTTGGGTCCTGGAAGTCATCAGAGACGGCTACAAGCTAGAGTTCTGCCGACCCTTAAGAGACGGGTTTGTACACTCTCCCTGCAAGTCTCCGGTCAAAGCTGTGGCAGTGCAGCAGACTTTGGACAATCTGATCCTCCTGGGTGCGGTCGTTCCGGTGCCAGAAGATCAGCTTGGCAAGGGACGTTACTCCATTTACTTTGTGGTACCAAAGAAAGGAGGTTCTGTACGGCCTATCCTCGACCTCAAAGGGGTCAATCGGGCCTTGAAAGTTCGGCACTTCCGAATGGAGACTCTCTCTTCTCTTTTATAGCGGCAGTGAAGGCAGGGAGTTCCTGGCATCCTTGGACATCAAGGAAGCTTACCTGCATATTCCCATCTGGCCTCCTCATCAACGCTTTCTGCGTTTTGCAGTCCTGGGCTGACACTTCCAGTTCAGAGCCCTCCCGTTCGGGTTGGCTACTGCTCCGCAGACCTTCTCCAAAGTAATGGTGGTCATCGCGGCCTTCCTTCGAAAGGAAGGAGTACAAGTCCATCCTTATCTGGACGACTGGTTGATCCGAGCCCCCTCTTATGCAGAGTGCGGCAGAGCTGTAGACCGGGTGATTGCTCTTCTGAGCTCCCTGGGGTGGATCATCAACAGGGAGAAAAGCCAGCTGCGCCCGACTCAGTCCCTGGAATATCTGGGAGTTCGTTTTGACACCCAAGTGGACAGAGTGTTCCTGCCGGACAATCGAATTGTCAAGCTTCAGGCTCAGGTGGACCAGTTCCTAGTAGCCTCTCCTCTTCGGGCTTGGGACTATGTGCAGCTGTTGGGCTCTATGACGGCCATGATGGAAATAGTGCCCTGGACCAGGGCTCATATGAGACCACTACAACTCTCTCTGCTGCAGCGCTGGACTCCAGTGTCGGAGGATTACGCTGTGCGCCTTCCCTTGGACCTAGCGGTGCGCAAGGCGCTGAGCTGGTGGCTGAGGACAGACAAGTTGTCCGCAGGGATGCCTCTTTTGACCCCGGAGTGGTTGTCGTCACGACGGACGCCTCTTTGACGGGCTGGGGAACCCATTGCTTGGGAAGGGCAGCGCAGGGGCTCTGGTCTCCTGCAGAGGCAAAGTGGTCTATCAACCTCCTGGAACTCAGAGCCATTCGGTTGGCGCTTTTGGAGTTTCTCCCGGTACTGGTGTTGAAGCCAGTACGGGTCCTGTCGGACAATGCCACGGCTGTGGCCTATGTCAATCGCCAGGGAGGTACCAAGAGCGCCCCTCTAGCCAAGGAGGCCATGAATCTATGCCAGTGAGCGGAAGCGAACCTGGAACAGCTGTCGGCGGCCCACATTGCTGGAGTCATGAATGTCCAGGCGGACTTTCTCAGTCGCCATACCTTGGATCCCGGAGAGTGGCAGCTATCGGCTCAGGCGTTCTTGGACATCACGAAGCGCTGGGGCCAGCCGAGCCTAGATCTGATGGCGTCATCGGCCAATTGCCAAGTGCCGCGCTTTTTCAGCAGAGGACGGGACCCTCGATCTCTGGGAGTAGATGCTCTTCTCCAACAGTGGCCGACACAGGAGCTTCTATATGTGTTCCCGCCCTGGCCCGTGTTGGGCAGGGTGCTACACCGGGTGGCAAAGCATCCGGGCCGGGTAATCCTGGTGGGTCCGGACTGGCCCAGACGTCCCTGGTATGCGGACTTGATCAGGCTCTCAGTGGACGGACCTCTGCGACTGCCAGCGGAGCAGGGCCTGTTGCATCAGGGTCCCGTGGTGATGGAGGATCCCTCCCCCTTTGGTCTTACGGCCTGGCTATTGAGCGGCAGCATCTGAGGAAGAAAGGCTTCTCAGACAAGGTCATCGCCACTATGCTGAGAGTGAGGAAGCGCTCTACTTCTACTGCTTACGCCAGGGTTTGGCGTATCTTTGCATCGTGGTGTGAGGCAGGCTCACTTTCTCCCTTCACTGCTCCAATTTCTTCAGTGTTGGCATTCCTGCAAGAATGTCTGGAGAAAGGCCTGTCGCTCAGTTCCCTTAAAGTCCAGGTAGCGGCTCTGGCTTGCTTCAGGGGCCGCCTGAAGTGTGCTTCCCTGGCTTCACAGCCAGATGTGGTGCGCTTTCTCAAGGGAGTTAATCACCTGCGCCCTCCTCTGCACTCAGTGGTACCTGCGTGGAATCTCAATCTGGTGCTAAGAGCCTTGCAGAAGCCGCCTTTTGAACCCTTGTCGAGGGCATCTCTGAAAGACCTGATGTTGAAAGCAGTCTTTTTGGTGGCTATCACTTCAGCCAGAAGAGTTTCCGAGCTCCAGGCGCTATCATGTCGAGAGCCCTTTCTGCAGTTCACTGAGGCAGGAGTGTCTACTCGCACAGTGCCTTCCTTCCTGCCCAAGATTGTTTCTCGCTTCCATGTGAATCAGCAGCTCTGTCTCCCATCCTTTCGTAGGGAGGACTACCCAGAGGAGTACTCTGCTCTCAAATATCTAGATGTGAGACGAGTCATCATCAGATACTTGGAAGTGACCAATGATTTCCGGAAGTCGGATCATCTGTTTGTCCTGTTTGCAGGTCCTCGTAAGGGTCTGCAAGCTGCTAAGCCTACAGTGGCAAGATGGGTCAAGGAAGCCATTGCAGCGGCCTGTGTGGCTGCGGGGAAGGTGCCGCCTATCCGGCTGAAGGCTCACTCCACTAGAGCTCAGGCGGCCTCGATGGCGGAGGCCGGGTCCGTCTCCTTGGAAGAGATTTGCAAGGCGGCAACTTGGACATCGGCTCATACCTTCTCCAGGCATTACCGCTTGACTGTGGCTGCTCGGGCGGAGGCCCGGTTTGGAGCTTCAGTGTTGCGGTCAGGGATTTCTATGTCCCGCCCTGGTGAGTACTGCTTCGGTACATCCCACCAGTCTATGGATTGATCAGCATGATGATATGGAAGGTAAAATTATGTATCATACCTGATAATTTTCTTTCCATTAATCATAGCTGATCAATCCATAGCCCCGCCCAGATATCTGTACTGTTTTTATTCTGGTTGCATTTCAGGTTCAAGTTTAGTCTTCAGTTCCTGTTCAGGAGGACTTCGTGTTCAAGTTTTTTCAATTGGATTCTTCAGGAGTTGAGACGATTTTGTGTTACAGTGAGCTGCTGCATTCCTCTCCCCTCCGTTTTACGGGGCTGGATTGAGACCTAAATTCTGCCGGCGCTCCCTCCCGCTTCGTGCGGCTGTAGGGCAGCTTTGTACCCCTCCCGCTTCGGCGGTGGTAGGGTCAGTCAGCTCCTCCCGCGGTTGCAGTTGCAGGATAAGCCAGATCCCCCCGCATCGGCGGGTGTGGTGTCCCTCCCCCGCTCCGCGGGGATGAGCTGGACGGATTCCCCTCCCCCACTTGTGTGGGGAGGAGCTGGGTTAATTCCCCTCCCCCGTTTCGGCAGTGGTGAGCTGGGCAGAGTGTCCCTTTGTGAGTGTAATTCTCTAAGTGCTGAGTCCTGCGGATGGAGCTTTGATATCGACATACTGAGGAGTTTCCGGCAGCATATGACCACATATAGGGAGGCAAAAGGATTGCGCTCTATCTCCACCTGCTGGTAGATGGACACAACCCACCAGTCTATGGATTGATCAGCTATGATTAATGGAAAGAAAATTATCAGGTATTTTACCTTAGGAAACTCCAAACTGCCCAAAATACTGCAGCTAGAAATATGAAAGCGCAAAACCCCTCAGAGAAAAATTACATTGGCTCCCATTAAAAGATCAAATTGTATTCAAAACCTGCACCCTGTTTCATAAAATTATTCATGGAGAGGCCCCGTTATACATGTCAGACCTCATAGACTTACCAGCAAGGAACACAAAAAGATCATCATGCACTCTCTTGAACCTCCATTACCCCAGTTGCAAAGGACTTAAATATAAATCAATTTATGCTTCTAGCTTCTCCTACATCAGCACGCAACTGTGGAATGCACTACCAACTGCCATAAAAACTATGCACGTTCTGACAGACTTCCGTAAACTACTAAAGACTAAATTGTTCAAAGAGATGTACCTAAAAGATCCTTCATAATGACCAGACATCAAAACCTTACCAATTCAAGTTAATATTGAACTCTTTTTATTTGTTTACTTTATTCACATGACTACTGTTGAATGTTTTTTACATCTACCCTTGATCTTTAATGCCTGAAGTGAACTGTATATCTACTTCTTATAACTTATCTTATATTTTCTGTACTTAAATGCAATAATACTCTGCATTTCTCATTCTGGAATGGTGATTGCCATTACGGCATAATGTAAGCCACATTGAGCCTGCAAATAGGTGGGAAAATGTGGGATACAAATGCTGCAAAATTAATTAATTAATTAAGCCAATTTAAAATGTCTTTAAGAGTAGTAGGCCAATCATCAGAGATAGGGTATAAAACCGATATATCGTCAGCATAAATTTAAAAACATAAATTAGCTTCTTCCAAAGCTATTCACAATGATTGTAACAAAAGATTGAACAGCATAGGAGATAAAGGGGAGCCCTGAGGGTCTGCACAGGATCCCCTCCAGGACTCTGACATTGTATCTCTACCTTTAACTTAGTAAGACCAGTTTGCAAGAAAGCCAGGAAACCACAGTAGGACAGCACCATGAATACCAAAACCACCAAGAATAGATAAAATCTCTTGTTCCTTGTCATCATTAGCAGACAAATCCAGGGACTTGTGGTTATGACCATCTACCAGCGGGTGTAGAGAGTACCAAACTGAACTCTGCCACATAGGACAGTATTGTCCTTGGTCACTCAGTATCCTCTGTTTCCAGCAGGTGGTGGATGGTCTCTCACAAGCTCTTGGTTTGTCCTACTTCTGTGGCTCCTGTTCCAGATTCCCTGGCTCAGTTGAGCTTGGGAGTGACAGTCTAGGCCAGTAGAGATGCCTGACTTGGGGTACACCTGGTGGTGCCAGGTCCCTCCTCCCCCATTCCCCCCTCTCCTACCACTTCCTTCCTTTCCTCCTCAGAACTTTGAAAAAAATAATTCTGGAAGAGAGCAGGTTTCTGCTTATGTGGCATTCTAGAGGAGAGGGGGTGTCTCTGCACTCCTGCAGCTGTCTGGATTCATCCACCTGATCGGAGTCAGAAAGCCTGTGGGTAATAGTACGACCTGCAAAATTGTGAATATGAATTTTCATTCTTCCCCTCTGTTGGATTTGTGCTGTTCAGGTTAGCACACCTGTGATGGTACACTATTTGTTTTTGAGCAGCATGTGTGGGGGTTTGCCTGTGTTTTTGGGACAGTACTGTTGGGCCAGCGTGGGAGCAATTTTTGGCATGCTTTTTTTATAGTACCTCTTTTAGTCAGCAGCAGCTATTCTGGTCACAGGCTGCAATAATGGATTGCTCTTTCTCCTTTTCTGTCATTTACATTGTGGTAATGACTGCACCTATTCCTTTGATTGGCAGAGGTTTATTGTCTGCCTTTGTGGTTTTGGGTCTCAGCTCCTTCTCAAATGGCAAACTCCTACACAGAAGAAGCCTGGACTTGCTGCTTCCAGGTCACTCAGCTTGTGCATACGCTTGCAGGGGCATTTGCTGCCCTCTGCTGCGTTTACTCCAGGTACTGGATTGAGGGGTTCCTTGTTTTGGTAGCTGCGTCTGTTTTGGGATCTTACCAGGTACTTGTAACCTGGATTGGCCACTGCTGGAAACAGGATTCTGGGCTTGATGGACTTTCGGTCTGTCCCAGAATGGCAACATTTATGTACTTATGTAATTTAGTGCACAGCTCCCTCTGTTCATATAGAGTTCAGTGCCATCACTGAATATAGAGTGCAGCTCTGTCTCTGAATGTAGAGCACGGCACCATCTATGGCTGCAGGGCACAGTGCCATCTCTGGAGGTAGGGCACAGCACCATCTCAGATGGTAGAGCATAGCTCCGTCTCTGAATATGGTGCACAGCACCATCTCTGAACATAGAGCATGACTCTGTTTCTGAATTTAGAGTGCAGCACCGTCTCTGAATGTGAGGCACAGCACCATCTCTGGATGTAGAGCACAGCCTGTCTCAGACTGTAGAGCAAGCTCTGTCTCTGTGTAGCACAGCTCCATCTCAGACTATGCAGCATGGCTCTGTCTCTGAGGGGAAAGCACTGCTCCATCTCTGAATGGTGAGCATAGCTCCTTCTGGGATAATCAGCATGGCTTCATCTCTGCTTCTTGAGTATCACTCAAGAAGCAGAGATATACATAAGGGACACAGCTTCCTCCTGGGTTTTGGGGCACAACTCCTTCTCTTCATGTATGCCCAACTCCACCTCTGAGCATGAGGCGTGGTTTCTGTGCAGAAAGTGAATCACCTTCTTCCTCTGGTTATGCCTCTTAGCTTCATCCTTGGAGTTCTCCAAAGCTCTGTCTCTGGATGAGTAGTTCAGTTCTATCGCTGATTACAGACCACTGCTCCTTGTCTGGCTCTGGGGTGCAACTCTGTCTCTGGATCTGGGCACAGGTGCATCTCTGGAAGAGGAGTGCTGCGATATTCATGGAGGTGAAAGTAGACAACAGTTTCTGTGCTGTTCCATATCTGACTCTCAGACTGGTCTCGTCCTTATTATCTGTGTCTTTCCCACTTTGTTGGGGAATCTGTTCTAGCTGGGAAGCATATCTCTGGTGTTCTATAGTGCACATCTTAGCGCTTTCAGTGTGGAATTTCATTAGCTGGCATTGTATTTCAGCTCATCCTATATCTATAGGATTCTGCTTGGCTCTGAGCCTGGGGTGTAGTCTGGGCCTCAGTCCTGTCATGTGACAGGATCCTCTTCCTCTTACATCGGAGTTCTCCTGTGTGCCTTCATGCTTGAAGTGGCTCCATCTCTGCATGGTTAGCATGAATCCAGCTCAACATTTTTTTTGCTTGGTTCCATCACTAATTTGAAATCCTGACAGTGTTCTTTGCAGATCCTTTATTCATGTCTCGGAATCAAGGGTGACTCTCAGTCGTTGTTTCTTACATTCTTCGGGAGGGAAATCATCCTGGGAGTTTCTATCTACTGCTTTATATCATGGTCGCTATGGGCCTTTCTGGTACTTTCAGGCCACCAATGGATGTCTGGGCATAGTCTCCCTTCCTGCTACTGGTGGGCACCAGTCAAGGCAATGCAGCCTCATATGCAGCTATAGCTCTCCTGTTACGTCGGTGTATGTCCTCTGGGTATGTCTCCTCTTCATTCTCTTCTATGAAGGTCCCCTACGTGGTCCTTGTGGCACATGTTTTCCAGACCTTGTCCGTTTGATGGTTTTGGCTAGGTGTAAGGCATCCTTAGGGGCATCAGTTCTTTTCGTGGCTGTGTCTGGTTCCCACCCTACTTACGGACCCACAAGTCTCTGTATTCATCTGCTCCTGATCACAAGGAATGAAAACTTACCTGATCATTTTCTTTCCTTTAGTCACAGCAGACGAATCCAGAGCCCCATTCTTTCAAGAGGTTGACACTATCAGTTTAGTCTGTTTTTCTGCTTAGATTTCATGCTGTGGTGGCCTGTGCATAGTTCTGCTATTTGTCAGGTTTATGCCTCATTTCTGTGAGGAGGGAGAAATGTTTGCCTTATCATTCTTTGTTTCTGACTGACCAGAGTTCAGTTTAGTACTCTCTATCTCCACCTGCTGGTAGATGGTCATAACCCACAAGTCTCTGGATGCATCTGCTATGACTAAAGGAAACAAAGGGGTCCTTTTACTAAGGTGTGCTGAAAAATGGCTTGTGGTAGTGTAGGTGCGGATTTTGGGCATGCGCCAATCCATTTTTCAGTGCGCCTGTTAAAAAGTCCTTTTTTAAATTTTGCAAAAAATGGACATGAATATGAATTTTCATTCTTCCCCTCTGTTGGATTTGTGCTGTTCAGGTTAGCGCACCTGTGATGGTACACTATTTGTTTTTGAGCAGCATGTGTGGGGGTTTGCCTGTGTTTTGGGGACAGTACTGTTGGGCCAGCGTGGGAGCAATTTTTGGCATGCTTTTTTTATAGTACCTCTTTTAGTCAGCAGCAGCTATTCTGGTCACAGGCTGCAATAATGGATTGCTCTTTCTCCTTTTCTGTCATTTACATTGTGGTAATGACTGCACCTATTCCTTTGATTGGCAGAGGTTTATTGTCTGCCTTTGTAGTTTTGGGTCTCAGCTCCTTCTCAAATGGCAAACTCCCACACAGAAGAAGCCTGGACTTGCTGCTTCCAGGTCACTCAGCTTGTGCATACGCTTGCAGGGGCATTTGCTGCCCTCTGCTGCGTTTACTCCAGGTACTAGATTGAAAGGTTCCTTGTTTTGGTAGCTGCGTCTGTTTTGGGATCTTACCAGGTACTTGTAACCTGGATTGGCCACTGCTGGAAACAGGATTCTGGGCTTGATGGACTTTCGGTCTGTCCCAGAATGGCAACATTTATGTACTTATGTAATTTAGTGCACAGCTCCCTCTGTTCACATAGAGTTCAGTGCCATCACTGAATATAGAGTGCAGCTCTGTCTCTGAATGTAGAGCACGGCACCATCTATGGCTGCAGGGCACATGAGGCAAAATCAAAATTGCCGCGTGTCCATTTTGAGTCTGAGACCTTACTGCCAGCCATTGATGTAGCAGTAAAGTCTCATGCGGTAACTGGGCAGTAATGACCTATGTTCGCCAAATGCCACTTGGCACGCGTAGCTGATGCGCACCAGAAAATGAACAATATTTTTTGGGTACATGTAGCAGATGCGCGCCAAAAATGAAACTACCGCAAGGGTCATGCGGTAGCTGTGTGATAACTCCATTTTGGCACGCATTGGGTGTGTGTAGACGCTTACGCGGCTTAGTAAAAGGGTCCCCATAATTTTATGAGGTAAGACATAAGTTTTACATCTATTAGGTCAAAAGAGCACAAGAGGTCAAATTGAATAACAACTGTACATTTGCCTTGACTTAATAAAGTTTTTCCAAAAGCAACAATCAAACCTACAGTGGTTTCAGTACTAACGTTTTTACAGAAACTGGAATGAGAACAATTTAGTATATCGTATTTGTCCTGATAATTCTCTAATTGCTTAATAACAAAACCTTTCATTATTGCAATAAAAAGTAGAATAGAGGCTATCGGCCTATAGTTACTTACTTCCTGCATATTTCCATTTGCATTCTTGGGAATAGAAGTTAAAACAATATCACCACTTGTTGATGGAAAAATTGTGCATTGAACCAATTGGTCAGCTTGTAAAGAAATGGAATAGTTGCTATTTTCATTAAATATGCAGGGCAAGCATCTAAACTGTATGTTGACTTTGCATATTTTAACAAAGCTTTCTTGGTATCATTGATAGTGATTTTCGCAAAACATGTCCATACCCGTCCACTGGAAATGCTTCTCTGGATGTGTCATTATATATAACTGTATCAGACTTCATGGGGAGCTGCAGTCCTATACTTTCAACCTTATTTCTAAAATGTAAAGCTAGCGGAGGTCATGTGGTGCCATGGGAGAGGGCGGTCGCTGAAAAGCGGAGCTCCCACACTTCCTCGCTTATTTATCGGCGAACTCAACCTTTTTCTACCAACTTCGGGACAATAAGTCTCACTGCAGAGACCGGAACAGCTGCGGAACGGTTTAAGATTTCAACATCACTGAAACGCAGTGAAATGGCCGCTAAAATACAAAAAAAGAAAAAGGAGAAAGGCAAGGCCTTAGACACTAAAATGGCGGATGGACAACAGCTACAGGGCCCCTCCGTGAGTTCCGCGTGGACTGCTGAGATTACTGCAGAGGTCACGGCAGTGGTAGAAGCAGCTTTAGATAAAAAACTGCAGGCTCTCTATGATCGAGCTGAGGCTGCTCACGAGCGTCTGGACGGTTTTCATCTGGACTTAGATCAAATGCAACAGCGGGTCAGTGACCTCGAAGATCGCATGACGGAGAACGCGGAGCCACAAGCAGCGTTACAAAAGCGAGTGAAGGAACTGGAACAAAAGCTTGACGATTTGGAAAATCGATCAAGACAAAATAACTTCCGACTTATTGGTCTGCCTGAAAGCCTGAAAGAATCGGAGTTGGTGGCTCACCGAGACGCTACATCTAACTACTCTGCCAGACCCTCTAAGAATCGAGCGGGCTCATAGGATAGGGCCGCGCCGACAAACCAGTGATAAGCCTCGGGCAGTAATAATGAAGCTCTTACAATATGGGCATAAGCAGGCAATACTAAAAGCAATTAGAACTGGCCAAGGGCTCACTTATGAGAGCAAGAAAATCCTCTGCTTTCAAGACTATTCGGTGTGTGTGGCGACGGCGGCAAGAAGAGCATATGCGCCTGTCTGCGCAGAACTGGTTAACAGGAAAATAAAATTCTTCTTGGTATACCCGGCTAAGCTGCGTGTTTTCCAAGGTGGGGCAGAAAAGAATTTCGAGGATGTGATGGCAGCTAAAGACTTTCTTAAGACGCTGCCAGTCAACTCGCCACGTTGAATATCAACAGGGGAACAGCTTAAACAGTGAAATTGACCGGTACCACAAATTGACATGCTGGAAGGCAAAATCCTTAAATAACAAAGAGCACGATGGAGGGGACACAATGGTTGTGAGGCTGGAGTCTGAGCGGAGAAGAATACGATGAAGAGGTGAGATCGAGAACCTTTGGAGAGAGAGAACTAGAACAGCAAACTGAAGCCTGGTACAAGACCATAGCGAGACAGTCAATTAGAACTGGCAATTTTATAAGGCGGTGGAGAAGTGTGGTATATAAATACTTAACTGTCTTTATTTCTGCTGTTTTTCACTCTCCCACAATCTTCCTTTTTTTCTAATGTATGGACATGTGTATTGCTATGTATATTACCAGTTGAATGGCATGATTATAGATTAATAGGTTGATTTTTGACATGAAAATTGAACTCAAGGAGGAAGTGGGGTACCAATACGTGAAGAGTTCTAGTTAGAACTCCATGGGGGATTGGGGGGTAGGGAAGGGTTAGGGTAGAGGAGATAGTAAGGGGCGGAGGGGAGGGGTTAGGGGGGGAAGGAGGGGTAGGGAGAGGGAGGATGAATACCAAAAGGGCCTGAACATGAGTAGCAAACTTGAAAATAGGGGACTTGGAATGTCATTATTAATTGGAAGGGAGAGTGGTAAGCTGGGAACCACTCTCTCGCCAGGAACTATGATACTGGGAAACATATTCAATGAGTTCACTTAAGGGAGAGGCATGGTTAAAATAATAACATGGAATGTGGGAGGGGTGAGGCTGGTGGGTCGGGGACCTAGTAGACAGTCCCACAGTAAATAAAAAAGCAGGGGTGGTTATCTTGTTTTGAAAAGGGCTTCAATATGTGTTGCATAGAAAGATTACAGACCCCCAAGGCAGGTATATTATTCAGCACATTACACTGAATAATAGGCCCTTGCTACTGGTCAACACATATGCCCCGAACCAATACGACAAAAAATTCTTTCAAACTATCATTAATCAAGTGCAGACCTTTGACCACCTCCCTATACTAATAGGAGGAGATTTTAACTTAGTGTTTGATCCTCTGGTGGACAGCACTGGCCCCTCACGCATCAGGCCGGTGAACTATAATAGAGGAGTGCCTTGGGTATGCTCGGATTTAGAATTATTGGACTCCTGGCGTTTGCTCCACCCTGGAGAACGTGACTATACCCATCTATCTAGGGCACATGGTACGCAGTCGCGTATTGATTATCTGTTAATATCTCAGAACATAGCGACATTGTTGAGACAGGCGGAAATAGGCCCTACGCAAGTGTCAGATCATGCTATGATATGGCTTACACTGGAATGGGGTACCATACCGCAGCAGCCTTTCCATTGGAGGTTTCCCAGAGCATTATACTATGATTCACAATTTCACTCATATATAAAGGATAAGGGGAGAGAGTATGTGGAGTTTAATAAGGGCAGGTTTCAATCAGACCCAATAATATTCTGGGAAGCGGCCAAAGCTGTGTTGAGGGGTCATGTCATATCATATTCGGCCCACAAAAAGAAAGCAAGAGAGGCTGCACTGATACGGTTAGAAGCGAGAGTGAAGCGGTTTCGACAGATTTATGGTCGGACACATTCCCCTGCCCATAAGAAAATGTTAATAACATCACAAATAGAACTAAATCAATTGATCCAATCCCGAACGCAAAAATCAATGGTATACTATAGATTTCAGCTGTATAAACATGCAAATAAGCAGGGGAAGCTCCTGGGGAGCTAGTGAATCAGGCAGGAGGGAGGAGATGGGTAGCCCAAATTCGAGATGATCAGGGAGTAAGCTATCATACAATCGAAGACATTAATAAGGTGTTTGAAAACTTTTATGCCCAGTTATACTCCTCACCTGAGGATGAAGGATTAGATGCGACCTCCTACCTAGAGGGGCTAGAAATTCCCAAACTTACAAAGCGCCAGCAGGATATGCTTAATGCGGATATTACTGATGAAGAAGTGACTTGGTGTATTAGGACTAGTCCATTGTATAAATCTCCGGGAGTGGATGGGTTTTCGTCAGAGCTGTATAAAATTTTGGTTGAAGACATAGGGGCCTATGTGACAAAGGTATTTAACATGTATGTTACCAGAGGGGAGCTCCCAAACTCGCTGAGAACAGCACAGATAATTGTTTTGTTAAAGCCAGGGAAGGACCCGACTCGGGCAGACTCGTATAGGCCAATTTCTTTAATCTCCTTTGAGGCGAAATTATTTGCAAAGATCATGGCAAATAGATTGGCTCGATTCCTACCTCACTTGGCGTTAGAACCTGAAGTCGGATTTGTTCGAGAAAGATCTGTGGCTAAAAACCTAAGAAAGATCTTGATGGCTCTAGAACGGGTAAAACAAGGGTGCTCCCCTACGTTATTAATCAGCTTTGATGCTCATAAAGCATTTGATCAAGTAAGATGGGATTTTATGTTTGCAGCATTGGATGCTTATGGAGTGAATGGGTTTTTTAAAGAGGCCATCAAAACAATTTATCAGAGACCAATGGCTGAGGTGTCGGGGAATGGGGTGAATTCCAGGAGGTTTGAGATAGCGCGAGGTACTAGGCAGGGATGCCCCACCACTGTTGTTTGTACCAGGGGCGTAGCTACGGGTGGGCCTGGATGGGCCCAGGCCCACCCAGTTTAGCCTCAGGCCCGCCCGCCCAGAAGCAGATCCTTATCTTGACCGTCTCCCGCCCCTGCCGCAGCGCTTCATTTAATGTTGTCGGCGCTGCCGTTACAGTTTCCCACCCCCGCGGCGGCGCTTTACACTTTACCTAATAGCCAACGCTACAGATGCAGCGCTGACGTCCGAATCCGACGTCCTGCTCCGGGGCCTTCCGCGTCCCGCCTCCGTAACAGGAAGTTACATCAGCGTGGAAGGCCCCGGAGCAGGACGTCGGACTCGGACGTCAGCGCTGCATCTGTAGCGTTGGCTGTTAGGTAAAGTGTAAAGCGCCGCCGCGGGGGTGGGAAACTGTAACGGCAGCGCCGACAACATTAAATGAAGCGCTGCGGCAGGGGTGGGAGAGGGTGAGGAAGTCAGTGGGGTGCTGCGTGCTGGCCCAGTAAGGGGAGGCAGGGAGGGGAGGGAACAGAAGGGTGCTGGATTGCCAGGGGCAGAGGGTTGGAGGGAAGGGAGAGAGGTTTTGGGATTTGCAGAGGGGAGGTTGGAGGGAAGGGGAGAGATTTTGGATTTGCAGAAGGGAGTTTGGAGGGAAGGGAAGAGGTTTTGGATTTGCAGAGGGGAGGTTGGAAGGAAGGGGAGAGGTTTTGGAATTTGCAGAGGGGAGTTTGGAGGGAAGGGAAGAGGTTTTGGATTTGCAGAGGGGAAGTTGGAAGGAAGGGGAGAGGTTTTGGAATTTGCAGAGGGGAAGTTGGAAGGAAGGGGAGAGGTTTTGGAATTTGCAGAGGGGAGTTTGGAGGGAAGGGGAGAGGTTTTGGATATATAGGGGGGTGGAAGGAAGGGGAGAGGTGCTGGATATGCAGGGGGGTGGAGGGAAAGGGAGAGAGATGCTGGACGTGTGGGGGGGGGGAGCGGAAGGAGAGGTGCTGGATATGCAGATGATGATATGCAGAGGGAAGGGAGAGAGATGCAGGGAGAAAGAGCCAGATGCATAAGGGGAAGGAAAGAGAGGAAGAGAAGCTGGTTGGGGGGTGGGATCAGAGAGGAGAGGGACACATTGGTGTGGAGGAGGGAGAAAGGGGACATAGGGAAGTATACAGATACAGAAGGGAGATGATGGGCATTAGGTGAGAGCATGGGGACAGGGACACAAATGTGAGATGCTGTATGGGGATAGCACATGGGCACAGAGGGGTAATGCCTGACCAAGGGGGGGGGGGGGACGGGGATATGGAATAGAGATAAAATGCTGGACACTGGAGAGGGGGGGATATGGACACGGGGGGGGGGGGGGAGATACCAGACAAGGGAGAGAATAGGAACGCAGAAGGGATATGCTGGGCATGGGGTGCATAGGTGCACAGAGGAATGATGATGGATGAGGGGATATGAACACAGGGGAGATAATGAACAAGGAAATATAGGAAAACAGAGATGGGAGATGGATGATGGACATGAAGAAAGAAGAAATGTCAAATAGGAGACCCTGGCAAGTGAGTTAAGAGAAGACAGAGGGAAGCAGAAACCAGAGACTGGGACCAATATGATTTGAGAAAAAATGACCAGACAACAAAAAGGTATAAAAAAAATATTTTATTTTCAATGTTGTGAATATAATATGTTGGATTTGGAATGTACATCTTGCCAAAGTTGATGGTAAACATGGCTGGGGTCCAGGACAGAAATCTAGGAAAGGACCCCAAAGTCCATTACCAGGCTGCGCCTTCAGCTTCCAGCATGCAGGCTTTCTCTGGCCAAGGAACCAACCCCTAACACCATCCCTGGCATGTGCCATCTTTATATTTTGCACAGGAGCAAATGCCTTTCTTTCTTGTTTCTCTGGTGTTGTACTACATGCAAGGTCTAGTTTCTTGGGGTTTCCATTTAATTGATATTTCTAGAGTTTGTGGTCACTTATTCTGTATTTGGCATTTGTGTCTTGTGTGTGTGACTGAGGTATTCTGTTAGCATGAAGTTTCCATGTAGCATTCTGTAGTAATTTGGCTTGTTCAGCTTTCCTGATAAATGTATTTGTATTGTAGGGCCCTACTATAATATTTAAGGCACTTCTTTTTCATAGGTAGGATCTTTGTTTTTGGAAGTTAGTGTTGGCATGGTAGATTTGCTCAAGGTTCTGAGTGACTTTTGTTTTATAGATTTTTTTAAAGTTAATTTATAATATGTCTGTAATTGAGATTACACTTGAAAACAAAATTTCTTTATATGATGAGTTTTATGGAGAATTGTCCTTGCTGTGCTCTGTATCCATTGTTGGTGGAGGGCCAGGAGGTTCTCTGGATGCAGAATGTGTTTGGCTTCAATACCATATATGTGTTGGAGGACCATGGCTCAGTGGGGCTGAATAGTGCAGTCTATTGTACTTCCCTTAGCTCTAAATTGGCCTGCAGTCACTGAAGCCTGCACTGCAACCCTCATTGAAGTTATGGGGAGTGGGGTAGGGACAGAGCATCGGTGCATCAGGTTTGCTGTTTTTTTCTTTTTCAAAAAAGTTGGCAACTCTAGTGCCCACCCATCCAACCTGTTGGCCCACCCAAAAATTGCCTTCTGGCTACGCCACTGGTTTGTACTGGCCTTGGACTCTCTTGTGCGGGATATCATGGACTCGGCGGATGTACAGGGGGTACAACTGGGTCCTGAACATTTTAAGATATCTGCTTTTGCAGATGATTTATTGGTTATTCTTTGGAACCCACAAGTATCCCTGTCCACTGTGTTAGAAATATTCAAAGAGTTTGGGGACTTTTCGGGATTTTCCCTTAACTTTGACAAATCAGAGATTCAACCATTATATTTGTCAGAGGAGGAATGGAATAGGTTGAACTGCCCGCTTAAAAGAACAGATCACTCATTTATATATCTAGGGATACAATTTTCGGGAGACACGGAGCATTTGTATCAATTGAATGTGGATCGGCTATTTACTTATACAAAACAACTATTAGAGAGGTGGTCTCACCTGCCCATATCCGTGTTGGGTAGGATTTCCTTATTTAATGTGATATTGTTTCCAAAGTGGCTATACTGTTTCCAAATTTAACTGCTTTATTTTACTCAGGGGGACTGGAGAAAGTTGATGGTTATGCTCTCTAAATTCTTTTGGAATAAAAAACGTCCACAAATAAGCTGGCAAAACATGGTGGATGCGTGGAATAGAGGAGGCTTTGGGATTTTGAATTTACAACACTATAATAGAGCTTGCTTGATGAGACATCTGGGGGACTGGCTGCTGGATACCTCCCATTTTACTCCACGAGAAGTGGAAGAGGAGTGGGTTAAACCACTGAGACTCCAATACGTGATACATGCAAAACGTGAGACACTGCCGGCACACCTGAGAAAAAGTACACTGATCAGACCGCTTCAGATGCTGTGGAGAGAATTGGGCCGAGTTTTGAAATTCGATGCACGATATAGTAGGTTGTTGCCTTTGACAGGGAACGGCGAATTTCTCCCAGGGATAGACAATATACGCTTTCGACTGTGGCGACGCCAGGGGATTAATATCCTACAAGATATTGTGGACTCCGAGGGTAATATAAAGAGCTTGGAGTCTTTAGGCCTGGGTGAGTTAGGGTGGATGGATAAATTTGCATATCAACAGATTTCTCATTATATTGCAGCAATTCCTAAACAGTCCTTTGATGTGCCCAACTTGATAGAGCAGCTCTACGAAACGCCTACTGCAGAGGCCACATCAATTTCAATGCTTCAAAAAAAGCTTATGCACAGCAGCGCCCATAGAGTACTGGATCGGCTCGTAGAGGAATGGTCGATAGACTTGCAAAAGGAGATCACAACGCAAATGCTGTTGAGAGCTATGAGACAAATCCCAAAAAGAACGGGTAGTGCAGAGCTTAGGGAATGTCAGGGAAGAGTGATATTTAGAGCATATACTTCTAAATTGAGACTGCACCTAATGGGTGGGGTAGACTTACCACAATGTGATAAGTGTGGGGGATCTCAATGCACCTTTTATCACGCTATGTGGGATTGTCCAAAGATAAAGAGCTACTGGGAGAAAATAATTAGATTTCTGGGATATATATCAAATAACCGTATACCGCTGCTGCCAGAAAAGATCTTATTGGGGATGGATGTCCTACTGGGGGCCGGTGCTGTTCACCACAACTTGTTAATTTACAAAGCTCTGTTAATCGGGAAAAAATGCATATTAGTTAATTGGGTCAAACAAGAAGCTCCCACCTATTGGCAATGGCGTAATCGATTGCATGCTTTACTGTTAATGGAACTAAGAGATGTTCACCAGAAATTTAAAAGACAAAAAGAGTTCTATTTGACTTGGAAAAGCTACATACAGGTACTTGCACCCCAAACTCGTAGTTTTGTTATTAACCAACTGGGGGATCCACTGGCCGCAGAAAAAGATCACTAATCAATAGAGACAACAGTAGGATCTCATCATTATAATCAATATAATTAAGCTCCTTATGGTGGGGTTTTGGAGGTGGGGAGAGAGGGGGGGAAGAGGGAAGAAGTTCAATAGAGGGGAGGGTTCGGGAGGGAGTGAGAAGGGATAATAGGAGGGGGAAGGGGGGCTGGGTTTTGGGGGGGGAGGGAATGTTAATTGACTGATGTTTATCACTACTATTGGTATTATTGCATATTGTTGAACACTGAAACTTATGTAATCTAATACTGCTTGATATGTTATTTGGCACAGTCATCAATAAAACTGTTGAAAGTTAAAATGTAAAGCTAGCTCAGTGGCTGTTGGCACTTTCAATTTACTAGGATTAGTTAAATCTTCAACATTATTTAAAGAATCTGAAAAAGATTGAATAACTTTTTAAAATCTAATTTATCCTTTCCCACTAATTTAGAATAATAGTCTTTCTTTTTAACAGATATTTTACATTTATACTCACAAACTATCAGTGTCCAACTTCTTTTGTTCTCAACTGTAGGATCCTTCCTCCAGGCGACCCTCAGGGGGAGGAATGCTGGCTTCGGCCTAACCCCTGGTAAGCCTTTCCTTGGCTGAGAGGTGCCCAGCTCTACCACCAGGTGCCTTTCAGGTGCCGTGGAGGACTTGCAGCTCATCTGCATATCCTTTACAGCCTTCTCCAGGGTGACTCCCAGGTCCACTCCGATCCACTCAGGGCCTCTGACGGCGCGCGGGGCATTTTCTCTTTACATTTATTTTTCTCCCAGTTACTACTTATGGCTCCAGTACACTTTTTCTTCTTGGTACTGTCCCTTCCTAATCTGTTTCTCCATCTGAAACCACTGTACACTGCAGAAACACATTGTCCACTCTCTCTATTCATCATCTCACCATCTCTTTTTTTCTTCGTCCTTTTTCTCAGCTCTCAACCTTCAACATTTCCTTCCTTCCTTCCGTTCATCCATCTCCTTTCTATCTGAGTACATCTCGCCTTCGTCGCTGTCATCATACCTCTCCTACTCTTCTCTGTACTCTCTTGCTCCTTCTGCTCTCCGCTGGCGACATTAATCCCAATCCTGGTCCTCCACATCAGCTCTCATCCTATTTGTGCAGGTCACACCGTGATATCTCCAATCTAATTTCTGTTCCTCTCCTCCCCCCTTCTTCCCTGCCTTTCTCTTGTGCTCTGTGGAATGCCCGCTCTGTCTGTAACAAACTTTCCTACATCCATGACCTCTTTATCACTCGTACTCTCCATCTGCTTGCCCTAACTGAAACTTGGCTTTACCCTGAAGACTCTGCTTCAGTCGCGGCCCTTTGCCATGGAGGTTATCTTTTCTCCCATACTCCTTGCCTGGTTGGCCGCAGAGGTGGTGTCAGGCTACTGCTTTCACCCTCTTGTAGATTTCAACCTCTTCTTCCACCTCAGTCTCACTGTTTTTCTTCCTTCGAAGTCCACTCCATCCATCTATTTGCTCCTCTGCCTCTCCGAGTAGCAGTCATTTATCGACCTCCTGATAAGTCCCTTTCTTTCTTTCTTTCTTTCTTTCTTTCTTTCTTTCTTTCTTTCTTTCTTCTTTCTTTCTTTCTTTCTTTCTCACTGACTTTGATGCCTGGCTTTCCTTCTTTCTTGAACCTTCATCTCCTTCCCTTAATTCTTTTTTTTTTTTTAAACATATTTTATTAATGTTTTTGTTTTTTTAACATCCAACTGGAAACATCTCTGATCATACAGTCACATAAGGACTAGCTTACAACAACAAAGCGTCACTTATCATAACAAACAAGCAATATAAAATTCCCACTTCACATCTTTTCCAAGTTTCCCTTCCCCCCTCCCTCCCTCTCATTTCCATCTCCCCCCCCTGGAAGCCAGATTCTCTCTCGTTTCTTCTCGTATGGGCCCCAAACTTTTTGAAACATCACTAGCAAGCCTTTCCGCATTGCAGTCAGTTTAGCCATTTGATAAATATACTCTACTTTATAGCCTACCCTCTGTAAGGGGGGTGTTTCCAATGATTTCCAAGCCCTCGCCAGCTGCATTTTGGCTGCAGCAAATATTTGAACCACAAGCTTATGTTCCTGCACCCTCGTTTTTTTAGGGCGGGCATGAAGCAGGCAATATTCTATCTGACGTGTGTAGCCCCCTTTACCCAGGCAATTGACCACATTTACTATCTGTTCCCAAAATGCACACACCTTGGGGCATTCCCACCACATGTGTAGAAAAGATCCCTGACCCCCACAATTACGCCAGCAATTCTTAGATACATTTGGATAGATCCTATGAAGGCGCATTGGCGTATAGTACCACCAGAATAACATCTTATACCCGTTTTCAGCCACCGGCTGAGTGATTGATGAGCGCAATAAGAACCTAAAACTGTTGGCCCACCAGCTTATGGAGAAGTTCTTTTGCATCGCTTTCTCCCATCTGTCTGTATAGAATTCTAGCGGGGAGGACAGGAGCAAAAGTGCTTTATAAAGTCTAGTTATGCATCCCTTCCCTCCTCCCTCTTTTAGCGCCCGTTCTAAGCCCGTCTCTGTCAGCTCAAGCTCATCCCTTGCTTTCCTCTGTATGTAATTCCTCACACAGTGGTAATAAACAAGGTCCTTGTCAGACAGATCATATTCTTCTCTCACTATTTCAAAATCTTTAACCTCACTCTCCTCCCATAGTTGACCCAATCTATATAACCCTTTACGGGCCCACACCTGGTAGGTTTTTTCCTCTGCCCCTAGAGGGAAACCAGGGGCTTCACTTATAGCCGTTTGCAGAAAATATTGTCGCTCAGGAAACACTTTAGTTCTAATTTGCAGCCACGTGGCAAGTAGATGGGCCATCCCCACCGGCAGCCTGCGTACTGCTGCCAAGATCTGTTGCTTTGGCCCCCATAGCACGTTACCCAAAAACTTAGTGCCCATCCATGCTCTTTCCCAGTGAAGCCATTTCTTATTATTACTGGGCTGCCATTCAGCCAGGATTTTCAACTGGGCTGCTTGATAGTATAAAAAGAAATCAGGGACGCCCATCCCCCCCATCGTTGGCGGATGGTGCATTGCTCTCCTACGGACCCTCGGTGGCTTCCTTTTCCAGATATAAGCAAATACTTTTCTATGCAATCGCTGGAAAAAGGAGCGCGGTATTGGCACCGGGAGGGCCGTAAACATATACAATAACTTGGGCAATATAATCATTTTTATTGCATTAATTCTACCCGACCAAGACACTGTCATAGCTTCCCATCTATCTAATTCCCGAAAAAGTTCTTTAACTTTAAGGGGGTAGTTTGCCTGATAAAGCTGGTCTATTTTAGCTGTTATCTGCACTCCCAAATATTTGATAGATTTTTGCGCCCAAATAAATGGGTATCTCTGTTGTATCTCTTGCACTTCTTTTTGGTCTACTGACAAATTTAGGATTTCAGATTTTGCCATATTGATCTTGAATCCTGACATCTTCCCATATTGCGCAAACACCTTCATCACCCTCTGTAGTGATATGACCGGGTCTGAAATGGTCAACAAAATATCATCGGCGAAGAGCATTATCTTATGCTCGCGTGCGCCCCTAATCACTCCTCTAATGCCTGCATGCTCTCTAATTTTCCTGGCTAGGGGTTCTATAGTCAGTGCGAACAGCAAGGGGGAGAGGGCACATCCCTGTCTCATGCCTCTATAAAGTTGGACCGGATTGGATAACCCACCATTGATTTTTAATAGGGCTAGAGGCTTGTCATATATGAGGCGCATCCACTTACAGAATCTATCTCCCATTTCCAGCTTCGCTACCAGGGACTGCAGGAAGGCCCAGTCCACCCGGTCAAAGGCCTTCTCCGCATCTATCGATAGCAGCAACACCGGGCTCCCTTCCTCCTCAATCTGCTGGATCACATGCAGCAGGGTTCTTATATTGTCACTGCCTTGGCGTCCCTCGATAAACCCAGTTTGATCCTGATGGATCAGGTGAGGCATCAGCCCCCCCAATCTATTGGCCAGAATTTTAGTGAAGATTTTATAATCAGTATTTAGCAGGGATATGGGCCGGTATGACGCGCAATGTTGTGGATCTTTCCCTGGCTTCAATGTCAACACTACCTCCGCCACTCTCCAGGAATATGGCAATGTATTTTCCTCATCAAAGGACCTAATCGCCCTTAATAACAGGGGGGCAAGCCACTTCCTAAACATCTTATAAAATCTTATTGGGAAGCCATCTGGGCCCGGTGCCTTATGCGTAGGCATTCCTGCAATCGCCTCTTCCACTTCCTCTACTGTTATTGGCGCTGAAATGCCCTCTCATTCCTTCTCTGAGATCCCCTGTACGCCCAGGTCATTTATATACTCTTCCTGTTCTTCCCTATTAACTGTTTGCTCCCTCTTATAAAGTTGACCATAAAAGTCCCAAAAAGCTTTTTGTATAGCCTCTGAGGAGGTGAACAATTCACCCTCTGTAGATTTTATAGCAGCTATAGTATTGCGTTGTGCTCGCTTTTGTAGTTTACGGGCCAGTAATCTGCTAGGTTTATTCCCGAACTCAAAGTGTTCCTGCTGAGCTGCCTGTAACTGAATTGCAATCTCAGCCAGCTGTAATTCATTAAGTTGTCTACGTAGCTGTTGTATCTCACCCTCTTGTGTACTATCCGTGGGGTCTGCCTTATGGGCCTTTTCTAAATTATCTAGTTGTTGGTGTAATGCGGCTTCCTTATTTTTTTTTCCTTATCTATATGGGATTGCAAGGCAATGATATGGCCCCGCACAACTGCTTTCATACCTTCCCACATATTCACAGGACGGGCCTCTCCATTGTCATTCAACATAATGTACTCCTCAATACACTTTTCTATTGTTCGTGCATGCTGGGGGTCTAACAATATTGCTTCATTCATACGCCAATTCCTATGACCCCTCTGTTCCCTCACAAGGTTGATCACCAGACTAACCGAGCAGTGATCTGACCAGGAACAAGGCTCAATCCTGATCTTGCAAATTTTACCTCTAAAGGCTTCCTCACCTAACCAATAATCTATTCGCGAGTATGTTTTATATTTAGGAGAGTAATATGTATAATCCCTTTCAGTCCCATGGACTTCCCTCCAGATGTCTATAAGACCCTCCCGAACCATCCATTCACACATTGCGGCTCTATCCTTCTGAGCATACCCCGCTGTCCTCCCCGAGTTATCCACACACGGATTTAAGGTGACATTAAAGTCGCCTCCAATCAAAAGATGGCCTTTAGCTTTCTTCTGAATTACCCCTTCTAATTCTTTTATGAACCCCCTTTGATCTTCATTAGGAGCGTAAACATTTATCAGAGTGTATTGCACATTAAACAGTGAAGCCACAAGAACCAATTACCTCCCTCCAGGATCTCATGTCATTTCTTGCACACTCCATGGGCACGCACTGGAAAGCGCTATTAGGACACCCTTGTTTTTGGTCCCTGCAATATTGGATGCATAATATATTGAGGGATATCTCTTATGCCAGACCAATTTTTCGTGTCCACGCTTCAAGTGCGTCTCCTGGAGAAACACAACATCTGCTTTCAAGCGTATCATCTCTCTAAACATCTGACTGCGTTTCTGCGGAGAGTTAAGACCTCTCACGTTCAACGTTACACAGTTAAGAGCCATGATATCTAGTCTCATATTGTTCGCATAACCAATCCCCACTTTGCAGTCTCAGCAAGAGCACCCACAGTTTGATTATGACATATCTGACTTCCCCCCCACCCTCTCCCCCCTCATTCTTCCCTCCCACCCACCCTCAGATCCACCCTCATACATCTTAAGCACCTCCCTTCTCTTATTTTTGACAGGTGCTACCCGTGAAGGAAGTGACTCCCCCACACCCCATTGCCTCTCTTTCTGACAACAACACATATCTTCAACTATACACATGTGAGATTGAAACTTAAGCACAATATCTCTCCTCCCACACAACTCAACAGTTCTCAACTTCTTATACCAATCAGCCATCGTTTCAGCCCCATCAGCAGGCACCGGAGGCTTAGACCTCCGCTAGCCAAACCAAATCCAGTCAGCCTTGGGGATCTCATGTCAGTCGATTTGCTGATTGTTGTCGCTGCAGCCTATTGCGTCCGGCTCGCTGCCATTTTGGCTGGGTGGCCATCCCCCCTGAGGTTCCTCTTCTAGCTCCTGCGGTCGATGGTACCTCTGCTAATCCCTCTGGAAGAATTTTCTGCGCTTCCGCCATCGTTCGAATCTGCTGTAGTTTGCCTTCCTTATAAAACACTAACGCGAAGGGATGTCTCCATCTGTAGCGCAGGCCCATCTCACGTAGCTTAGCTGTAACCGGTTTCAGTTCAGCTCTCCTCTTTAATGTCACAGCCGCCAGGTCTTGATACACCTCTATGCGGTGAGCATCCCATTTAAAATCTGTGATTTTGCGAGCTGCTTGTAACACTTTCTCCTTCATCACGTATTTGCGGAAGCACACAATTATATCTTTACGCAGATTCTGCCTTGACGGGCCCAACGCCCTATGTGCCCTCTCCAGCTTGATATCATCCGGATTCATCTCAGTTCCATCTGCCGATAGGAGGGCGCTAGCCACTTTTTGTATTATTGTCTCAGCATCTTGGTAGGCTGGAGTCTCCGGAAGGCCTCCAAAACGTAAGTTGCATCGCCTGCTCCGGTTCTCTAAGTCCTCGATCTTATTATTTATTTGTTGTTGACCCAGTCTGATATCAGAGACCTGTAAATCGAGAGCTGTCAAGGCTTCCGTGTGATCTTCCATCCGCGTTTCAACTTCTTCGACTCTTTGGCCTATCTCCGCGATTTCTCCTCGCAAGCTGGCTCTCAGGGTCGTGAGTTCCTCCCGGACCGCTTTCAAATCAGACCTTATTTCCTGCAGCCAGTCGCGTAGCTCAGGCAGGATCTCTCCCAGCCTGTCCGTTTGCTCTTGGGAGGAGAATAGCTCCGTCGCCGAGTCTTGTGTGCACGAGGCCATCGCTGGTTGATCCGCCATCTTTTTTTCCTGCGTCGCACTGCCCTCAGATGCGAATTGAGTGAGGTTCACTACTCCTCCTCTCGCCTGCATCACGAATACTCCTTTCGGCGATCGGGATATCACTTTTACCTCAATTGGCTACAACTTCGCCACTGTAGGGAGGAGAGAAAGCGCTTTTCGGTCGCGGGTGTGCTGGAGCTCAGCGTTTAGGCAGCCATTCGCTCCGCTGACGTCACTTCCCTCCTTCCCTTATTCTTGGGGATTTTAATATTCATGCTAATGATCCCTCTGACTCATGCTTCTCAGTTTCTTGCTTTAACATCCTCTTTCAATCTTCAACTGTGTCCCATTGCCCCCTCTCACCAGAATGGCCAGTGTCTTGATCTTATCCTCTTCTCAAACTGCTCATTCTCCAGTTTCTGTGCCTCAACTCTTCCCCTCTCTGACCATCATCTGATAACTTTCACACTTAAACACCCTCCTCCCCAGTCCCGTCCAATCTTAACCAATACATTTAGGAATCTTCAGGCTATTGACCCTTCTACTCTGTCCTCCAGTGTTTCAAATCTCTTCTCTACCACTATTTTATCCAAGTCTGTCAATGAGGCTGTCTCTTCCTATAATACTATTCTCTCCTCTGCTCTGGATACTCTCGCTCCTCCCATTCCCTGTTCTGTAAAACGTACCAAACCCCAGCCTTGGCTGACCTCTAGAATCCGCTACCTACGTTCCTGTGCCCGCTCTGCCGAACGCTTTTGGCTGACATCCTGTGCCCATGCTGACTTCATACATTTGAAATTCTTGCTGACCTCCTTCCAGTCTGCTCTTTTACTTGCCAAACAGGACTATTACATCCAGTTGACAAATTCTCTTGGCTCAAACCCTCGACGTCTCTTTGCCACACTGAACTCTCTCCTCAAAGTGCCTTCAACTCCCCCTTCACTTTCCCCCCAGACTCTGGCTGAGTACTTTCATGATAAGGTTCACAAGATTAAACTTGAATTCTCAACCAGGTCACCTCCACCTCTCCTTCCCTTAGCCCATTCTCTCAACCCTGCAACCGTGCCTCCTTTTCTTCCTTTTCTGAAATCACTGAAGAGGAAACTACACATCTTATTTCATCCTCGAAATTAACTACCTGTTCCTCTGATCCTATTCCCACCCATCTACTTAACACTATCTCTCCTACTGTCATCCCTTTTATCTGTCATATCCTCAATCTTTCACTTTCCACTACGACTGTTCCTGATGCCTTCAAACATGCCGTAGTTACACCACTCCTTAAAAAACCTTCATTGGACTCTACCTGTCCTTCCAACTATCGCCCCATCTCCCTCCTCTCTTTCCTATCCAAGATACTTGAACGTGCTGTTCACCGCCGTTACCTTGACTTTCTTTCGTTTCAAGCTATTCTTGATCCACTTCATTCAACTGAAACAGCGCTTGCTAAAGTCTCCAATGATCTGTTCCTGGCCAGATCCAAAGGTCTCTATTCTATCCTCATCCTTCTCAGCCTACTCCTTGATACGCTGTCCTCACTTGGATTTCAGGGCTCTGTTCTTTCCTGGTTTCTTCTTTTCTCTCCCAGCGTACCTTTAGTGTATACTCTAGTGGATCCTCCTCTACTTCTATCCCTGTCAGTTGGTGTACCTCAGGGATCTGTCCTGGGACCTCTTCTTTTCTCCATCTATACTTCTTCCCTTGATACTCTGATCTCATCCCATGGTTTTCAGTATCATCTTTACGCTGATGGCTCCCAGATCTACCTCTCCACACCAGAAATCTTAGCCGAAATCCAGGCTAAAGTATCAGCCTGCCTGTCTGACATTGCTGCCTGGATGTCTCGGCGCAATCTGAAACTAAACATGACCAAGACTGAGCTAGTTATCTTTCCCCCTAAACCAACCTCTCCTCCTCCCTTATTCTCTATTTCTGTGGATAACACTCTCATCCTTCCTGTCTCAACAGCTCGTAACCTTGGGGTCATCTTCAACTCCTCCCTCTCCTTCTCTGCACATATTCAGCAGACTGCTAAAACCTGTTGTTTCTTTCTCTATAATATCAACAAAATTCGCCCTTTCCTTTCTGAGTACGCTACCAGAACCCTCATCCACACTCTTATCACCTCTCGCTTAGACTATTGCAACTTGCTTCTCACAGGTCTCCCACTTAGCCATCTCTCTCCTCTTCAATCTGTTCAAAATTCTGCTGCACGACTAATATTCTGCCAGTGTCGTTATGCTCATATTAGCCCTCTCCTCAAGTCACTTCACTGACTTTCTATCCATTTCCGCATACAGTTCAAACTCCTCTTATTGACCTATAAGTGCATTCACTCTGCAACTCCTCAGTACCTCTCCATTCTCATCTCTTCCCTACATTCCTCCCCGGGAACTCCGTTCACTGGGTAAATCTTTCTTATCTGCACCCTTTTCCTCCACCGCTAACTCCAGACTCCGTTCCTTTTATCTTGCTGTACCATATGCCTGGAATAGACTTCCTGAGCCGGTACGTCAAGCTCCATCTCTGGCCGTCTTCAAATCTAAGCTAAAAGCCCACCTTTTTGATGCTGCTTTTAACTCCTAACCCTTATTCACTTGTTCGGAACCCTTATTTTATCATCCTCACTTTAATATTCCCTTATCTCTTGTTTGTCCTGTTTGTCTGTCCTAATTAGATTGTAAGCTCTGTTGAGCAGGGACTGACTTTTCATGTTCAAGTGTACAGCGCTGCGTACGTCTAGTGGCGCTATAGAAATGATAAGTAATAGTAGTAGTAGTATCTCTCTTTCCATCTACATTCCCTTTTTAAGAGTTGTAGTTCCTGATCAAACCATTTTTCTAATTTTCTAGGTAGCTTAGACCTCAAAGATAATGGAGCAATTTTATCAAGAATAGTATGATTAATAATATTCCAGTTGGATATAACATCCTCAGGTGATCAGGAGACTGAGACAGAAATTCATCTACCTTTTGCCCAAATTGAAGCAGATCTAATTTACCTCTAGACTAGAGAGTTGCACAGGGACAAAAATCCAACCCGTCCCTGTAGGGAATCTAGTCCGTCCCCGTGGGGAATCTGACCCATCCCTGCCTGTCCCCGCAAGAATTTAACCTGTCCCCACCCAGTCTCGCAAAAATTTAATGGTACATAAAAAGAAATTCCTGTCGGCTCTCTCAGTGTCTCTCTGGGTTCGAGCCATAGTACTGCAGGCAAGGAAGGATTGGAAGTTGGAAGACTCTGGTGCACACATGTAAGACTTATCTGATTCACTGGAACTATGTACTAAGAGAGCGCCACATGCACATGCCAGTAGGCCAAGTGACATCTGATGCTCGTGCCTATGTCAGAGCTGAGGTCTGTGCATCAGCCCGGGAGCAGAGAGGATAAATAGTAACATAGTAAATGACATCAGATAAAAACCGGAATGGTCCATTCAATCTGCCCAATTGTCATAATCATTATCAATTAATGATTAAATCAACAATTAATGTGATATTATATACTTGATTATGGTTTTTCTATGGCGTTTCTAGGACATAGACCATAGAAGTCTGCCTGGCCCTATCCTTATGTTCCAACTGCTGGAATTGCCCTCGAAGCCCACTCCAGCCTATTCATCTTCTCATTTCCGGGACACAGACCATAAAAGTCTGTCCAGCATTGTCCTCATGTTCCAGCCACTGAAGTTGCTGTCTAAGCCCTTTCCAGCCCATCCTAAACCAGATTGCCATGTATGAGACAAAGACGGTACAGGTCTCTTGGTATCGGCCCTAGTTCATCACAGCCAGAGTCGCCATCTAAGTGTCACTCGACACATCCACGCACATGCAGCCATTTAAGTTTAGGTTTTTTATAACTTCTATTTTCTAATTAGAGATCCTATGTGTTTATCCCATGCCTTTTTGAATTTCATCACCATTTGTATCTCTACCACCTCCTTAATGGAGACTTTCTGTATCTGTGCTGTTAAAGCAAAGAGGAGGAGGAGACAGCACTCAAAGAACTTGGTACTCGGTAGGTGAGAGGCTGGCGCAAGTGCAGCATACACTTCCACAGGAACCCCGCAGGAACTGGTTTCGAACCCCACAGGAACTGCTTCCGTTCCCACGGGAACCCCGTAGAACGGCTTCTGTCTTCGCGGGAATCCCACAGGTTCTGTGGGATTCCTGTGACCCCCATTCCCGTGCAGATCTCTACTCTAGACTGTCTAACAAACCTAAAACTATTCTTCTTCATTATTCTTTCTTTCCAAGGTATAGTAAAATCTATTAAGAAATGGTCTGACCAAGGTACCTTCTCACATGAATTAAAAAAACAATTCACAATCATTATTTTGACCATTAGAGAATTCTATTAAATCTAACTGATGACCCTTATCATGGGATTGCTGTAATCTGGGCCATACAACTCCTGAAAGTTCTAAGAATTCAAGAAAATTCTTTCCTTGGGGGTCTAAGACATCATCATGATGCAAATTAATATCCCCAATCAATAGCACATAATCATTGTGCACTATTTGTTTTGCAATAAATTCTTGAAAAGAATTTTTACATTCCACCCATTTCCCAGGAGGACAATAAAATAAAAAAATTAAGGGAACCAATAAATGAATCTCCTGAATCTCACAAGATAAAATCTCAAGGGATGAAGTCAATTAAACTAATATTTAAAAAATTGTGTTCCTTCCTTCCCATCTATCTGTCCTGGGAATATGCAAAACTTTGTATCCCAAAGGACATAGATCTCTCAATCTTGGGTTGTCTGCTGTGGACAACCATGTTTCTGTTAGGAAGAGTAAACTCAACTATTCATTCACAACTACATCTCTGATAATAACCTTTTTCGCCATTAATCTTGCATTCACATAAGCACATGGAATAGGTGTAAATGAGACCTGTTTGCCGAAAGCCCTGGGTATCCTAAACAGGTACCTATCCCTACCCATGATTCTGGTGCTGGGGGGGGGGGGGTTCTAGTAATGAGTATCCCCTCCCAACTATTGCTGTGGCAGAGCTCAGCCACAGGATGGCCAAGACTGGGAACACTGCATCCCCCACCTTAGCTGGGCAAAGACAACTGTGACCTGTGAGCCCAGATTTGAATTTATTTATTTATCTGAATTTCTATTCCACATAATCTTATATTCTTGGTGGATTACAAGGATCACATATATAATAACAACACATGATAAAACATATCACCAAGACATACTTTATAAACCAACAAACCTAACTAGCAGTAATTGTTCCAGCAGCCATATACGCACCTAGCCATCCCATTAACCCTTAAAGCCTCCAGTTTCCCCAAATGCTTTTGAAAACCAACCTTTTTTAAAGCTGTTTTCTAAAAGTAAACAATGTTTCAATTTTATGCATTTCCAGTGGCAGAGAATTCCACAGCTTAGGCCCTAAAATTTGAAAAGTAGTGGCATACAGACCTAATAAGCTTACCGATTGGAAACTTAGAACATTCCAACAAACACTTATTCTCAGATCCTCTATGTGGAAATGTATAGTACTGGAAACTGAGCCACCAGGGGGGCTTCTAAAAGAATATTTTTAAAACTTCATAGATTTTTTAAATTATAATTAAGGCTTCTGATTTTCAGTTATAATAGGAAAACCTTGATAAAATACCCACAGTGGGGAAGTTGGAGTTTTTGGTTATAACTAAATATCTTCAAAAAATATATGTTTTTTGGCATTTTGATGACATCATACAGCAGCTGCCATCACAGCCAGATGGCATCATTGGAGTATGACTGCTAAAAAATTACAACAGCATCCCTGTCAGCCCTGGCCTACCTGCAGCGAGACTACTACATAGTAGCATAGTAAATGACGGTCCATCCAGTCTGCCCAACAAGATAAACTCATTTTACATGGTATGTGATACTTTATATGTATACCCGAGTTTGATTTGTCCTTGCCATTTTCAGGGCACAGACCATAGAACTGTAAGCATTTATAGATGAATAACTCTTCTGGGCAAAGCTACCCAATGAGTAATTCCCAGGTTCCGTTTACAGGAGTCTGGCTAAACCAACTTCCTAGCTCTGTCCAGGGGTTATATATTATAAAGGAACCTGGCTGTTCTGGGCCTACACCAGAACTTTTCTTCTGTTAGAGAGAACTGGAATAAAAGTAAAGTCACTGCTGTGAAATATATTAATTTATTATATAGGTAAGAAAATAGAATAATACACCATACACTACAGCTCAGCTGTACAATTGTAGCTCCCTTATGCTGATAAGCAACTGTAGAATGTATTGTCTAACTAAAACACTGATATCACTGGTTACTAGGTTATTACACAATCCTGATTAGTAATACTGACTAGGTCATGAAGTAATACAGTTATCAGCACATCTTCCTGATCACAAAGTTCTGATTAACCCGCCTTTGCTGAGGTAAGAACCCACTAGCTAATCCCCGACTATAGGAAATAAATCTCTGTAATCCTCACCGAACCGACTCTAGGTGGTCTCTCAGATGAAGTGGACACAGGTTTTTCCCTTTAGACTCCAGCTGTTTTCCACAGCGAGTCCCCGTCTTAGGAAACAACACAGGCTTTCTGCAGCATGCAGGATTACAGTCTCTCTGGCCGGTAGAGCTGAACCAACAGGTACTTTCTTCAGATGGTCAGTTCCCAAGGTTGTGGACCACTTCAGGTCTCGCTGGTCTTCCTGCCAGCTACCCTTCTTCCAGTAGAACCCGACAAATTCTCCCTTTCTTCTTTTCTTTCTTCTTCTGTCTGTCCTCTCTGTACTTCTCTTTCTGGTCTCCCGCTCTCTGGCCCCTGATTCCCAGGTGACCAGACAGCAACCAATCAGGATCTTGTCCAGCTCCTTCCCTGAGCAAGAAAAAAAAACCCTTTTTTTCTTCCAGTTGTTACATTGTGGTATGCATTCCTGTCTCTCATCAGACTCGCTGGCACCATGGCCTTACCCCCTGTAGCTCATCAGGGAGGTGCAAGGGTCAGGTAGCCCACTGCATATCCTTCAGTTTTTTTTAGACCTGCCAGTTATTTACCACAAGCAGAGCTCTGGTACAAACAGAAAGTTGAATCTGCTTGGTCACTGAAGTGCAGGGTCTTAGTTCACAGACTCCATCTTGACATAGTTGTATACACAGGCTGAGATCAGCAGAGTGAGGCTCACAGGGAAATAGCCCTACAGAACTCTGCCCAGCACTCTTCATGTACTAAAAGTTCTGAAGCTAACATTGAAGCCCCTTAAAATTTACATTCCAGCACATCCATATCTATTCAGTCACGATCAGGGCATAGACCATAGAAATCTGCCCAGCACTGGTTTTGATTCCCAATTACCGGCATCGCCACCCAATCTCCGCTAAGATTTCATAGATCCATTCTGTGATCTCACACATCTCCAAGGGCTGCCCTTGGTGCCTTCCGTTTCCAGCTGAGATGGCTGCACGGGTACGTGAAGCTCTTCCTCTCTGAAGTATCAGGAGGAATCATCTGCCTATCAAGCTTCAGCCTTGGCCCTGTACCAGCACCCCCACAAAGCTAGAATGTGGCACAATCAAAATATAGTAGCAGCAGCAGGGCTCTAGCCACCACCATGACTGAGATCTGAACCTGCCACTCCTGATACCAGGGAAAGGAGAGAGAGAGGGTGGTGATGGCCAGCAAAGCTCAGGGGATGCACCAGTCGCACACAAGTCCCTAGTGGTCTGGAGGAGGGACTACAGAGCAGGAACCAGCTGCAGAGAGAGTGCAGAGCACTTTCACCTTAATCGTCCATAAAAAACTCAAGTTGAGTTTCTTGTCACTATAATTGTGACTCCATTGATCATTATTGGAACAGCTGTATAAGATATTTGTAGGGAGAAAAAGGGGTTGAAAGATGAGGGGAACTAGTGTTGGGTTAAACTTTATAAATCTATCTACTTATCTACTCATAGTAACATAGTACTCATAGTGGTAGAAAACCAAAGAAAATGAGAACTGGTCAGACTGAATGGCCAACTGGTCCTTATTTGCCATAAAGTTTACACCAATTTTATATTTATTCTATTCTATTGTATTGCGGTGACTTATGTTCTGCCAACACCCAGTTAAGTACAAAGTGAATTAACAATAAGAAAGCCAACTAAACTAGCTGGGAAAATACATATATAGGAGTAGATGTTCAGGCCATGGTGGTCATCAGTTTTTAAGCCACTTACAGCTGAAATAACCCTAGATATTCAATGTTGGGCCATGTATGTGTGGTCACAAGGAAGATAACCGAGCACTAGCCAATATTCAGACCAATGCCCAGTTAACTCAGCAAAATTAGGGCAGTGTATTTCCTGGCCTATCTGCTTACTTAGCCGGTCAGCAGGTTGAATATCACCGCTAACTGGTTAAGTTCTGGCTCTTGAGCCAAAACCAGCGGAGAGATTTGCACAGATGGCAGGCGGGGTGGCTGTCATGGTGGGGGCGGATCGCAGCAATAAAAATGAACATTCTTCCTAGGCTGCTCTTCTTGTTCCAAACATTACCGATAGATGTCCCAAGGGGGGAGCTATCCAGGTTACAATCAGATCTGGGTAGGTTTGTTTGGGAGGGGCGTCAGGCCCGGCTGTCTAAACAGATCATGTGGCATTCAGTAGAGGAAGGAGGGAGAAATATGCCAAATATCTTGTGGTATTATTGGGCGGCTCAGATTTGGCAAATAGCAGTATGGTGCAAGGTAGACTTGTCCCCGGTGACCAGACTGGAACAAGTTTTGTCCGTGAGGGAACACTGGAGGGGCTGCTGTGGGCGTCCCATTCGATTCAAACATACAGAGGTTTAACGCTAAATCCGTTTGTTTCTCACCTCCTGACACTGTGGGGACAATTGAAATTAAAACTGAGGGGGACAAGGAATAGGTCAACGTATGCATGGCTGACCCAAGACCCAGGATTCCCGGTGGGGGGGGGAAAGCAGGTTATATGGAGATTGGTTCCAAAGGGGGTTAATTAGATTCCGGGACCTAATAACTGAAGGGAGGTTGAAGACATTCTCGGAAATACAAGAGTACTATGGGATTTCGGAGAAAGATGGATATGCTTACATACAGGTTAAACATTATATATTGAAAGAAAAATGGACAAAGATAGACCTTACGAGGGAGAAGCAGTTTGAAGATATTTGGGGGGCCATAGATAGAGAAGGTAAGGGAATTTCGAAGATATATGGCCATTTAAGAGGGAGGAGGTCAAATAAATTCCAATACATGTTGGCATGGGAGAAGGACATGGGGCAGGGCCTCACAGACTCGGAATGGAAGAGGGTTGGGATAGAGGCTAAGAAGGCATCGGTATGTGTGCTGGTGAAAGAAAATGCATACAAGGTTCTGAGTAGGTGGTACCACACGCCAGACAGAATAAAAAGTATGTACCCGGAGGCTTCAGACATATGTTGGAGGTGTGGGAAAGGGAAAGGCACTTTTTACCACATATGGTGGGAGTGCACAAGAATACAGATCTTTTGGAGGACATTAACAGGGGACTTGACCCAAGCTTTGGAAGTTCAATTTCCTTATGACCCGAAATGGTACCTGTTGGGCTGGGGTAACCAAAAAGGGCAGAAATGGCAATGCAGGCTCAAGAGGATGAGCCTGGCAGCAGCGAAGTCCACAATTGCAAAGCACTGGAAAAAGGCATTGGGACCCTCAAAGTTAGATTGGCAGGCAAAATTGAGGGTTCTCGCTATACTAGAACAATTAACAGATAAAAGGCAGGGAAAATATAAGCAAGAAGCAAAAGAGTGGTCTCAATTGAAGATACTCCTGGGAGACGGCACGAGCTGAGGGAGGGGGGAGGGGAGGGAAGGGATGGGGGGGTAGGGGGGATTAATTTATAAAGTTTGAGATGGTTTATTGTTAGTGAAACTTGGTGTGTGAAGCGGATGGAGCCTTAGGCATCGTGATGGAGAAGTTGTGTATTTCTTGTGTTGGTTGCTTTCTAATAAAGACAATAAATTTTAAAAAAAGTGCTAAAAATAAGTTTTAAAAGTATTTGCATTAAATCTAATTGCAGAATTCAGGTGCTGGGAGTCTGTACTTGGTTGTCATATGCTCAGATTTGTTTAAATCATATGCAAATTAGTCCGTTTTTGGGAGGTTCTCATTTGCATATTTATGAATAAAAAATGATGGAAATATTTACAGCCTTAATGTTAGGTCATGGCTCTGATCAAAAGTGTGAAGTTTGATCCAAAAACGAAGGGTTTATCTAGTGTTTTTCACTAAAAATTCCCATGAGTGTCTGTATGTTAATCTGCATTCAAATAGAGCTCTCTGATTGGATGATCAGCTTCTTAGAAATCTGCCCGGAAGGGAACATAGTGAGACAGCAACTGAGCGGGGGCGGGGTTGATGACGGCGGGGGCAGGGTTGATGACGGCGGGGGTGGGGGTGTCAGGGGCGGGGTTTGACTTTGGGCGGGTTTTGGGCTGGTTTTGGGCTCGTTTGGGTGGGAAAAAAATTTTCCACCTGGCAACCCTGCAACTGACCGTTGGTTTGGCCAAGAGAGACATGCAGCTGTGAGTTCCTGTGTGTGTTGACTGAAATTATAAAAGAGTGCCTGATTATGTGGTAAATGAGAAAATATGAGTGAAAAGAGGTTGGTGGAGATTGAAGTTTGAGGTTTCTCTAGTGAGAAAAGGATCTGAATATTTCAGGATTACTTGAAGTTTATGAAGAATAGAAAAGGGTGAATTTCAGTTTAAGAGTGTTTAAATCCTATAAGCTATATAAAGGCTAGGTAGATTTAAGTGACTGTAAGCAAGGAAACCTTAATATTTGATCTGAAATAAATATTTGATCTGAGATAGTTGATCAGAGATAAATGTTTTATCTGAATTATATCCTTTGGTGCAAGGGAGATTAGAAAAAGAATCTTTGGAAGCTAAGAGGAGTTTGCTCACATTTTGAATTAGCATTCCTATTTTGAGTTGGAAATCTTTGAAGTGTTATGAAAATACATTTTGCTTTAATGAAATTGCTAAACTTTAGAGTCAGAGACTTATCAATGAGGGATACATACAGTGCTATTTTTTCCTGAGGTCCGGCTTACTTGCCTGCTCCCTTCTGTTCCTGCTCTGCTAGACGGAGGGGGGGGCGCCAACTGATAGTCTGCAGGGGGGCACCAGAGACCCTAGGCACGGCCCTGCACTGAAGTGGTTTGTGTAGGGTCATACATATTTAAGACAGCAGCATGTGTGGATGATTTCTTGGTTCATCACAATATGAAAACACTGATATACACAGAATTTTTAAAAAGTATTATTTATTTATTTATAGAAATTACAAATTAACACTCCAAAGACAACTTTGTCAAGAAATTTCCTAGAATAACCAAGAAATAGTTAGAGAAACTCCCCACTGGAAAAAAAGAACATTAGGCATTAGTCCACAAAAGAGAGAGGGGCATGAACAATACACCATTAACTGAGAAGAAGTAAAAATAAATAAAAATAAGAATCAAGAATACGTACAAACAGCACCTAATACCTATAAAGTCCAATGACTATCATGGACCTCACTTAGGAGTTCTTGCATTCAAAAAAGAACGAAACTGTGAAGGTTCAAAGAAATGAAAGTTAGTATTATCTATCTGTAAGACACATTTACATGGAAACCTTAACTGAAATCTAGCCCCCAATTCTCTCCTTTGCCCATCTAGAGACATACACAGATTTTTAAGACACTTCTAAAACCCTTATTTGACTTGAAAATAAACTCCTAAGTTTACAATGTGTAAAACCCTATATTATTATAATAATTGTTTTTCATATGCAGTTGAATATAAATGTATTCAAGTATGCCACACAATTCTACACCCTTACCACAGAATCTACTCTATCCATGAGTTGCCATAAAGTCTTCCCTACCAATACCTACATTTTAGTTCAGAGCTTACGAGGGCTACCAAGGTATTCTTGTTAACCAAACTAATTTCACATTGAGCCAAGACATTGGGATGGGGAGATATGCAGAGCTGCTTATAGTGGTCTAACATGTTCCCTTCTCTCTTCTGGCAGGTGGACCCCATGATCAGCCCAGAGGAACGCCAGCTGAACAAGATGCAGAACCATGGCTATGAGAATCCCACATACAAATTCTTTGAGGATATGAACTGAGCGCTGGAGGGCAGCAGGAAGGAGGCAGGAGGGATTGGGGCATTTCTATGGTGACATGGAGCAGGGGGGCATACCACCTCCTCCACCTCGGAGAATGTGGCATACAAAAAAACAACATATACACAGTACTGTCCACAATGGGCTTCCACCTCCCAGCCGGATGCCATTTTGCCACCGCTGTGTAATTCAACCCCCCAGCTGGGGTTCGTATGTAATCCTATTATTATTAATGTTATTTATTAGTTTGTATTCTGCATCTTTTTGTCTGTAAAGAGAAAATTGGCTTTGGCCCGGCTGGGAAAACTCCTTGTGTGGTTACTGTGGTGACTCTTCTAGAGTTCCTGCACCTACACCACACCCCTATCTGCCTCCTTCCCACAAATTTCACATGACAAAGTGAAATGCAGACTGTAGCCAAAAGGGATAGTGTGATGAGTGCCAGTAAGCTTGGAAGGGCTGGATCAAAGGCAAGACCAAAAGGGGTAATGTCCTGGGGTGCTGACTTTCTGGGATTCTATATGTACCAAGTGTCCATTAGTGGCATAATTAAGATGCAGTCTCATCCAAGCCTGTATCACTAAATCTCAGACATTGCTATGAAGTCTCACTAATTCCCACCATTACTGACCTCACATACTGCAAAGAAGTCTCATTCATTCCCTCATCACTGACCTCGTGCTCTGCAAAGAAGTCTCATTTATTCCCCCGTCACTGACCTCGCACGCTGTAAAGAAGTCTCATGCACTGCAAAGAAGTCTCATTCATTCCCCTCATTATTTACCTCACATGCTGCAGAAGAGTCACATTCGTTCCCCCCATCCCTGACCTTACACACAATAATGGATTCTCACCCATTCCTCCGATCACTGCCTCACACGTTGTGATGGAGTCTCCTTCATTCTCCGATCTCACACACCTAGATGGAGTCTCCCTCATTTCCCCCATTACTTACCTCACACACTGTGATGATGTCTCACTCATTCTTCCCATCACTTACCTCACACACTTCAGTGGTCTCCCTTATTCTCCCAATCACTGAACTCACACTCTGCGATGGAGTCTTTCTCATTCTTCCCATCACTGACCTAACATACTGCAATGGAGTCTCACTCGCTTCTCACCTCACTGACCTCACACACTACAATCTGCTTTTAACTCTATTTATTTATTATCTTAAAGGTTTCAACTATCCTTGCTACACACATTCCCCTGTACTAAGTTCATCAGAGTTTTCTGCAAACCTCGGACCCCAAGTCTGCAAAGACTCTAGGTCCCTAGAGAGAGGCTTTGCCCTCAAATGAGGACTTGACAGCCATGTTGCTTCTCTGCACCAGCAGCAGTGTGCTGTATGTGGTGACACCGTTGTTCCTGGTGGTTTTGGATTGATTTTACAATGCAGTCCAGATGGGCCACACTCAACCATTTTGTTCCATGCTGTCAGTCAAACTTGTTGTATTATAACCTTGGTTAAAATGAATTTTCCTGTTAGAGCGACATTTTAAAATTTGTTATCAGTGCTGGGGGGGGGGGGGGGGATTAGATAATTCTCATGGCATTTGAAAGCAAATAATCTTTAGAATGATGTTTCTGTTCTGATTGCTATCTCGCTTCTAGGATATTAACATTTAACTTTCTGATCTGTAGAACGGGCAATAATCAAAGTCATTTTTAAAGGTAAAATGGTGTTTTTGCCAGTGGGAATGGGATCTTTTATTATTGCTGACTCTCAATTAGGGGGAAATTTTCTACAGGTTTTTGCCCACATTTTTAAGAGGAGCTTCTGGGATGCAGGATAAACCGCCTCCATGGTTTCCTAGAACTGAAAATTCACATGTTCTTTTAGGCAAAACAATAACCCACAGAAAAAGCAGGTGCAAGGCTGTTGGGTAACATTTCAGGGCACAAGACTCAAAGCACAACTGTGTGCTTGGTTTTTGCTTTGATGACTGGGGCAAACATCAGGGTGTGAAAAACGCCTGTGGGCTTTGCATGAGTACAGAGAGTTTGGTTATTTCCCCATCTGTATCTAAGTGTAACTGTCAGCTTAGTAGTCAGTTTCTGCACATAAAAACAACTTCATTTACATGTGGAGATCAACCATATGTATAATTTATGAGTGTAAATTTTTTTTTGTTACATTTGTACCCCGCGCTTTCCCACTCATGGCAGGCTCAATGCAGCTTACATGGGGCAATGGAGGGTTAAGTGACTTGCCCAGAGTCACAAGGAGCTGCCTGTGCCTGAAGTGGGAATCAAACTCAGTTCCTCAGGACCAAAGTCCACCACCCTAACCACTAGGCCACTCCTCCACTAAATGCTTGGGTTATGGAGATTTGATAGGGTTTGTCACGGCCGTGGTTTGCGTGGAACAAAAAATGATATGTGTATTACACATATTTCAATGGGAGTACAGATATAATCACAAACAAATGACCCAAATTCAATACTACTTAACAAGGTAGGAGGAGCTTCTAATCTGTTAAGTAGTGCTGACCGGGTCATACCCAGATCTCTGCGACTTATAACAGGATAGCACTGCTAAAAATCCAGACTGCCGCAGAGGAACCATTGAATGCCAGTGGTACCTGGGTAACTCCCAGGGGCTGCCTTGTGCTGAAATATTCAGTGCTGTTACCTGGATGGGTGGCAGCACCTCATATCAGGGCACAATTCAGCTGCATTTAACTAAACAGTGACCAGTGGAGGCTGAATATTATCTGAAGGGTTTGCACCTGCTGTGAATGAACACAACTATTTTGACTTGTTCCTCATCTAGAATGGTGGATAGGTGGATTATAAATGTTTTTTTTTAATAAATAAATAAATCACTGTCATAAGAATGCTTGTTTCAGCCAAGGCTTATCATGAGGAACAGTATTGCTCTTAATGCCCCATGTTTTTTTTGTTTGTTTGTTTTGGCCTTCAAAGAGGAGGGAAAAAAACTCCTTTTACTGCTTTGCTCCTTAATTAGCCTCACTTTTTGTGGTGTGTTTGTATTATCTGTTCTGAAATGGGGCCACATTACATATAACAGGCGGCACTTATACGTGGGCATTGTGAAATCACTCCTTCCACATATAAATGCTGCAGTTACATCTGCAGGTCACCGATAGGGATACTGCTCTTTATTTCTATATGGAATTTTCTAAACTCAAAGCTCCCACTATACATGCTGACACATGTATATTTAGTGACATCGTTTCATATTTTGCAAAAGTCTCCACATTCAGCAGAACCTTTTGTAAAATACAAGGGGGAGTCATAAATGTCCCAAGTCCTACCTCATTGGGCTTTTAATGTTCTTTTCAGTGTAGTAGGCTGTGAATGAATGCACTCCGCAGCAAGAAGGGGACCAAATCTTGACTGTTGCAGCACTGAACTGTATTATTCACAATTAATTAAAGGATATGTAGGGTCTTCACCAGCACTGAAAACAAAACTACAGAGTTTTGCTTTCATTTGTGCCCCCTGAAAAATTAGTGAAAGAGATCTCTGAATGTGTGCACTGTGTATAATTGTTTTTCATTCAAACAGCACATGCAGTGTGGAATAATCAAAACCACATGTTGTTCCATCTCCTGTCCTAGGAACTGTCTCTTCACAGTGTGGAGAAAAATCGATTCATTAGGTCATGCATTGTAATCCTGTAGATTACATGGCTACCACACTCCTCTACTTAATCCTGTAGACAAACTTTTGCTACATCTTAGCTTAAATTTCAAATCTCCTCCTCAAAGTCATGCTGTAGGATTTTAAAGTGTGTGTCTTCTCCACAGCTTACCCAAAGAAAGGATCACACAGCTTATCTTCTACTGAGTGCTTCCATTTCTTAGCAGGTACTAAGCCATGAATCCTTCCAGTTCATGTAGTAGGGTTTCACGATCTGTGTTTATCCTCCTAAGGGCAACCTGAGGCATCAAGCCAGAAAGATATGGCAAGATGGGGGGGGGGGGATAATGTGAGCCCCCTTCTGTATACTTCCTCTGCCAACACGCAGGCACACACTCTGGGCTGACTCTGGGAGCTCCTATGTGAAGCAGCCAGACATATACAAAATGAAGGATAAAATTAACTGTAAATGGGGGGGGGGGGGAGGGGGGAGAGGTGAAAACTGAAATGGAAAAAAAAGAGCAAAATAAAATAGACACCCCAGAAAGCTTGGAAAGTTTCATTTTTATAACATAATTATACATATTGGGCCTGATTCCATAACAGAGCACCTATGTGTGAAGTTCAAAAAGACGACTATTTGAGGCTTATTTTACAGAGGTGCCCATGTGCCTCTGTAAAATAGGTCCCAGAACCCGCCCTAGTATTGTGCAGATGTCAATGCACACATTTACTCCTGCTCTGAAGCTGTTACACATCTGCTTGCAATCTAAGCATTTACTCATGTATTCTGTATTCTCCGAGGACAAGCAGGCTGCTTGTTCTCACTGATGGGTGACGTCCACGGCAGCCCCTCCAATCGGAAACTTCACTAGCAAAGTCCTTTGCTAGCCCTCGCGCGCCCGCGCGCACCGCGCATGCGCGGCCGTCTTCCCGCCCGAAACCGGCTCGAGCCGGCCAGTCTTCTTTTGTCCGCACTCGGTACGGTCGTGTTTTCGCCGTGTCGAGCCCCGGAAAGTCGACCTCGCGCGTCCAATTTGTTTGAACGTGTTTTTTTCCTTCGGGAAAGCTTTGTCCTAGTCGGGAAGTGCTCCGCAAACCCCCCGCCGGGTTTCGTGTAAATCCTCCCCGTACTTCCAGCTTTTTTGCCCCGGTAAGTTTTCTTTCGTCGTCGGGGTAGGCCTTTTTTCGGCCTCGGTCGAGATTTTTTCTCCCTCTAAATTTGGTGCTTCGAATTTCGCCATTTCGGCTTTTGATTTCGCCGGCGTGATTTTTCCGCCCATGACATCGAAGCCTTCCAGCGGCTTCAAGAAGTGCACCCAGTGCGCCCGGGTTATCTCGCTCACTGATCGACACTCGTCGTGTCTTCAGTGTCTGGGGGCCGAGCACCGCCCTCAGAACTGCAGTCTGTGTTCCCTGCTTCAAAGGCGGACTCAGGTAGCGAGACTAGCCCAGTGGAACGTGTTGTTCTCGGGCTCTTCGTCGGCATCGGCACCGGGATCTTCGAGTGCATCGACGTCGTCAGCGTCCAGACCATCTTCCTCGGCCGCCCCTGCATCGAGTGCATCGAGGCATCGGGCCTCTGCATCGGCGCCGAGACATCGGATAGCTGCATCGACGTCGGTGGTACCAGGACCTCGTCTGCTGATGTCGTCGGACGGTGGTGCATCGGGTGGAGTGCAGGTGAGGGCTGTCCATTCCCCTGCTGGTGGCGGTGAGCCCTCGGGTGGGTCTCCGCCTACCCTGAGGGCTCCTGCGGTACAGCCCCCCCGAGATCGACCTTCTTCAGTCTCGGCCCCGAGGAAGCGACGGGTGGATTCGACGTCCTCCTCGTCGGTGCCGGGGAGCTCCGGTGACATGCTTCGGAAGAAATCGAAGAAGCATCGACACCGGTCTCCTCCCCGTGTCGGCACCGAGAGCTCTGGGTCGCCGAGGGATTCGGCACCCAGCAGACATCGGCACCGAGAGGACCGCTCACCCTCTGTTCAGGAGGTGTCGATGCGCTCCGCTCTGGACAGCCCGGAACAGCCTCCACGCCCGGAACAGGTACTGACGTCGACGCCTGCATCGACCTCTCAGCCTTTCTCTACAGCCGCTCTAAACGAGAGCCTCCGGGCCGTTCTCCCAGAGATTCTGGGAGAGCTGTTGCGCCCTACCCCTCCGGTACCGGCGGTGCTTGCGCCACCGGTACCGTCGAGCGTGGCGCCGGCTGGCCCATCGCCCAGGTTGAGGTCCCCGACGTCGGTACCGCGTGCGGTACCGACCGCGGCCACCTCCCAGGAAGGCTCCCCGACTACGTCGGCGGAGGGAGCTTCGCCGATGCGGGCGAGGGAGTCTACCTCTCGACGCCCCCATCGTGGACAGGGTTCCACGGAGTCGAGCAGGGCGAGGTTGCAGACACAGGTCCGTGAACTTGTGTCTGACACCGAGGGTGAGGCCTCGTGGGAGGAAGAGGAAGATCCCAGATATTTCTCTGACGAGGAGTCTGGGGGTCTTCCGTCTGATCCCACTCCCTCTCCTGAGAGACAGCTTTCTCCTCCCGAGAGTCTGTCTTTTGCCTCCTTTGTCCGGGAGATGTCTACGGCCATCCCCTTCCCGGTGGTTGTGGAGGACGAGCCCAGGGCTGAAATGTTTGAGCTCCTGGACTATCCTTCTCCACCTAAGGAAGCGTCCACTGTTCCCTTGCACCATGTCCTGAAGAAGACATTGCTTGCGAACTGGACCAAACCATTAACTAATCCCCACATTCCCAAGAAGATCGAGTCCCAGTACCGGATCCATGGGGACCCAGAGCTGATGCGCACTCAGTTGCCTCATGACTCTGGAGTTGTGGATTTGGCCCTAAAGAAGGCTAAGAGTTCTAGGGAACATGCTTCGGCGCCCCCGGGCAAGGACGCTAGAACCTTAGACTCCTTTGGGAGGAAGGCCTACCATTCCTCTATGCTCGTGTCCAAGATCCAGTCTTACCAGCTCTACACGAGCATACACATGCGGAATAATGTGCGGCAGTTGGCGGGCTTGGTTGATGCTCTTCCCCTGAGCAAGCCAAGCCTTTTCAGGAGGTGGTCAGGCAGCTGAAGGCGTGCAGAAAATTCCTGGCCAGAGGAGTTTATGACACTTTTGATGTTGCGTCCAGGGCCGCTGCTCAAGGTGTGGTGATGCGCAGGCTCTCATGGCTGCGTGCCGCCGACCTGGAGAATAGAGTCCAGCAGCGGATTACGGACTTGCCTTGCCGGGCGGATAACATTTTTGGCGAAAAAGTCGAGCAGGTGGTAGAGTCTCTCCACCAGCGGGACACCGCATTCGACAAGTTCGCCCGCCGGCAGCCTTCAGCTTCTACCTCTACAGGTAGACGATTTTTCGGGGGAAGGAAGACTGTTCCCTATACTTCTGGCAAGCGTAGGTACAATCCTCCTTCCCGACAGCCTGCGGCCCAGGCTAAGCCCCAGCGCGCTCGCTCTCGTCAGCAGCGTGCGAATCAGCAAGGCCCCGCGGCTCCCCAGCAAAAGCAAGGGGCGAGCTTTTGACTGGCTCCAGCAGAGCATAGCCGACATCCAAGTGTCAGTGCCGGGCGACCTGCCTGTCGGAGGGAGGTTGAAAGCTTTTCACCAAAGGTGGCCTCTTATAACCTCCGATCAGTGGGTTCTCCAAATAGTCCGGCAAGGATACACCCTCAATTTGGCCTCTCAACCTCCAAATTGTCCACCGGGAGCTCAGTCCTACAGCTTCCAGCACAAGCAGGTACTTGCAGAGGAACTCTCCGCCCTTCTCAGCGCCAATGCGGTCGAGCCCGTGCCATCCGGGCAAGAAGGGCTGGGATTCTATTCCAGGTACTTCCTTGTGGAAAAGAAAACAGGGGGGATGCGTCCCATCCTAGACCTAAGGGCCCTGAACAAATATCTCGTAAAAGAAAAGTTCAGGATGCTTTCCCTGGGCACCCTTCTCCCCATGATTCAGCAAAACGATTGGCTATGCTCTCTGGACTTGAAGGATGCCTACACACACATCCCGATACTGCCAGCTCACAGACAGTATCTGCGATTTCAGCTGGGCGCACGCCACTTCCAGTACTGTGTGCTACCCTTTGGGCTCGCCTCTGCGCCCAGGGTGTTCACAAAGTGCCTAGCTGTGGTAGCAGCGGCGCTTCGCAGGCTGGGGGTGCACGTGTTCCCATATCTCGACGATTGGCTGGTGAAGAACACATCCGAGGCAGGAGCCCTGCAGTCCATGCAGATGACTATTCGCCTCCTGGAGCTACTGGGGTTTGTGATAAATTACCCAAAGTCCCATCTTCTCCCAGTGCAGAAACTCGAATTCATCGGAGCCCTGCTGGATTCTCGGACGGCTCGCGCCTATCTCCCAGAGGCGAGGGCCAACAACTTGTTGTCCCTCGTCTCGCGGGTGCGAGCGTCCCAGCAGATCACAGCTCGGCAGATGTTGAGATTGCTGGGCCACATGGCTTCCACAGTTCATGTGACTCCCATGGCCCGCCTTCACATGAGATCTGCTCAATGGACCCTAGCCTCCCAGTGGTATCAGGCCGCCGGGGGTCTAGAAGACGTGATCCACCTGTCCACGAGATTTCTCGAATCCCTGTATTGGTGGACGATTTGCTCCAATTTGACTCTGGGACGTCCCTTCCAAATTCCTCAGCCTCAAAAAGTGCTGACCACGGATGCGTCTCTCCTGGGATGGGGAGCTCATGTCGATGGGCTTCACACCCAAGGAAGGTGGTCCCTCCAAGAAAGCGATCTACAGATCAATCTTCTGGAGTTGCGAGCGATCTGGAACGCTCTGAAGGCTTTCAGAGATCGGCTGTCCCACCAAATTATCCAAATTCAGACAGACAATCAGGTTGCCATGTACTATGTCAACAAGCAGGGGGGCACCGGATCTCGCCCCCTGTGTCAGGAAGCCGTCAGCATGTGGCTTTGGGCTCGCCGTCAAGGCATGGTGCTCCAAGCCACATATCTGGCAGGCGTAAACAACAGTCTGGCCGACAGGTTGAGCAGGATTATGCAACCTCACGAGTGGTCGCTCAATTCCCGTGTGGTGCGACAGATCTTCCAGGCGTGGGGCACCCCCCTGGTGGATCTCTTCGCATCTCAGGTGAACCACAAGGTCCCTCAGTTCTGTTCCAGGCTTCAGGCCCACGGCAGACTGGCGTCGGATGCCTTCCTCCTGGATTGGGGGGAAGGTCTGCTGTATGCTTATCCTCCCATTCCTCTGGTGGGGAAGACTTTGTTGAAACTCAAGCAAGACCGAGGCACCATGATTCTGATTGCTCCCTTTTGGCCGCGTCAGATCTGGTTCCCTCTTCTTCTGGAGTTATCCTCCGAAGAACCGTGGAGATTGGAGTGTTTTCCGACCCTCATCACGCAGGACGAAGGGGCTCTTCTGCATCCCAACCTCCGGTCCCTGGCTCTCACGGCCTGGATGTTGAGGGCGTAGACTTTGCCTCTTTGGGTCTGCCAGAGGGTGTCTCCCGCATCTTGCTTGCTTCCAGGAAAGACTCCACTAAGAGAAGTTACTTCTTTCATTGGAGGAGGTTTGCCGTCTGGTGTGACAGCAAGGCCCTAGATCCTCGCTCTTGTCCTACACAGACCCTGCTTGAATACCTTCTCCACTTGTCTGAGTCTGGTCTGAAGACCAACTCCGTAAGGGTTCACCTTAGTGCAATCAGTGCATACCATTACCAAGTGGAAGGTAAGCCGATCTCAGGACAGCCTTTAGTTGTTCGCTTCATGAGAGGTTTGCTTTTGTCAAAGCCCCCTGTCAAGCCTCCTACAGTGTCATGGGATCTCAATGTCGTTCTCACCCAGCTGATGAAACCTCCTTTCGAGCCACTGAATTCCTGCCATCCGAAGTACTTGACCTGGAAGGTCATTTTCTTGGTGGCAGTTACCTCGGCTCGTAGAGTCAGTGAGCTTCAGGCCCTGGTAGCCCAGGCCCCTTACACCAAATTTCATCACAACAGAGTAGTCCTCCGCACTCACCCTAAGTTTCTGCCAAAGGTTGTGTCGGAGTTCCATCTGAACCAGTCAATTGTCTTGCCAACATTCTTTCCCCGTCCTCATTCCTGCCCTGCTGAACGTCAGCTGCACACATTGGACTGCAAGAGAGCATTGGCCTTCTATCTGGAGCGGACACAGCCCCACAGACAGTCCGCCCAATTGTTTGTTTCTTTTGATCCCAACAAGAGGGGAGTGGCTGTAGGGAAACGCACCATATCCAATTGGCTAGCAGATTGCATTTCCTTCACTTACGCCCAGGCTGGGCTGGCTCTTGAGGGTCATGTCACGGCTCATAATGTTAGAGCCATGGCAGCGTCGGTAGCCCACTTGAAGTCAGCCACCATGGAGGAAATTTGCAAAGCTGCGACGTGGTCATCTGTCCACACATTCACATCTCATTACTGCCTGCAGCAGGATACCCGACGTGACAGTCGGTTCGGGCAGTCAGTTCTTCAGAACCTGTTTGGGCTTTAGGATCCAACTCCACCCCCCGAGGGCCCTGTTTGTTCTGTTCCAGGCTACACTCTCAGTTAGTTGGTAAATTTTTTAGGTCAATCTCAGTTATGTCCTCGCCGTTGCGAGGCCCAATTGACCAATGTTGTTGTTTTGAGTGAGCCTGGGGGCTAGGGATACCCCATCAGTGAGAACAAGCAGCCTGCTTGTCCTCGGAGAAAGCGAATGCTACATACCTGTAGAAGGTATTCTCCGAGGACAGCAGGCTGATTGTTCTCACCAACCCGCCCGCCTCCCCTTTGGAGTTGTGTCTTCCCTTGAACTGTATTGTCTTGCTACATACTGGACTGGCCGGCTCGAGCCGGTTTCGGGCGGGAAGACGGCCGCGCATGCGCGGTGCGCGCGGGCGCGCGAGGGCTAGCAAAGGACTTTGCTAGTGAAGTTTCCGATTGGAGGGGCTGCCGTGGACGTCACCCATCAGTGAGAACAATCAGCCTGCTGTCCTCGGAGAATACCTTCTACAGGTATGTAGCATTCGCTTAATAGATGTGTACATTGTGACTGTGAACCCCTACATACTATGTGCATATCAGTACAAGCCATCTTGTCACAGCACATACTTTATACATACGTGTACTGCCACACAATGCTGTAAAAGACTTTTTCCACATGTTAAACAGGCTTTTTATGTGGAAAACAGTGGCATAGCCATGGGTGGGCCTGGACCCACCCATTTTGGGCTTCGGCCCTCCCAAAATTGTGGCACCATGATTAGGCTGGTGGAGATACTCAGATCCTGTCACTCCCATACTTTCTGCAGCCAGCGGCACTTTATGGGCCACCCCTCCCCCACGCATGCTCAGTTTTTGCACTTGCCCAAAAAAAGCAAATATGTGTGGGGGGAGGCAGTGTATCTGGCAACTCACAGAGAGTGCCTCGTGGGGGGAGGAGGAGGACCCCAGATATTTCTCCTCAGATGAGTCTGTGGGCCTTCCCTCTGACCCTACTCCTTCACCGGAGAGGAAGCTCTCGCCACCTGAGAGCCTCTCCTTTGCCTCCTTCGTCAGGGATATGTCTATCTGCATTCCATTCCCCGTGGTCTCTGTGGATGAGCCGAGGGCCGAGATGCTCGAGGTCCTCGACTATCCATCACCACCTAGAGAGTCCTCCACGGTACCGTTGCACAATGTCCTCAAAGAGACACTGCTTCGGAATTGGTTGAGACCTTTATCTAACCCCACCATCCCCAAGAAAGCGGAGTCCCAATACAGGATCCACTCGGACCCAGAGTTAATGCGGCCTCAATTGCCTCATGACTCAGCGGTCATGGACTCTGCTCTCAAGAGGGCACGGAGTTCGAGGGATACCGCCTCGGCGCCCCCGGGGCGGGAGTCTCGCACTCTGGACGCGTTTGGGAGAAAGGCCTACCAATCTTCAATGCTCGTGACCCGCATCCAATCCTACCAGCTCTAAACGAGCATACACATGCGGAATAATGTGAAGCAACTGGCGGACCTGGTCGACAAGCTCCCCCCAGAGCAGTCCAGGCCCTTTCAGGAGGTGGTCAGGCAGCTGAAGGCGTGCAGAAAGTTCCTGTCCAGGGGTATATATGACACCTGTGATGTGGCATCTCGAGCTGCGGCCCAAGGTATAGTGATGCGCAGGTTCTCATGGCTGCGTGCCTCTGACCTGGACAACCGCACCCAGCAGCGGCTGGCCGATGTCCCTTGCCGGGGGGATAATATTTTTGGTGAGAAGGTCGAGCAGTTGGTGGACCAACTACACCAGCGGGAAACCGCACTCGACAAGCTGTCCCACCGGGCGCCTTCAGCATCCACCTCAGCAGGTGGACGTTTTTCCCGGGCCAGGCAGGCTGCGCCCTATGCCTACAACAAGCGTAGGTACACCCAGCCGGCCTGAAGGCCTCATCAGGCACAGGGACAGTCCCAGCGCGCTCGTTTCCGTTAACAGCATGCGCCTAAGCAGCCCCCGGCGCCTCCACAGCAAAAACCGGGGACGGGTTTTTGACTGGATCCATGGGAACATAGCCGCCATCAAAGTGTCCGTACCGGACGATCTGCCAGTCGGGGGGAGGTTAAAACTTTTTCACCAAAGGTGGCCTCTAACAACCTCCGACCAGTGGGTTCTCCAAATAGTGCGGTGCGGATATGCCCTGAATTTGGCCTCTCCTCCACCAAATTGTCCTCCGGGAGTCCAATCCTTCAGCTCCCATCACAAGCAGGTACTTGCAAAGGAACTCTCCGCCCTTCTCAGCGCCAATGCAGTCGAGCCCGTGCCACCCGGGCAGGAAGGGCAGGGATTCTATTCCAGGTACTTCCTTGTGGAAAAGAAAACAGGGGGGATGCGCCCCATCCTAGACCTGAGAGGCCTGAACAAATACCTGGTCAAAGAGAAGTTCAGGATGCTTTCCTTGGGCACCCTTCTACCAATGATTCAGAAAAACGATTGGCTATGTTCCCTGGATTTAAAGGACGCATACACTCACATCCCAATACTGCCAGCTCACAGACAGTATCTACGATTCCGCCTGGGGACATGGCACTTTCAGTATTGTGTGCTGGCCTTTGGGCTCGCCTCTGCCCCACGGGTGTTCACGAAGTGCCTCGTGGTGGTCGCGGCGTATCTGCGCAAGCTGGGAGTGCACGTGTTCCCATATCTCGACGATTGGCTGGTCAAGAACACCTTGGAGGCAGGAGCTCTCCGGTCCATGCAGTGTACTATTCACCTCCTGGAGCTGCTGGAGTTTGTGATAAATTACCCAAAGTCCCATCTCCAGCCAGTCCAATCTCTGGAATTCATAGGAGCTTTGCTGAATTCAAAGACAGCTCAGGCCTTTCTCCCCGAAGCGAGGGCCCACAACCTCCTGTCCCTCGCTTCCCAGACCAGAGCGTCTCAGCAGGTCACAGCTTGGCAGATGTTGAGACTCCTAGGTCATATGGCCTCCACAGTTCATGTGACTCCCATGGCTCGTCTTCACATGAGATCTGCTCAATGGACCCTAGCTTCCCAGTGGTGCCAGGCCACCGGGAACCTAGAAGATGTCATCCGCCTATCCCTCAGTTGCCGCAATTCGCTGCACTGGTGGACACTTCGGACCAATTTGGCCCTGGGACGCCCATTCCAAATTCCGCAGCCCTCGAAAGTGCTAACGACGGATGCATCTCGCCTGGGGTGGGGAGCTCATGTCGATGGGCTTCACACCCAGGGACTGTGGTCCCTCCAGGAAAAAGATCTTCAGATCAACCTCCTGGAGCTCCGAGCGGTCTGGAACGCACTGAAGGCTTTCAGAGATCGGCTGTCCTATCAAATTATCCAAATTCGGACAGACAATCAGGTTGCGATGTATTACATCAACAAGCGGGGGCACCGGATCTCGCCCCCTGTGTCAGGAAGCCGTCGGGATGTGGCGTTGGGCCTGCCAGTTCGGCATACTTCTTCAAGCCACATACCTGGCAGGTGTAAACATCAGTCTGGCCGACAGACTGAGCAGAGTCATGCAACCGCACGAGTGGTCGCTCCATTCCAGAGTGGTACGCAAGATCTTCCGAGAGTGGGGCACTCCCTCGGTGGACCTTTTCGCCTCTCAGACCAACCACAAGCTGCCTCTGTTCTGTTCCAGACTACAGGCACACGGCAGACTAGCGTCGGATGCCTTTCTCCTCCATTGGGGGACTGGCCTCCTGTATGCTTATCCTCCCATACCTTTGGTGGGGAAGACCTTACTGAAGCTCAAGCAAGACCACGGCACCATGATTCTGATAGCGCCTTTTTGCACATCAGGATTTTCACCAGGTTTCAACAGGCAGAAGTTCTTGCGCCCAAAGCTGAGCACTGGAATCCATGCTAGGCACTATTCTATAAAGGCTACCCTTTATAGAATAGTGATGGGCGCAGATTTTTCCCAGCACCTAATTTTCAGTGCAATTTACTGAATCCAGCATTTGTGCAAAAAAGCAAGGGAGGCTCCTCACAGGGGAGAAGCATGGGCAGACCGTAGGGCTTCCACTTATGCACATAACTTATAGAATACTATAAGTTGCCTTAATAAAATATCTTGTTTTAACCTTTTGGATTCCTTTTTCACGGAACTTCATTTCTTCTTGTTCCATCAGGCCCATTTACAGCAGCCACAGACCTGACACTTAAATGTAGGCACATTGATGCTGCCTTACAGTAACACTACTGTAGAACAGTGCCTAAATTGTGATGCCCAGTTACAGAATTGCCCTGCATAATTCTGCAGCTTACATTGTTTATTAGATTTTTGATATATTGTCTTTCTGTGGTACAACCAAAGCAATTTAAGTTAGGACAGTCTTTTTGCTGAGCAAAATTTATCACAGAGCTCTGTGGATAGCAGATGAACATTGCCGACTATCCATAGAATTAGGCAGAATGCCCATGCCCTGACCCAGTACAATCAGGATAGGGGGGGTAATTCCATAACACTGTGCTTATAGGGCTCCTTTTACTAAGTGGCGGTAAGCACAACGCAGGCTAACTGCTCGCTATACAGGAAATACTGCCGGGCTACTGCAGCAGCCCGGCGGTACTTCCCACCCCTAGTGTGCCGTCATTTCTAGAGCTACAATTTTTGTAGCGCCAGAGTGTACCCGGCACTAATCGGGCAGTGCCGCGTGCTGCCCGGTTACCGCCAGGTTAACACAGGAGCCCATACCGCCACCTTAATGGGTGGCAGTAAGGGCTCCTCTCGAAATGGCCATGCGGCAAGTGTTTCACTTGCCACACAGCCACTTCATGCAAGAAGGCAAGACTTCCCTTTTACCAGCTGCAGTAAAAGGCCTTGGCGCACGTGTAAAACACGCACCGACACCAGCACCAGCCCCCTTTTGCTGCAGCTTGGTAAAAGGGGCTCATATCTAGGCTCCCTGAGGCACCTATATGGCACTTATTCTATAAAGGAAAGTTACACCTGCTTTCCATTATAGAGTACTAGCATAACTAGGAATATGTGCGTGTATATGGTTAGGTGTGAGCACTTTAGCTAGTCATAGTCTGCCCAATATTTAAAATGGTTTGACTGCCGAAACGGCACTTAACTTATTATCCAGTGATATTCAGCACTGGATAGCTGGCTGTCCGGCACTGAATATCACCATATAGCAGCTTAAAGATAGACGGTTATATCAGCCAATATAACCGGCTATCCAGTGATTTTAAGTGTGGAGCCAGCTAAGTTTAAGTGGAATAACTTTGGCCAGCTCCAACTTGACCGGTTACCGCTGAAAATTGGCATGGCTGATTAAGTTGGAATCAGCCAAATTTAAACTGGATATTCAATGCCATTCACCAGAAATGGCCCAGCATTGAATATCCGGGTTCAGCACTGACTGCGGGAGACAGCCCGGCTCTCCCCCTCGATCTGAATATCGGGCCAGTATGCCTAAATGCCAGGAATACATATGCAATTTATAACTTATAGTATTCTGTAAGTTATGCATATAAGTATGAGTCCCACCCAGCCTCTGCAATGTGTATTCCTACCTGTAAAATACACGCTATGTAAGACTTACCATCGGGCTTAAATTGAGCCATACCGACGCATCCCGTGCATTGCGCAGTCAGCTGGCTTCAGTGGTGCTGATTTCGGGCTGATGGGGGACCGTTGTTGCCCGTCGTCATTTAAACGTTGTGCTGCCGTCGCACTTACCTTGTCCGTACACTGAGTTGGAACTGGCCTGACAAGGTGGCTGCTGCTTTACGTAAATTCACAAATAAAAGCTGTAGATTAGATGTTTGTCCGACCCATCTCCTAAAAGTCGCACCAAAATGTTACGTCGAAGATTTGACTTGTTACCTCAACTATATGTTAAGCGCAGGATTTTTCCCGCCAGGTCATGGTAACATCCTCCTCACTCCCATTCCAAAGAATTTAAAGATCAAGCCAGATGTCATCTCTAACTATCGCCCAGTGGCTTCGATACCTCTAGTTATCAAGCTGATGGAGAGTCTGGTCAATGTTCAGCTCAACGAATTTCTGACTAATTTTGATATCTTCCACCATATGCAATCAGGTTTTCGAGTTCAATACAGCACAGAGACTGTCCTGGTCACCCTCTTATCTAACTTTCGACGAGAACTATCTGTTGGACGGAAGATTCTTTTGCTGCTATTTGACATGTCTAGCGCTTTCGACATGGTGGATCATAAAGTCCTGCTTCACCTACTGGACTCTTTTGGTATAGGAGGGCCAGTTTTGCATTGGTTCAAGGGTTTCTTGACTTCAAGGTCCTACCAGGTCATGGTGAACTCCAACACTTCTGAACCGTGGAATGCTTCCTGTGGGGTCCCTCAGGGCTCTCCCCTTTCACCTACCCTATTTAATATTATGATGATGCCTTTAGCCACAGCACTTGCAAACCTGGACCTCAACCCTTTCACCTATGCGGACGATATTACAGTCTACATCCCTTTTCACTCCACAGTATCAGAAGTTACCAACCTCATAGATGCCTGTTTCTCCACTTTAGAACATTGGGCCAGGGTGTTCCGCTTCAGGCTAAACAGGGAAAAAACTCATTGTCTCATCCTCTCGTCCACGCACGCTCATGTATCTGACACAATGCTTCCAGTTCTGGGCTCTGCCCTCCCGATTGCCAACAGCCTGCGGCTTTTAGGAGTGCATCTGGACTCACATCTCCAGCTGGTTGATCATGTACACTTGGTCTCCAAAAAAATGTTCCAGGCCATGTGGAGGCTTCGGCGCATCAGATACCTCCTTCCCAGAGACTTGTTTCGTACCCTTGTCCACTGGCTTGTCCTATCCCATCTGGATTACTGTAGTGGAATTTATGTGGGTTGCCAGGCCTCCTTATTGAAAACGTTCCAAACGGCTCAGAACACTGCGGCGAGGCTCATCCTTAGAGAAAGGCGTTTTGCACATGCCGAACCCCTGTGCTTTAAACTTCATTGGCTGCCTGTACAGGAGCGCATTGCTTTTAAGATCTGCTCCCTAACACATAAAATCATCTATGGGGCTGCCCCGGATTACATGCTCCTCTTGATCGACCTTCCACCTAGAAATGCCAACCCTGCTGCTCGGTCCTATCTCCACCTCCATTTTCCGAATTGTAAGGGTGTCAAGTACAAGAAAATCTTCGCCTCGTCCTTCTGTTATTGGAGTCCCAAACACTGGAACACGCTACCTCATCACCTTAAAACTCAAGTGGACCATGCCCTTTTTAAGAAGTTGTTAAAGACATTCCTCTTTGCTAAGACTTACCCCCCCCAACTTACCATGTTGATTGATGCATCCCTTGTCCCTTACCCTGCCTAGTTCACGCTGTTAGTTTCTCCTCCCCTATTTGCTTCTTTTATGCTTGCCTAAGCTTTTAACTTTGTACTCTTATTTAATTCTCTGTAAGCCACATTGCGCCTGCATGAGTGGGAAAATGTGGGATATAAGTAACCCATAAATAAATAAATAAATATACATATATGGGGGTTGAATTAAAAGTAATGCTTTCACCTCCATAATTCATCAACAGATGGTAGTGTGTTCACTTGTCCTTCCAAATCTCTTCCTTCACCTCAGTTGGTGAGAAGTGTCTATATGAAAAGGCTTTTTTGCTATTGCTTGTGAAATGGTAGCATGCAGTGAACACTCAGTCCAATTTTACCAACATGGTGTGAGAATTTCTGTCTGTTGGAGTCCCTCCAATTGAAATTCACTGCCATATGCAGGTTGTGTATGGTGATGTGAGTACTGTGCAACACTGGGCCAAAAAATGTAAAGACTGGACCAGGAAGGGTGGATTTGGTGATCAAAAATAAAGTGGATGACCCGTGACAGCAACAGACAAGTTTCACATGAGAAAGGTTGAAGAACTTGTAAAGCACAGTTAGAGGATCACTCAAACCATTACATTACAACCCTGAAAATTTTGAAAGAAGAGTCCGGAAGCACAAGGAAACTTTGTTGCAACATGACAAAGCTAGGCCTTATAAAGCCTCATGCAACCAGTTACATTACTAGACAGAAACATATGGGAGGCAACAAGGGACAAGAGAGGTATGAAAGAGGACAAGCCAAAGTAACATTTTTTATTTATTGGAATTTATTAACCGCCATTATGAAGAGATTCACCCAAGGCAGTGTACAACAGGTATAGTTTAGTATAACACTTACAATTTTGTTAACAGCATAACAGTAGTAAAATAACCAAGAATAAACATAAATACAATAAATGAGGTAAACTTGAAAACAGTAAATTGAAACCTAATAATAGAACTACCGTGAAACAGTATCAAAAATATACATATTTAACAGCACTGGAATTCAAATACCAGATATATAATACAGTGTTATCATAATACTAATGATATACCTAATAAGCATGCATTAAAACATTCAACTAATATAGATATGATGCTAAAGATTTTCTACAATATGGCTTACCATATAGCTGAGGGACCAAGAGCAGATATATGATGGGAATAAGGTGCGTGGTACAGAGTCAATTGGGATAATTTGATGGTTAGCTAAATTCAAGGCACATTCTTTGTATAGTTAAGTAAGAGATAAAGAACTGATCTAAGTTAGTGTGTGTAGCAAGCTAGTCCAGGTGCAGAATAAGTGTATAGTCAGTCACCCTGTGTATTAAAGGCTTGGAAGAAGAGCCAGGCTTTCACCTGCTTCCTGAAGTAGAGGTAGTCTGGAGTTGAGTTATAAGTAGCCCCTCTGGGAGTAAATTCCAGAGTGTGGGGGCTACTCCTGAGAGGGCTCGCTGGCAGGTATCACACCATACAATTTCTTTTGATGAGGGTACAGATAGTGATGATCTTTGAGAGGACCTTAGAGGTGTTCTCGCAATCAATCAGATCGGCCAATAAGTAATGATATGATATTGATCAGCAATTCAGATGTAGAATCATATAAAATTTGAAAAAAAACAAACAAGCAGTTTTAAACTTAATTATTTCAGCTATAGGAAGCCAGTGCAATTTGATGAGATATGACAAAACACTACTATATCTATAACCATTATAATTGGTAGCATTAACTAATTCTATATGGAAATCTGGATTCTAAACAGCATTAGAGAAATTCTCAATTTGAAAGCTGTACCTCCAGTTCTGTATCACACACGCCACCTCCCTTAACAATGGAGCTAGAATATTTCCCCCTTACAACAGACATATATGTGCATATGAGTTGCAATACTGGGTTAGACTGAGGGTCCATCTAGCCCAGTATCCTACTTCTAGTGGTGGTCAGTCCAGGTCACAAGTACCTGGCTGGATCCCAAAAGGTAGCAAGATTCCATGCTTTCCCCAGGTCTACCTTAATAACAGTCTACGGACTTTTCCTCCAGGAACTTGTCCAAACCTTTCTTAAACTCATCTATGCTAACTGCATTTTAACACATCTTTGGACAAGTTCCAAAGCTTAACTGTATGTCAGGTGAAAAATATTTTCCCTTAATTTAAATGTGCTGCTATAACTTCATGGTGTGTCCCGTAGTCTTTGAACTGTTTGAAAGAGTAAATAATTGATTTGTGTTTACCCATTCCATTCTGTTCAAGATTTTATAAACCTCTAGTATATCACCCTGTCTCCCCTCATTCATCTCTTTTCCAAGTTGAAAAGCCCTAAACTCTTTAGCTTTTCCTTAGGAGAGTTGTTCTATCACTGTAATCATTTTGGTGGCCCTTCTAATTTTGCTATATCTTTTTTCAAATGCAGTAACCAGAATTGCACACAATACTCAAAGTGTGGTCATATCATGGGGTGACAGAGAGGCACTATGATATTCTTTGTTTTATTCACCTTTCCTTTCCTTTCCTTCCCTAATAATGCCAAATCATAGCACTACCTCAGGGACAGCAGCACACTTTTTCCCTCCATTGCCAGACACAGTGTGATATAACACATAATCTTGCAAAAATAAACTCAGAATCTAAATAGCAAATTTATCATACTATAAGAGCCCTCATTTAAACTGCAAACACCCAACAGCACTGTAACTTTTACACTAGGCCTTATATCACCAATACACCAATTATCAGGAAAATAAAACAAGGAGGACAGAATCCATCACCTCAATCGCACACACAGAGCATGGCTGCTGAGAGACACAGCTGGGCCCAGGGCAGGACTGAACTGCTGCACACGCGTGATCCCACCCCTGGGCTACTGCCGCCTACCCCCACACCTTTCTGTCTGAGTCATTGCTGCGCTGCTCCCTCGCTCTGTCCTTTCCTGCTCCAGTGCTCCTGTATGCGGGGAGTCGGGACTCGGACGATTGCATTAACGTGGTATCGCGTTAATGTAATCATCTGGGTCCTGAGCAGGCAGGAAGAAGGTTACTGGCGCCAGGCCCAGGGAATTTTGCCCCCCTCCCCCTCTCTCGGCAGCCCTGACACAGAGTATGGACAGACCATCAGGTAACACAGTGTAAGCAACCAGAAATTTGAAACAAACATTACTCCAGGGGAATTCTATGCAAAAAAAACAAAATGCCATACAAATAAAACCTGATAATTTTGCACACAATATTTCAAAATTCAGCATAGTTTATTTTAGGTCTGTACTGAATATTCATATTCGATTTGATTTGGTCCCTGAATAGTACCCAGAAAATATTATTCGTATTCGGATGAATAGTGATTTAAATTTGAATATGAATAATCTGGGGCCCATTTTGTGCTAAATCCTATTGAAATAAACGATCTCTGATTTCACGTTGCTTCTTTTATTATTTGTTATGTTAAAGCTCAATGCCCATTATTTGTATTCAGTATTCATTTTTGGCTGAATAATATTTTTCATTATTTGTATTTGGCTGGATAGTAAAATATTCAGCACTGCTCTAGTTTATTTATCAAAATTACATAATATAACCATTATCTTTGAAAAACAATTTAAAGTGCAATTCAAAAATGCAGATTATTTTAATATTTTGTGCAGAATTTGCTTGAGTATTATAAAAGGACATTATAAGGCCTAGCTTCTCCCCAACCAATTTGTAATCCTCCCAACTTTCCCCTAACTACCTAGGTTCAACCCCTCCTCCTCACACTCAATCCCCCAGCTTGTTTTTGTGCTTCCATTCCTGCCCTTACCCCCCCCCCCCCCCCCCGCCCCCTGGAATTTGATCCCATTTCTCATTTTCTGTCTCCCACAGATGCTTTTGCCACCCCAGGCTTGAGGGCACTCTAGCTCATACTTGTTCCTCGCCACACCCTCAGAACCCCTTCTCCCGACAGCTAAGTAGTACATTTAAAACAAGTCATAAAATATTTTTCACTTAACACATAGGGCCCCTTTTATCAAGCTGCTGCACAAGGGGGCATGCGCTGGCGTTGGCACGTGTTTTTGACTCACGTCGAGGCCCCCTTTTACGCAGTTGGTAAAAGGCAGGTCTTTTTTTCTTCAGGAAATGGCCATGCGGCAAGTGAAACATTTGCCATGTGGCCATTTGGGGGGGGAGCCCATACCGCCACTCATTAAGGTGGCGGTAAGGGCTCCTGCACTAACCTGGCGGTAACCAGGCAGTGTGCGGCACTGAACAATTACCACCGTGTACACACCGGCGCTACAAAAATAAAATATTTTTGTAGCATTCGGATATGAAGGTGCACTGGGGGTGGGAACTACCACCAGGCTGCTGTGGTAGCCCAGTGGTACTTCCTTTTTAGCGAGCAGTAAGCCCACATTGGGCTTACCGCCACTTTGTAAAAGGGCTCCATAGTTAAGCTCTGGAGCCTATTAGCAAGGACGTAGTAAAAACAGCATAACTGCATTTTTAAAAGGTTTGGACAAATTCCTGGAGGAAAAGTCCATAAACCATTATTAAGATAGACCTGGAAAAGGCCACTGGGCTAGATGGACCCTTGGTCAGAAATAGTATGGTAATTCTTATGCTGTCTCCCCACCCCCACAACCTCAGTCCTCCCTAGATCACTCTCTTTCCCCCATGTCCAGGTTCAGCCCCCTCCCCCACCCTCCCCTTCATCAAGTCTTAGCTCCCCTTTTCCCTCACCTCTCTTCTTCAGGTCCAAGTTTTCCTCCCATCTCTGCTCTTTCTCTGGCTGCCCAAGCTTGGTTCCTACCATTTCCTCTTTCCTCCTCTCCTGGCTGGAGACTGCAGCTCCCTCTTCTTGCAGGGCTGATCATGCCACTTCCCTCCTGTACTGGCCATGTGGTCTACAGATCCCTCCTCCTGCCACAGGGCCAGTTAGGCCACCTCTGCCCTTTTCTGGCCTGACAGGGCTGATTTTGCTATCTCTCTTCTCCAGCTGTACGTCATTAAATTCTGCATACAGAGGGCCCCATTAATGTTTAGCATCTTCCCATACAATTAATGTGAAGACAATACACTTACCACCCATTAACTACATTGCAGAGGTGGCATTAAATGCTTTGTTAACAGTTAATTCAGAGTAAAGGGCCATGGATATTGCAAGTGGTCTACTTTCTGTCACCAGGGACTTTCTCTTCATGTTCAAGTGTACAGCGCTGCGTACGTCTAGTAACGCTTTAGAAATGATAAGTAGTAGTAGTACTTTGTCCTGCCCTCTGATGTAACTTCCTATTTCCACGAGAGCAGGACACAGTGAGGGAAGGCCGGCCGATGAGGCGATTTTTATTCCTTTACACGCAGAGCAGACGCGAGGCGCAGCACCGCCGCTTCAGAGATTTTTTTTAAAGGCTGGGTCAGGTGCCGGGTGGCAGGAGAAGAGGGTCATCTGGCAACGGAGCTGGTAGGCAGGCAGGTGGGGACTGTGTCGAGGAGGGGGGCTCATGGTAGGAGGGGACTGGGTCAGGGAGGGGGGACTCAGATGGGAGAAAGGGGCTGGAGCTGGGGTCTGAGAAGGGGGCAGGAGGGAGGATGGGACTATCTATGCCTGGGACAGGTGGGAGAATGGATCTGGGGCTGAAAAGGGGGGCCCTAATGCAAAGCATGTGGATGAAGGGGACTGGAACTGGGGGTTGAAAAGGAGGGTAGGTGGGATAAGGGGGCCAGTACTGGAACTGAGGGCTGAAAAGGGGCAGGGGCTGAAACTGTGGGGACTGGAGGCTGAAAAAGGGACAGGGAGAAGTGGCTGGGGCTGAAGCTTGGCACTGGTGGGAGAAAAGGGCTGGGGCTGAAACTGGGGACTGATGGGATAGTGGGGCTGAAAATGGGGGCAGGTGGGAGATGTGGCCTGGGGCTGGAACTAGGGGCAGGTGGGAAAATGGGGCTAGAACTGGGGGCCGAAAAGAGGGGGCAGATCCTGGATGGAAGGGGGAGCCTGGATGGAAGGGGGAGCGAGAGGGAGGGCAGACCCTGGATGGATGGGAGAGGGAGGACAAATGGTAGATTGAAGGGGCAGAGAGAAAGGGCAGACAGTGGATGGAAGGGGGAGAGAGAGAGGGCAGATGGGCAGATGGTGGATGGAAGGGGTAGAGATAGAGGGCAGATGGGCAGATGGTGGATGGAAGGGGCAGAGATAGAGGGCAGATGTGGATGGAAGAGAGAGAGGGCAGACAGTGGATGGAAAGGGCAGGCAGAAAGGGCAGACAGTGGATGGAGGGGACAGCAGAGAGGGCAGACACTGGATGGCAGAGAGAGAGAGCGAAGACAGATGCTGGATGGAAGGAAGAAAGTGAAAAGAAGATGAGGAAAGCAGAAACCAGAGACAACAAATTGTACGCCACTGACAAACTACATGCATGGAAGCAGGGTATACCTTTTTTTTTTTTTTTCAGAACTGCTGTGGGAAATGTTCAGCAGCAAGCCCTTGGAGGGCAGAACACAAAAAGGATTCCCTGCTCGGGGGGGGGGGGGGGGAGAGGGGTGCTTCAGGAACAAAGATCGGGGCAGCTATAGCCTTCCTGACTAGCCCATTCCACTGTCCCCAAAGAGAGAGATAATCACATCTGGGTTCTTTTGTGTACTTTGGATATGTTTGGATTTCAATTTCCAGAGAGAACATTTAATGCATGTGTATTATTGTTTATGAAGGAGTGTACAAGGTGCTGCACACATGTCTGGAACATGGAACTCTCCTGGGTTGCATTCTTCTGCCCTCTCCTCCCCTGCAATACTACTGCAAACTGCCCTGCCAAGAAGCTGCCTTCAAGCTATGATAGCTCCTGTCCCCCCATAAAAATTCTGAGGTACAAGGTAGCGCCTGCATTTTGTGCATTGCTCATTAACCGCTGTGCATCCCGTGGAATGCACATTTAAATACTAATCAGCTTGTTTGCATGCATTTGCATGCGATTCCCGGCTGCCACCGCAGACAGAAAATAGCCCGCATAACTCCTTTGTGCATTGCCTGCTGAATACTGTGGTCACTAAACCGACGCTGTGCTGGCCCGGTATGTTTGGTGAATTGGGCCCTAAATGTCAAGCCACCGTGTTAACTATTAGTCTGGGCATGTGTTAACAGTACAAATTCACAGGGCTGTCAAGTTACCCAATTCCAGGAGGAAGATTATAGACCAGTCCTGGATTTTTTACAACTCTATCCCGATGCATTATGGGAGCAACAATACTGATTTCAATGGATAGACTCAAGCACTACAAACACCATACTGCTTCGGCCTGGCCATAAAGTTTCCCTACTGTAACTGGGTAACTTGGCAGCTTGGCTAACGCACTTTAATAAAAAAGGGCCCTAAATGGAGAATTCTTTGGAAATCCTGCATTGTGTAGTTGGGCAGAATTCCCACAGGTATAAAACATGAAGACAAAAACTGAACTGGAAACACTCAAAACAGCCAGACTATGAGCAGCACAATACAGGAAAAAAAGAAACAGAAACACATTTCCTCCTGTACTGTGCAAAACAGAAATGTAGAAAAGACGATCATTACCCAAAGTGAATATATTCCAGTCCCTAAAAGTTTAAAATAAAGGAATTTCTTTTCCACCTTTGTTGTCTGGGCACTTAATTTTTCTAATTTGGGCTGATTCCAGACTCTCTTTTCCACTTTTCTTGTGTTGGTCTTCTAAGTTCTTTTCCAGGATCATCTTTCCATTTCTTCTTTCTCCTACTCACCTAATGCCCAGCCCTCCCACTGTCCCCATTGCCCTCTCCTTTCATTTATAGCCTCCTAGTACCCCTCTTTTTTTCACCCAGTTCTTATTCCCCCTTTTCTATCCACCATATTCTTCTCCTCCCAAGCCGTCCACTGATCTTCATTCATTCACCAGTCCAACTCGTTCCCTGTCACTCAGTCTCCACTATGGCCTTGTCTTACTTGAGTGCTTCTATTGTGCACTCTAGCAGTCCAAACAATTCATTTACTGTCTTCTTGCCTCTTGCACACCAAAAAAAAAAAGTTTTTATTATGTGTTTTTGCTTCCACCAGAGTCTTCATTTCAAAGTAGAACTTGTTTTTGCCATTCCTCCTACTCAGACTGACATAAAGTGTTAGGGTTATACTGGCTCCTTCTCCCCACCCCCAAACTGTCCAGATCTCACCAGCCTCAAACTGGCCTCCTGTCTAACTATTGTCATTGCCCCTCCTGAGTGCAATATCCTCTCTGCCTTCTTGAAAGCGCGGACCAGCAAAAACACAGCCTCCTCCTCCTCCTTCCAACCAAGGGGCCAATGCAGTAAACAAATTAATATGCAAATAGGACTTGCACAAAACTTGTGCACTGAGGGCAGCTAGTGATGTGTACGTCTGCATTCTAGCCCATGTGCAAATCAGGGGCGTAACCAGACAGCCATTTTTGGTTGGGCCTGACCCCAAAATGGATGGGCACAGAATTCAGCTCTTCCTTCCCCCCCCTCTCCCCACTGTGTTCGCCACATTCTGCCTCTCTCCCTACCCTCAAGCGCAAAATATTATATACCTAAGCTGGTGGGGATCCGTAAACTGCATCAGCTGATGATTTCCTTCTCCTCGGGTAGCCGGTGCTCTTCCAAAGAGCAGCTGGCAGCACTTGACTTGAGCTGACGCTACTGACAGTAGTCTGTACATGCTCAGTGTTTCCGCCTGGTGAAAACTGAGCATGTGCAGAGGGGCCAGTGTGTGGTGCCAGCTCCCGTTTGGAAAGGCATTGGCTGCCTGAGGAGGAGGAAATCTTTAGCTGGTGGGGTTTAGGGATTCCCACCAACCACAGCAAGAGAGCCACAATTTTGGGTGGGCCACAGCCCACCCAGGCCCACCTGTAGCTACGCCACTGGTGCAAATGGATGCTGAGCGGTATGTCAAATGTACACAGTAAATAAATAAAAACAAAAGCAACCCTGTGCTTAGTTTGAACAGCCCCGCTCTTCCAGGACATCCCCTCCCCCCTCATTCTGTCTTTTTGGTTTTTTTTAACCCATGCTCCTCATGAAGGCCACACACACATAAATGCAAACAGAAGAAACAGGTAGGCATGATCCTCACAGGTGCTGCCACTGCAGAAGAACGCATTAATCCTTCTACACCTCCTCAGACTTGATGCTAAAGCCTCATTGTTGTGCTCAGCCTTCATATCTTTTGCACACTTCTTTGCATATGCATGGAATAACTAATAGCCTCATTATGTTACCAATCATTTTAATAAGCTGTGCCCTAGTGTCTAACACAAAGCTTTGTGCAGGGTTTGCTTCCGACTAATAAAACATTTTTGCATCTGTGTACCTACAAAATGTGCACTACAGCTGCGCTCAGTCTGCACTAGCATTTTGTAAAACCTTGCACAAGTCCTTTATTTGGAAGGCATAGCCCCCAACTCCACCCATGTACATGAATACAGCTGCACAGACAACTGAAGAGCAGATCTCTTTCAGAGTCCTATTCAGGAAACATACATATATTTGAAAAGCATGCTGACAGCATGGATGGCTGAAGAATATGGTTCACAGGAAGGAGATCTTTAAAAACAGAAGGTAATCAAGGAGGCATGTTTTATTGCAAAGGAGCTTCACACCAACACAACCAAACATGGTAGAAAGATTTTTTTCAGAAGAAAGATAGGGAAGGAAGCAACAAAAATATCTACCTCAACACTCCTTCACCATAGAAATTAAATATAAATATCATCAGACCGTCAGAGGGTAGATCTCTCAATATTCTAAAGATGGCATTACCCGAAGTGGGGAGGTCACGGACCAAGGTGCACAGCAGCTGGGGATAACAGGGCACCGTGCCCTCCTGTCCTGCCCTCTGTAGCACGCGCAGCTCCCAGGTATTGCAGGAGCCGCAAAGAAGAAAAGAAAAGTCCCGCCACATCATCAGTGTACGACTGGCACAAGACAGCTGACAGGAGCAACCGGTCACTGCTACAGGCAGTGATCCCGGGCACAACCCCCTCTCGCAAAGGTTCTGACGGTGACACTTTTGCAGCAGGAGCTTTACAACAGTGGGAACTTTGCAAAAGCGCTGGCAGCAGGACTTTGGCAGCAGGAGCTTCGCAGTAGCAGGACTTTTGCAGATCGGTTGTTCACCAAGCTTAGCATGTAAGAAAGCTGAGGCAGCACTGAGCATCTGGCTGACACATGGGCCTTAGTCGGGGTAAGGGCGTTTTAGACAAGGACTTCAAAAAGAAAAAAACCTGGGAGCCTAACCTTAAAGAGAGAGATCTTCTGCAGTGATTAATGCCATACTGGGACTCAACACCAGCCATCCAGAAATTCAGCATCGAGATTCCAGGAGCACATAAGTATATAAGCACCTACATACTGGGAAAGACCAAGGGTCCATCAAGCCCAGCGGCCAATCCAGGCTTCAAAAACATGGCAACCCCCCCCCCCCCCCCAAAAAAAAAAAAATTAATAATGTTCAATGGACTTTTCCCTCAGGAATCTCTCCAAACCCCCTTTAAATTCCGTAAGGCCAGCTGCTGTCACTACATTCTCCGGCAACGAGTTCCAAAGTCTAACTACACGCTGAGTAAAGAAAAATTTTCTCCTATTTGTTTTAAATCTACCATATTCTAGCTTCATCTTGTGTCCTCTGGTTTTGTTGTTGTTTGAAAGTGTAAACATTCGCTTCACATCTGTCCGCTCTACTTCCCTCATTATCTTGTAGACTTCTATCATATCACCCTTCAGCCGCCTTTTCTCCAAGCTGAAGAGCCCTAACCTTCTCAGCCTTTCCTCATAGGGAAGTCGTTCCGTTCCCTTTATCATTTTCGTCGCCCTTCTCTACACCTTTTCTAATTCCTTTATATCTTTTTTGAGATACGGCGACCAGAATTGGACACAATACTCGAGGTGCGGTCGCACCATGGAACGATACAACGGCATTATAACATCCTCGTATTTGTTTTCCATCCCTTTCCTAATAATACTCAACATTCTGTGCGCTTTCTTAGCCGCTGCAGCACACTGGGCAGATGTTTTTAATGTCTTATCAACGATTACTCCCAGATCCCTTTCTAGGTCCGTAACTCCTAACTCGGAACCTTGCATGACATAGCTGTAATTCGGGTTCCTCTTACCCACATGCATCACTTTGCAGTTGTCAACATTGAACTTCATCTGCCACTTGCACGCCCAATCCCCCAGTCTCGCGAGGTCCTCCTGTAATCTTTCACACTCCTCCTGCGCCTTGACAACCCTGGATAATTTTGTGTCATCTGCGAATTTAATTACCTCACTAGTTACTCCTATTTCTAGGTCATTTATAAATATGTTAAAAAGCAGCGGTCCCAACACAGACCCCTGCGGGACCCCACTAACATGGCCTGGGGGTGGCTCTAGTTCTTAATTTGCTGCATTTTGGGCACTGCACCCCAGAGTAAAAGAGGTGAACGGGGTTGGCATGCGTGCATGCTGATCACCCCCAGCTCATAGCCAGCAGCAAGTGAGTGGTCTGCCCTCTTTCCTACAGGACCTGAGCGACCAGCCCCCCCTTCAGAGTGTGCAGCATCTAAACTGGAACTGCACATGTTTTGATGCATGAAGCCGGAGATCTCGCACAGCTGGTCTACAGTGGACAAGACAGCAACATGGACCCTTCTAGAACTAACCAGCAAAATCTGATGATTCCTCAGCAGCCACATCCGGCAGAACCCATGGAAGTGAACCCAGGTCTCCAGAGCAAATGCAGAGCAAACCCAACAGCCAGGTGATAGTGGCAGTGAGCAAGGTCCTGAGCACAAGAAAACCAGATAAAAAGCCAGAGACCAATGAGTAGAAGCCAAAAGGCACCACAAGCAAAGCGAACAAAAAGAGGAAACGCACAGCCAAACCCATAACAGCAGGGGATGCAGCAGGGGCAAGGGATAAGGCCAAGTGCAAAGCCTGAGATCAGGAATCCCAGTGGAGGATGTTCAGCAGCTGGAGAACAATTCCTGAACCACAGCACTGTTGATGGCCAGACAGAGCCACAGTATCAGTTTGCCCCAGTGGCCAGTCCCCAGGGCACCCCTCTCTCAAGAGATTGATTGAGAGAGGGGTACCCTATCCGCTGGGCCGTTACACCCCTAGGTCAATGGACTGCTCATACTTGAACGGGTACGGGATGGGGCCACCGTGCTTCATGGCCGGCGTTACCTCCCCTCAATACACTCACCGTGTGAAAGTAAGAGGGCTTTGCAGGATCATATGGCGGGCCTATCTGTTTACGGTTACCATATTTCCCTAAGTATAAAAGAGGACACATGCCCTGCTCCCTGTCGCCCCTGGCCTACCCCTGTCAAACCCCACCCCGCCCCCTGTCACTTTGGCCCCCCCCCCCAAAGAAAGCCAGATTCCCTCTCTCTCCTCCCATGTAGATCCTCTCCCCAATTTTCCAGCCTCCCTCCACCCACATGACTCCATTCACTACCCCCCCTCCTTTACCTTAGAGTGGTGCCCTGGTGCTCTAGTGACCTCTTCCGGGCAGGAAAGAGCGCCCTCTCTCCTGTCTGGCAAGTCTGCAGACTGTTTTGCTCCTGGCGCTGATTCAAAATGGCTGCTGAGAGTTGAAGCAGTGACTTTGCAAGACTTCTGCAAAAGTCTCGCAAAGCTACCTCTTGAACTCTGGGCAACCATTTTGAATCGGCACTGGGAGAAAAACAATCTGCAGACACACCGGGCAGGAAAGAGGAGGCTCTTTCCTGCCTCGAAGAGGTCACTAGACCACCGGGGCACCACACTAAGGTAAAGGAGGGGAGTGGAGGATAGGATACCCTGAGGCCCGCTTGCCCATCCACCCACCAGCCTGACCGTTCGTCCACAAATCCAGACAAATGGGCAGGCTGGCAAAATCCGCCTGGTTGCCCAGCCGTGTCCTCAAAAAGAGGATGAAGCTATCCGTTGCCCGTTGAGGCAGATGAGAAATGCAGGAAACAGAATTAGCAGAGCTGGGGGAAGGTCACAGTTGTCCATGTTATTTGTCATCAGTATGCTAGACCATTTTATTATATTTTCAATGTATAAACGTAATTTCTTGAAAGTATTTCAAATGTACTTAATCTTGAAAAGCTGCTTTGACAGTGCAGTCCAAGAGGTGCTGTTGTGGGTAGTGCAATCTCTAGAATATTGAGAGATTGTACCCTCTGATTGGCTGATATTTTTTATAATTAATGTCTGTGTTGAAGGAGAGCTGAGATATTGCAAAAGAAAACATGAACATGAGAAATATAATGTATTATTCTACCTGAGAATGAGATCCAGGAAGAAATGACAGACCCTGGTATTGTCCTTAAACTGTATTTTTCAGTGCCAGGCACTCCCTGGACTAGAGTGGAAAACTCCCTGAGTGAGAATAGAAGGTGTGGATAGAGATAATGACAGTCACTAAAGTGGGGGCTCCCTTTCTATGTTGATATTTTAGCATTAACTCCTTTGAGTCCATATGCTCCAGCCTGCTTGTTCCAGTCCATCTGCTCCACCATGTTCCAGTCCATCTGCTCCACCATGTTTCAATCCGCCTGATCCAGCCCCTAGCCAATCAACCTGCCTGCTAGCCAATCACCTGTTCCTGCCTGCCTGCTAGCCAATCAACCTGCCTGCTCAGCCATTGACTTACCTACCTGCCTGCTAGCTCTTCAGCCATTGACTTACCTAATCGCCAACCCAAAACCTAGCTTCAAGCCCTATCTATCTGCTTAATACTTCAGTCATTACATACTCACCCTTTAACACCTGTTAACTGCTTAACACCTCAGTCACTATATAGTCACCTGTTACACCTCAGTCACTACCTATGGCCCCTGTCCATGTTCTCTTCCTTGCCCTGTCCCTTCCTAATCTTCTTTCTCCCCCCCACTCCCACTGTCTACCATTAGAACTACCCGCTGCCCTCCCACCCTGCCCGCCACCGCAATACCCTATTCACCTCCATCCCTCACCTCACCATCCCTCTTGTCCCCCTCCTCCTTCCTGGCTCTCAACCTTCGGCACTTCCTTCCTGCCATTAACCCATCCCCTTTCCTCCTAAGTACACCCCGTCTTCGTCGCCTTCGTCGCCCGACCTCCCCCACCCTCCTCCGCACGCTCCTGCTCCTCCTCCCACTATCCGCAGGAGACATTAACACTAATCCAGGTCCCCCCCACCTGTCCCCATCCTATCCTTGTGAACGATCCCGGGATGTCTCCAATCTCGTCTCTATTCCTCTCCTTCCCCCGTCCTCCCTCCCCTTCTCATGCGCCTTGTGGAATGCCCACTCAGTCTGCAACAAACTGCCTCTCACCCACGATCTCTTTATCTCTCGCTCCCTTCAACTGCTCGCCCTAACCGAAACCTGGATCTCCCCGGAAGACTCTGCCTCAGTTGCAGCCCTCTGCCATGGAGGCTATCTCTTCTCCCACACGCCCCGCCCAATCGGCCGCGGCGTGTGGGCGTTGGGCTACTACTATCACCCTCCTGTAGTTTCCAACCCCTCCACCTACCGCAGTCTCACTGCTTCCCATCCTTTGAAGCCCATTCCATCCGGCTATTCTACCCGCTACCACTCAGAGTGGCAGTCATTTACCGCCCCCCGGAAAAATCCTTCCCTTCCTTCCTTACCGACTTTGATGCTTGGCTCTCTGTCTTTCTTGACCCCTCATCTCCGTCCCTCATTCTCGGAGACTTTAACGTACATGCTGATGACCTATCCGACCCCCATACTTCTAAGTTCCTCACCCTAACATCCTCCTTCAACCTCCAGCTGTGCTCCACCACCCCTACTCACCGTGACGGACATTGTCTTGACCTCGTCCTCTCCTCCTCCGGCTCACCCTCCAATTTCCACGTCTCAGCTCTTCCTCTCTCCGACCATCACCTGATCACATTCACACTTCGTCACCCCCCCCCTCCACCCCGTCCAACTTTAACCACCACCTCCAGGAACCTCCAGGCTATTGACCCCTCCACCCTATCATCTACTATCTCTAATCTCCTCCCCTCCATCACGTCTTTCGTAACTGTCGACAAAGCGGTCTCCGTTTACAATACCGCTCTCTCCTCTGCTTTGGACACCCTCGCGCCATCCATCTCCCGTCCCACAAAGCGCACCAATCCCCAGCCCTGGCTGACTCCTTGCATCCGTTACCTTCGCTCCTGCACCCGATCCGCTGAGCGCCTCTGGAGGAAATCTCGTACCCTTTCAGACTTCCTCCACTACAAATTCATGCTATCCTCCCTCCACTCCTCCCTATTCCGTGCAAAACAGGACTATTACACCCAATTGACCAATTCTCTCAGCTCCAACCCTCGTCGTCTCTTCACCACCCTTAACTCCCTCCTAAAAGTGCCCCCCGCTCCTACTCCCTCTTCTCTCTCTCCTCAATCACTGGCCGACTATTTCCACGACAAAGTGCAAAAGATCAACCTTGAGTTCACGACCAAACCACCACCTCCCCTTCACCCTTTAACCCTCTCCCTCAACCAACCTACCCAGGTCTCCTTCTCCTCCTTTCCTGAGATCACCGAGGATGAAACTTCCCGCCTTCTTTCCTCCTCGAAATGCACCACCTGTTCCTCTGATCCCATCCCCACCAACATACTCAACACTATCTCCCATACTGTCACCCCCGCCATCTGTCGCATCCTCAATCTCTCTCTCTCCACTGCAACTGTCCCTGACACCTTCAAGCACGCCGTTGTCACACCTCTCCTCAAAAAACCTTCACTTGACCCTACCTGCCCCTCCAACTACCGCCCCATCTCTCTTTTACCCTTCCTTTCCAAATTACTTGAGCGCGCCGTTCACAGCCGCTGCCTTGATTTTCTCTCCTCTCATGACATCCTCGATCCACTTCAATCCAGTTTTCGCCCTCTGCACTCGACAGAAACAGCACTCTCTAAAGTTTGCAATGACCTGCTCCTGGCCAAATCCAGAGGTCATTACTCCATCCTCATCCTCCTCGATCTTTCCGCCACGTTTGACACTGTCAGCCATGATTTACTTCTTGCCACGCTATCCTCTTTTGGGTTCCAAGGCCCTGTCCTCTCCTGGTTCTCCTCTTATCTCTCCCACCGCACCTTCAGGGTACACTCCCATGGATCTTCCTCCACTCCCATCCCACTATCTGTTGGAGTTCCCCAGGGATCTGTCCTTGGACCCCTTCTCTTCTCAATCTACACCTCTTCCTTGGGCTCGCTGATCTCGTCTCATGGTTTTCAGTATCATCTTTATGCTGATGACACCCAGCTGTACCTCTCCACACCTGACATCACCGCGGTGACCCAAGCCAAGGTATCGGCCTGTTTATCCGACATTGCAGCATGGATGTCCAACCACCACCTGAAGCTGAACATGTCCAAGACCGAGCTCCTCGTCTTTCCTCCCAAACCCACTTCTCCTCTTCCTCCACTCTCTATCTCTGTTGATAACACCCTCATCCTCCCCGTCCCATCTGCCCGCAACCTCAGAGTCATCTTCGACTCCTCCCTCTCCTTCTCTGTGCATATCCAACAGACTGCCAAGACCTGTCGCTTCTTCCTCTTCAACATCAGCAAAGTTCGCCCTTTCCTCTCTGAGCACACCACCAGAACTCTCGTCCACGCTCTCATTACCTCTCGCCTTGATTACTGCAACTTACTCCTCACCGGCCTCCCACTCAGCAATCTATCCCCCCTTCAATCAGTTCAGAACGCTGCGGCACGTCTTATATTCCGCCAAAACCGATATACTCATAACACCCCTCTCCTCAAATCACTTCATTGGCTTCTGATCAGATATCGCATACAATTCAAGCTCCTCCTCCTTACCTACAAGTGCACTCAGTCTGCAGCTCCTCACTACCTCTCCACCCTCATCTCCCCCTATGTTCCCGCCCGTAACCTCCGCTCACAGGACAAAGCCCTTCTCTCAGTACCCTTCTCCACCACTGCCAACTCCAGGCTCCGCTCATTCTGCCTTGCTTCACCCTATGCCTGGAACAATCTTCCTTCACCCATACGCCATGCCCCCTCCCTACCCATCTTCAAATCTCTGCTTAAAACTCACCTCTTCAATGCTGCCTTCGGCGCCTAACCGCTCGAGATAGATAGAATGCCCCAATCTATCCACCCTATCAGATTAACTGTTCACTCGTCCTCTAGATTGTTCACTTGTCTTTAGATTGTTCTCTTGTCTTTTAGATTGTAAGCTCTTTGAGCAGGGACCGTCCTTCTATGTTTAAATTGTACAGCGCTGCGTAACCCTAGTAGCGCTTTAGAAATGCTAGTTAGTAGTAGTAGTAGTAGTTTGAGTGGAATGAAAGGGGAGGGTAGTGGTTCCTGATTCTTTGTCATTCTTGAATGGGGCTAGAGCTGCTGATGTTAGCATTCTCTTTCTACCTGCTGTGCTGACTTTTCCCTGCTGTCAGCCTCACAAATGGAAAACTCTGAAACTAAAAACTCACCTTGAGTTGGCTTGCTGGCAAAATCCAAATCCAGTGTTATTGTGAGTTGCTGTCCCAGGATATACTCAAAGAGGCATACAAAATCCAAAAGAGCTTTCAAGCAAAATAATGAGAATCGTAAACTCCTGATATAACAGAGACCTGCCTTTGAGGCAGTTTACCAAACACAGCAATAAACACCACATATAATAAAACATCTATGCCCCAATGCTCAGAACCAAACGCGGACGCTAGAGGCTGTTAGCGCATTAGTGAGCAAAAAAAACTCAGAATCTCTAGTGAGGGAGACTAGAAGCACACCAAAGATTAGCACAAATAGCATGCTAATGCAGTCAAATGGGACTTGATATACCACCTTTCTGTGGTATTTTGCAACTACATTCAAAGCTGTTTACATATATACAGGTACTTATTTTATACCTGGGGCAATGGAGGGTTAAGTGACTTGCCCACAGTCACAAGGAGCTGCAGTGGGAATTGAACCCAGTTGTTCCCCAGGATCAAAGGCTGCTGCACTAACCACTAGGCTACTCCTCTAATGAGGTCATTTCCTATTCCCTCCCAATGCTTAGAGAACAGGGCACAAAACAAAGCGACCTTACTGCTGAAAGAAATAATGCCAGCTCAGAGCAGGCATTATAGGGTGTTTGAAGAAAGGATTTCTCATGATTCTTTCTTTAAAATCAGCCTGTTTTTATGTAATTTGGAAGCAGAAGGAAGCCCATGCAAGCCCCTAAGGGCTGGTAGTGAGAGACCAATGTGTGTGAGTCAGATCAAACCCAAAAGTGAAAGCACACATTGGCGCCTATTTCCTGCGTTTAAATTTGTCTTCCAAGTTTTAAAAGAAATTTGAAATGCTTCTATTTAAAGCACAGAAAATAGACTCCAATGTGTGTTTCATGTTTGGGTTTGCCAGGCACATGCCCACAGGAGCTGAGCTTACTGTAAAACTCTTCTGCACACGTGCCAAACATGCTGTCCCCCTTGCTTTCGCTCTTACAGCATGCATATAAATTGAATTTTCATTGAGCATTGGCAAGCTAGGTTTCCGTGTTTTGGCTTACTGTGGCATATCTGAACATTAGTCTGCTACTGTACCTGAATGTATACCTCTAGAAAAGAAATTATCAAATTATAAATACAAAATCACTAATTCCAGGAATAAATCTCAAAGAGTAACATAACAATGGCAAGTTCCCTATTAGCACCTCCCAAACTGTGCCCAGTACCAGCTATGTGGGACCATGGGGGCCTGGTTTGGCTGATGGGGATCCCCAACCCCTGCCAGCTGAAGCCTTCACCCAGCGCTGGTCTCCGTCACATTGCCTGCCCTGCTCTCTCTTCCCCTCACGTCCAGCATGCTCCTTTTAGTGAAGTTGAGCAGTTTCACTAAAAGAAGCATGCTGGACATAAGGGGAACAGAGTCCAGGGCAGGCAATGTGGCAGCGGTGTGGCACCGGAGACCAGCGCTGGATGAAGGCTTCAGCTGGCGGGGGTTGGGGACCCCTCCAGCCAAGATGTATGGTTGCAGCGGTGCTTCAGCCCAAGATGTACAGTGGCAGCAGTGGGTGGGGAGCGGCAGGCGGCAAGGCAGCGGAGGGGGGCAGCGAGGCGGTGGACCAAAATGTGTCCCTCCCACTTTGGGCTCTGGCCCCCTCTCACCTCGAGGTCTGGCTATGCCCCTGTTTCCAGTTCCTGAACCTATGGGATGCCAGTTGCAAAAGAATGCAGTGGCACTAGATTTACAGGTGAAAGCACAAAGTCTCCAAGACTAAAAAGGCATTAAAATCCCTCCAAATGACTGAAATGCTAGTTCAAGGGTGGGCAAACACAATCCTCAAGGACCGCAACCCAGTCGGGTTTTCAAGATTTCCAGAATGAATATGCATGAGATTGATTTGAATGTACTGCTTCAATTGTATGCAAATCGATCTCATGCAAATTCATTGTAAAAATCTTGAAAGCCTGACTGTGTTGTGATCCTCAAGTACTGTGGTTGCCCACCCCTGTGCCAGATGTGTTTTCACTCCTTTTCTGAAATAATTATATCCAAGATGAAACAAATGTAATTGGGCATACTATCCCCCTGAGCTAAATAAGGCACTGTTGCTGGTGTTTACCATGCTTACTGTAGAATGGAAAATATATCATAAGACATTATTACGGCTTCTTGTAATTCAACAGAAGACCTGTAGTAGAAGTGCTGGGGGTACAGGAGGGTCAGGGAGGCTAAAAGAAGTCTTCCCGACCTGTTCAAGACCCCCTCAATGGATTTCCATATATGAGGCCTTTAATGTATGGACTTATTTTGTGCATATTTATTGTGCATATCCTGACACGACTGCTTAGGGGGTTCACAGGACAGGTTTGGGAAGCCTTGGATTAAAAGAATACTCAATTCAATGTAGCTTATAATAAATAAAACAACAGGCAAGGTTTACAATACCACAGGGGCGTAGCTACGGGTGAGCCTGGATGGGCCCAGGCCCATCCAATCTCAGCTCAGGCCCGCCCAGTTTGTCCTGATCCTCCAATCATAGCCGGTCTTCTAGGCACCGGTTAGCCTGCTGTGCACACAGCCTTTTAGTTTAGCTGCGTCTCAGCCATGTGCATTCAGGCAGCTGGCTGGCAGCAAACACAGCAGGGGCGTAGCTACGGGTGAGCCTGGATGGGCCCAGGCCCACCCAATCTCAGCTCAGGCCCACCCAGTTTGTCCTGATCCTCCAATCATAGCCGGTCTTCTAGGCACCGGTTAGCCTGCTGTGCACACAGCCTTTTAGTTTAGCTGCGTCTCAGCCATGTGCATTCAGGCAGCTGGCTGGCAGCAAACCCAGCAGCTCGATTCCTCCTTCTGCCTTAATTGTTTTAGTGCAGTGCTCAGTCGGGAAGTCAGGAGTGCGACTTTACTTTTCAGTCTCAGCTGCTCTGTGGACAATTATCTTATCGGTGGTTCTGCCTTAATTGTTTTAGTGCAGTGCTAAGTCTGAGCACCTTAAGACCTGATCCCGGACTTCGGGCCTGCTGGATTCAGCTCAGTAATTAGCTCAGCTGGAGAAGTTGGGCCCTATTCTGTTACAGCAACAGAGAAGTTGAGAACTGTTGGGCCACCAAATTTCCAAGAAATATCCTGGTCAGCAAAATAACCAATTCTGTCTGGTCAAGAGACTTGGCTTCATTAATAAAATGCGATGCTAAGCAGAGCTAGAATAAGCTTTTTCTGCGCAAGGTTTGCTTCTTGATTTTACTTTTTTAAATGTTTTATTTTGTGATATAGGCAAGACACACTTCTTATTGTTTCCAAGTTTGTATTGATCCTATTGTATTTATTATGTATTACATGCTCACTGCACAGGTTTTTAAAACATTTTTTGATTTATCCATTTTTTAATCATCTATTATAGCACGAAGCACTTTATAATGATTTTAATGTATATATTGTGTATACGTCCGCACAGAAAATCCATACGCATGATACATTTAGTTTGCTTAATTTTAAGTTTTTATTTGTGGAATGCTTGTCGTCGGTTATACTCTTTTTCATTAGGACACAATGCACCTAACTTGTTTGCTTAAGTTTTTATTTGGAGAGTGCTTGTTGGTATATTCTTTTTAATTAGATGGTGTTCATGTTGGTATGTCTTCTTTTATTAAGGTGGCCATAAATTTAGGTTTTTTTTTCTTTTATATTAAGATAATTGGTTTGCAAACACTCTGTTTTCATTATCCCTTAGCATCAATATTCAAATGACATCATTCACGTTGTTCCTTTAAATTTTCCACCTTGCATTTTTAGCTTTTTTTTTACTTTATACACAGATTCAGTGTAAACTGTGTACAAGGTGTTTCGAGGTAAGGAAAGATCATGCATCCCTTTTTTTTTAAGCAGCAAAATGTTTCACTGTCCTGTTTACATCATTAAACCATAAATTGGGTACAATTATATTTTATACATATCACTTTCACTTTTTTGTTTGGGACACAGTCCAGTCTTTGGTCACAGAACCTTTTTGGTGTTTTAGTTTAACTTCTGGAGATTTCACTCAGGGGTAAATACTCATAATTACACCCTCTGCTTACTTAAAAAAAAAAATTGAACTCACTTTAGTTGTGAGAGTAGGGCTTTGCATGTGTGACCCACAAGGTGGGCCAGAGACACCCCGGGGAAAGGGAGAATAGAAATGAACTCCTTTAAGTCCCCTGCAGCCCACAGCCACCACACACAGGTACAGGAGCCAACACACTGAGCACAGTCTACCACCATATACACAGACTGCACACTGTGCAACTAATTTGGGAAACTCAAGCCCAGCTGCCCAGGTACCACAGATGGGTTTTTGTAATAGTTACAGTGTAATGCTGGTGGGCTTCTGGGTGGGGGGGGGGGGGGGGGGAGAGATTCGGAAGGGCAAGGGAGATGCCAGACTATGGGGAGATCGGTAGGGGGATAGGACAGGGCTGACACTAGGCTAAAGGGAGGGGTGGAGGTAAGGTAGATGCCTAGCTATGGGATGGATGATGGGGAAAGGTAGGGAAAGGATGATACCGGGCTACAGTGATAGATGGGTGGAGGGTAGGGTTGATCCCAGACTATAGGGATGAATTTGGGGGTATGGAAGGGAAGGGCTGATGCCGGGCTAGGGGGATGGATGGGGAAGGGAAGGGCTGATGCTGGGCTAGGGGGATGGATGGGGGGGGGGTAGCAGAAGCGGAGCCAGGTTGACGGTGCGGGGGGAGCGAGAGCAGACTTCCGCCAGCACTGGCGCACATTTTCAATGCAACACATTGAGAAAAAAATAGGCACTGGAGCTGGCAGAACTCCGTTTGGGGGAGCGGCCGCTCCCCTGGCACCCCCCCTGGCTACGCCACTGGGGGGTAGGTCTGATCCCAGACTATGGGGATGGATGGGGGGGGAGGGAAGGGCTGATGCCAAGCTACAGGATAACTTCTAATTTTTCGTCCTTTATTCTGTAATTTATGTCGGTTGGTCTGTGTTCTGCATGTGACCAAGCAGATGAGAGATTCAGCTGGCATGTGGTTTGTGTGGAGATCTCTGAGTTGTCTGCCTTTTCCAATGGGATGTATATTGCTTTTGTGTATATTCACTGCTGCCTTTTTAAAGGTACTGTTATTGGTATTTATGTTCAGAATTGGTGTTAATATTTGCAACTTAGTGGCTCATTTTCAGAGCACTTAGACACACAAAGTACCATAGGTTAGTATGGTAGACTTATGTTTGGGGAAGTTTAAGATATGGCATAATGTAACTATATTTAAAAATATTGTTTTTTTCAATTAGGTATGTATGTGATTTATGTTGATGCAGGGCAGCTGTTGGGCAGACTAATTAGAAATCTATCATCAAGTGCATTCTAAGGCACTATTTTCTAGTATCCTGAGAAACACTACCCATACTTATATACATGGTGCCCACCCATATTACCTCTGGGCCCACCCAAAATGTCAGGTCTGGCTACGCCACTGCAATACCATAAACAAAATATCAAGTAAGAGCAAAGTAGCACAAATAAGATGGGAACTGCGTAACCCTAGTAGCGCTTTAGAAATGTTAAGTAGTAGTAAAGGAAAGGAGCCTTGATATACTGTCTTTCTGTGGTTTTTTTGTAACTACATTCAAAGTGGTTTACATGGTATATACAGGTATTTATTTGTACCTGGGGCTGTGGAGTGACTTGCCCAGAGTCACAAGGAGCTACAGAGGGAATTGAGCCCAGCTTCCTAGGATCAAGGCCTGCTGCACTAACCACTAGGCTCCTCCTCCTCCAAATAAGAGCTCAATAATAAACCATTGATGGCCAGTTACAATCTACCACACTCCATCAATGGGTAGAAATCTCTCAAAGAGGAAAGTTTTCAGTCTTATACGAAATACCAGGTAATTAGGCTGACCCTTTATCGCCATTGGCAGTGAGTTCCACGGTCCACCACTTAGCACCTTGGTATCTAAAGTCTGCAGAGTGAACCAACTTATAGCACACTCTCTTGCAGTCTGGAAGATGAAGTCTAAGGTAGTCCCTAGGACTAGAGATTATATTGCATAGGGAAATAGTTATTAAGGGCTGCATGTGATCCAGTATCATTCCATATATTCTTTGAAAGACAAAAGCATATAATTTAAACATAATCCTGGCTTCAATGGGCAGCCAGTGCATGGTTCTATCAAGATGCGATACCTTGAGGACAAGCCTAGCTGCAGTATTTTGGGCCATTTGCAGCCTTTTTAGAACACCCTCCTTACAGCCAGCATTAGATGGAATTGCAGTAATCGAACTGAGTTAAAACCAAGGATTGAACTAGCAGTCTAAAGATGTCAGGCGAGAATATGATCTGATTCTCCTCAGCTTCCAAAGAGACCTGAAGGATTTTTTCACTACTGAGGAAACCTGAAGCTCGAACATGAGGTGACTGTCAATTAATACACCCAGTACCCTAAAGCATAGTATCTAGGCAGGGGTAGGACACATTGCCAATGGTACTATTATTATGGTTGAACGGGTTGGTTACCACAAAAAATGTAGTCTTATCTCTAACTTAAATTTAATTCAGAAGCCCAGAATTCCAGCAAATCAAGACCAAGCCTAATCTTAGGGACAATTTCTGGAAGACCATTCTTGAAACAGATATAGATTGTGACATTGTCTGCAAAAAAGAGAGTGCAGAATCCCGCTGCCTCCAGTCTTTCATCTAATGGAGTCATCATAACATTGAACAAGATTGGAGATAGCGGCGAGCTCTGTGTTCTGTCCTCCGACAGCCTTGCACTAGTTCATAATGTGATCCTAAAATGTGTTTAATGCCTTTACTGTTATTCTCATGTCTAAGGACTTTCATGGTTGCAGTTCTTACTGCAAAGTTACATGAGCAATGCGACAAAAATGATAAAAGGGATGGGACGACTACCCTATGAGGAGAGGTTAAGACGGCTAGGACTCTTTAGCCTGGAGAGAAGGCGGCTGAGAGGTGATATGATAGAGGTTTACAAAATAATGAGCGGGATAGAGCGGACAGATGTGAAGTGTTTGTTTACGCTTTCTAACAATAATAGAACCAGGGGACACAAGATGAAATTAGAATGTGGTAGGTTGAAAACAAATCGGAGAAAGTTTTTCTTTACTCAGCGCGTAGTTAAACTCTGGAACTCATTGCCGGAGACGGTAGTGACGGCAGCTGGCCTTGCTGAGTTTAAAGGGGGTCTGGACAGATTTCTGAAGGAAAAGTCCATTGATCGTTATTAAATTTGGGGGTTTTTGCCAGGTTCTTGAGGCCTGGATTGGCCGCTGTCGGAGACAGGGTGCTGGGCTTGATGGACCTTTGGTCTTTTCCCAGTGTGGCAGTGCTTATGTGCTTAGTTTGCAGGTAAATGCAGCCACACTTGCCTATTTGTATAAGAACTGTTACCATTGGTTTGTAACATAGTAACATAGTAGATGACGGCAGAAAAAGACCTGCACGGTCCATCCAGTCTGCCCAACAAGATAACTCATATTTGCTGCTTTTTGTGAATACCCTACTTTGATTTGTACCTGTGCTCTTCAGGGCACAGACCGTATAAGTCTGCCCAGCACTATCCCCGCCTCCCAACCACCAGCTCCACCTCCCGATCTTGACTAAGCTCCTGAGGATCCATTCCTTCAGCACAGGATTCCTTTATGCTTATCCCACGCATGTTTGAATTCCGTTACTGTTTCCACCACCTCCCGCGGGAGGGCATTCCAAGCATCCACTACTCTCTCCGTGAAAAAATACTTCCTGACATTTTTCTTGAGTCTGCCCCCCTTCAATCTCGTTTCATGTCCTCTCGTTCTACCATCTTCCCATCTCTGGAAAAGGTTCGTTTGCGGATTAATACCTTTCAAATATTTGAACGTCTGTATCATATCACCCCTGTTTCTCCTTTCCTCCAGAGTATACATGTTTAGTTCAGCAAGTCTCTCCTCATACGTCTTGTAACGCAAATCCCATACCATTCTCGTAGCTTTTCTTTGCACCGCTTCAATTCTTTTTACATCCTTAACAAGATACGGCCTCCAAAACTGAACACAATACTCCAGGTGGGGCCTCACCAACGACTTATACAGGGGCATCAACACCCCCTTTCTTCTGCTGGTCACACCTCTCTCTATACAGCCTAACAACCTTCTAGCTACGGGTTTGTGTCTCTGCCTAGACCCCCTCTCTTTCTCAGCCAAGCTTGGCTCCTTTGTCTAACTGCTGTCATTTCCTGATCATTCTTACTAACTCTGTCCTGAGAGGTCAGCTAGGCATGACCTTTCCCTCCAATCGAGGACCGTCCTCTTGGACCACCCTTGCCACCCTATGGCAGGCTCTGTCCCGATTGGTCTTTAAACTCCTCCTCCCTGGGCTTGTGAGCCTTCTTGACCCCCCTGCCTCTCTGGTCACGAGGCATTCACCATCTTGCTTCTGACCGGTACTTGTCCTGCTCCCGACTCCCTGGAACGAACTTGGTTTTTTACCTTGAAAATATCTCCTCCCTAAAGAGATATCGCATATTTCAGTCACCTAGCTTTGAACCACTTCTACCTGTTCAACTATCTTTATCCCCTGCAATAAAGCTACCTCTCCTCAGATCTCCACCTCCAACAGCTCTCAGATTAAGGAGTCTCTGTGCCCTGGAGCAGCTCTTCTGAACATCTGACTGTGAGTAAATTATCTGTGATTTCCTATATAATAATTCTCACCTCCAACGTTCAATCTTGCTGCCTGTGTCCGTGGCTTTCTTCAGAGTTGGTCTGCTAGGCTCTGTAGATCAGGCTGACGTCACACGCAGTACTGACCAACCGCATGACAGCAGCACGAGGCCATGCCCCTGCCGCCACGCCCCTCCCCAAGGTCATCGCCGCCGCTCACCCCTCCACCCCCCCAAGGTCGCCATCGCTCCCCCCTCCACACCCTACGAGGTCACCGCAGTCACTACTCCCCCCCTCCACCACCCCCGAGGTCGCCGCCTAGACCCAGCCACTTTCCCTCCAAGCCCGCCTACCCAACACAGACCTGCCAAGTCTCCCGCGAAACACGTGGCGCCAGCTCCCATTATACCAGCCACTGCTGCTTCTCCTGTTGAGCAGCAGCAGCCGCTACAAAAACAAAAACAGCTGTTTTTAAAAAGAAAGCACGGCACCACAGGCAGCCATAGGCATTGGCTGTTGGCTCTGCAGCCGCTCCTCTCGCCTCTCACGTCACTGCCCCTGGAGGAGAACCTCAGAGAAGCGCAGCGATGTGAGAGGCGAGAGGCTGTGTTGGGTGGGTGGGCCTGGAGGGAAAGAAAGGGATAGAGAGAGAGACACGGAATGGAAGAATCGGGAGAGGGGGTAGACGGATGGAAGGATGGAGAGAGAAAGGGGGAGATGGATGAATGGATGCAGAGATAAAGGGGAGAGACTGGAAGGATGTGGAGAGAGAAGGGACAATGAACAGAAAAGGGTAGAGAGATAGAGAGACACTGAATAGAAGGAGGGGGTGGGAGACATTAGATGGAAGGATCAGGAGAGAGGGTAGATGGGTGGAAGGATAGGGAGAGAAGGAGGGAAGACGCTGGATGGAAGAGTACGGAAAAAAAAAGGAGACACTGGATGGAAGGATGCAGAAAGAAACAGGGGAGACATTGAGAGGGGGTCCTGAGACCAGAGAGGGGGAGGGGGTCCTGAGGGGGGGTAGAGGGGGTCCAGAGACCAGAGAGGAGTGGAAGGGGGGGTCCTGAGACCAGGGAGGGGGTCCTGAGACCAGAGGGGAGGGGTGGTCCTGAGACCAGAGTGGAGGGGGTCCAGAGACCTGAGAGGGGGGAGAGGGAGGGGGAGGGGGTCCTGAGACCAGAGAGGGAGGGGGGGAGGTATCTCTGTCACACACACTCAGTGGCGTAGCTAGGGTAGTTGACACCCGGGGCTGGTCATTTTTTAACACCCCCCCCCCCCCCCAAATCCAGTATTAGGCATACCGAGCAGTGGCGTAGCCAGACAGCCAATTTTGGGTGGGCCTGAGCCTAAAGTGGGTGGGCACAAAATTATCTCTGCTCCGCCATACCTCCACCTCAAAATATAAATACTTTAGCTAATAAGGATCCTCAAGCTTTGTTAGCTGAAGACTTTCTCCAAAGGCAATTAATACCAATCGGTCCAGCACTTTTCTCCCTTCCCCGCCTCCAGTCTACGGTCTGGCACCTCTCCCTAGCTCCACCCCATTGACAATTAATACCTTTAATTAAATTTAGATATTAGATATATATCATATGTCAAAGAATAAAGTGGTTGCTCAAAGCATCAATCAAAGCGACAATCGCTCAACTGCAAAACACTATGCACAAATTTGTACAAAAACACACTCAGAACCTTACTGTACCATAAATATTACACTGGGCAGACCCTAATACACCAATATACCGATACGGAAAATGTAGACCGTCAACAATATGAAACAAGGGATCATATCACAATTCTCATGTGGAGCCACAAAACACCTTTTTAGGGTGGATAGTGTTCACAATGAGCTCCTTTTATTAACGACCATATATAGATCCTTCAAGAGGTAGTGTGTCATGATTTAGGCTCTACACCCTTTCTGATGTTTTGGTGCCACCTCAGTAAGGCCAATACACAAATTCTCCACTGCAAAACACTATACAAAAACTTGTGCAAAAACACACTTATAACCTTACCAAACCATAACAGCACTAATTCCAAGGACAGGACGAGCTACAACCTTATGCGTGGAAAGGCAGCACTATAATTACACCGGGCTCTAAAACACCAGTAAAAAAACGTAGTGAAACAAAAAAAACAAAACAAAAAAGGCTGCAAATATTACACGCTAGCAGAATACTGCACCTTGATCACACATGAAAAACACATGACACAACAGATATGAAGGCAAATTTCTGAACTGGAAAGTTACCTCAAGAAGTCAGAGTCAGCATGCAGCAATACTAGAAAAACTGAAACTTACATGCAAAATATCACAGATGCACATTTCCAAAAGCTGACATATTCCAATTAATACATTCTGAATTAAAAATGTTTTCTACCTTTGTTGTCTGATCATTTAGTTTTTCTATTCGCGTTGGTCCCAGTGTCTTCTGTTTTATGCAGTGTCTTCTTTCTATTTGATATTTTCCACTCACCATGTCCACCATCCTCCTGTGTCCTTATGTTTTCTCCCCCTGCCCTCCCCTCCCTTCTCCTCATCCATGTCCAGCAATTTCCTCTCTCCCCTCCATCCATCCATGTCCTGATGTCCAGCAATTTCCTCTGTCCCCTTCCCTCCAGCGATCTGTTCTCTCCCCCCGCCCTCCTCTCCATGTCTAGCGAGTCTCCCTGCCCTCCCTCAGTTCCCCAAAAGCCCTCCGAGTCCTCTCCGGTCCCCCCTCCTTCCCACCCATGGCCAGCGAGTCTCCCTGCCCTCCCTCAGTTCCCCAAAAGCCCTCCAAGTCCTCTACGTTCCCCCCTCCCCTCCCCCCCAATGGCAAGCGAGTCTCCCTGCCCTCCCTCAGCTCCCCAAAAGCCCTCCGAGTCCTCTCCGTTCCCCCCTCCCCTCCCACCCATGGCCAGCGAGTCTCCCTGCCCTCCCTCAGCTCCCCAAAAGCCCTCCGAGTCCTCTCCGTTCCCCCCTCCCCTCCCTTCCATGGCCAGCGAGTCTCCCTGCCCTCCCTCAGCTCCCCAAAAGCCCTCCGAGTCCTCTCCATTCCCCCCTCCCCTCCATGGCCAGCGAGTCTCCCTGCCCTCCCTCAGTTCCCCAAAAGCCCTCCGAGTCCTCTCCGTCCCCCCGCCTCCCGCACACACGAACCTGTCCTTTTTCTTTCAGTAGCAGCAAGCGACGTGAAGGCATTGCAACGCTCGCCAGCTTCAAGTTCTCCCTTTCCTCTTCACACAGTGTTCGTCCCGCCTTCGCAGAAACAGGAAATACGTCATCGTAAAGGCGGGACGGACACTGCGTGAAGAGGAAAGGGAGAACTTGAAGCAGTGTCTTCACGTCGCTCGCTGCTACTGAAACAAAAAGGACAGGTTAAACATTTGCGTGGGGGGGGGGTGGACGGAACTGAGGGGGGGAACGGAGGAGGAGCGGAGGAGGGCTGACGGTCGGGCGAGGGAGGGAAGGAGGAATGCCACGCGGGGCCTCAGAGCGACTCGGGGTGCACCATTCCTGGGTGGGCCTTGGGCTTAAGTGGGTGGGCCTGGGCCCACCCAGGCCCACCCGTGCCTACGCCCCTGATACTGAGAATACAAAACACTCAGGACCTATAGAGCAATTCTACCATACCATAAGCAGTCATTTCTACAAGTCACACAAGGAAAAGAAAAGCATCTTAAACACTACAGTGAGCACTAGAACAACAATTCACCTATTGTAAAACGAAACCAGACAGAATAGTACAGATCGTCGATCCTGCACAGTCAATGCCAATTGAAAGCCATGTCTTTTTCACAAACACAGATACACCCTAATCCACTATAGAATAAGTAATCATAAACTTTCTATTTAGACAAAAATTAAACTGAACCCCCAAGATGCCAGACTCTGCATACAATGCAACACCACAGAAACAGAAAATGTCCCCTAGTACTGTGCAAAATATAAAGACAGCAGATGTAAATTTGAAAAAACTAACAAATACCAATCACCACTTTACAAATTAACAAATAGAAATAAAACAAATACAGAAAATAAAATAATACCATTTTATTGGACTAATACATTTAGCTTCCAGAGGCCAAAATCTCCTTCCTCAGGTCAATACAGTATAGTGCTGTTACAGTATCCTATCCTGACCTGAGGAAGGGGGTTTTGTTCTCTGAAAGTTAAGTCAAAATGTATTAAATTAGTCCAATAAAAAGATTACCTTATTTACATGTTCTATTTATAAACATTTATTAACACAGCTACAATACTATATCCTAAAGCAAAATAATAAAATATATATTTACAGTTTGTTGTCTCTGGTTTCTACTTTCCTCATCTTCTTTTCACTGTCTTACTTCCATCCAGCATCTGTCTTCGCTCTCTCTCTCTGCCATCCAGTGTCTGCCCTCTCTAATGTCCCTTGCACCCACTGTCTGCCCTCTCTCTCTCTTCCATCCACATCTGCCCTCTATTTCTGCCTCTTCCATCCACCATCTGCCCCAGTCTGCCATTTCTCTCTCCCCCTTCCATCAACATCTGCCCTCTCTCTCTCTCTCTCTCTCTCTCTCCCTCCCTTCCATCCACATCTGCCCTCTATCTCTGCCCCTTCCATCCACCATTTGCCCCAGTCTGCCCTCTTTCTCTCTTCCCCTTCCACCCACCATCTGCCCTTTCTCTCTGCCCCTTCAATCCATCTGCCCTCCCTCTCCCATCCATCTAGGGTCTGCCCTCCCTCACGCTCCCCCCTTCCATCCAGGGTCTGTCCCCACCCTCCCCAATCCCCTTCTCCCCTCTGGGCTCCCCCACCCTCCCCAATCCCCTTCTCCCCTCTGGGCACCCATCTGGGCTTTCCCACCCTCCCCAATCCCCTTCTCCCCTCTGAGCACCCATCTGGGCTCCCCCACCCTCCGCAATCCCCTTCTCCCCTCTGGGCACCCATCTGGGCTCCCCTACCCTCCCCAATCCTGTTCTCCCCTCTGAGCACCCATCTGGGCTCCCCCACCCTCCCCAATCCCCTTCTCCCCTCTGGGCACCCATCTGGGCTCTCCCACCCTCCCCAATCCCCTTCTTCCCTCTGGGCACCCATCTGGGTTCCCCCACCCTCCCCAATCCCCTTCTCCCCTTTGAGCACCCCTCTGAGCTCCCCCACCCCTCCCCCTCCTACCCGACCCAACCCGACACACCTACCAGCTCCGTTCTCCTGCTCCCACCCTGTCCTGCCTTAAAAAATTTTTTTCGAAGCGCCAGAGTGGCAGGCAGCGCCTCGCGTCTGCCCTGCTAGTAAAAATCTCCTCGAAGTCATCATTGGGCCTTCCCACATTGAGTCCCGCCCGCCCTCGCAGTAATAGGAAATTACCTCAGAGGAGGGCAGGACTCAATGTGGGAAGACCTGACGACGATGTCGAGATTTTTACTAGCAGGGCAGACATGAGGCGCTGCCTGCCATTCCGGCGCTTTGAAAAATTTTTTTTAAGGCAGGACAGGATGGGAGCAGCGGGAGCGGAGCACCCCCCCCCCACCCCACCCGCTGACACCCGGGGCGGACCGCCCCGCCCTTGCTACGCCACTGCACACTCTCTCTCTCTCTCTCTCACAGTCAGTCTTTCTCTCTCCCACTCTCACACACTGTCTCTCAACACTCTATGCCTCACACTGTATCACATTCACTCTCTATGTGTCACACAGTCACTCTCAAACAGTCTCTCGATCTCATACACTCACTTGGTCTCACAGAGAGTCTGTGTATCGCACACATACTCTCACACTCTATCTGTCTCACACACACTCTCTCTCACACATTCTCTCACTCACAGACACAATCGCACCCACACTCACTCTCTCTGTCACACACACACTCACACATTCACTCTCTCTCTCTCACACAGTCACTCTCACACACACTCTCTCAAACATACACACTCCGAGGAAAGCCTTGCTAGCACCCGTTTCATTTGTGTCAGAAACGGGCCTTTTTTACTAGTATTCAATAAAAGAGACTTCAGAAAAATAATAGAGACTTCAGGTGTGATTGGTGTGCCAAGGTTATACTCCAAGATATCAGAGACTTTACAGTAACAAGTCTATGAGAGTCTTGATACTCTGTGGCACCCCACAGTCAGGAGGCCAGGATGGTGATAGAGAACCTGACAACTTCACCTGATAGATTCTAGAAATCCACAGGACCATTGGTGAGCCTTCCCATAGGCGGTCGGTGGTCCAACTGTTTGGGGAGGCTAAAGGCGGCAGGGTTAGGGTGGGGCCAGGGGTGGAGCTTAAATCCATAAAAAAAATAAAAATAAAAGTCACAATACCTTTTATTACATTTAGATATTAGATATGTATCATATGTCAAAGAATAAAGTGGTTGCTCAAAGCATATACTAACCACAATCGCTCAACTGCAAAACACTATGCACAACTTTGTGCAAAAACACACTCAGAACCTTACTGTACCATAAATATTACACTGGGCAGAACCTAATACACCAATATACCACCCATACGGAAAATGCAGACCGTCAACAATATGAAACAAGGGATCATATCATCACAATTCTCATGTACAGCCACAAAACACCCTAATTCATGTTTAATGACTGCACAGATCATGAGCACACAGAGTGTGAGACAGGAGGGGGTATATCCTATGCCCTAAAAGGGAACACCACTGAGAGGCAAGTCAAATATATCCGACATCAGGACACGGCGCCATTGGGACCAAGCTCGACCACGTGGCCAGAGTCGAAAAGTGAGTCCGAACACACGCTGATCCACGCGTCTAGCCGAGGAATAGGTTACGGTCCAGAATGGACCGGAACTGGACTCGCAAACATCCCCGAATCTAACCTGCAAAACTCCACAGAGACCCTGAGCAACGGACGCTCCGACCCAGAACAATCGCTCACCTGGGTGACCCGGTCTGCCCTCCAATTGCAGGCCTCAATTTGCGGGCCTCCACGGTGCTGAGAAGAGGGAAGCCACTCCCGCTGGTGTACTCCACCCGAGCGCGTGTCAACCCGGAAAGGGCACGGAACCGCCGGACCAGTTAGAGAGGCACCCCACAGTAAGAACCCACTGAAATAAACTCCGACACGGAAACCAGAGGCAAGAGCAAGCAACAAGACCAACGGAGGCAAACCAAGGCAGCACAGCGTCAGTGAAAGCGCTTCTCTTTGCTCAGTGTCCCGCCTTCTTCTGACGTCATGACGTCAGAAGAAGGCGGGACACTGAGCGAAGGGAAGTGCTTTCACTGACACTGTCCCTGTGCTGCCGGACTCGGAGGTAAAATTTAAAAGAAAAAAAAGGAAAGGGATCTTGGGAGAGAGAAGAGGGTGGGCAGTTGGGCCATGGGACGGCTGGCTGGGGAGGCTTAGCCTCCCCAAGCCTCTTATACGGGGCGCCTATGAGCCTTCCCACACAGTCCAAATTGGTCCAAAAGCAACTTATGATCAATGAGGTCAAAGACACTTGACATATTGAATTGCATCACTAAAAACTTAAAACCTAGACTGATTGCTTTTCTAAAATCAGATACTAAGGTGGTCAAGTACTACAGCAAGGCCGAAAGCCTGACTGGGATTTATGCAAGAGGGAGAAAGAGGAAAGGTGATTCATAAGCTAAGTACCAACTATTCCCTCTGTTATCTTAGTTAACAATGGGATAGAAGCAACAGGCCTGTAATTAGTAACGTCTCCCAATGAAGCCAATGTGTTTTTAGGGATTGGGGTAAATATTATAGAACCTTTCCGCTGAGGAAAAGTACCCTGAGTCTACATAAATGAGATATGAGCTTGAAAAAGGTCAATGAATCCTGTTGGTTCAGTTTTTAATAAATAACTTGGCCAAGCATCTAGAAGGCAATGTAGGATTTGACAGTCTCATGAGTGGATAGCAGAAAGGAGTACCATCGTCGGTCAGCTGCAATACCAGTATCCAGGCTAGGCTGCTTGATGCAATATTAAGCGCTAGTGGCCTTTAGTTGCAGTACAACCCCCCTAAGTTTAGCTACTTTTTGTTTGACCTGGCTACAATTACTGATGTTATGTTTTTGGTCGATATAAGTCTTTTAAGAAGGCTAAAGAGCTTATGGGTATTTCAGTGGTTGCAACAAATTTGGTCTTTATAGTAGAGGGTTTTAGCTTCTACCATCTTTTTCTTATAATCCCTGATAGCCCTCATCCAAAGCATTTTGTTCTTGTCAGATTTATGTCTGGACCACTTTCTCTCTAATTTTCTACACTGCTTCTTCAGGAGGAAAAATATCTTGATTGTACACCCTATGGGTGAGATTGGGCAAAACTTTGATGGGAGCCATACTATCCAGTGTAGAGCTAAATAACTCATTCTACTTACACAAGAAATCCTCGCTGTCTGCATCTGGAAGCTGTGGAGTATCAAAGATTCCAGACCAGAATTTTACAGGATCAATTCTGCCTCTTGATTTAAAAGGAGGAGAGGTGACAGTGGACTGAAAAGATCTAGTAGCTTCCCTCTGGTAAAGAGTGAACTCCAGAGTCTTATGGTCTGACAAGGGACATGGCACTAAGATGGGTCACCAAGATAGAAATTCTCCATATGTACAGTTCTTTTAGCCAGCAGATCCAGAAGATGACCCCTAATGTAGGAGGATTGGGAATGTTGCAAAAGGAATCACCAGGAGGCAAGAAAATCAAGTAAGCTATTTGTCTTAACATCTCTATGGTTATCAAGATGCAAATTAATATCATCTACTAATAAAACATTGGCAAACTTAACACAAATATTTGAGAGGAATTCAGTAAAACAGCTTTCCGAGGCAAACCACACAAATCTTTGTGTTCCATCTCCCAGGCCCAGTCAGTGGTCATATGACCTTATGAGGAACCAGGAAGGAGATTTTGATAGAGGGCAAAGAAGGGCTGTTAGCACAATTCACAGTTTCAGACATACAATCACATGCATTATGAGATATTTACATGAAAGGTAGACATCAGAATTGACAAGTCCATGTCAGAATGTGCTCAGGGCTGGTGGTGTTTTAGTAAAGGATCTGCCAACATAGAGCCTTGTCTAAACTACCTACAAGAGAACATGTGTTTTTGCTGGCATGTGCAGTGGGAACATCCATGTTACAAATATACATGTGACAAAAATCAACACAGGAAATTCAGCAACTTACACATGTTAAGTGCCAACATTTACACATGTAAGTCAGTATTTCACAACTTACACGTGTAAGTCAGCCATTTTCTCAACCTGAAAGTATGAATGCTGCTAATTAAATACAGAAGCTACAATCTTTATTTATTTTCAATTTCGAGGGGGAAATAAAACAACAGAGGATTAAGACTGGCCATAATGAGCACTTTTTAAAACCAAGGAGCAGCTGCAAATCACAACATGGAAATATTAGATCATGCACATCATGCATTCCATTTCTAAGGAATAAATGTGTAGATTTTTGACCAACCCAGGCCCCACCCAAACCAGGCCCAAACCACACCCCTTGCCATTTCTACATATTATGGACATCCATATGGAAATTTTAAATAAGGCATCTAAATTCACCCCCTATATATGTGGCACATGCATATTTTACTATTTGGCCAAATACGAATAATGAAAAATATTATTTGCTGAATACGAGTACTGAATACGAATAATAGCCATTGAGCTTTAACATAACAAATAATAAAAGAAGCAACGTGAAATCAGATACCATCTGCCCGCAACCTCGGAGTTATCTTCGACTTCTCCCTCTCCTTCTCTGCGCATATCCAACAGACTGCCAAAACCTGTCGCTTCTTCCTCTTCAACATCAGCAAAATTCGCCCTTTCCTTTCTGAGCACACCACACGAACTCTCGTCCACGCTCTCATTACCTCTCGCCTTGACTACTGCAACTTACTCCTCACCGGCCTCCCACTTAGCCATCTATCCCCCCTTCAATCCGTTCAGAACGCTGCCGCACGTCTTATATTCCGCCAGAACCGATATACTCATATCACCCCTCTCCTCAAGTCACTTCACTGGCTTCCGATCAGATACCGCATACAATTCAAGCTTCTTCTCCTTACCTACAAATGCACCCAGTCTGCGGCTCCTCACTACCTCTCTACCCTCATCTCCCCCTATGTTCCCACCCGTAACCTCCGCTCACAGGACAAATCCCTCCTCTCCGTACCCTTCTCCACCACTGCCAACTCCAGGCTCCGCTCATTCTGCCTTGCCTCACCCTATGCCTGGAACAATCTTCCTCAACCCCTACGCCAAGCCCCCTCCCTACCCATCTTCAAATCTCTGCTTAAAACTCACCTCTTCAATGCTGCTTTCGGCACCTAACCTTTTGAGAAATATAGTAAGCCCTATCAGATCGACTCTACACTTGTCTTTTAGATTGTACACTTGTCTCTAGATTTACACCTGTCTTTTAGATTGTACACTTGTCTTTAGATTGTACACCTGTCTTTTAGATTGTAAGCTCCTTGAGCAGGGACTGTCCTTCCATGTTAAATTGTACAGCGCTGCATAACCCTAGTAGCGCTTTAGAAATGTTAAGTAGTAGTAGTAGTATTTCAATAGGATTTAGCACAGTAGAGTCCCAGATTATTCGTATTCAATTTTAAATCACTATTTGGCCAAATACGAATAATGTATTTGGGGCACTATTCGGGACCAAATCAAATTGAATACAAATATTCGATACAACCCTAGTCTCAAGGCAATAAAACTCCTCAAAACTCCTTCCATATACAAAGAGTCAAACCCCAGGCAAAATCTCTATCTTGAAGATGCTCTTTCAATGGAGTCTCGATTGAGGGGTAAGGGAGTCACTGTATGTAATACATGGGATTGAAGGTCAGCTGGGGATGGAATGAGTGGAATGTTTTGGCTGTAATTATGTGTTGATATTCTCTGTTATGGGAAACAGGCTAGTTGTTTAAGGGATGCCAGCACCTTTGGGAAAGGCACCTTCAACCTGTGCAGGTCTGGGGGAGTTATTCTCTGTTATAGTGGTTGTTTAAGGGATGCCAGCACCTTTGGGAAAGGCACCTTCAACCTGTGCAGGTCTGGGGGAGTTATTCTCTGTTATGGTGGTTGTTTAAGGGATGCCAGCACATCTGGGAAAGGCACCTTCAACCTGTGCAAGTCTGGGGGAGTTATTCTCTGTTATGGGAAACAGGCTGGTTGTTTAAGGGATGCCAGCTTGTGCAAGTCTGGGAAAGGCACCTCTGTTTCACACTATAAAAGAGGGTGGAACACTGACCTTCTTTAGAAGCTTGCCTGAACGTAAGGGACGCCTGGTTCAGTGATGGTCCCTGCAATCTCTGAGGAAGAGCTAGTGCTTCCCTGGTGGTCTTCCCAGATGCTGACTGAATTGCGGGTGCTGTAAGTATCTTGGTGTATGTGTTCACATATGTATCACCAATAAAAGCGATATACCGCATATTGTGTCTGGTGGCTTTTGTGTTGTCATAAGCACAGCGCCCCCTAGTGTTACAATTTGGCGTAGTCGGCAGGATATCGCATTGTTGTTACGGTGATTACATTTGTGAATATATACTTGTTTTATTGTTTTGTGAATATGTTGAAGAAAGGGAAGAAGAGCAAATCTCATCAGGAGGCTGTGCAGGCACAGCTTCCGCAGCTGTTTGCAATTCCTGGATGGGATAAATACCCATATCAGGCATTGGCAACAGAATGGGCGACAGATACGGGGTTGAGTGAGAATTGGGAGGTATGTTTAGGAGAGGGAATGTGTGAGGATGTGTTGAAATGTTTACAAAATGCCCCTGTGGTTAAAGGGAAAGAGTTAAGAACTGTGGGTCGGAGAGGGTGGATTTTGTTGTCGGCATATCGCCTGATGCACCAGCAGAATCTGTTATTACAACAGAAGCTGTTGGAATCACAGGCTGAGATTCTGACATTGAAAAGCAACTTGGTAATGTCACAGTGTCAGGGCAAATTGATGATGGATAAGTGTACGGGGTACCAGCAAATTGCTGAGCGGGCGGGGGTGCGAGTAGCGCAGTATAAGTATCGGAAAAGGAGAGGGCGTGTGAGTAAGGTAAAGGTTGCAAAGGTGATGGCTACTGCCACACAGAATCCTAACGGATGGGATCCTGAAACGTGGGATGGGGATATCTGGTCTTCCACACCCGAGAGCGAGTCAGGGGGTGAGGAAAGTGCTGCTCCGGAAATGAAGCCGATAATTCGGCGACGAGCACAGTTGGGTGGGGCAGCGCCAGTGCGCATGGATTTAGCAGAAGACTATACGCAACAAGAAATTCTCAATATCATGCAGCAATTCCAGCAGCGTCCAAATGAATCCCTTATTGCTTGGTGTGTAAGGCTGCATGATACTGGGGCAATGGGGATACGGATGGACAATGAGGACTGTTTGAAATTTATACCTTTATCTCGAGATGCTATAATTCAAAGTGCATTTCGGGAACATAGTTTAGCAATGCCTGATGGGAATGGGTCAGAGGCTACTACTCTGATTGAGTTAGTGGGAACAGGGTGTCGTAGAAAGTACCCTTTAGAATCAGATTGGCCTGGGGATGACAAGCCTTGGTATACTTTGAAAGATTGTATCCAGCGATTAAAGGAAGAGGCAATGAAAGTGTGTATTGTCACAGGACAGATGGATACACTTACCCAAGTGCCTATGTCAGCGGCAATTAGAAACAAAGTAATTAAAGGGTCTCCTCCAATGTATAAACAAGTTATTTTGACTCTGTTGATGAATGAAACAGATAACCCGTTGGAGGGCATTATGGATAAAATCGAGCAATTAGGAGATTTGGGGGATTGGAGTCTGAAGCTGACAGATAGGAAAAATAATGAGGGGCAGAGAATTGGGGAAGGGCCGAAGGGGCAAGGTTCAGAGGTAGAGCGAGTATCTCGTAAGGATATGTTTGCCGCTCTACTACAAGCGGGGGTGGCTCGGGAGAAAATAGATGGAATTCCCACTGGAGAGTTATGGCAGCAATATAAAAAATTAGGATTGGATAAGAGAGGGATGAAACCGGTTCGGAAAACCCGGACAGTGGGAAAAGAAAAACTTCCTTCAGCCCCACCTGTGGAGGGTCCGGACTATTCAGATTTGTATCATGAGGTCCGTACTCTCCTGCAGAGAATGACACTTCCATCTACTACTACTCTGCCCCCATCTAAAGCAGAAACCAATCCGTTTAGAGAGGATTGACTAGTACGGGGATGCAATGTAAAAATTGATCCACGTCCCTATATTGATGTTGTAATACAATGGAGTCCGGGAAATTTTCAACAAGTACGAGCTTTGATAGATACCGGAGCAGAAGCAACAATTATAGCTGGTAACCCTTCTAAGTTTAAAGGACCAAAGTGTAATATTGTAGGACTAGGGGGAAAGAGTATTCCTGCAGTGGAAACACAATTGGCTATGCAAATTGGGGATTTACAGCTCCAAAAGTATGCTGTAATGATTACGCCAGTGCCAGAATATATAATTGGTATGGATATTCTGAGAGGTTTAAAACTTACTATTGATGGGGGAAGTTGGCAATTTGGAACGTCTCCCGCAGTTCCCCGGCGTTTGAAGTATATTTCCACTTATAATATTCACGCAGTATTAGTGGGAAAAATTGTTGATGAGCCTCTCACCATACCAGCCGCCACTCAAATAGTTGCACAAAAGCAATATCGGATTCCTGGTGGTATTGCAGAAATTACGCGAACAATACAGGAATTACAAGAGGTAGGGGTTATTGTCCCAGTTACTACCAAATGGAATAATCCAGTATGGCCAGTGAAGAAATCTGATGGATCCTGGCGGATGACAGTAGATTACCGTCAATTGAATAAGGTTACACCCCCGTTGCATGCTGCAGTCCCCGACATTGTAACTTTAATTGAGAACATACAAAATAGAAAAGGAAAATGGTATGCAGTGATAGATTTAGCAAATGCCTTCTTTACAATAGCCTTAAAAGAGGAATTTTGGGAGCAATTTGCATTTACGTGGCAGGGAAGGCAGTACACTTTTACACGGTTGCCACAGGGATGGTTGCATAGTCCTACAATTTGTCATAGGGTGGTAGCGCAACATCTAGATGCACTATCGTTGCCACCAGGGCTAGAGTTAACCCACTATATTGATGACATACTAATCCAAGGGGATACAGAGGAGTTAGTGGCCTCTGGGCTAGAACAACTAGTACAACACATGAAGAATAAGGGTTGGGAAATTAACCCAGCAAAAATCCAGGGACCCGCCCAGACAGTGAAGTTTCTGGGAATTAATTGGAATAAGGGACACCAGGAAATTACTGAGAAAGCACTAAACAAAATAGCAGAATTTCCAGTACCGGTTACCAAACAGCAAACACAGAAATTTATTGGGTTGTTTGGATTTTGGCGTAAACATATCCCACACTTGGGGCAGATGTTACAGCCATTATACAGAGTAACACGAAAGAAATGTGTATTTCAGTGGGGTGCTACAGAGCAACAGGCTTTTGACCAAGCCAAGTTAGTAGTACAACAAAGTGTCAGTCTGTGGCCAATACGTGCCAATGATCCAATTGAATTACAAGTATCAGTGCATGCAGAGTATGCCAATTGGAGCATGTGGCAGAAACAAGATGGGAAACGTTGTCCGTTAGGATTTTGGACACGTAGATTACCCGATGCAGCTCAACGATATATACCCTTTGAGAAACAATTGTTGGCTTGTTATTGGGCTCTTGTGGAAAGTGAACAACTAACTTTGGGGCATGAAGTAATTTTGAGACCAGAAATTCCAATTTTAACTTGGATTAATAGTGAACCACATACTCATAAAATTGGCCATGCACAGGAGGCATCTATTATAAAGTGGAAGTGGTACATCCAAAATAGGCAGACTAAAAGTGGTCCCAATGGGGTCTCGCAATTACATGAACAAATTGCTCAGATTCCCGTAGGTGAGGGGGAGGAAGTATTAGTGTCTGGGGGTGGTAGTGGTAGTGCCACCCATCATGTTGCTAAATGGGGAGTACCTTACGACCAATTAACTATTGACCAACGTCAGTATGCCTGGTTTACTGATGGTACAGCCAAGTATACTGATGGTAAGCGGGCATGGAAAAGTGTGGCGTACAATCCTCATACACAACAGATATTGCAGAGCACGGGCCCAGATGGGAGTAGTCAATATGCTGAATTATATGCAGTCTATCTGGTACTTAAACAAAATGCGCCAGAGGCATACATATATACTGATTCATGGGCTGTGGCAAATGGATTAACAACCTGGTTACCTACATGGAAACAGAATGATTGGTATATTCATACTAAACTGGTTTGGGGATCACAGTTATGGCAAGAAATTAGTGATTTTTTGCAATCTACTTCTGCCTATGTCTATCATGTTGATGCACATGTTTCCCCTATAACCTCTGATCATATTTTTAATCAGACAGCAGATTCCTTAGCTACTATTCACACGAATGTCATCTCTGGAACAGATGATTCTACTATTCATCGGGGTGAAGAAGAGACCGGTATTGCAAGCTGGGCACATCAAAAATGTGGACATCTCGGAGAGCAAGCCACCTATCACTGGGCGCGGCAGCGTGGGTTAGCATTGTCTCTTTCTACCATTAAAAATGTTATTGCTCACTGTCCTGTTTGTCAACATTTGACTAAACGCCCTATACCACACCCAGTCAAAGGTACACTTGCTCGAGGTAAGTTACCTGGCCAAATTTGGCAACTAGATTATATTGGCCCTTTACCAATTTCGCAGGGATGTCAATATGTCTGTGTTGCCGTGGATACTTATTCAGGATTTTTGCTAGTCCACCCTTGTCGTAGAGCTACAGCTCAGCAGACTATTGTTCTTTTGGAATCCATATGTAGACATTATGGCGTTCCACTGCAAATTCAAAGTGATAATGGCTCTCATTTCAAAAATCATCCTGTTACTGCCTTTTGCGCCCAATTTAACATTGAATGGGTTTTCCATATTCCCTATTATCCACAAGCTGCTGGTCTTATGGAACGTATGAACGGTCTGTTGAAAACACAGATCCGGAAATTAACTCCTACTCACACTCTTGCGCAATGGCGCAAATATTTGTACCCAGCAGTTACTGTCCTCAATAATCGTCCAATAGGGGAGAGTGAAACACCATTGATGCGTATGTTGACTCCCCATCTTCAAGTCTTGCCCAGTACACATGTCACCCTGGGAGTTAAGCTCTTACATCCGAAAGCTGTTATACCGCTCCGTCATACGATTGACGCTGCTGGTTTTGATCTTGTAGCCCTCTTTGACACTCTTTGTGCGTCCCGAGTGGTGACAAAATTTCCAGCCGGGTTTGCTTTATCTCTCCCAGCTGGCCATTATGCTCAGATTGTGGCCCGTTCCAGTTGGGCTCTTCGTGGCTTACTTCCTGTGGGAGGTGTCATTGACAGAGATTATCAGGGGGAGGTCATAGTCCTTCTGATGAATCACACTGAGGAGGATGTAATGGTGCAGGCTGGGGATAGGATAGCACAATTGTTGATAATTCCTGTCAATTCCTCCTCTTTTACTCAAATTTCTGATTTTGTGGGAGTCACTGAGCGAGGTACACAGGGATTTGGGTCTACTGGGAGGGGTGTGGGTGGTCGGGTATGGCATCAAGACCCTGCACACCCAGGTCCTCCTCAACCTGCTGAAATTATAGCCCGAGGGGAGGACAATACTGTTACAGTAGTTCAGCCAGGACAACAGAGTTGGACGAATGTTCCTGCTGATCATTGTTATTTAAGGGAATAGGATTTATATGTGTTTCTCTATTTCTTTTTCTTTCAGGGCATACTGTTTCTCTGTTTGGGTTGGGAACTCGATGCCCGTACTCCCGGCGAGCGGGTGCTGGGAGTGACCTCGCGTGTCCACTATTGGTGGAGCAACAAAAATAACTCAACCTTACAGCAAGATAATTATACATGTCATACTGCATGTCCGGTATTGAACGTAACTGCTTCCCAAGCTGTGTTTCCATATCATCAAGCTGATCAATCCATAGACTGGTGGGTTGTGTCCATCTACCAGCAGGTGGAGATAGAGAGCAAACTTTTGCCTCCCTATATGTGGTCATGTGCTGCCGGAAACTCCTCAGTATGTTCTCTATCTCAGCAGGTGGTGGTCACACACAGCAGCAGCTCTGGCTAGGCCTCCAAGCCTAATCCTTAGGTTTTGTTGAGGCCTGGGGTTGAGGGCTCTTTTGAGCAAGTGCAAACCTGGTGGTGCCAGGTCCCTCCTTTTCTCCCCCCTCCCGCTGGCTCCATTTAAAAAAAAAAAAAAAAAAAAAAATTTTAAACGTCTTTAAAGGCGTTTAATTCGACGTTTCTTTAAACGTTCATTGCAGCTACTCACTGGGACACCAGTTCGTTACAGCTCGGAGCGGCAAGCAGGTAATTTTACCTTTTTATAGCGGGCAGGGGGTTCCCCGATTCTTCTCCTCGTGGCATATGGCGTCGGAGGGCGAGGGCGCAAAGGGTCGCTCCCCGGATCGCTGGAGCGCTTCTAGAGGGGATGCGGGGGTTTTACAACCTGATTCGCCCTTGATGGGTGACAGTTTAGTGACCGATGAATGTCCCGGTCGTTCCTCTGGCGTGGCGGTTTTTTCCCGCCATAAACGCCCATCCCCCGCTCCTCGCCTTCGCCATCTTGGCCGGCCACGCGGCTCGGACGGCTTCTTCGTGGGCCGCCCTTGAGGTTGGAGACATTAATGCCATGAACGCCCTTAATTTGGGCGACGGCACAAGCGGCTAAAGTTAAGCGCCGTTCTTCCCGCGCGGCTCCTTCGTGGAGTTTCGCGCCGGACGCCATTTTGGATGCGCAGCATGTCTCTCCCCCGCTATTGCGAGCGCCGGTTGAGAGTGCGTCTAGGGCTGTTGCCCAGGCTGCGGAAGTGCACAGTCTGGGGGGTTTCTCCCCCGAGTTTGTTTTGCTGCTGCATCAGGCTTTCCTCATGCAAAACGCTGCCCCTGCTCCCTCTTCTGATAAAGAGGTTGAGGTTCCCAGAGGTAAACGCCCTCGGGTTGATTTCCAGGCCTTGGAGGACTTTGTCTCCTCCGATGTAGATGAGGGCAGCGTGTCTGAGGTCTCCCAATGGTCCTTTGCGGATTCCTTGGAGGAGATAGATCCCCGCTCGGATGGAGCGGATGACCCCTCTGCAGCGCGGCTTTTTAGCCCAGAGGATTTGCCCAACCTGTTTTTACAGGCCATGGACACTTTGAAGATTTCCTCTCCGGAGGACGTCTCTCCCTCAGCCCCTGTTGGCTCTGCCATTATGCTGGGGACGAAGCGCCCGCCTAGATCCTTCCACGTGCATGATGCCATGCACACCTTAATTGCGGCTCAATGGGATGTCCCGGAAACGAGCCTTAAAGTGGCTAGGGCTGTGTCCCGCCTCTATCCTTTGGCTGTGAGTGAACGTGAGGCCTATCTGTGGCCTACCGTGGATTCTTTAATCACTGCGGTGACTAAGAAAACGGCGTTGCCGGTGGAAGGTGGCACGGCCCTAAAGGACGCCCAAGACAGAAGATTGGAGGCGGCCTTAAGGTCGTCCTTTGAGGCAGCTGCTTTAAGTTTGCAGGCCTCAGTTTGCGGCTCCTATGTGGCCAGGGCGTGCCTGACTATGGTGCAGCGGGCTTCCCCCTCGGATCTTTCCTTGAGGGCTGATTGGCCGGCCCTGGAATCGGGCTTAGCCTATTTGGCAGACTTGCTGTATGATGTCTTGAGAGCCTCAGCTAAAGGCATGGCTCAGACAGTCTCTGCGCGGCGGTGGCTTTGGCTGAAACATTGGTCTGCTGACCACGCCTCTAAATCCCGCCTGGCTAGATTGCCTTTTAAAGGCAAGCTGCTCTTTGGGGTCGAGCTGGACAAAATCGTGACCGATCTCGGCACGTCTAAGGGCAAGAAATTACCAGAGGTCAGGGCTCGGGCTAGTACTCGTCCCGGTACCTCCAGAGGACGGTTGCTGGAAGCCCGTCGGTACCGCCCGGGCAAGTCGGGTTCCTCTGCCCCCTCTTCCTTCAAGAGGAATTTCTCCCCCAAGCAGCATTCCTTTCGCAGAGACCGCCGTCCCGGAGGTGCTCCCTCCGGTCCTCCCCCAGGGTCTCGTACCCAATGACGGGGCCTTGGTCCACGCCCCAGTGCAGATTGGAGGACGGCTGTCCTCGTTTCTGGGCGAGTGGACCACTATAACTTCAGACGCGTGGGTGCTGGAAGTCATCAGAGACGGCTACAAGCTAGAGTTCTGCCAACCCTTAAAAGACGGGTTTGTACTCTCTCCCTGCAAGTCTCCGGTCAAGCTGTGGCAGTGCAGCAGACCTTGGACAACCTGATCCGCCTGGGTGCGGTCGTTCCGGTGCCAAAAAATCAGATTGGCAAGGGACGTTACTCCATTTACTTTGTGGTTCCAAAGAAAGGAGGTTCTGTCCGGCCTATCCTCGACCTCAAAGGGGTCAATCGGGCCTGGAAAGTGAGGCACTTTCGCATGGAGACTCTCCGCTCTGTTATAGCGGCAGTGAAGGCAGGAGAGTTCTTGGCTTCCTTGGACATCAAGGAAGCGTACCTGCATATTCCCATCTGGCCTCCTCTCCAACGCTTTCTGCGTTTTACAGTCCTGAGACGACACTTCTAGTTCAGAGCCCTCCCTTTCGGGTTGGCTACTGCTCCGCGGACCTTTTCCAAAGTAATGGGGGTCATAGCGGCCTTCCTGCTAAAGGAAGGAGTACAAGTCCATCCTTATCTGGACGACTGGTTGATCCGAGCCCCCTCTTATGCAGAGTGCGGCAAAGCTATGGACCGGGTAGTTGCTCTTGTGAGCTCCCTGGGATGGATCATCAACTGGAAGAAGAGCCAGCTGCGCCCGACTCAGTCCCTGGAGTATCTGGGAGTTCGATTCGACACCCAAGTGGGCAGAGTGTTCCTGCCAGACAATCGGATTGTCAAGCTTCAGGCTCAGGTGGACTAGTTCCTAGTAGCCTCTCCTATTCGGGCTTGGGACTACGTGCAGCTGTTGGGCTCTATGACGGCCACAATGGAAGTGGTGCCCTGGGCCAGGGCTCATATGAGACCACTACAGCTATCTCTGCTGCTGCGCTGGACTCCGATGTCGGAGGATTATGCTGTGCGCCTTCCCGTGGACCCAGCAGTGCGCAAGGCGCTGAGCTGGTGGACGCAGACAGACAAGTTGTCTGCAGGATTGCCTCTGGTGACCCCGGAGTGGATTGTCGTCACGACAGACGCCTCTTGGATGGGCTGGGGAGCCCACTGTTTGGGAAGGACAGCGCAGGGGCTCTAGTCTCCTGCAGAGGCAAGTGGTCTATCAACCTCCTGGAACTCAGAGCCATTCGGTTGGTGTTATTGGAGTTCATCCCGGTACTGGTGTTGTAGCCTGTACGGGTCCTGTCGGACAATGCCACGGCTGTGGCCTATATCAACCGCCAGGGAGGTACCAAGAGAGCCCCTCTAGCCAAGGAGGCTATGAGTCTTTGCCAGTGGGCGGAAGCGAACCTGGAGCAGCTTTCAGCGGCCCACATTGCCGGAGTCATGAATGTCAAGGCGGACTTTCTCAGTCGCCATACCTTGGAGCCCGGAGAGTGGCAACTATCTGCTCAGGCGTTCTTGGACATCACGAAGCGCTGGGGCCAGCCGAGCCTAGATCTGATGGCGTCATCGGCCAATTGCCAAGTGCCGCGCTTTTTCAGCAGAGGGCGGGACCCTCGATCCCTGGGAGTAGATGCTCTTCTCCAACAGTGGCCGACACAAGAGCTCCTCTATGTGTTCCCGCCCTGGCCCATGTTGGGCAGGGTGCTAGACCGGGTGGCAAAGCATCCCGGCAGGGTAATCCTGGTGGGTCCGGATTGGCCCAGACGTCCCTGGTATGCGGACTTGATCAGGCTCTCAGTCGACGATCCTCTGCGGCTGTCAGTGGAGCAGGGCCTGTTACATCAGGGTCCCGTGGTGATGGAGGATCCCTCTCCCTTTGGTCTTACGGCCTGGCTATTGAGCGGCAGCGTCTGAGGAAGAAGGGCTTCTCAGACAAGGTCATCGCCACTATGCTGAGAGCGAGGAAGCGCTCTACTTCTACTGCTTACGCCAGGGTTTGGCGTATCTTTGCAGCATGGTGTGAAGCAGGCTCACTTTCTCCCTTCACTGCTCCAATTTCTTCAGTGTTGGCGTTCCTGCAAGAAGGTCTGGAGAAAGGCCTGTCGCTCAGTTCCCTTAAAGTCCAGGTAGCGGCTCTGGCTTGCTTCAGGGGCCGCCTGAAGGGTGCTTCCCTGGCTTCGCAGCCAGATGTGGTGCGCTTTCTCAAGGGAGTTAATCACCTGCGCCCTCCTCTGCACTCAGTGGTGCCTGCGTGGAATCTCAACCTGGTGCTAAGAGCATTGCAGAAGCCGCCTTTTGAACCCTTGTCGAGGGCATCTCTGAAAGACCTGACGTTGAAAGCAGTCTTTTTGGTGGCTATCACTTCAGCCAGAAGAGTTTCCGAGCTCCAGGCGCTCTCATGTCGAGAGCCTTTTCTGCAGTTCACTGAGGCAGGAGTGACTATTCGCACAGTGCCTTCCTTCCTGCCCAAGATTGTTTCTCGCTTCCATGTGAATCAGCAGCTCTGTCTCCCTTCCTTTCGTAGGGAGGACTACCCAGAGGAGTACTCTGCTCTTAAATATCTGGATGTGAGACGAGTCATCTTCAGATACTTGGAAGTGACCAATGATTTCCGGAAATCGGATCATCTGTTTGTCCTGTTTGCAGGTCCTCGTAAGGGTCTGCAGGCTGCTAAGCCTACAGTGGCAAGATGGGTCAAGGAAGCCATTGCAGCGGCTTATGTGGCCGCGGGGAAGGTGCCGCCTATCCAGCTGAAGGCTCCCTCCACGAGAGCTCAGGCGGCCTCGATGGCAGAGGCCGGATCCGTCTCCTTGGAAGAGATATGCAAGGCGGCAACTTGGGCTTCGGCTCATACATTCTCCAAGCATTACCGTTTGACTGTGGCTGCACGGGCGGAGGCCCGGTTTGGAGCTTCAGTGTTGAGGTCAGGGATTTCAATGTCCCGCCCTGGGTGAGTACTGCTTCGGTACATCCCACCAGTCTATGGATTGATCAGCTTGATGATATGGAAGGTAAAATTATGTATAATCATACCTGATAATTTTCTTTCCATTAATCATAGCTGATCAATCCATAGCCCCTCCCAGATATCTGTTCTGTTTTTATTCTGGTTGCATTTCAGGTTCAAGTTTAGTCTTCAGTTATTTCAGAAAGACTTCGTGTTCAAGTTCTTTCACTTGGATTCTTCAAGAGTTGAGACGAGTTTGTGTTACAGTGAGCTGCTGCATTCCTCTCCCCTCCGTTTTACGGGGCTGGATTGAGACATAAATTCTGCCGGCACTCCCTCCCGCTTCGTGCGGCTGTAGGGCAGCTTTGTACCCCTCCCGCTTCGGCGGTGTTAGGGTCAGTCAGCTCCTCCCGCGGTTGCGGTTGCAGGATAAGCCAGATCCCCCCGCATCGGCGGGTGTGGTGTCCCTCCCCCGCTCCGCGGGGATGAGCTGGACGGATTCCCCTCCCCCACTTGTGTGGGGATGAGCTGGGTTAATTCCCCTCCCCCGTTTCGGCGGTGGTGAGCTGGGCAGAGTGTCCCTTCGTGGGTGTAATTCTCTAAGTGCTGAGTCCTGCGGATGGAGCTTTGATATCGACATACTGAGGAGTTTCCAGCAGCACATGACCACATATAGGGAGGCAAAAGTTTGCTCTCTATCTCCACCTGCTGGTAGATGGACACAACCCACCAGTCTATGGATTGATCAGCTATGATTAATGGAAAGAAAATTATCAGGTATGATTATACATAATTTTACCTTCATAAAACTGAACAGCGCTTTGTAGTCGTTTCATCCAGTTTTGTGAATGTGACTATCCATAATGCTACGTCCTGGGTTATGTGCATCCAGCCTATGGGATTCCGGGACCAGATATGGAGACTATGGAATCGGACACGCAAAATGCAGTTCCTCCAAACTTGTAACAGCTCTATAGTAAATATTACTTTGAATCGAACTGCTGAATGGATTTTCACTAATGCTACACCAATTGCAAACCGTTTTACACCCTGGATGGACTTCTTGCATGTGTTGCTTGCTGTTAGTAATATGACTAATCCTGCTCCACTGTCACGCATTCCCACTACATGCAAAAACATGTCTATGCAGTATAGAAAGACAGTATTAACTTACAATGTTACATTTCCACACTTGCCTCGCTGTACTAGGATACGGCGAGCATGGTATGATACTATTTTGGGGGGTGCGGGAACTGGACTGGGAATTCTGAATACTGTAGATACAGATACTCTGTTTAGTAAACTACACTATCTAGGTAAGGACTTGCATACTGAACTGAATATTTTAGCCAATTGGTTACCTGCCATTCCAGGAACAGGACAATTAATGGTGCCTGCGATAGCAGACATTAATAATTTATTAGCCCAAACTTTTAAGTTTGAAAATTATACTGACACTACTTTGACAAAAGCATTGAATTATACTTGGTGTTCATTACAGACATTGTACGCTTTGCATCAGCGGGACAGAGTCCAGATGGCTCTACAATTGGGGATGCATACCCAGTTGCAGACCCTTTTCGCTGGATATATTCCGGTTGATGAGTGGTTGTTCCCACATTCAGAGAGTACAGTCTGTACTGATCGATTCTGTACAGGGGTTTTATCTTCATATAAGATTTTCCATACTCATATAGTATGTAAGTATTATATATCTCCAGTATTAGTGAATGTTTCTGGTATTGTAACCTTTTGGGCCCCGCATATGAATGGGGAGTATATAACTGTATATAATGAGACATATAAATTGGATATGTGTAATGAGCAGGGAAATCGCATGATTTGTCCTTTCCAGCCACCACAATTTGAACCTTGCTTATCCCCACGTTTTGGGGAATGCACATTTACTGTTTTCCCTGCCAACTATGAGTTCTTTGTAGAAATTAGTCCGCGGACATTATGTATTTCCACTGCTAATTTCACAACTTTGTCAAATAATACCTTCCTGACCGATCTGTCAGGAGTCAGTTCCTGTTTTACTAGCATATCAGTATTTTGGTGGAAAGGACAAAAGTATGTATTATATCCGGATTTATTTAATTCTGCTTTCATACAGTACAATTATACCTTCTTTACGGAGCCAATTTTAGCTGTAAATTATAGTAAGTTGACCCACATGTTGCATATATCCTCTCTTATTAATGAGTATATTCAAGGTGTGAATCACACCTTAAGAGTCATGCAAGTAGATGCTCAATTTGACAATCACACTGTTCGTATAGTGGCAGAAAATATTCGAAGTAAATTACATCATAATTGGTGGGATCCATTATTGGGACATTCTCCTAGTGCAGATGCTTTCCTAAAATGGATCACTCATCCTTTACTTGTAGTACTATTAGTTAGCATCCTGCTAGTGATTTGGAATTGTATTTTGACTTGTAAAATTTGGAAACGACCTACGGTGGTCCATGATACTATGTATACTTCTGTCTCCTCATAAGCAGAGAATATCAAGGGGTGGAATGTAATACATGGGATTGAAGGTCAGCTGGGGATGGAATGAGTGGAATGTTTTGGCTGTAATTATGTGTTGATATTCTCTGTTATGGGAAACAGGCTAGTTGTTTAAGGGATGCCAGCACCTTTGGGAAAGGCACCTTCAACCTGTGCAGGTCTGGGGGAGTTATTCTCTGTTATGGTGGTTGTTTAAGGGATGCCAGCACATCTGGGAAAGGCACCTTCAACCTGTGCAAGTCTGGGGGAGTTATTCTCTGTTATGGGAAACAGGCTGGTTGTTTAAGGGATGCCAGCTTGTGCAAGTCTGGGAAAGGCACCTCTGTTTCACACTATAAAAGAGGGTGGAGCACTGACCTTCTTTAGAAGCTTGCCTGAACGTAAGGGACGCCTGGTTCAGTGATGGTCCCTGCAATCTCTGAGGAAGAGCTAGTGCTTCCCTGGTGGTCTTCCCAGATGCTGACTGAATTGCGGGTGCTGTAAGTATCTTGGTGTATGTGTTCACATATGTATCACCAATAAAAGCGATATACCGCATATTGTGTCTGGTGGCTTTTGTGTTGTCATAAGCACAGCGCCCCCTAGTGTTACACTGTATCTGAAGTTTCTGTGTCAGTGAGGTTGAAGTGTTTACTGGGAGGAGTGGGTTAGCCCATTTTCTGTGTCAGTTTAGTCTCTACTGGGGACAAGGAGGGTCATTGTATCAGGACTCTGTCTCAGTGGAGTCTCTATTGAGGGAAATGGAGTCACTCTATCTGGAATTTCTGAATCAGTGGAGTCTCTATTGAGGGAAGAGAAAGTCACAGTATCTGAAGTTTCTATGTCACTAGAGTCTCTGTTGATATTGAGGGGGTCACTGTATTTGGAGTTTCTGCATCACTGGAGTCTCTAATGAGAGGAGCTGGAGTCACTGTATCTGGAGTATCCCTGTCAGTGGAGTCTCTGGAGGAGAGTGGGTTGTCCCTTTATCAGTAAATTCTGGGTCAATGGAGCAGGGGCATGGCCAGACAATAGATTTTGGGTGGGCCTGGACAAGTGGGTGGGCACCAAGTGTTCCCCCCCCCCCCCCCAAAAAAAAAAAAAAATATATGTCAGCTGGCAGGAAAATGCTTCTTTCCACTTTGGGAGTCTGAAGCAGGCATGCACTGAAAACTGAGCATGCACAGGTGCCGGTATCGTGGAGAGTAGCATTTTCATTACCATCAGGGGGAATTCTTCAGCTGGCAGAGCTTGGGATCCCCACCAGCTACCATTAAACGTGTGCTACTATTGGGTGGGCCTGAGCCCTAAGTGGGTGGGCCCTGGCCCACCCAGGCCCACCTGTGGCTACGCCACTGCAATGGAGTCTCTTGGGGGAGGGAGAGTCACTGTATCTGGAATTTCAGTGTCAGTGGAATCTCTACTGAGGGATTGGGTGTGTCACTATATCTGAAATTTCTGTGTCAATAGAGTCTTAGGATGGGGGAGTCACTGTATCTGGAGTTTTTGTGTCAGTGGAGTCTACTGAGGGGAGAAGAAGTCACTGTATCTGACATTTTCGTATCAGTGGAGTCTCTATTGAGGGAAATGGAGTCACTCTACCTGGAATTTCTGAATCAGTGGAGTCTATATTGAGGGAAGGGAGAGTCACTGTATCTGAAGTTTCTATGTCACTGGAGTCTCTTGAGGGTGAGGGGATCACTGTATCTGAAGTTTCTTTGTCAGTGGAGTCTCTGTTGAAGAGAGGGGTTATCCTTTTATCAGTAAATTCTCTATTGGGGAGAGAGGAAGTCACTGTATCTGGAATATTTATGTCAGCGGAGTCTTCATTGAGGGAATGGAGTGTTAGTATCTGGAGTTTCTGTCACTGGTGTCTCTAATGGTGTGGGGGAAGTCACTGTATCTGGAGTTTTTGTCGGTGGAGTCTACTGAGGGGAGAGGGAGACACTGTATCAGAAGATTCTGTCAGTGGAGTTTCTTTTGCAGGGAGGGGGAATCACTGTATCTGAAGTTTTCGTATCAGTGGAGTCTCTGTTGGGGGGAAGGTGAGTCATTGTATCTAGAGTTTCTGTTTCAGTGGAGAGGTGTGGTAGCCGTGTTAGTCCACTTTTAAAGGTAATCAATAGAAATAAAACAAAATAAAACATGGAAAAGAAAATAAGATGATACCTTTTTTATTGGACATAACAATACATTTCTTGATTAGCTTTCGAAGGCTGCCCTTCTTCGTCAGATCGGAAATAAGCAAATGTTGGTAGATGACAGTATATATGAGCGAAACATCAAAGCATTTCAGTGACAGTCTATATGCATGGAGACAGGGGATGAGTGAAACATCAAAGCATTTCAGTGACAGTCTAACAGGATGGGGGTGGGTAGGTGAGAGTCAGGGAGACAGGAGAGCAATACAATTTACAAAGCTATACAAATTTATGCTTTGTAATGGGCTAGAAAGCCCAGATCTTTGTTAAGTCCTGTCTGGTGGGTGTCAAAATATTTAATCATTTTGACTTCAAAGGTTTTACGTTCCTATAGTATCCAAGAATATTGCCTCCTCCCTCAAAATACCCAGGGAAAATCTGCTACAGTACAAAGAAAAAAAGGCCACCGACAGAATCCCCCTTATAGTGACATATAACCCAGAGCTGGAAAAATTAAGAAAAATCATAAGAGATCTGCAGCCTCTACTCCAGGAGGATCAATTACTGAAAGAGATATTCCCATCCCCACCAGTGCTGGCTTTCCAACAGCCACCCACCTTAAAATTAGAAGTAAGCTCCCAACACAGACTCAAAAAGAAAAGAATGGCACACATCCTTGCAAAATATCCAGCTGCAAACTATGCCAAAATATCTCACAGGACCCCATGATCATTCACAAAGGAAAAATATTCAACATTAAGGAATCTTTCACATGCTCATCTTCCAATGTGGTATATATCATTCAGTGTAAAACGTGCGATGAAGGCTGCTACATTGGAGAAACAGACAGGACTTACTACTACTACTACTACTACTTAACATTTCTAGAGCGCTACTAGGGTTACGCAGCGCTGTACAAAATAAACAAAGAAGGACGGTCCCTGCTCAAATGAGCTTACAATCTAAAGAACGAAATGTCAAGTTGGGCAGTCTAGATTTCAACCCATATATATAAGCAGATGACGTAACGATTTACATCCCATTCAAACAGGATCTACAAGAAAACTCCAACGATATCAACCAAAGTCTGCACATCATGCACTCATGGGCGGACGCATTCAAGCTCAAACTCAATGCAGAAAAAACCCAATGCTTAATACTCACTTCTCAACACAATACGAACAAATTCACCACCATAAACACACCAAATCTGACACTCCCTATATCGGACACCCTAAAAATCCTAGGAGTGACTATCGACCGTCATCTAACACTTGAGAGTCATACGAACAATACAACCAAGAAGATGTTCCACTCAATGTGGAAATTAAAAAGAGTAAAACAGTACTTCCCAATGACAGTCTTCCGTAACTTGGTACAATCAATGGTGCTCAGCCACCTAGACTACTGTAATGCACTATACGCTGGCTGTAAAGAACAAACAATCAAGAAACTCCAAACAGCCCAGAACACCGCGGCCAGACTTATATTCGGAAAAGCAAAATATGAAAGTGCTAAACCATTACGAGCAAAACTACACTGGCTCCCACTCAAAGAACGCATTATGTTTAAGATTTGTACACTAGTTCATAAAATCATCCATGGAGACGCCCCAGCCTATATGTCAGACCTGATAGACTTACTGACAAGGAACGCCAAAAGATCAGCCCGCACGTTCCTTAATCTTCATCTCCCAAGCTGCAAAGGTTTAAAATACAAACTTACACATGCAGCAAACTTCACCTACTTGAGTGCCAAGCTATCGAACGCACTGCCGCAAAACCTGAGAGGGATCTACGAATTAACAAACTTTCGAACATAACTGAAGACCCATCTTTTTAAAAAGGCATACCATACAGAATAACAATTACAAATGTATACATCTCCCACATCTTTACTCAGATCTATTTTTATAATATCTGCTTGCTTTAAACTCTAATACGTTATTTAACATCTCTATGTAACAATAAGTGATTACGTTCTATCTATCACCACCAAGAACGATTTATTGTAAGCCACATTGAGCCTGCAAAGAGGTGGGATAATGTGGGATACAAATGCAATAAATAAATAAAATACCCTGTGATTTTCCTTTGTTTCTGGACTTATTCCATGGCTGATCTACTGTTCCAGCTCCTCTCTTTTGGACCAACTGCCTCCCTCAGAGTTATACATGAAAGGAATGTTCAAGGACTGTAGCGTGCTCCTTATTGCTGAAAAGCTGGATAATTATAAGCTTGTGGGACGGGAAATCAATAGAAATCAAACAAAATAAAACATGGAAAAGAAAATAAGATGATACCTTTTTTATTGGACATAACTTAATACATTTCTTGATTAGCTTTAAATCTAGACTGAAAGCCCACCTCTTTAACATTGCTTTTGACTCGTAACCACTTGTAACCACTCGCCTCCACCTACCCTCCTCTCTTCCTTCCCATTCACATTAATTGATTTGATTTGCTTACTTTATTTATTTTTTGTCTATTAGATTGTAAGCTCTTTGAGCAGGGACTGTCTTTCTTCTATGTTTGTGCAGCGCTGCGTATGCCTTGTAGCGCTATAGAAATGCTAAATAGTAGTAGTAGTAGTACTTTCAAAGGTTGCCCTTCTTCGTCAGATCAGAAATAAGCAAATGTGCTAGCTGACAGTGTATATAAGTGAAACCATTCAAGCATTACTATGACAGTCTGACAGGGTGGGAGGATGGGGGTGGGTAGGAGGTATGCATGGGGACATCAAAGCATATCATTGATATTCTAACAGGATGGGTGTGGATAGGTGAGGGGAGGGGTGATCAACAGAGACATACAGCTTTATGGTTTATAATGGGCTAGGAACCCCAGGTCCTTGTTAAGTCCTTTCTGTTGGGTGTTAAAATATTCAATCATTCTGACTTCAAAGGTCTTACGTTCTTGTATGGTTTTAAAGTTACCTTTCAGTATTCTCACTGTGAAATCACTGGTACAGTGTCCTGGTTCTGTGAAGTGCTGTCCCACCGGGGTGGGGGCCCTACTGGCTGTATTGTTCATATGATGTCTATGTAAATTGAATCTTGTCTTAAGCATCTGGCCTGTTTCTCCAATATAGCATCCTTCGTTACATTTTTTACACTGAATGTTATATACCACATTGGAAGATGAGCAAGTGAAAGATCCCTTTATGTTGAATATCTTTCCTTTATGGGTAACTGTGGGGTACTGTGAAATATTTTGGCATAGTTTGCAACTGGATAAATTACAGGGACGTGTGCCCTTCTGTTCCTTTTCAGTCTGTGATGGAAGTTTACTTCTGATTAGCTTGTGTTTTAAGTTGGGTGGTTGTCGGAAGGCCAGTACTGGTGGGAATGGGAATATCTCTTTCAGTAATTCATCCTACAGTACAAGGAGAAAAAATCCACAGACAGAATTCCCCTTGTAGTGACATACAATCCAGAGCTGGAAAAACTGAGGAAAATCATAAGAGATCTACAACCTATACCCCACAGTTACCCATAAAGGAAAGATATTCAACATAAAGGGATCTTTCACTTGCTCATCTTCCAATGTGGTATATAACATTCAGTGTAAAAAATGTAACGAAGGATGCTATATTGGAGAAACAGGCCAGATGCTTAAGACAAGATTCAATTTACATAGACATCATATGAACAATACAGGATGAAAGTGGAAGCTGCATTGCCTCTAATTGAATCCAATGCTGATGCCATTAAAGGCCTAAGAGAGGATCTTGAAGATTTAGCAAACAGATTCCATAGAAATAATATAAGGATCTTAGGCCTTCCAGAAGAAGTAGAAAATCAAAATATGATATTGGATTGGATCGGAATTATTGACTTGATATACTGCTTAATAACAAAATTTTATAGCGATTAACAATAAAAATTACTTGATAGAAACATTTATGTTTCAAACATAATACAAGCTCAAAAACAACTTATTTTATAAATTTTTACACTGATATTATATAAATCAATACCACAAAGGAAAAAAAAACCTAGCAAAAATTGGTTTAAAAAAAATCCAGGGCCCCTGGTTATAAAGCCACGCTAGTGGCTGGCGGTGCAGTACTGCCGACATAGCCTATTCATTTTGAATGGGCTGTGTCGGCAATGCTGCACGGCTTTATAAACAGGAGGGTACGTTCTTTAATGCTTTGCGAAAGTCCAAACTACTTCTCATAGTACTAACATTGACAGGTAGCGATTTCCACAAAGAAGGTCCCATATAGCTAAAAGCTCTTTTCTTGTTGTAACACTAGGGGGCGCTGTGCTTATGACAACACAAAAGCCACCAGACACAATATGCGGTATATCGCTTTTATTGGTGATACATATGTGAACACATACACCAAGATACTTATAGCACCCGCAATTCAGTCAGCATCTGGGAAGACCACCAGGGAAGCACTGGCTCTTCCTCAGAGATTGCAGGGACATATTCTTCACTGAACAAGGCGTCCCTACATCCAAGCAAGCTTCTAAAGAAGGTCCGTGCTCCCCCCTCTTTTATAGTGTGAAACAAAGGTGCCTTTCCCAGACTTGCACAAGCTGGCATCCCTTAAACAACCAGTCTGTTTCCCATAACAGAGAATAACTCCCCCAGACCTGCACAGGTTGAAGGTGCCTTTCCCAAAGGTGCTGGCATCCCTTAAACAACTAGCCTATTTTCCATAACAGAGAATATCAACACATAATTACAGCCAAAACATTCCACTCATTCCATCCCCAGCTGACCTTCAATCCCATGTATAACATTTGTAGAGGTCAATTTAACCGTCTGAAGGAAGTTGTAATAAATAACATTAAGAAGAACGCAAAAAAAAACGCACTGATGTTCTTGTTTAACCAATATGTCTGAAACATATTTGGGAGAATTTTTAAAAAGAGCTTTAAAAATCAGACGCAATCTTTTTTTCACAAATTGGCTTCCTGGATTCTTGACTATATTGATTTCACTCCAGCCCTTGAAATTGAAAGGGCCCATTGGTAGTCATCCCGTCAATTAGCTAATGTGTCCCACCTTAGACCTGTGGTGACAAAAATCCTATGATATTCACAGGCCCTTCAAATCCTCATGGCAGCAAAAGATAAGCCTTTTCTATTGTATCAAGGCAAAAATGTACTTATTCTATCAGACCTAGCAAGAACCACAGCTATGAAAAGAAAGTATTTCTAACTCTCAGACAAAATTTAAAAGATTCGGGAGCCCGTTTCGGATTAATATACCCTGCAAAAATGAAAATGATGTATAATAACCGTACCATCACTTATAAAGAGCCTGAAGTTCTATGTGAATGGATCATGCACACGAAAATGGGATACTACTCATATATTGACAATATGGCTGCATGCTTCCCCATAATAGGATCTCCTGTTCTCACTTTTTATATATGAATGAGTCTTGAACTTGTTATCACGGTAACTTAACTCTGAAGTTCTTGGTAAATATATGATATTTAATTTAAGTACATATATTATTTGTCATTACGGGGCCCTTTTTCAAAAGCTGCAGTAGTGGTGGCAGATGTTTTTGCTGCGTGCTAGGGCCCTTTTTACCACAGCAGGTAAAAAGCTCCAAAATATACATGGCCATGCAGTAAGATTGAACTTCCTGCGTGGCCATGCAGGGGGGGGGGGGAACACTTACCACCACCCATTGAAATGGCAATAAGGGCTCCCGTGCTAACCCGGCGGTAACTGGGCAGTGTGCGGCATTGTCCAATTACCGCCAGGTAATGCACTGCAGTGTATTTTTTTTTAATCCAGCAGCGCTGGAAATGGTGCATGCTGAAGGCAGAACTACCTCCGGTGGCTGCATTGGGCCAGTGGTAGTTCTGGGTTGCCGCGCAGCAACCCTTTAGTAAAATGGCCCCTATGTGAATATGATACCTTCTGATAGCATTATATTATCTCACCTACGATATGTGATATGTTTCTGATTGCATTTATGCTCTTCTAAAATTTATGTTGACTTTATGCTTTGCCTACATAGGCATTACTTATTCTTATTCTTTTTCCTTGTATTTGGGTTGACAGGTGCATCTTATTTATATAGGGGTCCTTTTACTAAGCTGCGATAAAAGAGGGCCTGCACTAGAGTCAGCATGTTTTTTTTAATGTGTGCTGAGGCACCCTTTTACCACAGCGGGTAAAAGGCACTTTTTTCTCAAAAAGAAATGGCTATACGGTAGGTGCATTTCCAATGCTGAATGCTACTAATGGGCATACTGTTATTTAAGCTTTTTCTTGATATGATTTGATGTCATCCTTTTGCAATACAGCCTCATGGAATATCAGTGGACTGAATCATCCAACTAAATGCCAAAAAAAATCTTTAATCATGCTAAAAACAAAATGCAATCTTGACATATTACTATTGCAAGAAAGCTCCACATCTACCCATTCAACTCCACTCATTATTTTATAGACCTCTATCATATCTCCCCTCAGCCGCCTTTTCTCCAAGCTGAAGAGCCCTAGCCGCTTTAGCCTTTCCTCATAGGGAAGTCATCCCATCCCCTTTATCATTTTTGTCGCCCTTCTCTGCACATTTTCTAATTCCACAATGAGGCATATTTTCAAAGCACTTAGCCTTCCAAAGTTCCATAGGTTTCTATGGAACTTTGGAAGGCTAAGTGCTTTGAAAATATGCCTCTATATCTTTTTTGAGATGCAGCGACCAGAATTGAACACAATATTCGAGGTGTGATCGTACCATGGAGCGATACAAAGGCATTATAACAAACTCATTTTTGTTTTCCATTCCTTTCCTAATAATACCTATCATTCTATTTGCTTTCTTAGCCGCAGCAGCACACTGAGCATAAGGTTTCAACGTATCATCAACGACGACACTTAGATCCCTTTCTTGGTCCGTGACTCCTAACGTGGAACCTTGCATGATGTAGCTATAATTCAGGTTCCTCTTTCCCACATGCATCACTTTGCACTTGCTCACATTAAACGTCATCTGCCATTTAGACGCCCAGTCTCCCAGTCTCGTAAGGTCCTCTTGTAATTTTTCACAATCCTCCCGCAATTTAACGACTTTGAATAACTTTGTGTCATCAGCAAATTTAATTACTTCACTAGTTACTCCCATCTCTAGGTCATTTATAAATATGTTAAAAAGCAGCGGTCCCAGCACAGAGCCCTGGGAAACCCCACTAACTACCCTTCCCCATTGAGAATACTGACCATTTAACCCTACTCTCTGTTTTCTATCTTTTAACCAGTTTTTAATCCACAATAGAACACTACCTCCTATCCCATGACTCTCCAATTTCCTCTGGAGTCTTTCATGAGGTACTTTGTCAAACCCTTTCTGAAAATCCAGATACACAATATCAACCGGCTCCCCTTTATCCACGTTTGTTCACCCCTTCAAAGAAATGTAGTAGATTGGTGAGGCAAGATTTCCCTTCACTAAATCCATGTTGACTTTGTCTCATTAATCCATGCTTTTGAATATGCTCTGTAATTTTGTTCTTAATAATAGTCTCTACCATTTTGCCTGGCACCGACGTCAGACTCACCGGTCTATAATTTCCCGGATCTCCTCTGGAACCTTTTTTAAAAATCGGCGTTACATTGGCCATCCTCCAATCTTCCGGTACCATGTTCGATTTTAAGGATAAATTACATATTTCTAACAATAGCTCTGCAAGCTCATTTTTCAGTTCTATCAGTACTCTGGGATGAATACCATCCGGTCCAGGAGATTTGCTACTCTTCAGTTTGTAGAACTGCCCCATTACATCCTCCAGGTTTACAGAGAATTAATTAAGTTTCTCCGACTCATCAGCTTCGGCACCAGTATCCCACCCAAATCTTCCTCGGTGAAGACCGAAGCAAAGAATTCATTTAATCTCTCTGCTACGGCTTTGTCTTCCCTGATCGCCCCTTTTACTCCTTGGTCATCTAGCGGTCCAACTGATTCTTTTGCCGGCTTCCTGCTTTTAATATACCTAAAAAAACGTTTTACTATATGTTTTTGCCTCCAACGCAATCTTTTTTTCGAAGTCTCTCTTAGCTTTCCTTATCAGCGCTTTGCATTTGACTTGACATTCCTTATGCCGTTTTTTATTATTTTCAGTCGGTTCCTTCTTCCATTTTCTGAAGGATTTTCTTTTAGCTCTAATAGCTTCCTTCACCTCACTATTGAACCACGCTGGCTGTCGTTTGGTCTTCCATCCTCCTTTTTTAATACGCAGAATATATTTCTCCTGCTATAACGTAGTCCTGTCTGGGGTAAGCTTGTGCCTTAAGTCGTTTGTTTGTTTGTTTAACTTTCTCTCCCTCTGTGTTCCCTTTGTTGTGCTGAGCTTCTGCTCTGCTCCCTGTGGTTCTGCCCCCCCCCCCCCCCCCGTCCTTGTATTTTGCTCTTGTTTGTTTGTTTGTTTGTTTTAGTTCTCTTTGTTTACTGTAGTTGTCTCCTGTGTAAGGGGAGCAGCGTTCCTTTTCTAGTCTGTGTGTGTCAAGGCAGCTTCCTCTCTTTGCTCACTCTCCCCTTTATCTTTGTCTGTTTTTTCCCTTTAGCAGTTCCCTTTTTCCTTTGGGGGTTGTGGGGCCAGCTTTGTGTATTCCTCAGGTAGTTCTCCCTTTCCTTTTGTATGCTGTATAGTCAGCCTAGGGCAGCGATGGCGAACCTATGGCACGCGTGCCAGAGAGGGCACGCAGAGCCCTCTCCTTTGACACGTGCGCCATCGGTCCACTCCGCCCACTCTCCCTCCCTCCGAGTACCAGGCCGCCCGCCCTCACTCCCTCTTCCAAACCGTAGAAGCACCAGGCCGCCCGCCTGCCCTCCCTCCCAGCACCTCCCAGCACCAGCGCTCGCCCTCCTCCTCTGAAATTGAAAAGGCGTCAGCAGCTACAGCGAAACGCGGCATGTTCTTCGCTCGGCGCGCCTTTGCTTCGCTTCTGTCTCTCAAGCTCTGGTCCCGTCCATGGTGCTGGGAGGGAGGGAGGCAGGCAGGCTGGGTGCTACTGGGTGCTGGGAGGGAGGGAGGGTGAGCGCTGGTGCTGGGAGGAAAGGCAGGCGGGCGGCCTGGTGCTTCCACGGTTTGGAAGAGGGAGTGAGGGCGGGCGCACTGGTACTCGGAGGGAGGGAGAGTGGGCGGAGTGGAGGGAGGCAGGCAGGCCTGGTGCTACTGGGTGCTGGATGGGAAAGAGGCCTGGTGCTGGGAGGAGGGAGGGAGGGAGGGAGGGTGAGCGCTGGTGCTGGGAGGTGCTGGGAGGAAGGGAAGCAGGCAGGCCTGGTGCTTCGTCGGTTTGGGAGGGAATCAGGCCTGGTGCTGGGAGGGAAGGAGGGAGGCAGGCATGCCTTGTGCTGGGTGCTACTGGGTGCTGGGATGGAGGGAGGCAGGCCTGGTGCTGGGTGCTACTGGGTGCTGGGAGGGAGGGCGGGCGGCCTGGTGCTTTGTCGGTTTGGGAGGGAAGCAGGCCTGGTGCTGGGAGGGAGGGAGGCAGGCAGGCCTGGTGCTGGGTGCTACTGGGTGCTGGGAGGGAGGGAGGCAGGCCTGGTGCTGGGTGCTACTGGGTGCTGGATGGGAAGGAGGCCTGGTGCTGGGAGGGAGGGAGGCAGGCCTGGTGCTGGGTGGGTGGAAGGGAGGTCTGATGCTGGGAGGGTGGCCTGGTGCTAGGTGGGTGGGTGGCCTGGTGCTGGGTGGGTAGGTGGGTGGGTGGGAGGGAGACCTGGTGCTGGGAGCTACTGGGTGCTGGGAGGAAGGGAGGCAGGCCTGGAGCTGGGTGCTACTGGGTGCTGGGTGGGAGGCCTGCCTGATGCTGGGAGGGAGGGCGGGCAGGCAGGGGGGAGAGGAGGGTGGCTGGACATGGGTGGCTGGAGGGGAGAGGAGGGTGGCTGGAGGGGAGAGGAGGGTGGCTGGACATCTGTGGCTGGAGGGGAGAGGAGGGTGGCTGGACATGGATGGAGGGCAAGAAATGAAGGAGGAAAGTAAAGAAAGAAATGGAAAGGAAGCCCTGGAAACGGAGTTAAGAGAGCAGCAGAATCAGAGACAACAAAGGTAGAAAAAATCATTTTATTTTCATTTTAGTGTTTGGAATATGTCCAATTTGAGAATTTACATCTGCTGTCTTATTTGCACTGGGTATACTGGAGCTGTAACAGCTTACAGAAATGATTTATAATGGAAGAAAATCATGTTATTTTTTTCTCCTATACTAGTATAATATTTTCAATGATGTCTGTTTATATGCGCCATGGCTGGTGTAAGGGGTGTGGCTATCATAGGGGTGGAGTCATATGTGGTGACTCCGCCCATAATGAGTACCGGCACTTTGCGATAAATAATTAGATTTTGGGTTGCTGTTTGGGCACTCGGGCTCTGAAAGGTTCGCCATCACTGGCCTAGGGTATTCCCTTGTGGGGAATCGTTGTATGCTGTAGGTATAGCCTAGTTCCCTTGTGTGCTGAACGGTTCAGCCTAGAGTGTATTCCTTAGGTAGTTCTCTCTTTCCCTTTGTATGCAGTATAGTCAGCCTAGTGTATTTCCTTGTGGGGCTCCCTATATTGTTGTATGCTGTAAGTACAGCCTAGTTCCCTTGTGTGCTGAATGGTTCAGCCTAGAGTGTATTCCTATAGTTGGTTTCCTTTTTCCTTGAGTGCTGTGTTGTATAAGCCTAGAGTGTTTCCTTCTGGGGCTTCCTGTATTCTTGTTCGCCTGTGGCACAGCCTAGTATACCTTTAGAGGCTTCTGCCTCTCACCCTTTCCTTTGTGACTCTACTCTGCTTTGTGTGCGCTGCTTGTGGTCCAGTTCTGTGTGGAACCTTGTTGTTCTTTCTCCCTTCCCAAAGTGTGACTCGGTTCCTGGTCGGCTGTGAGGCCCGCCTGCTTGGTCTCTGGTTGAGTGTGTTCCCGATCGGCCACGAGGCCCACCTGAATGCTCTATCTCCCACTTTCTGGTGGTACCTGTTGGCTGTTGTGAGTGTGCGGGGTTTGGTGGCTGGGGTGGTGCGTAGGGCCTGTTCGGTCCACCCTAGGCCTTGGCCAAAATCCTATACTAGGCCTCGGCCTGGGCTTAAGGGCTCACATCCAGAATAACACCATGCAGCAGGGAGCCCTTACCACTACCCATTGAGGTGGGGATAAGGGCTTCCACACTAACCTGGCAGTGCCCGATTACTGCTGGATTATTGCCATGCAAGCCAGTTCTGGGGGTTTGGGGGTTTTTCTTTTTTCCCCAGAGATAGCATGTGATTGGGGTGGGACTACCACTAGCAGCCATGTTGGTCTGGTGGTAGTTCTGAAAGAGTGAGTAATAAGCCTCCATTGGGCTTACCGCCCCTCTGTAAAAGGGCCCCTGAGTGTTTCTGTGTCCGTGGAGGGCTCATAATCTAATTTTGTATCTGAGACAATGGAGGGTTAAGTGTCTTGCCCAAGATCACAAGGAGCAGCAGTAGGATTTGAACCAAGCACCTCTAGATGTCTAGACTGATGCTCTAACCACTAGACTACTCTTCCACTCCTATAATTTTTGAATGGTTTGGATGTGGTTCTGATTTTGTTCAATGGCTGTAAGTATTGTATACTAAACCATGTTCCTGAATTCAGATAAATGGTGATCTTTTTGCTAATGTCAATCTGGCTAGAGGTACCAGACATGAATGCCCATTGTCTTCTCTATTATTCAGTTTTGCTTTGGAACCCCTACTGATTGTCATTAGAAATAACATTAGTATATCTGGCATGGTTATTGATGGACATGAATTCAAATTATTGGTGTATGCAGATAAACCTCATGATCTTTATGACAGATCTAATGACATTGATTCCATCTCTTCTTAAACTAGTTAATCATTTTTCAACATTTTCTGGATATCAAATCAACGGGAGAAATCTGAGGCCATGCCCATGAATGACCACACAATGCAGACAGATTTAGGATCTGCTAACGTTCACTGGTCTCCTTGATATATTAAATATCTGGGCTTTCTTTTCCAAAGAGGCAGACAAGAAATTATGGAATTAAACATGGATAACATCCTAAAGAAAATAGATACTTTACTTCAAAGGTTGACCCCGTTAATGCTCTCTTGGTGGAGTAGTATTGAAACTATAAAAATGACAATTATGTCTCCTATCAGTTACTATATTAGCATGTTACCAATGCTAGCTCCCTTCTTTTTTAAAATGAAAATATAGATAAAAACATACTAAATAACCATGGAAAGGTAAACAACCAAGAATAGCATTAAAAGACTCTCAAAGCTTCTAAAGAAGATGAAGGTGTTGGATTCCCTGATTTTTATACTTATCACCTTGCTAATCTTTTACATTATGGAGCCCAATGGTTATCTACTCAAACTGACCAATCTTACAGTCCTGATTGGCTCCTGATAGAAAAGGCACTTCTTTATAATATGCCTCTTAAATGTCTGCCTTACACTAAACTCATGACTAATTCCCCTAATATAAAACCAGTAAGATCTACTCTCATGTGCTTTACTTGCTTTAGATAATACCTTACCTACTCCTTGTTGGCAATATATGACTGTACCCATTTGGCATAACACCAAAATAATAACAGATAATAAAACTCTATATTGGCGGTCTTGGTGTCAACTTAGAATATGGTCCTTAAATCAAATGATTATTGAGAACTCATTGCATCTTTTGAATTTTTAATGGAGAAATATAACCTTCCCACCACACAGTTTTATAATTAGATGCAATTACAACATAGGGCCCTGTTTACTAAGCTACTACTACTACTACTACTACTATTTAGCATTTCTATAGTGCTACAAGGCATACGCAGCGCTGCACAAACATAGAAGAAAGACAGTCCCTGCTCAAAGAGCTTACAATCAAATAGACAAAAAATAAAGTAATCAAATCAATTAATGTGTACGAGAAGGAAGAGAGGAGGGTAGGTGGAGGCGAGTGGTTACAAGTGGTTACGAGTCAAAAGCAATGTTAAAAAGGTGGGCTTTCAGTCTAGATTTAAAGGTGGTCAAGGATGGGGCAAGACATAGGGGCTCAGGAAGTTTATTCCAGGCGTAGGGTACAGCGAGACAGAAGGCGCGAAGTCTGGAGTTGGCAGTAGTGGAGAAGGGAACAGATAAGAAGGATTTATCCATGGAGCAGAGTGCACGGGAAGGGGTGTAGGGAAGGACGAATGTGGAGAGATACTGGGGAGCAGCAGAGTGAGTACATTTATAGGTTAGTAGAAGAAGTTTGAACAGGATGCGAAAACGGATAGGGAGCCAGTGAAGGGTCTTGAGGAGAGGGGTAGTATGAGTAAAGCAACCCTGGCGGAAGACAAGACGGGCAGCAGAGTTTTGAACCGACTGGAGAGGGGAGAGGTGACTAAGTGGGAGGCCAGCAAGAAGCAGATTGAAGTAGTCTAAACGAGAGGTGACAAGGGTGTGGATGAGGGTTTTGGTAGAGTGCTCGGAAAGAAAGGGGCGGATTTTACGGATGTTGTAAAGAAAGAAATGACAGGTCTTGGCAATCTGCTGGATATGAGCAGAGAAGGAGAGAGAAGAGTCAAAGATGACCCCAAGGTTTCGAGCTGAGGAGACAGGGAGAATGAGAGAGCCGTCAACAGAAATAGAAAACGGGGGAAGCAGGGAGGTGGGTTTGGGGGGGAAAATGAGAAGCTCGGTTTTGGTAACATTTAATTTCAGATGGCGTTGAGACATCCAGACAGCAATTTCAGACAAGCACGCTGAAACTTTGGTTTGGATGCAAGGTGAGATATCAGGGGTAGAAAGGTAGATTTGGGAGTCATCAGCATAGAGATGGTAGGAAAAGCCATGGGATGAGATTAATGAACCAAAGGAAGAAGTGTAGATAGAAAAGAGGAGGGGACCAAGAACAGAACCCTGAGGTACGCCGACAGGCAGAGGGATAGAAGTAGAAGAGGATCCACCAGAGTGAACACTAAAGGTACGGAGGGAGAGGTAGGAAGAGAACCAGGAAAGGACAGAGCCCTGGAATCCAAGTGAGGACAGGGTATCGAGAAGTATGCTGTGATCGACAGTGTCAAAAGCAGCGGTAAGATCAAGAAGAATGAGGATGGAATATTGACCTCTGGATTTAGCCAGTAATAGGTCATTGGAGACTTTAGTAAGCATAGTTTCGGTTGAGTCGAGAGGGCGAAAACCAGATTGTAGTGGGTCAAGAATAGCATGTGAGGAGAGAAAATCAAGGCAGCGGCGGTGAACAGATCGCTCAAGTAATTTGGAGAGAAAAGGAAGGAGGGAGATGGGTCGGTAATTAGAGGGGCAACTAGGGTCGAGTGAAGGCTTCTTAAGGAGAGGTGTGACCACAGCATGTTTAGTACAGTGTACTAAGCTGCACTGTAGGTGCACTAGCATTTTTAGTGTACGCTAAAAATTAGCACTCGCTAATTATAGAGACACCCATATATTCCTATGGGTGTCTCTAGTGTTAACACGCACTAAAAACGCTAGCGCATCTTAGTAAACAGGGCCCATAGTATTAAAAAAGGTTTCCCTAATATATCACACTTTAAACCAATTTCCAGTCTAGAAAAAGATTGTAATTTGGTCATTATACTTGGTCATACAACCTAATTCTTTTATAAGAAAATGAGAAATAAATTTCTTCCTCTTAGGGTGGTGGACTTTGGTCCTGGGGAACTGAGGAACTGAGTTCAATTCCCACTTCAGGTACAGGCAGCTCCTTGTGACTCTGGGCAAGTCACTTAACCCTCCATTGCCCCATGTAAGCCGCATTGAGCCTGCCATGAGTGGGAAAGCGCGGGGTAGAAATGTAACAAAAAAAAAAAATGGATTCTAATTAGATGGCTACTGACACAAAATGGCAAAATTATTTTCACTGTGTTAACTGACCCAGTCTTTCTACCAGCCTCATTCAAACATTGTACTTTTTAATCCATGGAGCACCTTGGACCACACATAAAGGGCATTTTTTTATTACATTGCACTAGTGATTCCCGATGTGGCAAATGAGAGGAAGCCGATAGGAACTGAATGGGCTTCCTCTCGTTTGTTGCATGGGAATCGCTCGCTTGGTTTAGTAAAATACACCCAAAATGTTTGAGGCTGGTCTTTCATAAGATGACAAATGTTGGCATTGTACCTCATGATGAGGGTATCTAAATCATATGATATATTATTATTGCCCCTTGATTTTGTCTTTCTGGATATCTATATGGGCAGAAATTAAAAACTTTCTCCCTATAAATGAAGATTTGACTTTCCCTATAATTTTATTTAGATCAATAGCTCTCTCCAATCATTAGATAAATGGCAATCTTAATTACTAGATATTGTCTCAGCTGTTACAATACAGATGATCTTCTCAAATTGGAAAACTGCACCTTGCTTAATTCTGCCTTTTGGTAGCACACTATTACAATCACAGAGGGGCATTTTCGATTTGACGTCTAAGTCCGACTTTCGACATTTTACTCAAAATATCTAGAATCCGAATAGCAAATATAGTCATTTTCGAAACAGAAAAGCGCCTATCTTCTTTTTTTCCTCAAAACAATAGCCACTTGCTAGATGTTTTTGTACTCTATGCATTTATCTTTTTGGTCCATTTTCAAAAAAAGTCCAAGTGAAAAATGCACAAAATCATTGGGATGTAGAAGGAACGGACATTCTTACTAAACTGGCCATACAGACATCCAAGCAGAGCAGAGGGGCACCCTAGGGGGTACTACGGTGGACTTCACCTAAAAGCTCCCATGTACAATTGCTCTCTTATATTGTAGAGTGAGCCCTTCAAAACTCACCAAAACTGTACCCAACTGTACACAACTACAATATCCCTTATGGTTGCAGGTGTCATCTATATGTGGGTACAGTAGGTTTTTGGGGTTTTGGAGGGCTCATACTTTCCACCACAAATGTAACAGTTATAGTGGATTATGGGCCTGGGTCCCCTTCTCTACAGTGCACTGCTCTGACCATAGAGGCTGGTATGTACTGTTTCTTTTATAACTTGGGTGGGGTGGGGTGGGAGGGAGTTAGTGACCACTGGGGCAGTAAGGAGAGTCATTCCTTTATTCCTCCAGTGGTCATCTGGTCATTTAGGGTACTTTTTTGTGTGGCTTTAGTCATTATTAAAACAGGTCTAGCTCAAAACATCTTAGTTTTAGTCCTGGACATTTTTGTCCTGTTATGGCTGAAAAACATCCAGGTCTTAGGAATATCCAAATCACGCTCTTAACATGCCCCCTTGAGATTTGAATGCACTGCAGATGAACTGCATCGAAAGCATCTGGAAAACAGGTTTTCAAAATACTAATTTGGATGTTTTGGTGAGAAAAACATCAAATGCTGATTTTTGTCGCTTTTTAGACATTTTTCTCTTTCAAAAATGAGTCCATTTGCTTTTCTCGTAATCTTCAGTCGTACTGGAAGTCGGTTTGGGGCACCACCCAGAAAATATTTACAATCCAAAATGCTTTATCTTTTAAAATACTAATCCTCAAGGCTTCGACTCCTGACTTGTCACTTCCTCCTAAATATGCCAAACTGTTTAACGTAATGATTTCTCTTGCTCTTCATCTGATTGCATTGCATTGGAAGAATAATCAGCTTGTTTCACATCACGAATGGTGGAATCTGCTGTGTTCTTATAGGCGATATGAGGAACTGGCTACCATAAGATTTGCTTGCATCTCCTCTTTCCATAGAGCATGGTCGCTGCTAGACAACTAACCAGCTTATTTTCAAAAGTGATTGCCGGCCATCTTCCGACATAAATTGGGAGATGGCCGACGATCTCAGAAAAGCAGTGAAATCGGTATAATCGAAAGCTGCTTTTTTGACAGCAGCGCCGCTTTCCCGTCGCCTCGCCAGCGAAAGTTCAAAGGGGAGTGTCGCCAGCGAAGCGAAGGATGGACATGGGCGGGCATGGGCGTGGCTACCAGATGGCCGGCTTTTGCGGCGTTAAGCAGTATTTCGCCGGGTTTACTTGGTCCTTTTATTTTCATGACCAAGCCTCAAAAAGGTGCCCCAACTGACCAGATGACCACTGGAGGGAATGGGGGATGAGCTCCCCGTACTCCCCCAGTGGTCACCAACCCCCTCCCACATGAAAAAAATAAAAATAAAGCACTTTTTTGCCAGCCTCTATGCCAGCCTCAAATGTCATACCCAGGTCCCTGACAGCAGTATGCAAGTCCCTGTAGAGTTTTTAATGGGTGCAGTGCACTTCAGGCAGGCAGACCCAGGTCCATCCCCCCACCCTACCTGTTACACTTGTGGTGCTAAGTGTTGAGCCCTCCAAACCCCTCCAAAACCCACTGTACCCACATGTAAGTGCCCCCCTTCACCAATAAGGGCTATGGTAATGGAGTAGAGGTGTGGGGACTGGGTTTGGGGAGGATTTGGGGGGCTCAGCACCCAAGGTAAGGGAGCTATGCACCTGGGAGCTTTTTTTGTATTTTTTAAACATTTTTAGAAGTGCCCCCTATGGTGCCCTGGCATGTCAGGGGGACCAGTGCACTAAAAATGCTGGCTCCTCCCACGACCAAATGCCTTGGATTTCGCCGGGTTTGAGATGGCCGGCATTTTTTTCCATTATCACTGAAAAACAAAACCGGCGATCTCAAACCCGGCGAACTCTGGCATTTGGCCGAGCTAAACCATATTATCGAAAAAAAAGATGGTCGGCCCAATTTTTTGATAATACGGTTCCGGCCAGCTGTTGCACCGCTGCCAAAATAGATCGTCGGCGACATTCGATTATGCCCCTCCACGTGACTTCTGAAGGGAATTAGCTCTCTAAAGTATGTTGCGCATACTGTCCTGTTTTATTTTTATCAGCTCACTGACCTGTATAAGTTTTTTTTGTGTTTTTTTTTCTTCATTGTTCCATATTATATGCTGTTATATGTTTTTATAAATATTATGTTGCTTTAAAAAAAAAAAAAAAGAGTCCCATAGTCATCAATGCAAAGCTGCCAAATGTACCAATAGGTATAAATTAATTGAAAAATCTGGTCACAATGTGTATCTTGACACTCCGTGGGCACCTCTGCTAGATTATGTCTTTTTCAGTTTTATTTTCATTTTACAATTTTCATTTCTACAGAAGTACTATTTGTATTCATAAAAACCTTTCTTTTTTGCTTTTGATTCTATATATTGATTTGTACTTGCATGACATTTTCCATCATCTCATTGTAATGGTTATTGTTTATATTGTTAATGATAGTTCTTGTTTTATACTGTTACGTATTGTTTATATCATATTTTTCTATTTTTTTTGTCAAAAATTCAATAAAATTAAGTGAACTTAAAAAAAATATATTGTACGCAATCTCAACCTCAGCCAAAAAGCCAAAAATTAACCATTCTCAGTTGGAAGCTCAGATCCCTCCAATTGTAAAAACAGGAAATGTAATGAAAATTATTTCTTAATCAAAAATAAGCTGTAGTATGGAGCCTGAACAGCACTTTCTGTGACACGCCCCCTGGTGCCCCCACCCACTGCACTACAGGCAAGAAACAATGACAATGGATGAAGAGTAATTTTGAAGCCTTTGCCTTCTTTGTGCCCTGTGTGACTGCAGTTCTCTACTGATGAACCAGTTCTCCCTGTGTTTGTGTCTTGAAATCTTTCCCTGCCCCATCCCCTCCCTTTTCCTATCCCCAATCCTTCATGAAAGTCTCTATCTTTGAATCTGCTTAGATAGGGTGGGGTCTGATGGGACATGGTCCCCAGCTCAGGCAGGTATAACCTGCCTCTTTCCCCAAAACAAAAGAAGAGATTATCTATGGTGCCTGCTTGTCCCCAGGCTTCTTCAGCTACCAGACAAACCAGTTCTGCAGCAAATTTAGGATTCCAGCAAGAAGTGTAGGTGGGAAACAGGCAGGCCAGGAAGACCTCTCTTATTAGTTTGAGATTCTCCTTCTGTACTGTGCAAAATGCAAATATAATACAGAGGCATATTTACCATGAGTGACAGAAATCATGTATGCAATGCTTCTTTCCTGTTATGTTGTTATACAGGCTAATTGTGTTTTTAGTTAGCCTTGTTATCTCTTTATAAAATAAATAAAAATATTGGAACTAAAAAGAACAAGCAGCAAAACCTCTGCAGAATCCCAGGGAAACAGGAGAAACAAAATATGTTGTATCCTTCCATCAAGCAAGAAGTGTAATCTGACAAGGGACAATATGGACCAGCACCAGAACCTGGGGATTGTCCATACATAGCCAGTATTTTTCTCTATGATTAACACTGGGCCTAATATTCAAAGAGCAGTCACCAAAGGGGCAATTCTATACCTGGGTGCATTCAATTAGGCACCTAGAAGGTGTGACTTAGGAGTCTATTCTATAAAGAAACAGAGGTGCCTGCTTTCCTTTATAGAATCCTAGCTATTCTGTAATGGTGCGCCCAAGTGGTATAGGGCCAGATTCTATATAAGGCGCATAAAATATCTGCATGGTAAACATTTCCGCCTAAGCATATTCTATAAGCGGTGCTTAGATTTAGGCATGATATATAGAATACGCTGAGTTGATAACCCAGTGCCTAAAACTACATGCCTCCATTTATGCCAACGAAATGTGGCATAAATCCCTGTGCATAGATTTACATGCACTGGGCCATATTCTATAACTATGTATGTAAATTTTGGAACGCACATCAAATGCTCGTTTCCCTGCCCATAACCACACCCCTTTTAAAGTGCGTGCATTAGAATTTAGGCGCAGTTCATTACAGAATACGCTTAGCAAGTTGTGTGCGTAAATTCTACTTATTGTCAATTAGTGCTCATTATTGCTTGTTAAATCCTATTATCAATGCTGATTAGCTTATTGTTATGGAATATGAATAGATTTCAGTGTGGAACATTAGGCACACTATGTAGAATACAGCAGATAGCATATAAATGAAAGGGGGCACCCCGGGGGTGAAGGGAGCATGGCTCTCAGTTACAAAGGTAAATTGAACAATACTGTAAGTTGCATGCAACCCTGCCGCATTTAAACACCACACTAATGCCAGCTCTAGGGCTGGTGTAACCATGAGCATGTGTATGTTAGGCGTGCCAATACTGGGCTACATTAGTATTCTAGAAAGAAGCCTACTAGAACAGGCTCTCACCACGCAGCATCAGGCACCCACTTATAACATTGCCCCATTGTACCTGGGTAGAGAGAAGCTATATAGATACTCAGCTGCTATCCTGATCGATATATGGTTTAATTTAGAACAGAGATAAACCACTTAGCAATATCGTATAAGTGCTGAACATCACCATTAAGCATAGTGAGCACTCTTCACAAATATATCCATCACTGCTGCCTATCTGGATAGCAACCCTGAATATGTATAATTATTAAAATGCTAGTATTTAAAAAAATAAGCTTGCCATCTCAGCCAAATATTGAGACAACTATGTTCCAAATTTGTCCTTACATCTTAACCACTCTTGGGTAATTGAGTGTATTTTAGTCATTTGCACAGGGGTGTGGCCACATATACCTGTAAAACACCTTTTATAGAATAGTGACTAGTAGAATGTACAGCTTGTTCCTGGCTGGGGAGTGTGCACAGGGTGGAGTCTGGGCAGAGCATGGGCGGAGTACACAAGTGCACACGTAGATTATAAAATACTGGAACTTACACTCGTGCATGGCTGATATTGGTGCGGACACTTTTAAAAATTTTATTAATTTATTGGGATTTATTAACTGTGCCTCTATAAAGAGAGTCACCCAAGACAGTGCAGAGCAGGTACAATTTAACATAACACTTACAATTTTGTTAACAGCATAACAATAATAAAATGACCAAATATAAACATAAAGAAATCAATGAGGTAAGCTTGGAATGGCAAATTGAAATCTAGTAATAGGACTAACATGAAATAGTATCAGAAATATACACATTAACAGCTCTGCATAAACATCATATAACAGAAATATGATAAATGTCAGTACAATACAAGCAATACCATAAAAGCATGGTAAAACATTTAAATAACATAGATATGATACAGTGTCAGCTTAATATCAATGAAACATTTTACTATGTAGCCAGGGGTCAAGTGCAGATAAATAGATGGGGACAAGATGGTAGTACATAGCCAATTGGGATAAATAGATGGGTGGCTAAACTGAAGGCAAATTATATGAACAATTTAATATGATATGAGGAACTGGTTTGCAGCAAGGTAGTTCAAGTGCAGAGTGAGTGTATAGTCAGTCACCACATATATTAAGTACATAAGTATTGCCATACTGGGAAAGACCAAAGGTTCTTCGAGCCCAGCATCCTGTTTCCAACAGTGGCCAATCCAGGTCACAAATACACGGCAAGATCCCAAAAATGTACAAAACATTTTATACTGCTTATCCCAGAAATAGTGGATTTTCCCCAAGTCCATTTAATAACGGTCTATGGACTTTTCCTTTAGGAAGCCGTCCAACCCTTTTTAAAACTCCGCTAAGCTAACCGCCTTTACCACATTCTCTGACAACGAATTCCAGAGTTTAATCACACGTTGAGTGAAGAAATATTTTCTCTGATTCGTTTTAAATTTACTACATTGTAGCTTCATCGCATGCCTCCTAGTCCTGGTATTTTTGGAAAGCGTGAACAGACGCTTCACATCTACCCGTTAGTACATAAGTACATAAGTAATGCCATACTGGGAAAAGACTAAGGGTCCATCGAGCCCAGCATCTTGTCCACGACAGCGGCCAATCCAGGCCAAGGGCACCTGGCAAGCGTCCCAAACGTACAAACATTCTATACATGTTATTCCTGGGATTTTGGATATTTCCAAGTCCGTTTAGTAGCGGTTTATGGACTTGTCCTTTAGGAAACCGTCCAACCCCTTTTTAAACTCTGCCAAGCTAACCACCTTTACCACATTTTCCGGCAATGAATTCCAGAGTTTAATTACATGTTGGGTGAAGAAAGATTTTCTCCGATTTGTTTTAAATTTACTACACTGTAGTTTCATCGCATGCCCCCTAGTCCTAGTATTTTTGGAAAGCATGAACAGACGCTTCACATCCACCTGTTCCACTCCACTCATTATTTTATATACCTCTATCATGTCTCCCCTCAGCCGTCACTTCTCCAAGCTGAATAGCCCTAGCCTCCTTAGTCTTTCTTCATAGGGAAGTCGTCCCATCCCCGCTATCATTTTAGTCGCCCTTCGCTGCACCTTTTCCAATTGTACTATATCTTTCTTGAGATGCGGTGACCAGAATTGAACACAATACTCAAGGTGCGGTCGCACCATGGAGCGATACAACGGCATTATAACATCCTCACACCTGTTTTCCATACCTTTCCTAATAATACCCAACATTCTATTCGCTTTCCTAGCCGCAGCAGCACACTGAGCAGAAGGTTTCAGTGTGTTATCGACGACGACACCCAGATCACTTTCTTGGTCCGTAACTCCTAATGTGGAACCTTGCATGATGTAGCTATAATTCGGGTTCTTTTTTCCCACATGCATCACCTTGCACTTGCTCACATTAAACGTCATCTGCCATTTAGCCGCCCAGTCTCCCAGTCTCGTAAGGTCCTCTTGTAATTTTTCACAATCCTGTCGCGAGTTAACGACTTTGAATAACTTTGTGTCATCAGCAAATTTAATTACCTCGCTAGTTACTCCCATCTCTAAATCATTTATAAATATATTAAAAAGCAGCGGTCCTAGCACAGACCCCTGAGGAACCCCACTAACTACCCTTCTCCATTGTGAATACTGCCCATTTAACCCCACTCTCTGTTTCCTATCCTTCAACCAGTTTTTAATCCACAATAGGACATTTCCTCCTATCCCATGACCCTCCAATTTCCTCTGTAGCCTTTCATGAGGTACCTTGTCAAACGCCTTTTGAAAATCCAGATACACAATATCAACCGGCTCCCCTTTGTCCACATGTTTGTTTACTCCTTCAAAGAATTGAAGTAAATTGGTCAGGCAAGATTTCCCCACACAAAAGCCGTGCTGACTCGGTCTGATTAATCCATGTCCTCGGATGTGCTCTGTAATTTTGTTTTTAATAATAGCCTCTACCATTTTCCCCGGCACCGACGTCAGACTCACCGGTCTATAATTTCCCGGATCTCCCCTGGAACCTTTTTTAAAAATGGGCGTTACATTGGCCACCCTCCAATCTTCCAGTACCACGCTCGATTTTAAGGATAAATTGCATATCACTAACAGTAGCTCCACAAGCTCATTTTTCAGTTCTATCAGTACTCTAGGATGAATACCATCCGGTCCAGGAGATTTGCTACTCTTTAGTTTGCCAAACTGCCCCATTACGTCCTCCAGGTTTACTGTGAAGTCAGTAAGTTTCTCCGACTCGTCCGCTTGAAATACCATTTCCGACACCGGTATCCCACCCAAATCTTCCTCGGTGAAGACCGAAGCAAAGAATTCATTCAGTCTCTCCGCTACGTCTTTGTCTTCCTTGATCGCCCCTTTTACCCCTCGGTCATCCAGCGGCCCAACCGATTCTTTTGCCGGCTTCCTGCTTTTAATATACCGAAAAAAATGTTTACTATGTTTTTTTGCCTCTAATGCTATCTTTTTTTCGTAATCCCTCTTGGCCTTCTTTATCTGCGCCTTGCATTTGCTTTGACACTCCTTATGCTACTTTTTGTTATTTTCACACGGTTCCTTCTTCCATTTTCTGAAGGCGTTTCTTTTAGCCCTAATAGCTTCCTTCACTTCACTTTTCAACCAGGCCGGCTGTCTTTTGGAGTTCCGTCTTTCTTTTCTAATTCGCGGAATATGTATGACCTGGGCTTCCAGGATGGTATTTTTGAACAGCGTCCACGCCTGTTGTACAATTTTTACTCTCTCAGTTGCCCCCCTAAGTTTTTTTTTTACCGTTCTTCTCATTTTATCATAGTCTCCTTTTTTAAAGTTAAACGCTAACGTATTTCACTTTCTGTGTACAGTTACTTCAAGGTCGATATCAAAACTGATCATATTATGGTCACTGTTATCAAGCGGGCCCAGTACCATAACGTCCCTCACCAGATCATGCGCTCCACTAAGAACCAAGTCTAGAATTTTTCCTTCTCTTGTCGGCTCCTGCACCAGTTGCTCCATAAAGCTGTCCTTGATTTCATCAAGGAATTGTATCTCCACTCATTATTTTATAGACCTGTATCATATCTCCCCTCAGCCGCCTTTTCTCCAAGCTGAAGAGCCCTAGCCGCTTTAGCCTTTCCTCATAGGGAAGTCGTCCCATCCCCTTTATCATTTTTGTCGCCCCTCTCTGCACCTTTACTAATTCCACTATATCTTTTTTGAGATGCGGCAACCAGAATTGAACAGTATTCGAGGTGCGGTCACACCATGGAGCGATACAAAGGCATTATAACATCCTCATTTTTGTTTTCCATTCCTTTCCTAATAATACCTAACATTCTATTTGCTTTCTTAGCCGCAGCAGCACACTAAGCAGAAGGCTTCAACGCATCATCAATGACGACACCTAGATCCCTTTCTTGGTCCGCGACTCCTAATGTGGAACCTTGTATGACGTAGCTATAATTCAGGTTCCTCTTTCCCACATGCATCACTTTGCACTTGCTCACATTAAATGTCATCTGCCATTTAGACGCCCAGTCTCCCAGTCTCGTAAGGCCCTCTTGTAATTTTTCACAATCCTCCCGCGATTTAACGACTTTGAATAACTTTGTGTCATCAGCAAATTTACTTACCTCACTAGTTACTCCCATCTCTAGGTCATTTATAAATATGTTAAAAAGCAGCGGTCCCAGCACAGAGCCCTGGGGAGCCCCACTAACTACCCTTCTCCATTGAGAATACTGACCATGTAACCCTACTCTCTGTTTTCTATCTTTTAACCAGTTTTTAATCCACAATAGAACACTACATCCTATCCCATGACTCTCCAATTTCCTCTGGAGTCTTTCATGAGGTACTTTGTCAAACGCCTTCTGAAAATCCAGATACACAATATATATATATTTTTTTAAATCTTTTTATTAAGTTAACAGTTTTTCAGAACAAACATTAGCGCATGTTAACAATAGACTCCATACTTTATGCAGTACAAAACCCACATATCTCCCCCCTCCCACCCCTCTCAGGATAACGCAACCAAGGAAATACACATTGTTTTGCCACAGAAGTCACCGAATACAAACATCAGCCTGTAAGCTCCCGCCACTCTACATAAGTAGACCAGGTTTTAAGAAATCTCATCATTCCTCCTCTTCGCAAAGCAGTTAATTTATCCATCATACAACAGTAGTCCACCTTGGTAAGTACTTGGTCCACAGTGGGTAGTATTTGTTGTTTCCAATATTTTGCAATTAAAGTCGTGGCTGCTGTAACAATATAGCGTACAAGTGCAGAGCAGGAGCCTTTACCCTCTTTTACAACTACATTCAACAGACATAAGCCAGAATCAAACTTTATCCCCGGCCCCATCCCGCTCTGCAGTCTGGATTGTAAGTCCTGCCAGAACTGCTGTATCATTGGGCACTCCCACCAGATATGCCAAAATGTACCTTCTGCCCCGCACTTACGCCAGCAAGCTGCCGATCCATTTTTAAAAATACGGACAAGTCGGCTAGGGGTCATATACCATTGATACATCATTTTATACCCATTTTCCAGTAAAGGGGTAGCTACTGAAAATGCCAATAGACGTTTAAATATTCTTTTCCAAACCAGTGGATCATATGTGGTACCCAGTAAAGTCTCCCATTTCTTAATGTATTTGCCCAGTGGTTGTGTCTTATGCAGCATAGCTCTGTAAATTCGGGATATCCCCCCTTTACCTTCCCCTGATCTCATGGCTAACTCAAGCTCTGTGTCTGCAAGGGATAATTCCTCTCTCGCTTTTCTCTGTATAAAGTCTCTAATCTGCATATAAGAGAAGTAGTCTTTGTCCCCTAATCCAAATTCCTCCTGGAGTGTGTGAAATGAATGGCACTTCCCATCTTCCCATATTTGGCCCAGCAAACGCAGCGAAGCTGCTGACCACTGTCTATATACCCCATCTGCCCGACCTGGAATAAAGTCGGTTGCAAAGATGATAGGGGTCATCACATGGTATTTACGTCCCGGGAACCAAGCCGCTCTACATCTAACCCACTCCCCCAGGATCACCCCCATCGAACCTCGTATTCCAGAGATAAGGCTTCGCAGGAGCGGCAAGGGGAGCCATGCCACAGCCCATAATGGCACCCCTTTTAAGCCCCATTGCGCATCATAGGTCCATAACTTGGTTGGGCCTCTCTGTACCGTGGACAGCATCTGAAATAGGGCAGCTTTATAATATAAGCTAAAATTAGGGACTCCCATACCCCCATCTTTCCGTAGTTGAAAGAGGACACTACGAGCCACTCGGGGTGGTCTTCTACGCCAGATAAAGGAAAACACTTTCTTATGCAGTGTGTGAAAAAATGTATATGGTATATGAACTGTCACCGCCATAAAAAGATACAGAAGTTTGGGGAGTAGTGTCATCTTAACCGCTGCTATTCTACCCATCCATGACATATGTAGCCCTCCCCATCTGTCCAACTCTTGCAAAAGTTCGCGTAGTTTAGGTAGAAAGTTTTCCCGAAATAGGTCCCCAGTGTCTGGTGTTAAATTAACCCCCAAATATCTAATATACTGAGGTGACCAGAGAAAATGGAAGGAGGCTTGTAACTGCTCCTGTAACTCATTCGAGCATTGTATGGGCATGATCTCAGACTTTTGCATATTAATTTTGAGACCAGCCACCTGACCACATCCCTGAATTATCTGCATCACAGCTTGCAATGATTTCTCAGGCTGCGTCAGTGTCAACAATATATCATCTGCATAAAGCAGTAGCTTGGTTTCATGCCTCCCTATTCTAATACCTTGTACTGTAGCGTCTGCTCGGATCAAAATTGCTAGTGGCTCCATGGCTAGTGCGAACAGTAATGGGGAGAGGGCACAACCCTGTCTTGTACCTCTAAACAATTCAAAAGGCTCCGTTGTCGTGTCATTAATTCGCAGCTGACTCATCGGCTGTTGATAGAGCGCTGTGACCCAGTTTAAGTATTGCCCACCAATTCCAACCTTCCGTAACAGTTCAAACAGAAAGGGCCACAGCACCCTATCAAACGCCTTTTCGGCTTCCAATGACACAAACACTGCCGGGTGTCCCATTTGTTTGATTCTATCCAATAGGTGCTGCACCCGCCTAGTGTTATCAAAGGTCTGCCTATTAGCTATGAACCCGGCCTGGTCTTCATGAACCAAGTATGGGAGCACTTTCTGCATCCGGGCGGCCAAGATGGTGGTCAAAATTTTATAATCAGTCCCCAGCAGGGAGATTGGCCGATACGAGCCACAATTTTGCGGGTCTTTATGTGGTTTTAGTAATAAGACCACCTCTGCCAGGCGCCAAGATCTTGGGAGCCCGGTGTCAGCCTGTATAGCATTAAATACTCTAAGTAAAATTGGTGCCAATAACGAGCTAAAATATTTGTAGAAGCGGTTATTGTACCCATCTGCTCCTGGGGATTTTCCACTAGGCAAACCCTTGATTGCTGATGTCACCTCCTCTAGCTCTATAGGGGCAGATAGCATCTCATAATCATTCCCCCTCAGCCTCGGCATATCTATGTTACTCAAGTAGGTCCGAAGTACCTCCTCCGCTACCCCCCCATCAGCTCTATAGAGCCTCTGATAGTATTCCGCAAAAAGTCTCTTAACATCTGCCGGTTGATCCCAAATCCGCCCATCCTCCGTTCTCACTCTACTAATGACATTCCTTTGCCTTAGCTGTCATAATTTATATGCTAATATTTTACTGGCTTTGTTATTGAATTCATAAAATTCCTGTTGTGTCCTCTGCATCTGTTCTTTAATAATCTTGAGGTCTAAGTCCAGCAATTGCACCCTAGCTCTATGTAGTTCCGCTTGCTGGCTCGGGGAGGCCTGATTCTGTTTGGCTAATGGTTCTAACTGTTGTATTGTTTGTCTCAGAGCTGTTTCTTTTTCTCTGTGATCTTTCTGTAAAAAGGCTTGCATTGAGATCAAAGACCCCCTGATCACTACCTTCAGGCTTTCCCATAGAATCTCTGGTGCTATGCCCGGGACATCATTGAATTGCAGAAACTCCCTGATCTCTCCTGCGAGTTTCTGTACATTTTTTGGATCGTCTAACACTCTATCAGGGAACTGCCACTTCATCTGTCTATCTTTTACTGGGAATCCCCGGAGAGTTATAGAAAGAGGGGCGTGATCCGACCATACTCTTGTATGTATTTCTGAGGATTCCACCTGCATAGCCACGCCCGCGCTTCCCATCCACATATCTATTCTCGAATAAGAGTCATGAGGAGCAGAGAAGCAGGTATAGTCCCTCTCTCCCCTATGTAACACCCTCCAAATATCCACCAGGCCCCACTGATTTAAGAACTGAAGCAAATTATCACGGTCTGATTGCGCATAATTCGCTGTCCCACTCGAGTTATCTAAGGAAGGGTCCATCGTCAAATTAAAGTCCCCACCAAGCAAAAGCTCCCCTTGCACACAACGCGACAGTTGAGCACCCAGTGTATCAAAAAAAGCTCCCTGCGCGTGATTCGGGGCATAGATGTTAACTAATGTATAGGTATGACCCCCAAGATTCCCCACCACGATCACAAACCTGCCCCCTATATCTTTCTTAACCGTTTGTATTTCCCATTGTTGCCCTTGTTTAAATAGTATCCCCACACCCGCTGTCTTTGCTGGCTGCCTATTAGATGCCAAGTATTGATGTGGGTATCTAGGGTGCTGCAGCAAATGTTCATGCCAGGGTAGCAGGTGTGTCTCCTGTATAAAGAGAACCTCAGCCTTCACCCTCAGCGCCTCTCGAAAAAGCCTCCTACATTTGAAAGGAGAGTTAAGACCTCGCACATTGAGAGATAAGCATATGAACCCAGTCATGGTGGATCCTTATCAGCAACTCTATCGTCCTTCCTCATGGTCCATTTCAATTTATCAGAACAATGTGTAGTGCTATCAGTTTCCTGAGAAATCCCCGGATCCCACCCCCCTCCCTCCTCCCTTCCCCTATCCTTATTTAACCGATGGGAAAACTGTATCCCACCTCCAAAATTAGGAGAACGGTGACTACCCACACGCCAGTAGATGTCCCGACTATCCCATATACTTGTATATAACCACATTATTATCGCCCTTACTTTCCCCATACATATCAACACGTGAGCACACAAATCACATCAACCAAACCTGGAGCCTCAATGTTCATAGTACAACAGTCAAGTTATATTAGGACGTGATGATGTCAACTGCTTATCAGATTGTTGTCTAGTGAGGCGCCCCTTGCCTCTCGCCACTCTCGTCCAGCGTTGTCTTATCGGGCGTGCATCCCCCTCCGCTCTGGCCTGCTCCTCCGGGGCCCTCCGGGGTGCCTCTACTTCTGGCCATCTTTCCCGAGCTTCCTCCGCAGTAGCAACCCGATGCCATGTTCCCTCTTGGTTGTATGTCAAAGCAAAAGGGTGCTGCCATCTGTAGGGTATTCCTTTATCTCGCAGGTATCTGGTGAAGTTCCGCATCTCCGCCCGTCGTTTTAATGTGGAGGGGGCAAGATCTTGATAGATTTCAATCGGGAAGGATTCCCAGTGCACCACTTCCAATTTCCGTGCCTTAAGAAGAATTGCTTCCTTCGTTTTGTACTCCGAGAAACATGCGATAATGTCCCGAGGCACATTAGCTTTCGTGCGTGCCAGCACTCTATGCGCTCTGTCAATTTTAATCATGGAGGGGGTCACTTCTTGCCCCTCTTCAGATAGCAACATACTCGCAATTTGCTGTGTGACCTGTTCACAATTCACATAATCAGCTTGCTCCGGTATGCCTCTAATACGGAGATTAGATCTCCTCCCCCAATTTTCTAGGTCTTCCACCTTCTCGTTCAGAGACCTACACATGGCCTGTTGCGCCTCCAGCATAAGCTCGATGGAGCTCAGGGCTTCCTGCTGACTCTCCATTTGCTCATCTAACTCCTCCACGCGATGTCCCATCTCGGAGACCTCGCCCCGGAGATCTGCTGCTAGGGTCGCGAAATCTTCGCGAACCCCTTTAATGTCCGCTCGGATCACCTCCAGCAGTGCCCAGAAATCTTTTGCAGAGAGTTCCCCCTCCACCGCAATATTCTCTGGGGATCTATCACTTCGGGCCTTGTCAGCTTTCCCGCGCTCTTCTGCGGGCGCCATCTTGTCCGCCATCTGCAGCGGCCGGTAAGAGAAATCTTTTAAAGATTTACGGGGTCCAGACGCCTCTTTGCCTGCCATCCCCGTGCTCCGCTGCTCCTCTAATGCTTGCTATATCAGTCCGTGTGCTCCGAGCTCACCATCCTCGGTTATATATTATCGATCTTCGCTACTGGCGTGCGGAGCTGTTCTCTCACACCGCCATAGCTCAGCGTGACGTCACCGCTCTCCCCCAGATACACAATATTAACTGGCTCCCCTTTATCCACGTTTGTTCACCCCTTCAAAGAAATGTAGTAGATTGGTGAGGCAAGATTTCCCTTCACTAAATCCATGTTGACTTTGTCTCATTAATCCATGCTTTTGAATATGCTCTGTAATTTTGTTTTTAATAATAGTCTACTATTTTATCCGGCACCGACGTCAGACTCACCAGTCTATAATTTCCCGGATCTCCTCTGGAACCTTTTTTAAAAATCGGCATTACATTGGCCACCCTCCAATCTTCCCGTACCACCACGCTTGATTTTAAGGCTAAATTACATATTTCTAACAATAGCTCCGCAAGCTCATTTTTCAGTTCTATCAGTACTCTGGGCTTAGGAGAAGATTCAGGCTTTCATCTGCTTCCTGAAGTAGAGGTAGTCTCAAGATAGACATAGCCTCTCTTACATCTACCCTAGGCCTGGTGTAACTATCCATGCCTGACACTTACATTAGTATTTTAGAAAGAAAAGTAGATGCCATCTTATCCTCTTATCCTAGGCGGCCTGTTATAAAATTATCCTCTTTGGCAACACAAATACAGATTGTCATAGTAACACAGTAATGTGAACAGATAAACATATACCGAAAAGAGAAGTTACTGCAGGTTACCCAGTATTTATTTTTTTATTGTTTTATTTGTAGCATTTGTATCCCACATTTTCCCACCAATTTGCAGGCTCAATGTGGCTTACATTTGCCGTAGTGGCAGTTGCCATTTCCGGTTAACAGAATTACAAATGGTTTTGCATTGAGGTGCGTACATACATGGTAAAGAATAATACATTATGGTATTGCATATAGGTTCCTGAGTAATAGATTAGATTATAACATATGTTAGGTCATCAATTATAGAGAGATCGTTATCGACATAAGGATTAGAGTGGTATTGCATTGAGGTGCTTACATACATGGTAAAGAAGAATACATTATGGTATTGCATATAGGTTCCTGAGTAATAGATTAGATTATAACATATGTTAGGTCATCAATTATAGAGAGATCGTTATCGACATAAGGATTAGAGTGGTATTGCATTGAGGTGCGTACATACATGGTAAAGAAGAATACGTTATGGTATTGCATATAAGTTCCTGAGTAATAGATTGGATTGTAACCTATGTTAGGTCATCAATTATAGAGAAATCATTTTCGACATTAGGAATTAAAGTGTTAGTGCTTGTTCATTAATAGCAATGAGGTTATTCAGTCAGGTGATAAGAATTCGGTTCTGTCTAGTTCATGATCACTCTTATTATTTAGTAATTAGGATGGTTGTTTATGGTATGCCTTCTTGAACAGGTCAGTTTTCAGTAGCCTTCGGAAGATAGCTAGGTCTTGCGTTGTTTTTTATGGCCTGTGGGTCAGACGTGGCCCACTGAGTTCATTTTTCCAGCCTACTCTGCTCTTCCTGCCTCCAGCTGAACGTGGTCATGGAAGGCATTTGCTTTTTTCAAGCATGGTAGCCAGATCGGTAGCAGGGCAGGGAGGTTTCCAGTTTCACCAGCCTTCTGGGTTAATTGAATGTCCTATGTGGCCATTTCTCTTTAAATTCTGGATACCCTGCCCCAGGTCAGCTCTTATGCCACCATGTGTGCACATTTGACCATGTTTGCCAGCTTCTAATTCACTTACCTTGGTGTAAATACCGGTGCTTAAGTTAGGCATGGAGCAGGTGTATTCTATAACTATAACTGTGCATATAGATTTTCAGAATGCTCATGGTCCGCCCATTCCAAAGTATCTCACTGTATTTTGGTTTTGAGCGTTTCTATCTTTTGAAGGAACCATTGTGTGGAGATTTTCTCTGTTCGACGATTAATCTTGGAATACGCATTGTATGATATTTTCCTAGACCCCTGATGCAGGCCATTTAGGCCAAAACACGAGTCGTGTTGGGTCTCCCCTTATGTTTTAGAAGAACCTTTAATAAAGACTATTTTGGACACTATCTGTGAGAGGATCTTTTCCTTTGCTCTGCTGTTTAAAGCTTGGTGCTTTTTACTCAAGTGGAACAATTTGCCTTCTTTGGACTGTCAATATTCTGAATAAGAGCATAAGAATAGATCCAAGATGGCGTCTACCTGAGCAGACATGCGGTTAGCTCTCCCTTACCTCCATTGTAGTTTGCTCACGGAGATTCGCGGACCGGAATGGGAAAGCGAAAAGGCAAAACCAATGTTCCTATCTCTGCAGGCAGGGTGGAGCCAGCTCCGCTGAGGCAGATGACTCTGGGAGAAATGGGACTTCTAACGCCGGGAGCTGGCGGATTCGCTATGAGTGGTCCAGGTAATCTTACAGACCAGAGCGCCGAGGGAGTTTCATTGAGTCCTCCCTTGCAAGCTGTACCTCCACCACCAGGAGAGAGAAGGGATGCAGCGGTGGAACAGAGCGCAGAGTCCGGAAATCGGTCCCCTGCGCTGGTTTGTGGAGACCCCGCTGCTTCCTCAACTCCAGAAGGAACATTGATACAGACGAGTATCTTGCCTGAAATGAATCTGAGCGTACCTCAAGTGATGCCTGGAGAACTGAGAAGACCTTCAGCTATTACCCTAGATGTTTTATGGGAAGCGATGCAAGGCCTAAATTCCAGCATAAAATAGATTGCCCGAATACTAACGGGAGAATTGGCAGAAGTAAAGCAAACTCAAATAGGTATTTCCACTAAAATTGCACAGCATACAACTAAACTGGATGCCTTGGATACTGATCTTAAAGCTGTGAAAGTTTCAACAGAAGTTTTGATGAAAAATGTTAATTTCCAGCAACGTAAAATAGATTTTCTTGAAAATCAAATCAGAATTAATAACTTACGTTTTCTTAATTTTCCAAAATCCCCACTTATCCCAGCACTAGAAATGTTGAGAAAGTATGTTAAAGAGATACTGGGGATCCCCTCTGAGGGATTCCCACCTATTATTAGAGCGCAATATATTTCTGGTGCGGGAAGGGGTGATATTCCTCAGAATTTTCAAGCTGCTGGAAACTTGACTGATTTTCTAGAAAGTTCTATTGAGGAAATAACTGAGAGAACTACATTGCTTGTTACATTTGCTCTACAAACTGATCGTAATAATATACTGAGACTTTATTTTCGCCATATGAACTCCACTTTTTTGGGTTCAAAAATACAGATTTTTCCCCGACTTTTCCAAGGACACCCAGAGAAGAAGAAAAGCATTTTTGTTAGTAAAAGAAAGAGTTTCTCGTATAGGAGGAACTTTTCAACTGAGGTTTCCTTGTAAATGTCTTATTTCCATTAATTCTACATCATATATTTTCTTTGACCCAAAAATGTTACAAGATTTTATTTCCTCTAAAGAATACTGTTGTAATAGGCATTGTATTGAGGCGTTTACTCGGCTGCGATTTTCCGTCACTTCTCTCTGTTCATAATAGCTGTTTATTCTTTGATTTGATAGTTTTATTTTCTAGATCTTGGATCAACATTTGTGGTCGATATAATGCATAATTGCTACGTTTGATTGATCTTTGGTATTCTTGTCTAGATCTAGTTTATGTTGTATTTGCATAAATGTAAATGTTAATAAAGTACAAATAAATAAAAAAAAGAGCATAAGAATAGCCATACTGGGTCAGACCAATGGTCCATCTAGCCTAGTATCCTGTTTTCAACCATGGCCAATCCAGGTCACAAGTACCTGGCAGAAACCCAACTAGTAGCAACATTCCATGCTATCAATCCTGGGGCAAGCAGTGGCTTTCCCCATGTCCATCTCAATAACAGACAATGGACTTTTCATCCAGGAACGTGTCCAAACATTTTTTAAACCCAGATACACTAACCGCCGTTACCACATCCTCCAGCAGCGAGTTTCAGAGCTTAACTATTCTATGAGTGAAAAAACTTTTCCTCCTATTTGTTTTAAAAAGTATTTCCGTGTAATGTCATTGAGTGTCCCCTGGTCTTTGTACTTTTTGAAAGAGTGAAAAATCGATTCACTTTTACCTGCTCTACACCACTCAGGATTTTATAGACCTCAATCACATTCCCCCTCAGCCATCTCTTTTCCAAGCTGTAGAGCCCTAACCCTTTAGCGTTTCCTCATATGGGAGGAGTTCCATCCCCCTATATCATTTTGGTCACTCTTCTCTGAACCTTTTCTAATTGCACTATACACTGGTGTACCTAGGTTGGCTGCCACCTGGGGCAGATTGCTGCTATGCCTCCACCCAGTGGCATAGCTAGGTGGGGCGCAGGGGGAGCGGTCGCTCCCCCAAACAGATTTTTAGAACAGATGGCGCCTAAGCACCAAATGCCTACAGTGCCAATGGCTTTCTCTGCCTCCTCCCCCCTACCGCGCGAGTCTTACACCTACTCCGAGTCCTGTCTGTTCCGCCTGCTCTCGCCCATCCGTGTGGTCACTCCCTCCGACACCGGCAATTCACATAGCCAGCCTTCTGCCAGCGTCGGGGCCTCTCCCTCAGACGTGTTCCACCTCTGCGGAAGACAGGAAGTTGCATTGAGGAGGCGGGACACGCCTGAGGAGAGGCCCTGATGCTGGCAGAAGGCTGGTTATGTGAATCACCGGTGTTGGAGGGAGAACGCCTCAGGGCTTTAAAAACAAGCGACCACACGGATGGGCGACAGCAGGCGGAAGAGACAGGACTCAGAGTAGGTGCAAGACTCGCGCAGGAGGGCAGTGAAAATCAGCACGACATAACACGTAGGGGGGGGGGGGGCGGCTGGAGAAGGGAGAAAGCTGCCCAAGAAGGTTTAATAGACAGGAGTGGAACTCATCCTATCTAGTCTGTTGTAAGCAGGCCAGGGAAGCCAGTTTGGTTAATCTGTTTCTATTTCCTCGCGCAGTTATCATTGCCGTTCACTTGAAACAAAACAAGCAAACTTATGAGCTACTGCATCCAACTCGTAATTTTTTATTGTTGGTCCATCTGTAACAAGTCTAAAGCAGTTTCAGTTGGATAGGCAGTGCCTTAAAAGCTGGAGGAGAAAAGAAATATCAATCAAATATCACTAAAACAGCTTAAAAAATTATTATAGCCGGTAGAAACCGCAGTTATAAACTACAGGTTGAGCTAATTTTTCTTCACTGTTCACTGATAGGGACACAGGGGCACTACTAGAAAGGGGGGTAAGGAGATAGGGACACAAAGAGGCACTACTGGAAGGGGGGAATGGGAATATGGGGAAAAGGGTGAGATGGGGAGAAACAGGTAATGCTGGAAAAAGGGGGAAGATGGGGACACAGGGCAATGTTAGAAAAAGGGAGAGATGGAGACACCAGGAGGGCAGATATTAGAAAAGGGGGCGATGAGGAGACCAAGTAGGCTTGTGCTGAAAAAGGGGGGAGATGGGGACACAGAAAGGGCAGATGCTGAACTTGGGGGTAGGATAGGGACAAGGGACACAGAAGGGAGATACTAGACAGGACAAATAGTGGTGCAGAGGAAAGAAGGCTGTTGCACTTGGCGACAGAAGAAATGTCAGATGGGCAAGAGACCCTGTGTCACATTTTCAAGGCGGAAACTAGGTTAGTGAGCCCTTGGGCCACTGCCATGGAGCAGCAGTGGCAGGCAAAACCACCCCACACCAGAGACAAGGCAGAACTCTGACAGGGACAGCTAGACTTCACCTGCATTTTACCGCCGTTCCTCAGGAGTTGAGCCCCTGGGTGCAGGCGGCTGGCAGGACTTACCGGACAGGGCAGGAACTGGATACCAACTTGGCTGAACAGGGACTGAGGGTCAGAGGGGAAAGGAATATACATGGGCAGCAAGGCAGGAAACTGGGCTAGGACTCACAGACAGACAATACTACACAAAGCAGGAAATGGACAAGCTAAAGGACAAGAACTGAAAGCTGCCAAGCAGCCACTGAAACAGGGTACAAATACTGACAGAAAAGAGTCAGGACTGAAAGCTGCAGAGCAGCCACTAAGCAAGAACACAGACAAACAGAAACTTGACCAGGAAGACAGACCAGAAACAAGACTAGGAAAATAAGCAATAAACCTAAACTTAAACTACACACAGACTAACTAGAACTGGACAAGAAACTCAAACAAGAAACAAGACTAGGCAGAAGTGCAACAAAGCACCAGCAAACCAGGGACCTTAGATGATGCAAAGGCAAACACAGAAGTTTCCAGCAGGTTAATAAAGCCCATCAGCTGCTGAAGTTCAGCTGCAGGAATCACAAGGCAGCTACGGGTGCTGTTCAGGCACAAACAAGAGAAGCAAGTCTGGCAGCCTGGAAGATCCGGACCGGACTAGGCTGAAGTCTGGAACGGGTGACAGTCCATAGCAGTCACCGGTTCTGGCCACCAGAGGGTGAGGTGAGCATAGACAAGGAAACATTCACATATGTGACACCCTGTAAAGGCAGAAGAAACGGAGAAAAACAGAAAAGAGACAGTGGGACCAAAGCAAATGAGAAAATAAATTGTTCAAACAGTAGAAAAAGGTATTTTATTTTAAATTTGATTTTAGGAATATGACAGTATTTAAAAATGCACATCCCCGCTGTCTTCAAATTAGCAACCCTGCAGGGGTCCGAGTGCACAGATTTTGATGGGTAGAATCAGGGACTGCAAATCCCACATGAATTTTGGATGTCAGTTCACACTAGGACTGGTTGAAAAATCTCCCTTCTGGAGCTCGATCACTTGGCAGCTCTATGTGCAGCTATTTCATAGTGGGGGCATAAAACGATGTAGAGAAGGGGACACTGCCAACAGATGTAGAGAAGGACAGGAAGAAGGCAAGAGGCGAGAGAAGAAATGGAAAGGCCAACCTGGAAAAGAATTTGTATGGCTGACTCGTGGAACATGGAAAAAAAAGACAACAAAGGTAGAAGAAAATTATTTTTATTTAATACTTTGTAAGGACTGAGATGTACCTGCTTTGTAAAAGGTACATTTTTTTCTATTTTATTTTGCAAAGTACAGGAGAAAATGCATTTCTTTTTTACCAGTATTGCACTGTTTATAGAGTCTGGCTTCCTTGGGCAGAGAGGAGGGGGGGTTTCTATTTCAATTTTTGTTGCTCTCTATTCTGTATTAGATTGGTAGCATGGAATGTTGTCACAATTTGGGTTTCCTGCCAGGTGCTTGTGACCTGAGTTGGCCACTGTTGCAAAAAGGATACTGAGCTAGATGGACCATTGGTTTGACCTAGTATGGCTACTCTTAAGTTATATAGATGTCGCGTTCTCGAGGGCCTTGGCATCCTGTCAGGTCCTCAAGGCAGGACTGGAGTTCGTGAGCCCTTGGGCCACTGCCGAGGAGCGGCAGCGGCAGGCAAGACCACCTTGGAACTGGATACCCCGAAGAGCAGTACTGGAACTCTGGACTGGAGTAGTACAAGGCAGGCAACTAGAACAGACGAAACAGGAACAGCTTCACCTGCACTTAGCCACCGTTCCTCCGGAGTTGAGCTCCGAAGTGCAGGTGGCCGGCAGGACTTGCAGGATAAGGCAGGAACTGAAGATCCAGAGGACCCACCCTGGATCTGGGATACACGAGGGAGACCAGACTAGGAACTAAACACAGACAGTGTGCTGCTGCACAGCCACTAGCAAGACCCAGAAGACAGACCAAGGAACACAAGGCGTACAGAAGCCTAGCAGGAGCAAGGACTAGGGCAGCATACACACTAGGCAGAATGGGGATCCGGGAATACCCACAGGGTAAACCCTCTAGCTAGGTGGAGACAGGATACAGGAATAACCACCCAGGAAATACACACTAGCTAGACAGATACAGGATATACACTCAGGATATACAAGCAGGGTAGGCACACAGGCTAGGCAAGGCAAGACTTCTAATATCCACTACCTACGTTCCTGTACCCGCTCTGCCGAACGCCTCTGGCGGAAATCTCGGGCCCTTGCTGATTTCTTACACTTTAAGTTCATGCTGACCTCCTTCCAATCTGCTCTTTTACGTGCCAAACAGGATTATTATATCCAACTGACCAACTCTCTTGGCTCTAATCCTCGACTTCTCTTCACCACATTGAACTCTCTCCTCAAGGTGCTCCCTCCCCCAACTCCCCCTTCATTATCTCCTCAGACCCTTGCTGAATTCTTTCACAACAAGGTTCAAAAGATAAACCTTTCTCTACCTCACCAGCTCTCCCTCCACTAGTCCGTTCCCCTCTCTCTCCTTCCCCTCATTCCCTTTCCTCCTTTCCTGAAGTTACTATTGAGGAAACTACACTTCTCCTTTCTTCCTCAAAATGTACCACCTGTTCCTCTGATCCCATTCCCACCCACCTTCTTAATGCCATCTCTCCTGCTCTTATTCCTTTTATCTGTCACATTCTCAACCTCTCACTTTCCACTGCGACTGTCCCTGCTGCCTTTAAACATGCTGTGGTCACACCTCTCCTTAAGAAGCCTTCACTCGACCCTACTTGTCCCTCTAATTACCGACCCATCTCCCTCCTTCCTTTTCTCTCCAAATTACTTGAGCGTGCTGTTCACCACCGCTGCCTTGATTTTCTCTCCTCACATGCTATTCTTGACCCACTACAATCTGGTTTTCACCCTCTCCACTCAACCGAAACTGCGCTTACTAAAGTCTCCAATGACCTATTACTGGCTAAATCCAGAGGTCAATATTCCATCCTCATTCTTCTTGATCTTTCCGCTGCTTTTGACACTGTCGATCACAGCATACTTCTCGATATCCTGTCCTCACTTGGATTCCAGGGCTCTGTCCTTTCCTGGTTCTCTTCCTACCTCTCCCTCCGTACCTTTAGTGTTCACTCTGGTGGATCCTCTTCTACTTCTATCCCTCTGCCTGTCGGCGTACCTTAGGGTTCTGTTCTTGGTCCCCTCCTTTTTTCTATCTACACTTCTTCCCTTGGTTCATTAATCTCATCCCATGGCTTTTCCTACCATCTCTATGCTGATGACTCCCAAATCTACCTTTCTACCCCTGATATCTCACCTTGCATCCAAACCAAAGTTTCAGCGTGCTTGTCTGACATTGCTGTCTGGATGTCTCAACGCCACCTGAAATTAAACATGACCAAAACCGAGCTTCTCATTTTCCCCCCCAAACCCACCTCCCCGCTCCCCCCGTTTTCTATTTCTGTTGATGGCTCTCTCATTCTCCCTGTCTCCTCAGCTCGAAACCTTGGGGTCATCTTTGACTCTTCTCTCTCCTTCTCTGCTCATATCCAGCAAATTGCCAAGACCTGTGGTTTCTTTCTTTACAACATCTGTAAAATCCGCCCCTTTCTTTCCGAGCACTCTACCAAAACCCTCATCAACACCCTTGTCACCTCTCGTTTAGACTACTGCAATCTGCTTCTTGCTGGCCTCCCACTTAGTCACCTCTCCCCTCTCCAGTCGGTTCAAAACTCTGCTGCCCGTCTTGTCTTCCGCCAGGGTCGCTTTACTCATACTACCCCTCTCCTCAAGACCCTTCACTGGCAACCTATCTGTTTTCGCATCCTGTTCAAACTTCTTCTACTAACCTATAAATGTACTCACTCTGCTGCTCCCCAGTATCTCTCCACACTCGTCCTTCCCTACACCCCTTCCCGTGCACTCCGCTCCATGGATAAATCCTTCTTATCTGTTCCCTTCTCCACTATTGCCAACTCCAGACTTCGCGCCTTCTGTCTCCCTGCACCCTACGCCTGGAATAAACTTCCTGAGCCCCTACGTCTTGCCCCATCCTTGGCCACCTTTAAATCTAGACTGAAAGCCCACCTCTTTAACATTGCTTTTGACTCGTAACCACTTGTAACCACTCGCCTCCACCTACCCTCCTCTCTTCCTTCCCGTTCACATTAATTGATTTGATTACTTTATTTATTTTTTGTCTATTAGATTGTAAGCTCTTTGAGCAGGGACTGTCTTTCTTCTATGTTTGTGCAGCGCTGCGTATGCCTTGTAGCGCTATAGAAATGCTAAATAGCAGTAGTAGTAGTAGTAGTATTGGTTTTGGGTGTCTTTTTGCAGGGGTTTGTGTTATTTCACAAAGTGTCTTGCCTTTTTTGAATGTAGGCTATGGGGCAAGGGCCACCTTTGGTGGCCTTTGTCACCCAAAATAAAAATGCTCAAGACTAGTGTTCTTCACATCCTGTAGAGTCACCTCACAAACAAAAGCCCATTTGATTTAAAGAAGGTGTCTAGCAGTGGAAGGAATGTGTGTGCTAGTCCTGAGGTGAGGGCCACGATTTGAATATTTTTACTTTGTAGTTAAGAAGACAGGTTGCCTGCTCTGGCCAGTCCAGGGACCTCTTCTACATCCTGCCTCCTGATGTAATTTACTGTTTCCTTGTAGGCAGGACACAACAGAGACAGCCTGTATTAATCCGTGCCTGCTACAGCCCCTGAGCAACAACACAGACACTGTTGTCTAGCTGATACCAACCGGCGCCTATTTTATAAAAGTTTGCTCCCCCTGAGATCAAAACCAGCCTACGCCTCTGCCTCCACCCCCCCCCTAGCGTATCAACCCCTCCCCCTGAAGCGCATCACCTACCTCCCCCTCCTCCAAAGCACATCATCATCTTTACCACCTGGGGGTGCACGGAGCAATCGCGCAGCTGTTGGCTCCGCCGGTCCCCTGCCCATCCCAGAACAGGAAGTAACATCAGAGGTGTCAGGGAACCGGCAGAGCCAACAGCCACGCAACTTCACCATGAACCCCCTTTCTGCCTGCACCTAGGGTGGACCGCCCCATCACCCCTGCCCTTGGTAAGTTAAAGGCACTATATCTTTTTTGAGATACGGTGACCAGAATTGAACACAATACTCAAGGTGAGGTCACATCATGGAGCGATACAGAGGCATTATAATATTCTTGGTCTTATTTTGCATCTCTTTCCTAATAATTCCTAGCATCCTGTTTGATTTTTTGACCGCCACCACACACTGGACAGAAAATGTCAGCTTATTGTCTACAATGACACCTAGATCTTTTTCTTGAGTGTTGATTCCTAAGGTGGATTCTAGCATCAGGTAACTATGATTTGGATTATTCTTCCCAATGTGAATCACTTTGCATTTCTCCACATTAAATTTCATATGCCATTTTGATGCCCAGTCTTCCAGTTTCCTAAGGTCTTGCAATTTTTCTCAATTTGCATGTGTTTTGACAACTTTGAGTAGTTTTGTGTTATCTGCAAATATAATCACCTCACTTCTCATTCCGATTTCCAGATCATTTATAAAAATGTTAAATAGCATTTGTCCTGGTACTGATCCCTGTGGCACTCTATTATTCACCCTCTTCCATTGAGAGAAATGACCATTGAACCCTATCCTCTGTCTTCTTTCCAATAACCAATACCTAATCCACAGAAGGACACAGTCTCTTATCCCTTGACTTTTTTCTCAGAAGTCTCAGATAGCTGGATAGCTGTTCAGGGACAAGAAACCTAATACAACCAATGGTACTAAGCCATGCAGACTACTGCAACGGAATCTATGCGGGATGTAAAGAACAACTCACAAAGAAACTCCAGACTGCTCAAAACACTGCAGCCAGGCTGATATTTGGAAAAACGCGATTCGAAAGTGCCAAATCCCTCTGAGAAAAACTGCACTGGCTTCCAATCAAAGAACATATTACCTTCAAAATCTGCAACCTGTTCCACAAAATTATCTATGGCGAAGTCCCAAGATACATGACAGACCTCATAGACATACCAAACAGAAATATAAGCGGATCATCTCGAACATGCCTAAACCTCCACTACCCAAACTGCAAAGTACTTAAATACAAAGCAACCTATGCATCCAGCTTCTCCTTTATAAGCACACAACTATGGAATGCACTGCCAAAAGCTGTGAAAACAACCTACTACCACCTAAACTTCAGGAAATCACTAAAAAACCTGTTCAAAAAGGCATACCCCACCGACCCAACATAAATGCCTACACTCTGCAACACAGCAAAACCAAAGCTCACAATGGACACGATCCAGCTTATAATCGAAAAAGAAAAACGCCTATATTTCGACCCAAATTGGGAGATGGGTGTTTTTCTCGCAAAGGCGCTCAAATCGGTATAATCAAAAGCCGATTTTGGGCGTTTCCAACTGCACTCCGTCGCGGAAACGAATAAAGTTGATGGGGGCGGGATGGAGGCATGGTGGAGGCGGGACTGGGGCGTGGTTATCAGGTGAGGAGAGATGGGCGTTTTTAGCTGATAATCGAAAAAAAAGGCATTTTGACCGCGATTTTGGGTCACTTTTTTTGGACCCTTTTTTCTCACAAACAAGTCCCAAAAAAGTGCCCCAGCTGTCCAGATGATCACTGGAGGGAATCGGGGATGACCTCCCCGGACTCCCCCAGTGGTCACTAACCCCCTCCCACCAAAAAAACCCTCACTTTAAAAACTTTTTTTCCAGCCTGTATGCCAGCCTCAAATGCCGTACCCACCTCCATGACAGCAGAATGTGTTTGATCCTGTCACAGCCTTTCCCTGGGTCAGATGTGGCTCTCGGGTGCAGTACAGGGTCACATCAGCATTGCATTGTGGTGGGTGTAGGGTATTGGGCTCCGGGATTTCATTAGCTTGTGTTACAGTCTCACGATGTTGGTAGTTGGTAGGCTCTTCTCCCATGGTGCTTTTCCCCCTGCCTACTGGGTCAGAGTGTGCCCTGTTGTGTTTCCTGTTGTAGTCCATGCGGTAGTGGCCATTTTTGTAAGCCAGTTTTAGTTCCCTTTCCTGTGTTAGCCACGTTAGAGAACTTAGTTCTTACCTTGAATGTGGCTGAAAGAGGGCATTGTACAGCATTCTGCCAGCTCTGACCTACTGCTCATCTCAGTACCAGGGAGACTCGTTGCCAGTGGGGCACAACCTCTGATCTGCAGTTAACTGTGAGTAAAGGCGGTTATTCCAATAAAGGACGTTTTTGGAGAGATTAGTCTTCAGGTGTCAACTGGTGTGCCAATGTTATATAGCAGCAACCAGTCCACTTTTAGTGGGTACCGCAGTGCACTTCAGCCAGGTGGCCCCAGGCCCATCTCCCCCCACCTGTAACACTTGTGCTGGTAAATGGGAGGCCTCCAAAACCCACTTTACCCACATGTAGGTGCCCCCTTCACCCCTAAGAGCTATGGTAGTGTTGTACATTTGTGGGTAGTGGGTTTTGGGGGAGAGGGGTTGGCAGCTCAGCACCCGTGGTAAGGGAGCTATGCATGTGGGAGCTTTTTCTGAAGTCCACCGCACTGACCTAGGGTGCCCAGTTGGTGTCCTGGCATATCAGGGGGGCCAGTGTACTACGAATCCTGGCCCCTCCCGTGACCAAATGGCTCGGATTAGGACGTTTTTGAGCTGGGCGTTTTTAGTTTCCATTATCGCTAAAAAAAACAAACGCCCAGCTCAAAAACGTCCATTTTTTCAAAAATACGGTTCAGCTCGCCCCTTCACGGACCCGTTCTCGGAGATAAACACCCATGGAGATAGGCGTTTGCGTTCGATTATGCCCCTCTATATAACCTTTCCTCTCTTCGTTCCCCATTGTACCTTAAACACATGTACCTTTATTCGACCACAACATCACCTTGTATTTGTTTCTCTTCTGGACTTGGCTAACGCCTTTACGGTACTATGTAAGCCACATTGAGCCTGCAAATAGGTGGGAAAATGTGGGATACAAATGTAACAAATGTGGGATACAAATGTAATAAACACAAACATACATCCTCACTGCTGAGAATAGCTACCACATGAATATAAAGCAAACATTGCATAAAAGTCCTCAGACTGCATCCACTAAGCTGGTATTAGCAGAATGGTGATGCTTGGCTCGAGTACTGCAGGTGGATTGCCTGCGCCAGGGCTGAGGTGCCTCCACTTATGTAGCTGTTGAAGTAAAAGCAGGCTCTGCCGCCTGCCACATTCCGGGATTCTTGCACTTTCACCAGGGTTTTAACCCAGTGCTGCTTGCCATTAAGGAGAAAAGATAACCAAAAGGGAAAGAGTCAACAATATCTGGAGGATATCAGTTATAGGGTGAAAGTCTCCACGCATTTGTAGAGTGACAGAAGACAAATCTTGAAAAAGCTAGATCTCCACTCCATGAAACGAGACTGGTCCCTTCCTGCATACTAGTCTAAAATTTCTGTCTTTTAAAGCATAAGATTGAAAACATACCACAATGTCTCAAGGCTTATTATTTCTGGAAGTCCCCAATTATCTGTGTGCATGCTCCACAATAATGTCACCCATACCCACCAGAGCAAGGGAAGTAAAATCATGTTATCCATTAGAATTCGATGACTAATAGCTTGAACCAGCCCCACACAATCTTTCTCCCCTGTCAGTTCTGGGAGACCCCGGAAACATAGATTAGAGCGCTAGGCTCTATTCTCCAAATCATCATTTGTCCCTAATAGCACATCTTTGGTATCCAGACGCACTGAAAATGATGTAAGTTAGGAGGAATGGTTTTCAATAGTATTTTCAGCTTCCTCTACACATGTGCCCAGGTCCTCCATTCCGTCATGCAGATCCTGAATAAGAGCCTTCAGTTCTACAGCGCGTTCTACGGTATTCTTTTTCATTGCTTCTTTCAGCTCTGTCAGCATCTGTTTTAAATCCTGCTTAGTGAGTGGGGTGCAGTGGACACTCTTGAGTCCGATTGCATAGAGTCAAGCTCATTGGGGGGCGAATCCATACCTTCCATCAAGGGTGCATACATATTAGGCCCCACGCCGGCACCGCCATGTTCCTCACATGGCTGCATAGTGAAATACTGCTTTATTTCGCTGGGACGGTGTCAAGACATTCCCATTGCATATTGTCCAATTGCGCACACCCACCAAACGTTGTGTCACCACTGGGAGATTCAGTAGCAGCGGAGATATGCTGATTACTCAGAGAAAACCTGGGGAGCACAATCGGAGCTTCAAGGTAATGCCGCCATCGCTCAGATGACTTCACCAGAAGTTAGTCAAGTAATTTTATTTGGTTTAAAAAATTTTTTTTCCCATTATTGTTTGGGTTTCTTCTTTTTGTAAGTCAAATAGGACCTATATAAGGATATTGCGACTAAGCCCTATATTACATTAGCTAACTGGGTAAAGTAGCCTTGCTGCTTTCTTGTTTTTATCCAGTTAGTGGTCTGAATATGACAGCTAACTGGATAACCTGCATCTCTGCCCACAGACCACCCTGGCACAATCTGGTCACTGCTGCTGAACATCCTTCTCAAGGGCACTTATCTGGTTAGCAACACCTCTAACCAGTAAGTGTCTTTGAAAATCTACCCCTAAATATAGAGTGTATAAACATGTAATAAGGCGTGAAGGTCACAGTGCACAAAGCTGCCTTCAACATGGTGCCCTGCACCCATGTGCCCATGCCCCAGCTGGGGGGAGGATAAGCTGGAAACAATCAGGGAGCCCTGGTGGCTGGAAAAGAGTTTTCATGCCAAAGCAGGGCTCCCTGCTGGGAAGGGAGGTGCCAGAGGCATGGGCTTAAAAGCCCACAGTTTACCTAAAGAGCCCTCTTTGTCCCTGAGGACTCCAATGAGAGCAGCATACCCTCCCCCCCCCCCCCCCCAACCCTTGCTTCAAAATCCTGTTTCTTTTATTCTATGCATGTCACAGCTTGGAGGGTAGGAATACCCTAGCCTGGGTGATTGGAGAAGTACTATTTTCATCAAGTTATGGCTTGGTGTAGAAGGGTTTACTGCAATTTCCTGTGTGGTGGGAGCATCCTGGGTACATCATATAGTGCGTTGGTCAGTCCTGCTTATAGTGGCAGACTGGGATGCGCTATTTGTAGTTTTTAAGAGCTGGCTCAGATATCCTGTTTTGGTTGTTTGTTTTAATAAAGGGGAAATGGAAATGGGACTTGATATACCACCTTCCTGTGGTTTTTGCAACTACATTCAAAGCGGTTTACATAGTATACACAGGTATGTCAATTGTTCAGCGCTGCGTGCGTCTGGTAGCGCTATATAAATGCTAATAGTAGTAGTAATACTTATTTGTACCTGGGGCAATGGAGGGTTAAGTGACTTGCCCAGAGTCACAAGGAGCTGCAGTGGAATCTAACCCAGTTCCCTAGGATCAAAGTCCCCTGCAGAACTACTAGGCTACTCCTCCACTCAAAAACAAAGCTGCGGCCAAGTTGTTCCCATTTAATTAACTAGCAGTCTTATTTTCAAAAGTGATGGACACCCAGGTTTTGACCCAAATCGGGAGATAGGTGCCCATCTCGCAAAGGCGCCCAAATCGGTATAATCGAAAGCCGATTTTGGGCATCTTCAACTGCACTCCGTCGTGGGAATGAACAAAGTTGATGGGGGCATGTCAGAGGAGTGGTGAAGGCGGGACTGGGGTGTATTTATCGGCTGAGGAGAGATGGGTGCCTTCGGCTGATAATCAAAAAAAGAAATGCGTTTTTAGCGCGAATTTAGGTCACTTTTTTTGGACCCTTTTTTTTCACGAACAAGTCCCAAAAAACTGCCCTAAATGATCAGATGACCACTGGAGGGAATCGGGGATGACCACCCCAGTGGTCACTAACCCCTTCCCACCAAAAAAAACAACTTTAACAACTTTGTTTTCCAGCCTGTATGCCAGCCTCAAATGCCATACCCAACTCCATCACAGCAGTATGCTGGTCCCTGGAGCAGGTGTTAGTGGGTGCAGTGGACTTCAGGCAGGTAGTCCCAGGCCCATCCCCCCCTACCTATTACACTTGTGGTGATAAATGGGAGCCCTCCAAACCGCCCCCAACACCCACTGTACCCACATGTAGGTGCCCCCCTTCAGCCATAAGGGCTATGGTAATGGTGTAGAGTTGTGGGCAGTGGGTTTGGGGGGGGGGATTTGAGGGGCTCAGCACCCAAAGGAAGGGAGCTATGGACTTGGGAGGTATTTGACTTTTTTTTTTTAATTGTTACAAGTGCCCCCTAGGGTGCTCAAGTGCCCCCTAGGGTGCCCGGTTGGTGTCCTGGCACGTGAGGGGGACCAGTGCACTACGAATCCTGGCCCCTCCCACGACCAAATGCCTTGGACTTGTTCGTTTTTGAGATGGGTGCCTTCGGTTTCCATTATCGCTAAAAAACAAAACCGCCCAGCTCAAATCCGCACAACTCCGATGCATTTGCCGGGAAACAAACCATATTATTGAAAAAAAAGATGGGTGGCCATTTTTTTTGAAAATACGGTCTGTCCCGCCCCTTCACGTGCCCATTCTCGGACATAGACGCCCATGGAGATGGGCGTTCGCATTCGATTATGCCCCTCAAAGTGTATGTGTCATTTATTAATTTGGGTTCAGAGTGCAAGGGGTTGTGGCAGAGTGTCACGGTTACCTATGTTACTAAGTAGGAGTCCTAAACAGAATGAATTAGTGGCTGCATAATATTGCTTTTTAAGTATGGGTCATGTTTTTCTTAACACACCTAAGGGCTTTATATGTAGCTGTTTAAACACTCCTCTGGATTGCTGCAGGCCAGAAGTGAGAGTGAGGGGTAGAGGGGGGAGTCTGAACTAATGTTTTCTGAGACAAAGGCTGCTTTTCATCTGTCTGCATAAGTAACCACCCCCACCCCATTCCCAGGCACACACCCTTATGCCTAGGCACAATGGCCAGGACAGAAGGAAGCTGGGCACAGCCAGAAGACCCCTTCCCCCCTCCCCTGCCAGGGATTAGGTGTCAGGTGCTTGGCAGGGAAAACTGGCTGACCTGAGAAATGAGAGGAAAGATGAAGTATCCTGCAGGAGATCCTGTCCCACACCAGCTATATGTGATTTCTTGTGGGCAGATGCATGAAAGAAATGTTGAAGAACTGAAAACGTAAAGGTCCACGTTACAAGATACTGATTATGAAAAAATGATGGATGCTCAAAAAAAATTGAATGCAAATGAGCCACATGGTAATACAAAGGTTGATGCGTTAAAGTCTCGCTAACTTGTTGAAATCCAAGGTAGCAGTGTAGCAAACACATGCGCACAATAGTCATTCGCTAAGCACACGACAAGCGCTGTAGCTGTTGTACACATATCTAAAAAGATCGCATCATAGACGTGCATCCTGGGCGTGTGAGATAGACATCACTCGTAAGCAGAGCCTTATAGGCCCCGATCCGTGTGCGATTTTTTAATCACTCTGCAGATGTTTACCGTGTACTGTACCACGTTGCTTGCATCCCTATGTTTTGTGGTGCTTTCACATTTTCGTTGGTGAGCGTGAGACGTTTCTCATTTCTCAATTTCCCCTATTTTGTTCATTTTTTGCATTGGTAGAGAGGCAGGAAGGAGAGAGGTGACTGTTGTCTTTTCTGTGGTCTGCACTAATATTTTCAAGGAAGCGTTCCTAACTTCGGATAGGAATGCTGGATATGCAGGGGGATGTGGAGAGATGAGGCCATTGGTGGGTGGTGTGCTTGCATTTTCTCTCCTCCTCCATTCTTATTATGTTTCTCCTCTTCCCCTATTGGGGGAAGAGGCGCTTCTCATTGATAACAATGAGCTGTGCAAGCCAGAACACATCCATGTCGAAGAAGTTGGGCTTTCTCCCGTGGGGACCATGTGCAGTCATGGCTCCTCCAACACAGATGTGCACGTACGCACGTGTGTATGCACGCATAAATAACACGTCAATGACAGCGCTTATGTACGCACTTTATGGACGTGCTTATGCTGACGGCAGATGACAGCTCCTAGAGTTACCAGCAGCCCCTGAGCATCCATTAAATATATCACATTAAAGGTGCTCGGACCTTTCTGTGCATTGCTCGTAAATGGCTGTGCGTCATGTGTTGCCTTCATTTAAATGAGAACCACATAATTACAATATATTTGCATAGTGTTTTTGCTGCGCATTTGCGAGTGCGGTAAACAGGTCACTGTAGGCTTTTGCACATTTGTCATTAGATACCGTGATCGCTAAGCCGGTTTAAACTGGCTCAAAATGATCGCTCCCGGCATAGTAAGTTTGATGCATCTGGGTCTTGTTCAGGCCAGTGAAAGATGTCACAGGTGCCCTCCTGATGCCACTCCAATACATGAAATGTTTTACTAGGCAACTTTTGTTCTGCTGTCTCCTCCTTCCTTCCACTTTTTTTCACTCACCACCTCAGCTCTTTCTCTGGCTCTTCTCCTCCCTGAAGCTTTTTCTTACTTTCACTCTTTCACACTTTCTTCTCTCTTCCTTTTTCCTTCCATCTTCTCTTTTTCTCCCTCAATGCTTCTCCCATTTTGTCTTTAAGTTCTCTTATAATTTTTTCTCTTTTTCTATTTTCCTGTCCCAACCCTTCTCTCTCTTGACCTTATTCCATCCAGAGCTCTTTTTCTGCTCTGTCTCTTTCAGCCTCTTTCCTTCCCTCTAATGTCTAATAGAATAGACATTTTTGTACAACTTAAAAGAGAGACTCTTTCTCTTGCGTGATGCCCACAGATATAGGAAGAATGTCTAGAATAAAACATGGGAGCTATCTGCAGGGTATTGCCCACTCTGTTCCTTTTACCTTGCTGCACCATATGCCTGGAATAGACTTCCTGAGCTGGTACATCGAGCTCCATCTCTGGCCTTCTTCAAATCTAGGCTAAAAGCCCACCTTTTTGATGCTGCTTTTAATTCCTAACCCTTACTCGCTTGTTCAGTACCCATGTTTTATCATTCCCACCTTAGTAATTCCCTTATCCCTTATTTGTCCTGTTTGTCTGTCCTAATTAGATTGTAAGCTCATTCGAGCAGAGACTGTCTCTTTATGTCTAGTGTACAGCGCTGTGTACGTCTAGTAGCACTATAGAAATGATAAGTAGTGGTACTAGTAGAAAATTCAGCATTCTTTTAAATGCTAACCACCTCTGGCCAAAACAGACCTAGATAATAAATGCCAGGCCATATCCAGGCACTGGCATGCAATATCTGGGTCTGCAGTGATACTCAGAAGTTACACAGGTATAACTGATATTCAGAACCATACCTGCACACCTAACTGAGCAAAGTTAGTACTGCTATTTATGAAGTCTAACTTGACTGATAAGGTAAGGAGGCACTGGCTATCGCTAATGCCAGAATAATTTACAGGACTGTCCTGGGCCTCCCAGCACTGCCTGGAGAGCGCTGTGGCAGTCAGATATTCAGTGTCACTGCATTACATTACATATTGGTTTTATATTCCACAAAAACCTATACAGTTCCATGCGCATCACAATAACAGAAACGGAAACAGTAATCCGGGAATTATAGCTCTACATCACAACCTAAACTATAGATCAACCCACAGGAATAACAAAGTTTTAAGTTGTTTTCTGAATTTTAAATAATCCCTTAGAGAACAGACTGTAATAGGAAGAGAATTCCACACTGATGCAGCTTTGTAAGACAAGGATGAAGATAATTGTCTGACAGATTTAACAGAACGTACTGAAGGGAATTTTAGAAAATCTGTCCCTGCAATAGTTGTCTAATTAAAAGAGGAAAAATCCCAACCAAATATGAAGGAGCATTGCCATAAAGGGACCGAAAAACCAAGGTGCATAGATTAAAATGGGACTTCGCCATGACTGGTAGCCAATGAAGTTTACGAAAATATGAGTGATATATGCTGAAATCTTCTGCCCAGTATGTGGTGGCAGCCAAAAAAGCAAACAGGATGCTAGGAATATTAGGAACAGGATGGTAAGTAAGTCTGAGAATACTATAATGTCTCTCTATCGCTCCATGGTGCAACCTCACCTTGAGTATTGTGTTCAATTCTGGTCACCGTATCTCAAAAAAAGATATAGAGAAGTTAGAAAAGGTCCAGTGACCAAAATGATAGAGGGGATGGAACTCCTCTCATATGAGGAAAGGCCAAAGAGGTTAGGGCTCTTCAGCTTGGAAAAGAGATGGCTGAGGGGGAATATGATTGAGGTCTACAAAACCCTGAGTGATGTGGAGCAGGTGGAGGTGAATTGATTTTTCACTTATTCAAAAAGTGCAAAGACCAGGGGACACTGAATGAAATTTCATGGAAATACTTTTAAAACAAATAGGAGGAAATATTTTTTCACTCAATGAATAGTTAAGCTCTGGAACTTGTTGCCAGAGGATGTGGTAATGGTGGTTAGCATATCTGAGTTTAAACAAGGTTTGTACAAGTTCCTGGAGGAAAAGTCCATAGTCTGTTATTGAGATGGGCATGGGGGAAGCCACTGCTTGCCCTGGGATTGGTAACATGGAATGTTACTACAATTTGAGTTTCTACCAGGTACTTGTGACCTGGATTGGCCACTGCTGGAAGCAGGATACTGGGCTAGATGGACCACTGGTCTGACCCAGTATGGCTATTCTTATGTTCTTATGGTTCATTTTGGCGCAATGAATATATAGCTCTAATCGCTAACTTTTGAACTGTCTGTACCTTTTTCAGAACCAGATTGGTACAACCCACATAAACAATGTTGCAGTAATCTATCTTAGAAAGCAACAATGATTGTACTACAAGTCGGAAAGATGGCAACTCAAAATATCTTTCAACAGATCTCAAATTTCTCAAGAGCAAAAAAAAAGTTTTGGTGGAGCTGTGCTGTTTGTTATCAGAGCCATGTGCTTTTGACACCTGGAGAAACCCAAAGTATGAAGCAAGCACTAGTCACTGAAGAAAGAGAGGAAGGAATAGCGATTTTGCTCACTTCTCTTTTCAGTTTGAGTTCTAGGTGCATTATATTCAGCTATAATGGATATGTTCCTGTTCCCAGAGGGCTTACAATCTAAGGCAATGGAGGGTTAAGTGACTTGCCCAAGATCACAAGGAGCTGCAGGGGAATTCGAATGCTGGCTTCTCTGGTTCTCAGCCAGCTGCTCTAACCACTAGTCCTGCAGATTCAGGGAGGAGACAGCAGCCCTCTGAAAAATCCGAAAAATCCAAATATGAAGACAGCACTGACCTCAGGCGACTTCTATGAAAGAAGACACATTTTATTTAAAAAAAAAAAAAAGGGTTAATATATAAATAAGAGATTAATAAAAGGAGACCTATAAGACTAGCATGGGGTGATGGACTTCTGAAGGGGACCGTTTATTTTTTGTGCTGTCTCTCTCTTCATATTTTTTTCTATCTCTCAGTGTTTATTTTTTTCTAGCATGATTGCCAAAGTAATAAATTAAGCAGTAAAAGGAAGGATTACTTAGTACAGAAGTGAAATAAAAGCAAGTCTTTGGTTATGGTGATGGTCAGTATTGGCCCTCATCACATTACGTTTTGGCCTGATCACAGGACACAGTGTTTTTCCACTCTTGCTGAGAGGTGCAGACTGACAGTGGTCTGGGCCCCAGGGCAGAAAAGGTCATTAGGCCCCCCAGGCCCCTGTTGCTGCCACCCCCACCTTTGTTTCCAGCACCCCTCTGCACACTACAGCCCCCCCCCCCCCCCGGGCCTACCTTGAAGAGCCCTGGTGATCTAGTGGCCTATTTGGGGAGGGGGGGGAGCAGGAAATAACACCACTCTTTCCTGCTTTCTGCCACTGCTCTACCTAGCACCGCTGCTTCTTAATGGCTACCAAGACTTCCTGTGGAAGACTTCCTGTGGAAGTCTTGTGGGTCTCAGCTATCTTGGCAGTCATTTTGAAGATGTGGCGGTGCTGGACAGAGCAGCACAGCGGGCAGGAAAGAGTGGGGTACTTTCCTGTCCCTGAAGAGGCCACCAGATCACCAGGGCCCTTCAAAGTAGGCCAGGGGGCTGTAGTGTGCAGGGGGGACAGAGGCACTGGGCTCCCCAGACCCTCTGGGCCCTCGGGCACTGCCCGGTTGCCCATATAGTCAGTCCACCCCTGCTCGCTGCTGTTTCACCTCTTTCCCTCAGGATTATTTGGAATTTCTTATTTTGTGGGAAGTCTTTCATTTTCTTTCCTATCTTTCAGAATTGTCTGTCTCATCCCTCTATATTGCACAGTACAAGAAGAAATACATTTCTAGTTTTAGTTCTCATGCTGCAAGCTGAATCTGTTTTTGGGGGGTGTTTCCAGATCAGTTTTAGGTGTCTTTTTACTAAGGTGCACTAATGGTCTTAATGCATGCTATGTAAGGAGAGTAAATAAAAGCAAGAGAAAAAGGAAACCAATATGATTCTCCAAACAAGTGGCTGAGAAAATAAAACTAAAGAGTTGGCATTCCTGAAATACAGAAAAACTGAAGAAGAGAAACACGGGGAGGAATACCGGATGAAACTGAAAGAAGCCAAGAGAGAGATACGTCTGGCGAAAGCACATGCAGAAGAACAAATGGCTAGAAATGTAAGGAGGGGTGACAAAAATTTCTTCAGGTTTATTAGTGAAAGGAGGAAGTCTAAAAAGGGAATTGTGAGACTGAAAGATGCTGCGAACCGCTATGTAGATAATGATGAAGAAAAAGCAAATTTGCTAAATAGATACTTTTGTTCTGTTTTCACAGAAGAAAATCCTGGAGCAGGACCGCAATGGACTGACAAAAAGTACATGTGAGAATGGAGTGGATATAGCACCGTTCATGGAAGAGAGTGTGTATGAACAACTTAAAAATCTAAAGGTGGACAAAGCAGTGGGACCGGACGGGATCCACCCCAGGATATTGAGGGAGCTCAGAGAGGTTCTGGCGGGTCCTCTTAAAGATTTGTTTAATAAATCCTTGGAGATGGGACAGGTTCCGAGGGATTGGAGAATGGCTGAGGTGGTCCCTCTTCACAAAAGTGGTGATAGGGAAGAAGCCGGAAACTACAGGCCGGTAAGCCTCACTTCGATTATTGGAAAAGTAATGGAAGCGATGCTGAAGGATAGGATAGTGAATTTCCTAGAAGCAAATAACTACTACTACTACTACTACTACTACTACTACTACTACTTAGCATTTCTATAGCGCTGCCAGGGTTACGCAGCGCTGTACAAGTTTAAACATGGGGAAGGACAGTCCCTGCTCAAGAGAGCTTACAATCTAAAGGTAAAAACTATGTAGTCAGTGTAGGTATCAGGAATGGGAAGGTGGTTAGGCACCAAAAGCAAGGGAGAAGAGATGGGCCTTGAGTAAGGACTTGAAAATGGGCAGGGAGGGCGCATGGCGTATGGGCTCAGGAAGTCTGTTCTAGGCATAAGGTGATGTGAGGCAGAAGGGGCTGAGTCTGGAGTTAGCGGTGGTGGAGAAGGGTACAGAAAGGAGTGATTTGTCCTGAGAGCGGAGGTTACGGGTGGGAACATATGGGGAGAGGAGGGTAGAGAGGTAATGGGGGGCTGCAGATTGAGTGCACTTGAAGGTCAATAGGAGAAGCTTGAACTGTATACGGTAGCGGATCGGGAGCCAGTGAAGCGACTTGAGGAGAGGGGTGATATGAGAGTATCGGTTCACACGGTAGATAAGACGTGTGGCGGAATTTTGGACAGATTGAAGGGGGGATAGGTGGGTAAGTGGGAGGCCAGCGAGGAGAAGGTTGCAATAGTCAAGACGAGAGGTAACGAGCGAGTGGACGAGGGTTCGGGTGGTCTGTTCAGAGAGGAATGGGCGAATTTTGCTAATATTATAGAGGAAGAAGCGACAGGTCTTAGCTGTCTGCTGGATATGGGCAGAGAAGGAGAGGGAGGAGTCAAAAATGTCTCCGAGATTGCGGGCTGAAGAGACGGGGAGGATGAGGGCGTTGTCAACAGAGACAGAAAGTGGGGGAAGAGGAGAAGAGGGTTTGGGTGGAAAGACAAGGAGCTCAGTCTTTGCCATGTTCAGTTTCAGATGCCGGTTGGACATCCAGGCAGCGATGTCTGAAAGGCAGGCCGAAACTTTGACCTGGGTTTCAACTGTGATGTCGGGAGTGGAGAGGTAAAGCTGGGTATCATCAGCATAGAGATGGTACTGGAAACCATGTGATGAGATCAACGAGCCCAGGGAAGAGGTGTATATCGAGAAAAGAAGCGGTCCAAGGACAGATCCTTGAGGGACCCCAACAGAGAGCGGGACGGGGGTGGAAGAAGAGCCATTAGAAAATACTCTGAAGGTGCGTTGGGAAAGATATGAGGAGAACCAGGAGAGGACGGAGCTCTGGAACCCAAATGAGGACAGTGTGTCAAGAAGTAAATTATGATTGACGGTGTCAAAGGCGGCAGATAGGTCGAGGAGGATGAGGATGGAATAGTGACCTTTGGATTTGGCAAGGAACAGGTCATTGCAGACTTTAGAGAGTGCTGTTTCTGTTGAGTGTAGTGGGCGAAAGCCGGATTGAAGCGGGTCGAGGACGGCCTGAGAGGAGAGGAAGTCAAGGCAGCGGCTGTGGACAGCACATTCAAGTAATTTGGAGAGGAAGGGTAGAAGAGAGATGGGGCGGTAGTTGGAGGGACAGGTGGGGTCAAGTGATGGTTTTTTGAGGCGTGCTTGAAGGTGTCAGGGACAGTGGCAGTGGAGAGAGAGAGGTTGAGGATGTGACAGATTGAGGGGTTAACTGTAGGAGAGATGTTGGTAAGCAGATTGGTGGGAATGGGATCAGAGGAACAGGTGGTGCACTTAGAGGAAGAAAGAAGGCGAGTAGTTTCCTCTTCGGTGATCTCAGGGAAGGAGGAGAAGGAGGCCAGGTTAGGTTGGTTGAGGGAGTGGGTTAAGAAGTCACAGGGAGGAGAAGGCTTGGAAGTGAATTCAAGGTTTATCTTCTGCACTTTATCGCGGAAGTAGTCAGCTAGTGTTTGAGGAGAGAGAGAGGGGGGGGGTGGGAGCGGAGGGTACTTTAAGTAGGGAGTTGAGGGTGGCGAAGAGGCGACGAGGGTTGGAGCCAAGAGAATTGATTAATTGAGAATAATATTCCTGTTTGGCAAGGAATAGGGAGGACTGGAAGGAGGATAGCATGAATTTGAAATGGGTGAAGTCTGACAGGGTGCGAGATTTCCTCCAGAGTCGTTCAGCAGAGCGGGTGCAGGAGCGAAGGTAACGGATGCAAGGGGTTAACTAGGGCTGAGGATTAATGCGCTTAGTGGGGCGAGAGACAGATGGTGCTAGGGTATCCAGAGCAGTGGAGAGAATTTCATTGTAGGTAGAGACAGCCGTGTCGACAGATTCGGAAGACGAGATGGAAGGGAAGAGAGTGGAGATGTGAGAGGATAGGGTAGGGGGGTCGACAGCTTGGAGATTCCTGAAGGCAGTGGTTATAGTTGGGCGAGGTTGAGGGGGAGGGTGATGAAGAGTGAGGGTGATTAGGTGATGATATGAAATAGGAAGGACTGAGGTGCAGAAATTGGAAGGTGAGCAGGAAGAGAAGAGAACGAGGTCGAGACAATGGCCATCACGGTGAGTAGGGGTGGTAGAGCATAGTCGGAGGTTAAAGGAGGATATCAGAGTGAGGAATTTAGAAGCGTAGGAGTTGGATGGGTTGTCAACGTGAATGTTAAAATCACCAAGAATGAGGGATGGAGATGTGGGATCAAGAAAGACGGTGAGCCAGGCGTCGAAGTCAGTAAGGAATGAAGAGAGGGGCTTATCAGGGGGGCGGTAGATGACTGCAACTCTGAGTGGTAATGGGTAGAATAGCCGGATGGAGTGAGCTTCAAAGGACGAGAAGCAGTGAGACTGCGGTAGGAGGAGGGGTTGGAAACTACAGGAGGGCGAGAGAAGTAGCCCGACGCCTCCACCGCGGCCATCTGGGCGGGGAGTGTGGGAGAAGAGATAACCTCCATGACAAAGGGCCGCGACTGAGGCAGAGTCGTCAGGGGAGAGCCAGGTTTCAGTTAGGGCGAGCAGTTGGAGAGAACGAGAGATGAAGAGATCGTGGGTGAAGGGCAGTTTGTTGCAGATCGAGTGGGCATTCCACAAGGCGCATGAGAAGGGGAGGGAAGAGGGGGAGGAGGGGAATAGAGACGAGGTTGGAGACATCACGGAATCGTTTGCATGGATAGGAGGAGGATATGAGGGGGGCCTGGATTAGGATTAATGTCTCCCGTGGATAGCAGGAGGAGGAGCAAGAGAGTGCGGAGGAGGGTGGGGGAGGTCGGGCGACGAAGGCAACAAAGACGGGGTGCACTTAGGAGGAATGGTGAAGGGTTAATGGTAGGAAGGAGGTGTTGGAGATTAAGGGCTAGGAAGGAGGAGGGGGACAAGAGAGATGGTGAGGTGGTGAGGGATGGGGATGAATAGGGTATTGCCGTAGTGGGCAGGACGGGAGGGAACACAGGTGGGCAATGAGTTCCAGCGGTGGACGGCGGTAAGGGGAGGGGAAAAAGATTAGGAAGGGACAGGGCAAGGAAGAGGATGTGGACAGGGGCCATAGGTAGTGATTGCGGTGTGACAGGTGTAAGTGTAGTGACTGAGGTGAGAAGCAGATAGATAGAGCGAAGAGCCGGAGGCTTGGAATTGGAGGGATTGATGGACTGGAGAGTGGGTAAGTCAGTAGCTGGCAAGTTAGCAGGCAGGCAAGTGAGGCAGTGGCTGCCAAGCTTGCAGGCAGGGTGGAGCAAGCTGGTGCGGATGGACAGGAACGAGCAGGGAGAGGCAGGGGGGCAGGTAAGTCAATGGCTGTCAAGTTAGCAGGTTGGCAGGTAAATAAATGGTGACAAGTTAGCAGGCGGGTTGGGGCATGATGGGGCTGATGGACAGGAACGAGCAGGGAGATGCTGGAGAGCAGGTAAGTCAAGGGCTGACAAGTTAGCAGGCAGGCAAGCAAGTCAATGGTTGACAAGCTAGCAGGCGGGCTGGAGCATACTGATGCAGAAGGACAGGAACCAGCAGGGAGAAACTGGAGAGCAGGTAAGTCAATGGCTGATGAGTTAGCAAGCTAGTAAGCTAGTAGGCAAGCAAGTAAGTCAATGGCTGACAAGCTAGCAGGTGGGCTGGAACAAGCTGGTGCAGATGAACAGGAACGAGCAGGGAGAAGCTGGAGCAAGCAGGCTGGAGCAGATGGACTGAAACAAGCAGGGAGAAGCTGGTTCAGGTGGATTGGAACACGCTGGAGCAGATGTACTGGAGCAGGCAGGCTGGAGCAGGTACTGGAGTAAGAAGGGAGAAGCTGGTTGAGGCAGACTGGAGCAGGTGTACTGGAACAAGCAGGGAGGAGCTGGATCAGGCAGACTGGAACACGCTGGAGCAGATGTACTGGAGTAGGTAGGCTGGAGCAGGTGTACCGGAGCAAGTAGGCTGGAGCAGATGGGCTGGAACAAGCAGGGAGAAGCTGGTTCAGGCGGACTGGAACACGCTGGAGCAGATGTACTGGAGTAAGCAAGGAGAAGCTGGTTGAGGCAGACTGGAGCAGGTGTACTGGAACAAGCAGGGAGGAGCTGGATCAGGCGGACTGGAACACGCTGGAGCAGATGTACTGGAGTAGGTAGGCTGGAGCAGGTGTACTGGAGTAGGTAGGCTGGAGCAGATGGGCTGGAACAAGCAGGGAGAAGCTGGTTCAGGCGGACTGGAACACGCTGGAGCAGATGTACTGGAGCAGGCAGGCTGGAGCAGGTACTGAAGTAAGCAGGGAGAAGCTGGTTGAGGCAGACTGGAGCAGGTGTACTGGAACAAGCAGGGAGGAGCTGGATCAGGCGGACTGGAACACGCTGGAGCAGATGTACTGGAGTAGGTAGGCTGGAGCAGGTGTACCGGAGCAAGTAGGCTGGAGCAGATGGGCTGGAACAAGCAGGGAGAAGCTGGTTCAGGCGGACTGGAACACGCTGGAGCAGATGTACTGGAGTAGGTAGGCTGGAGCAGGTGTACCGGAGCAAGTAGGCTGGAGCAGATGGGCTCGAACAAGCAGGGAGAAGCTGGAACAGTCGGACTGGAACACTGGAGCAAGCAGGGGAAGCTGGATCGGTGGACTGGAACAAGCTGGGATCGGGCGGACTGGAACAAGATGGGATCATGCAGACTGGAACGAGCTGGAGCAGGCGGACTGGAACACACTAGAGCATTTGGACTGGAACAAGCAGGCTGGAGCAGATGGACTGTAACAAGCAAGGGGGAAGCTGGATCGGCGGACTGGAACAAGATGGACTCAGGCGGACTGGAATAATCTGGGATCAGGCGGACCGGAACAAGCTGGATCAGGCAGACTGGAATAAGCTGGGATCAGGCGGACTGGAGCAAGCTGGTGACAGGCGGACCGGAACAATCTGGGATCAGTCGGACCGGAACAAGCCAAGCTGGAATCAGGCGGACTGGAACACGCTAGGGCAGCTGGACTGGAACAAGCAGGAACTAGTCACACCCACTAAGTTCGAAAAATGTGGGGGAGGGGAGGTCAAGAGCCTAAGAGACAGAGCTATTCTCTGCAGGGAGACTATCTCTAAAAGGTGGCTTCTCTGAAAAAGCAGTTGGTTTTGAGGCAGAAATCTGCTCTCCCCAGAAAGAACTAGTCACACCCACTAAGTTTGAAAAATGTTGCAAGATCCAAGACAACATGGTTTCACCAAAGAGAAATCGTGCCAAACGAATCTCATTGAATTCTTTGACTGGGTGACCGGAGAATTAAATCAAGGATGTGCTATGGACGTAATCTACTTGTTAGTAGTAGTAGTACTTAGATTTCAGCAAAGCTTTTGACACGGTTCCCCACAGCAGCCTCTTGAATAAACTAGACAGGCTAAAGATAGGACCCGAACTGGTGAACTGGATTAGGAACTGGTTAACGGGCAGACGCCAGAGGGTGGTGGTAAATGGAGTTCGCTCGGAGGAGGGAAAGGTGAGTAGTGGAGTGCCTCAGGGATCGGTGCTGGGGCCAATTCTATTCAATATATTTGTGAGTGACATTGCCGAAGGGTTAGAAGGTAAAGTTTGCCTTTTGTGGATGACACCAAGATTTGCAACAGAGTGGAAAACATGAAAAAAGATCTGCGGAAGCTAGAAGAATGATCTAAGGTTTGGCAATTAAAATTCAATGCGAAGAAATGCAAAGTGATGCATTTAGGGAGTAGAAATCCAAGGGAGACGTATGTGTTATGCGGGGAGAGTCTGATAGGTACAGACGGGGAGAGGGATCTTGGGATGATAGTATCTGAGGACCTGAAGGCGACGAAACAGTGTAACAAAGCGGTGGCCGTAGCTAGAAGATTGCTAGGCTGTTTAGAGAGACGTGTGACCAGCAGAAGAAAAGAGGTTTTAATACCCCTGTATAAGACGTTGGTGATGCCCCACCTGGAGTATTGTGTTCAGTTTTGGAGGTCGTATCTTGCGAAGGATGTTAAAACAATGGAAGCGGTGCAAAGAAAAGCTATGAGAATGGTATGGGATTTGCGTTACAAGACGTATGAGGAGAGACTTGTTGACCTGAACATGTATGCCCTGGAGGAAAGGAGAAACAAGGGTGATATGATACAGATGTTCAAATATTTGAAAGGTATTAATCCGCAAATGAACCTTTTCTGGAGCGGGGAAGGTGGTAGAACTAGAGGGCATGAAATGAAATTGAAGGGGGGCAGACTCAAGAAAAATGTCAGGAAGTATTTTTTCACAGAGAGAGTAGTGGATGCTTGGAATGCCCTCCTGCGGGAGGTGGTGGAAAAGAAAACGGTAACGGAATTCAAACATGCATGGGATAAACATAAAGGAATCCTGTTCAGAAGGAACGGATCCTCAGGAGCTTAGCCGAGATTGGGTGGCAGAGCCGGTGGTGGGAGGCGGGGCTGGTGGTTGGGAGGCGGGGATAGTGCTGGGCAGACTTATACGGTCTGTGCCAGAGCCGATGGCGGGAGGCGGGACTGGTGGTTGGGAGGCGGGGATAATGCTGGGCAGACTTATACGGTCTGTGCCAGAGCCGGTGGTGGGAGGCGGGGCTGGTGGTTGGGAGGTGGGGATAGTGCTGGGCAGACTTATACGGTCTGTGCCCTGAAGAGGACAGGTACAAATCAAAGTAGGGTATACACAAAAAGTAGCACTAATGAGTTTATCTTGTTGGGCAGACTGGATGGACCGTGCAGGTCTTTTCTGCCGTCATCTACTATGTTACTATGTTAATGATTAGCGTGTGCTAAATGATAAGGTGCCCATTATATTCCTATGAGCGTCTTATCATTTAGCCCATGCTAATCATTACTGCAACTTTGTAAAAGGATCCCGTAATCTTTTTGTAGAACAGGTTTGTTGTATCTGCTCTATCCCAGAGTGTTTTTACAGAGTGCCCTTCTAGTGGAAGTTTGTATTACTGAGAAGATGGCATCAGACTTGAATATTTTATATGTTACCCTGAGTATTAAGGGGATTCGGGGGGGGGGGGGCATTCTAGTTTTGCTTTCTACTCATGGTTGGGGGAATTTCTGTGGACCTGGAGGTACAGCCATTTGCTTGGGGTTCTGTTCAATCCTGTATACTTTGGAATTCAAAAAGGCATGGGATGAATACAGATCATCTCTAATAAGAAAATGAATGATATAAAATACAAAACTTAAATGGGGGCACTTAGATGGTAGCTCTGGATGTGAAGAACTAAGGCCGATGTTGGGCAGGCTTGTATATGGCAATCTGGTTTAGGATGGGCTGGAAGGGGCTTCCACAGAAACTCCAGTAATTTGGAAGGTGAGGACAGTGACAAGGCAGACATTTACAGTCTGTGGCCAACAAATGGTGAGATGGATTTGGATAGGTTGGAGAGGACTTCAGCAACTTTAGTAGTTGGAACCTAAGGACAGGGCCAGGTGGACATCTAGGATCTATGTCCCAGAAATGCCAAAGAGAGACTATATTCATTGCTGGTTTAATCATGACTTGATAATGTGACTGTTGGGCAGACTGGATGGACCACTCCAGGTCCATCCATCTGCCATCATTTACTATGTTAGATGATACTATCATATTTTAATAATAATACTATTTTTACTGAGGGGAGGTTTGAAACTGGCTGGGGGTTGCTTTATTAGTGCTTTGTACTGTAGTGTCTTTATAACTAGCTGAAGGCTCCCAGCCAAGCCACAGGGTGTACTTCTTTGGTTAGCTGAAGCTAAACCTTGAAATTGCTTCTCTGTATTGCTAAAGTACCTGGTAAAAATCAGCAGACCCCGCCCTCTGCATTTACATAGCACTACACACTCCAGACCAGCCAGGATCAGCTCTCCAGGCTTTCTACACAGCCCTGCAAGTGGGCTTAAAGAGGCTGGAGGAGAAACTGGTGCTGCTATCAGATCATCCCGGGAGTAGAGGAAACAGGTGAGACTTGTGGGGGTTTTTTTTTTCTTCTTTTCTTGTAGTAGTAATAAGAGTGCGAGTTTTTCTTTGGTGTAAGCCTTCAGTGGTTGAAGAGTTTAGTGAAGAGTATTTGTTTAAGTTTGGAGTCGAAGGAAGAAGGCTTGTCTTGTCTGTACTAAACAGGAGATTATTTCAAAAACAATTAACTTTGTGTTGTTGTGGAGTATATTACTAACATTGAATAGGGTCGGATTGTTAATGCAAAGGTCTCTGCAGTGGTTTGTCTGTTTCTCTAGGTGCATCAGCTGTAGTGATCTACGGTTTCCTTCAGCTGTTTTTTGTTTTTGTTGAAAAACGGGTATTTTGTATTTCTCCTAGCAACCTCCTAAACTGAGCCACTCATGTCTGTGTTGTACAGAACACGTTCTGACTAGTTATAGGGTCTGTGAGTTCATTGTGCACATTGGGGGGGTCGCGTGAAACGTGGATCCGCATGGGATTTTGGTTTGATCTTTCAGGATAAAACAGTGGGTAGCATTTCTATGCTAAGGATCACGTAGTCAAATTATCGGTTATCCACAACAAATATGCTTCCTGGACTTCGTAAACTCTGCAGACATCTCGATCATTGTACACGTGCTGCAGTTCTGTTTGGGAAGCGCTAGTCTAGACGGTGCTGAACGGCATTACCCAGTAGATGAAACCTGAGGCCAGAGTTTGGCCGGCCCATTGTATCGCAAAGGAGTTGGATTTGACTTTCTGGCCTTCTGCTCCACGAGTCTGCTGCCGTGCTTAGTTTTGCTTTTAATGCTCTACTAGCTGTACTGCATCTCAATCCCTTCCCCTGCCCCCCTCTCCCCTCCGATCCTGGGAAATGGTATTTGTAAGGTATTAAGTAAGCTTTCAGCCTGTTGTCCTCCTAAACCTCCAGTCCCCTACGTTCCCCTCCAAGACTTCTACAAGATGAAGTACCCCCAACTAACCTTTTCTCAGGAACAAACCTTTAAAGTGCATAGTTTAAAAGCAAAATACTTCAAAAACTGTACACATAGGCACGCCACGGAGGATTAGCCTGTGATTACAATGGGCTGAGAAACGGGTGTTCAAATGCTGCTCCCTCTGATGCCCCTGGGGGGGGGGGGGAGGGAGAAAATAGCATTGTCTTAATTACAAATTAAGCCCTCCTGAAAAGGGATCCAGGCATTAGGGCGGCAAACACATGGAGTGTCCTGCGCTTGTGTGAAGCTGGGCTCTAAGACTTGTTGATCCACAGCCAAAGGTTCCGCAAATTGGCCCTGAATATTCATGCAACTGGCACATAGGTCTAGGTGCAAGCATATAGAATCGTTATGCATGTATATTTAATGCACATTTTTTCTACACATACACTGGAGTTATGACTTTGTAACTAATTGAGCTAGCACACGATTACCTAGTTCCCCTGAAGCAGGTAGGAGAGGTTAATTTCTGCAGCTCAGAGCATGAGCCAAACCATGCCTGAGAATTGAAATAGTTTCATGTTTGTATTGGTGAAACATACAAGGATCTTTCATGAACTTAAATCAAAATTCCACAGGTTCCTATGAGTCTATTCCTATGAATTATTGAAATAAAAATATTAATAGCTTCAAGGGAGTGAGAACTTTGTCAGTGTTCAAGGCAGATACCTCTGTAAGCTTGCAGTTCAAATACCCAACTGCTAAGACAGCTGGTGACATACACTGCTCATATAGAAATATTTAATTTTGAACAAGCTCCAGGTGGATTGTTCTGATGTGTCTCCCTGGGAAGAATAAGCAGCAATATTCCCCGTTTCCTGGAAAGAAGCCTGTTAATTAGCTTTACTTGTAAAGCTAATTCACATGTAATACAACTTTGTACTAAGAGAGCCAGCCAGGCTTATAGTGCATAAAGCAAAATGGTGAGATCGTATGATGAGGTGCATACTGTTGACGACAAATCTAAGATCCTTGGAGCCAGTGGCACACAAACTGGGCCTTTACCCATGTCTTTAAAGGGCAAAGGCAGAAAGGGTCATTAGTTCAGATGTGGATGTGTAGAGTTTCTTCTTTTACTATTCTTCCTCATAGTTCTAGGAATCAAAGCTCTTCAACCTTTCCCAGTGTAGGAATTTTTTTTTTTTTTTTTTGCAATCAACCTAATAGAACACAAGGAGTCTTGAGCTAAGAGTATACTTGGTACTATTTGGAAAGGCTCCAAGATTCCAGGAATAACATGTGTGGAATGTTTGTACGTTTGGGAAGCTTGCCAGGTGCCCTTGGCCTGGATTGGCCGCTGTCGTGGACAGGATGCTGGGCTCAATGGACCCTTGGTCTTTTCCCAGTGTGGCATTACTTATGTACTTATGGTATTGGGATTCTATTTCCCTATTTTTTTTAAATATGCGAGACAGTTATATTGTGGGCTGTCAGCCTGCTGAATGATGTGCCTGTGGGGAAGGGGGAGCAAGATAATGCAGTTCTTGGACACTTGGGCAGGAGAGGCTGCCTTGCTTTGCTTGCTATTGTTCTGTCATGTGCCAGGCTCAAGGATTACTTGCAGGGAGGGGCACTTTAGGCTTTAGTATTTTCTGTCCTTTTTTTAACCTTGTGATCTAGATCTGACTTCCTCTCTTTGAAGAGTTTCAGTAAAGATGTAGATATTAAATGTGACCCACAGGAATGTTGCCTGCCTGCATCAGGCAGGCGTTTCTCAAATACTTTCAGTATGTTGACATGTAACCTGGCTTTTGGCCATTGGTCCTTTTCAATGCAGAGTGGGGACACCTTACCCTACAGTGGGTGTTCATAAGTAGCTGTAACACAGCAGTTGAGAGTTGACCATGCCAAGGGTAAACACCTCCACACTATTTTCTGTAGTCTTCATGAGATTCCTTTCGATCACCACCCAGGCAGCACAGGATCTACTTGATTCAGATTAACTAGGAAGCTCAAATCCCATGCTATAAATGCTACTTAAACCAGCCATTACATTCAGTTCTACCTTCTGCTCTGAACATGGCAGAGGGGGTGAGGGGAGCTGCTGAAAACATTAAGCAGATAAGGGAAGTGTGCAGGAGCTCCAGAAAGGACTTCCATGCACAAGGGGTGTGGGGAGGGGATATATTTCTTAGGATTCCTTAGGAGAAGGCATTTGGGTGTGGTCACATCCCTTTCCATTACAATTCTTCCTTCCCCTAATAAGCATCAAATGTTTCAAAACCTGCAAAAACACAATCTCTGGCTATTATGGTCAACATCCCATCACCATTCACAATAACATATGCTTCAGTTCTTTCCATTCTGTGTTGTGCTAGGAGGTGGCCTGTTGGCATGAAGCAGGGGTCAACATCTTTAAACTGGGAAGGCATTTAAAACAAAATTACGACAATAAAAGTATTCAAATATGAAGTATGGTGACTACTTACAATATCTCAACACAAGGAGTGACGGGCTGCACATACTGCAGCAGGGCACGTTTTCTCAGCTAGAGTAGGAGTAGATAAACATTTAATCAGCTCTGATCTCATGTGCAACTTTCGTTAAACTAGTCACCTTATTTTTCTAACTCTTACCTATCTATATGTTCCATCTTTGCTTATACCCTACGCTGTATTAAAATGTTTTATTATATATTGTTAACATTGTAGGTAGTATACCATGCCATACTTCGTATTTGAATATTTTTACTGCTCTTGCTTATATTTGATTTATTCTTACTGTACACTGCCTTGAGTGAATTCTTTCAAAAAGGCGGTAAATCCTAATAAAAATATATTTAAAACAAAATACCAATGCTATATCTTTTACTAAAGTATAGTTCTCAAGCACACTTAGGATCTGAGTGCGAAGATCCTAAGTGTGCTTTCCCCCCTAACTGCCATGGCCACAAAAGGTGCTTCCTGCTCTTAATGTTGATTTGTGCCTTCAGAAAATGAAAGAAGGAACCGTCTGAAAATAACAAGAAGCAGCATAAGGAGTGTCAAAGCAAATGCAAGGTGCAGATAAAGGTGGCTAAGAGGGATTACGAAAAAAAGATAGCATTAGAGGCAAAAAAACACAGCAAAAGTTTTTTTCGGTATATTAAAAGCAGGCAAAAGAATCGGTTGGGCCGCTGGATGACCGAGGGGTAAAAGGGGCGATCAAGGAAGATAAAGATGTAGCGGAGAGACTGAATGAATTCTTTGCTTCGGTCTTCACCGAGGAAGATTTGGGTGGGATACCGGTGTCGGAAATGGTATTTCAAGCGGATGAGTCGGAGAAACTTACTGACTTCACGGTAAACCTGGAGGACGTAATGGGGCAGTTCAGCAAACTTAAGAGTAGCAAATCTCCTGGACCAGATGGTATTCATCCTAGAGTACTGATAGAACTGAAAAATGAGCTTGCGGCGCTACTGTTAGTGATATGTAATTTATCCTTAAAATCGAGCGTGGTACCGGAAGATTGGAGGGTGGCTAATGTAATGCCGATTTTTAAAAAAGGTTCCAGGGGAGATCTGGGAAATTATAGACCGGTGAGTCTGATGTTGGTGCCGGGGAAAATGGTAGAGACTTATCAAAAACAAAATTACAGAGCACATCCGAGGACATGGATTACTGAGACCAAGTCAGCACGGCTTTTGTGTGGGGAAATCTTGCCTGACCAATTTACTTCAAACATGTGGACAAAGGGGAGCCAGTTGATATTGTGTATCTGGATTTTCAAAAGGCGATTGACAAGGTACCTCATGAAAGGCTACAGAGCAAATTGGAGGGTCATGGGATAGGAGGAAATGTCCTATTGTGGATTAAAAACTGGTTGAAGGATAGGAAACAGAGAGTGGGTTTAAATGGGCAGTATTCACAATGGAAAAGGGTAGTTAGTGGGGTTCCTCAGGGATCTGTGCTAGGACCGCTGCTTTTTAACATATTTATAAATGATTTAGAGATGGGAGTAACTAGCGAGGTAATTAAATTTGCTGATGACACAAAGTTATTCAAGTCGTTAACTCGCGACAGGATTGTGAAAAATTACAGAAGGACCTTACGAGACTGGGCGGCTAAACGGCAGATGACATTTAATGTGAGCAAGTACAAGGTGATGCATGTGGAAAAAAAGAACCCGAATTATAGCTGTGTCATGCAAGGTTCCACGCTAGAGTTATGGACTAGGAAAGGGATCTGGGTGTCGTCAATAATACACTGAAACCTTCTGCTCAGTGTGCTGCTGCGAATGTTGGGTATTAGGAAAGGTATGGAAAACAGGTGTGAGGATATTATAATGCCGTTGTATCGCTCCATGGTGCGACCGCACTTTCAGTATTGTGTTCAATTCTGGTCGCCGCATCTCAAGAAAGATATAGTAGAATTGGAAAAGGTGCAGAGAAGGGTGACTAAAATGATAGTGGGGATGGGACGACTTCCCTATGAAGAAAGACTAAGGAGGCTAGGGCTTTTCAGCTTGGAGAAGAGACGGCTGAGGGGAGACATGATAGAGGTATATAAAATATTGAGTGGAGTGGAACAGGTGGATGTGAAGCATCTGTTCACGCTTTCCAAAAATACTAGGACTAGGGGGCAAGCAATGAAACTACAGTGTAGTAAATTTAAAATAAATTGGAGAATTTATTTTCTTCACACAACGCATAATTAAACTCTGGAATTCGTTGCCGGAGAACGTGGTGAAGGCGGTTAGCTTAGCAGAGTTTAAAAAGGGGTTAGACGGTTTCCTAAAGGACAAGTCCATAAACCACTACTAAATGGGCTTGGGAAAAATCCACAATTCCAGGAATAACATGTATAGAATGTTTGTACGTTTGGGAAGCTCGCCAGGTGCCCTTGGCCCGGATGCTGGGCTCGATGGACCTTTGTCTTTTCCCAGTGTGTCATTACTTATGTACTTACGTACTTTTATGTGGAAATAAGTCAAATTCAGGCTGTCGGTGAGAGCTTTTTAATGGATTAACTTAAATATTTCTCTCCTGAAGAGTGACAAGCACTGCTTTTGAGCATCATTCTGTTTGTGGCTGTGATGTGACACAACCACCCCTGCTCTCCCAGAGATGCAGACTAATGATGAACTTGGGGGAAAACATCCAGGTTGTGACACAGTTTGGTAAGCTCTGTAAAGCCTAGTCAGATTCATTATCCCACAAAGGGGATCGCCTACTGCAGAGCTGCGAAGGGGTCCTGATCTTTGAGGAGGGCACTTAGACATGCCCCACTCTGCCCTTACCCCACTCATGCCACCTTCTGGCACCACCTCCTGACAGACCTTGATTCTAGAGCTGCGGCACTAACAAGCCACTCTGCCTCTGGCAGCAGGAGAAGCCTTAATACAAGGTCTTGTCCTGCTACTGCAGGATTGGTTTTGCAATAAGAGCTCCAAAATGTCACACCTTATGAGACTGGTCCCTTGCAGCAGGAGATTGCATCTTCATACATCTGCTTCCACCCTTGGAGCTACTGAGTGGGAACTCTTGGCTTCCCAGTGAGTGTGGGAGATGACCTGCTGAATGCAGGAGACTTGGCAGGTCTGCTAGACCTGCTTGATTCCCCCCCCCCCCCCCCCCTTTTTAAAGAAGCAAGGAGCCTTGGTATGGAATTAAATTTCTGTTCTGATAACCTAAGCTAGAGAGAGCGTGGAGCAGTCTTTTAAGTCCTAGATATTGGCACAGGTAGTTGCCTAGGCACTAAGTTATGAAGTATCAAATATCCCAGGCCAAAGATGAGCTTAGTCCCACTTATTTTTGGGCCACATGCATTTTATCACCTTAAAAGACTAGAAAGCCAGTGTTGCCTCTCGTGAGAAGCCAGCGCCCACTAGCACAGCAGTGCAGGAAATTGTACAAAAAATATCTTTTTAAAGAATTGATACCTTGTTATGGCTGATCACAAAACTGCACACTCACCTAAGTGACAAACTAGGAGAGCAGTCTGGTTTTTTTTTTTTTCTTTCCTCCCAAGATCTAGGCATTTACCCCCAGATTCAATATAGCGTGCCTAAATATCCACGCTGAAATCAGGCATATTCTATAACGTGTGTAACTTAATTGGCTTAAGCTAATTAACATTGATAATGGCACTTAAGCAATAATGAACATAAATTGACAATTAGAATTTACACACAACTCGTTAAGTGTATACTGTAGCAGTATGCCTAACTTCTATGTGCAGACAAAAACAGGGGGGGGGGGGGTTGGCATTCAAGATGTATGTTATAGAATATGTCCCTCGGCACTTAAATCTACATGCCAGGATTTACACCATGCTTTTGTTGGTGTAAATGGAGGCGCTTAGTTTTAGGCACAGGGATATCCACTGTGTTTTCTATATACCATGCCTAAATCTAGGGCCCACTTGTAGAATACGCTTAGGTGGAAATTCTTTCTGTGCAGATTTTTCAAATCACTAATCGGATTAAATCTAATACATCAAGATAGTCTATTTGTATTTGAACAATATTGACAGATCTGGGATGGGTAAACTTCAGTTACTACCCTCATAATTAAAATTTCTAAAAAGAAAGTCTTTAAGAAGTTACAGAAACTCAAGTAACTATATTTGTACATCATGGTTCTTAACTTTTTTTTTTTTTTCTTGACAACTAGGGTAGTAAAAAGTCTGGCATCTATCAGGCAGATTGAAGGACTCTCCCATGGAGGAAGCAGCTCCTCTTTCATGTGCTACTTCCTTGATGAGATGTTCTGCCACCATCTGTGGCATGGTTGGAAATAATCACTGGACCAGTCTAGAAGTTGGAGAACTCAGGCTGTTGTACAAAAGGCCCAGCCACTGCACACATGTTCTGCACCAGAGACCTGCAGACATTGTGCATGGTGTGACATTTGATAGGACTTGAAAAAGCAGCAGTCTTGGTGCATGGTAATCGGTCAAAGCATAGCCAGCTCTGTGGATGTGAGTCAGTACTGAGCACTGTGAGAAGCTCCTTCATTGTGCCCAAGAAAGGGTAACTTATTTGCAGTGGTGTGCTGGTAAATTTTTAACAGGCTCCCCGGTCTACCTCTGCGCCCCCCCCCCCCCCAAATTGCAGAGCTGGTTATAGCTGGGGGGAGGGGGGCAATGCATTACTCTCTCCAGGAAAAAAAAATTAAATGATCCCAGGTTCCAATCTAATTCATGTTGTTTATGGCATTTTATCCCATATTAAAGTAAATAAATATAAACTTTTAACGTTCACCTGATTCTCAAAGTGGACATATTCCAAACACTATAATGAAAATAAAATTATTTTTTTGTTGTCTGGTGACTTTGTTTCTCTGATCATGCTGGCCCAGTATCTGATTCTGCTGCTCTCTATCTGTTCCCTTAACTCCGTTTCCAGGGCTTCCTTTCCATTTATTTCTTTTCTTTCCTCCTTTCTTCTTTTCTGGTCCTCTGCAGACTTGACTGTACAGTGGATCCAGCTTCTGCCTATTTTCTCCATCCATGTGCAGTTTCTCTCCTCACTTCTTTTTCCCTCATCTAATCTCCTTCCTCTATCTTTCCTCCATGTCCAGCATTTCTTCTCTCTCCCTTCCCTCCCCTCCATCCATGTCCAGAATTTCTCTTGCCCTCCCCTCCATCCATGTCCTGAAACTCTCCACTCTCCCCTGCCCTCCATGCCCTGCCCTCCCGCTCCCATCCATGTCCGATTGTCCTTCGCCCCCACCCTCCCCTCCCGCGCATCAGAAGCAAACAGGGAAGGCTAGAGACGGGCAGCAGGGCTTTAAATAACATGGCACTTCAACGGAGGTAATAAAAAAAAAAAAAAAAAAAAAAAAAGATGGATGGGAGGGTGGGGGCGAAGGACAATCGCTGGACATGTTTGGGAGGGGAGGTAAGCATGGCCTGTGATGGCGCCCTCCTGCCATGCTTACCTCGTGTAATGGAGCCGGCTTGCCCCGAAGAACAACCGGCTCGCAAGAGCTGTCAAAATTTAACAAGCTGCTCTTGCGAGCCGGAGCAAGCCGGCTCCAGCACACCACTGCTTATTTGGCACCCACACTCATATTTGACTCATAAGTACCATTTCAAAAGTAATAGCCTTCTCTTCCTGCCCTCTTTTATTTATATATAGATTGTAGAACACAAGAATGTGAAACCTTTAAAAGTAAGAGGCCTGATAGTCAAAATGACTTAAAACAGCCTGGACAAGCTCCTGGCTGTTGAAATTGCCTCTCCAGGGCTAATTTCTGCTGAGAAAACCCAGTGTAGCTGCTCTTCCCAGATCAGACGAAGAGTTCTCACCTCATCAGTGAGCAGCCTTTGAGGGCTGATTTGGTGGAACTTATAGAACTTTCTGAGAGATCTCAAATTCAGAAAACGCTTGAGTGATAAGCAGTAATTTAAAATTTCTTTAACATTTTCAAGTTTTTCTTCTGGCCTGTGGAAAAATTTTTTTTTTTTCCTTTCAGGTGTTATCTAGTTGAGTACTGTTTTTCTACCAAAAAAAAAAAATATTACTGAATAACTCATCACAACACTCCAGGAACATGTGCACAGCTACTTCTTGGCGGGGGGGGGGGGGGAGGAGGTATTTGTTCAGAACCCTTATTTTATCATCCTCACTTTAATATTCCCTTATCTCTTGTTTGTTCTGTCTGTCCTAATTAGATTGTAAGCTCTGTTGAGCAGGGACTGTCTCTTCATGTTCAAGTGTACAGCACTGCGTACGTCTAGTAGTGCTTTAGAAATAAGTAGTAGTAGTAATATAACAGCACATGGTGCCCATTTTTGAATATTACTAAGTCAGTCCCAAAGAGCAGTCTTTTTCATATATATATATTTCATGTGACATCTCTCCTTCCTCTGTCCCATCACGGTGACTAACAATCTTTTTGCTATTTCTAGCATCTAGTGGTCCTTGGAAGCAGAAGAACCATGGCAGGGAAGGGCTCTTCAGGTGTGGCTGGACTGATCATTTTTGGAAATATCATCATTTTGGTAAGCTCATGAGGAAAGGATTCTAGTTAATGTACATGTGGACCAACTACAACACTAATAGGTTAGGATGTACCATACATAGGCGTTTCTGTTCGATTATGCCCCTCTATCTCCATGGGCGTTTATCTCCGAGAACGGGTCCGTGAAGGGGCGGGCCAAACCGTATTTTCGAAAAAAATGGACGTTTTTGAGCTGGGCGTTTGTTTTCTTTTTTTTTTTTTTTAAGGGATAATGGAAACTAAAAATGCCCAGCTCAAAAACGTCCTAATCCGAGCCATTTGGTCGTGGGAGGGGCCAGGATTTCCTAGTACACTCGCCCCCCTGATATGCCAGGACACCAACTGGGCACCCTAGGGGTCAGTGTGGTGGACTTCAGAAAAAGCTCCCACATGCATAGCTCCCTTACCACGGGTGCTGAGCTCCTAACCCCCCTCCCCCAAAACCCACTACCCACAAATGTACAACACTACCATAGCTCTTAGGGGTGAAGGGGGCACCTACATGTGGGTAAAGTGGGTTTTGGAGGCCTCCCATTTACCAGCACAAGTGTTACAGGTGGGGGGGTGGGCCTGGGTCCACCTGGCTGAAGTGCACTGTGTTACCCACTAAAAGTGCTCCAGGGACCTGCATACATGCAGGCCTCTAGGACTGGTTGCTGCTATATAACATTGGCACACCAGTTGACACCTGAAGACTAATCTCTCCAAAAACGTCCTTTATTGGAATAACCGCCTTTACTCACAATTAACTGCAGATCAGAGGTTGTGCCCCATTGGCAATGAGTCTCCCTGGTACTGAGATTAGCAGTAGGTCAGAGCTGGCAGAATGCTGTACAATACCCTCTTTCAGCAACATTCAAGGTAAGAACTAAGTTCTCTAACGTGGCTAACACAGGAAAGGGAACTAAAAATGGCCACTACCATATGGACTACAAGAGGAAACACACAACAGGGCACACTCTGACCCAGTAGGCAGGGGGAAAAGCACCATGGGAGAAGAGCCTACCAACTACCATCATCGTGAGACTGTAACACAAGCTAATGAAATCACGGAGCCCAATACCCTACACCCACCACAATGCAATGCTGATGTGACCCTGTACTGCACCCGAGAGCCACATCTGACCCAGGGAAAGGCTGTGACAGGATCGAACACATTCTGCTGTCATGGAGGTGGGTACGGCATTTGAGGCTGGCATACAGGCTGGAAAAAAAGTTTTTAAAGTGGGGGGTTTTATTTGGTGGGAGGGGGTTAGTGACCACTGGGGGAGTCCAGGGAGGTCATCCCCGATTCCCTCCAGTGGTCATTTGGGCAGTTGGAGCACTTTTTTGGGACTTGTTCATGAGAAAAAAGGGTCCAAAAAAAGTGACCCAAAATCGCGGTTAAAAACGCCTTTTTTTTTTTTTTTTTTCCGATTATCAGCTAAAGACACACATCTCTCCTCGGCTGATAACCACGCCCCAGTTCCGCCTCAGACATGCCCCCGTCAACTTTATTCGTTTCCGCGACGGAGTGCAGTTGGAAACGCCCAAAATCGGCTTTCGATTATACAGATTTGGGCGCCTTTGCGAGACAAACGTCTATCTCCCGATTTAGGTCGCACTATAGGCGTTTTTCTCTTTCGAAAATAAGCTGGATAGGGACCCAGCCTCTCTGTTCCATAGCTGAGGCAAGGACCTATAAAATCTGTCCTGCAGAAGATCCTGAGATGGAGGGAGGGCCTGAGCTGGGTGTGGGTGCAAATCCTTGTTAGTTGTAGGAAGAGCAGCTGTGGCCTGCTCCAGGCCTGATGGCTAACTATGAACCACGTGACAGGAAACAGCCAGGTGTATTGCCACTGTTCCCTTAGCTAAACTGTGTGAGAAGGTAGATCTGTGTAAGCACCTGGGATGGGGTTAAAACAGTGGAAGGAAGGAGGATATGAGGGAGCTGGGGAGACGCATGTCTGTCCAGTCAATTTATTTCCTCTTCCTCCTCCCCCCCCCCCCCAAAAAAAAAAAAAAAACTATATGTATGCATGTCTGGAACTTAAATTTACATCTCCCAAAACAGTTTTCTAGCCTTTCCTTGTCTAAACTTATAGAAAACCTTTTTATGTAACTTCTGTGCGACCATACAGTCCAATTGAAGGCAGTTTTACAAAACTATATACAGTATATTTGTCTTTATTTAAAATGTCATTAATAGGTGGACCCTGAGTTCATACTATCTGTAAAGAATATGCAGAATCCTTCATTATATAAGTACATAAGTATTGCCATACTGGGACAAACCAAAGGTCCATCAGACCCAGCATCCTGTTTCCAACAGTGGCCAATCCAGGTCACAGATACCTAGCAGCCCGAGGGTAGATTGCATCATGGAGGTTTTATGACAAGATAGGGCCCATTCTGTGAGCTGAAGCCACTGGGCAGAGCTTGCTGCCCCAAAACATTCGGACGCCATTGAAAAACAATAGCAAGCTTGTGAGGTTTGTAACTGCCTATGTGGAGTGTGTGGGGTTTTTTTTTTAACCTTTTAGGAGGGGGCCCTGGGGAGTGAGCCACAGTCCTGCTGTGAGCGCTCCAGAGCAGTGGGACTCCCCACAACTCTGCCCCAAGGCTCAAACAGAGCAGAGGCCTTTCTTAAAGTGCCTCCTGTGACTCCAAAAATAAGTCTACAGCTGTGTCAGGACCACAGCTCAGCCCCACCCCACCCCAGAGGTTTTTTATATATATATATATATATATATATATATATATATATATAAAAAGCCTTGGTTACATATGGGAAGATTCCAAATAAACTGTCAAAATTAAAAAAAAAAAAAAAACACACACATACAGGGGGAGTCATAAACCTCACAAGTTTGCTATTGTCTTCAATAGCGTCTGTAGATGTTTGGGGTCACACAATATGGCAGCTGTGTGGGGGAGAGACAGCTTGGCTTTTTGATGTCATGCCATCTCCTGTCATACAACCTCCTTAACTTGCATCCACAATTAGCACAAGCTGGGGGCTGTGCACAAATATACTTGGCCATAAATATGGACAGGTCATAGAGTACAGAGTGCCATCTGGCTGGAATGTTTGATAGCACACATTTAACAGTGATTTGTGTGCTATTTCAGCCCTGTTCTGGAGACTGCTACAATGCATATACATGAGATTTGGCATATTCAGGGGAGTGAGATCTGGTTTTGGGACATTCTTTATATGCCTTTGGAACAGGATTGGGGAAACTGTGCACTAGTGTCCTCCTCTGCATTGTTAGAGGGCTGGGGTGCAAAACGTTCAACCATGAAGGACTGCAAACATGAGAGGTTTTAGGATATCGCTATGCATTTCTACCTAAGTTTTCTCTGTACAGCACCCAAATCCAGGAAACGTCAACAGCAAGAAATGTCCCTAAACATCTTTCTACAAGAATCTTTCTACAATTCCCTCTGACCTCCAAGTAGAACACCTGAGCCTGATAACTCAGCACAAGATGGGCTCTTAAATTTAGGAGCTTTAAGTTTGAGGGGTGTAACCAGTCAGGAGAGGCTCCTGCCTAGTTCAACCCCACTGAGCTGGCTAGCTGCTGGTATTCAGCAGCACTTTACCAGGTAGTACCACTGGCTATATCTGCTAGCTATGAGTGGAGTCTGCCCAAATATTACCAGCTAACAGTTAAGTAAAAACAAGGACACTAAAAGTTTAATATTATCCATCAGAATAACTGGGTACTGGTCTGCTTACTAGCCAGGAGCCACGCTCCCTGGCAGTGACTACCTGGTAGTTCAGCCTATGGATGTGAGTAGTTTTACAAGGTGTTTATCACTACAGGCTTGATATCTGCCTGCCCTATTTATAAATGTAGGCCTTCTGTTCATTTGCCTGGGTTTTCAGCTGACAATTGGTGATAAGATACAAAGTTGTTTTTTTGGCCGCCCTCATCCTGCCACCCACTTCTTTATGCTCCTAAATTAGGAGTTGAGAGAATTTGTATATAAACTTTATGTACCCCTAGTAAATGTTTAGAAGCTAATTTAGGAGAATAAAGCCTTTGAATAGCAATCCACTTTTAAGCCATTCATGGATTTCTGACCACCCTGGCCTGGTACACTGAGACACTTGCAGCAGTGACTCAAAACAGGTAGGATCAGGCATTACAAATTCCACATTGCTTTGGAATGTTCAAAACCAGGACTGGCCAAAAGGTCTCCAGCCTGGAACTGGGTAACTTGACATCTTTAGTCATGTACTAGGTTTCCTTCTTGCACGCTTCCTTTCCCTAAACATTTACAGGAGCTAGGTTTGGCCACCAGCTGGTGCTATAATGCAATTCTCTGTATCGGGGACTTTAACCAGACAGAATAGGTTTCAGCTGCTCCGAAATACTGCAGCATATCTAGTGACTGGAAGGAACTGATCATGTAACACCTATATTGAAAGAACTACACTGGTTGTCCATTTCTGCCAGAATTGTATTTAAGGCTTTTTTTGGATACTCCAGGTATCTGAGGCTTTAGAAAATCGGCCTTGTAGGTCTCTGTTTTTCTATCTAGGTTTCCATAAACTACTGAAAACCTGGATCTTTGATTCAAACTTCTGTTTAAGATTTTTATGTTTGATATCTATCTGTATATTTAGGGGGAGGGGGGGTTCTTTTACACCAGTTTAAAACTTTTTGGTATTAAGCAGTATATCAAATTACTAAAATCAATCCAGTGAGCCTCTCTCCCCTTAGGGCTAAGAACTCAAGACTCTGACTCTGTAATGTATCCCCAGCCTGCGCTGGTTTCCGTCTCTAAACAATGGGCAGGCATTTAACTTGGGGCAATCCTGCATGATAGCACTGTTACTGGACTGGCTTGGCAGCTTTTATGTGGAATGTCTAAATATTTTAGTTGTTAATGGTCTGTCTTTTGATTTGTTCTGGGATTATGAAACTCAAAAGCAGTATTCAGCTTGCATGAACATTGGCTGTCCTTAAAGGTTTTGTTAGTTTCTGTGAAGGTGGGAGTTCTGATAATGACGTGTACTCCTTTTTTTTTTTTTTTTTTTCCCCTCCCATTTTTCTTCTTGGGACTGGTAGATGGCAGGATTGGCGCTCTTTGCAGAGACCATCTGGGCCACAACAGACCCCTACAAAGTGTACTCAATCTTGGGCGTGACAGGCAAGGATGATGTCTTTGCCGGTGGCTGGATCGCTATCTTCTGTGGCTTCTGCTTCTTCCTTCTGGGCATCTATGGCATTGTGGCAGCAATAAGGGGCAGCCGGACAATGGTGATGGTGGTAAGTGCCAGCCTGCTGCAAGACAATATGGTAACCTCCTAATGTATTGCAAATATCCATTTACCTTTTTGTATGTTTTACAGTACCTCATACTAATGCTGATAGTCTACATCTTTGAGTGTGCCTCCTGCATTACCTCCTTTACACACAGAGATTACGTAAGTACAGCCGCTCACTTTGAGGTGTGGTGCTGAGTGTCTGTCTGAACTCCTCTTGGAACAGGGAGCCTGGCCATTGGGCACTAGCCACACTTCTGGCTGCTGGAAATCTTCCCTAATTCAGTGCAAGGTGCAGTCCTACAGAACTCAACCTTAGCTGAGCGTAGGTACAGCCTTATTCTTATAATTTTGTTCTTTATGGTGATTTTATATGTGGAACACACATGCAGTAATTTTAAAGTTTTTGGCTTGAAAAATACAGGTGCCAGGTTCACCATGGTGCCTAGAAATTGCACACCCACACCCAGGATTTCATCCATCTTTCTCGTCTCCCCCTCCCCAATTTTTTTTTTTTTTTTTTTTTGCTTCTGCACTGCAATTCAGCTTTAAGTATGAGCTACACAGTGCAGGAAGCCTGGGAGTCTCATGGCTTGAAGCTGTGTGGTTTTTTTTTTTTTTTTTTGTGGGACTCAAGACCAGTCTGAGCTTCTATACTGTGCAGCTCAAGTTTGCATGAGAGAAATTGCAACAGGGTACTAGGAAGCATGCTATTCTGAAAATGCAGCTCACGAGGAGGTTAGTGGCATAGGTAGTTTAGACTAGACTGGGTGAAGGCTGGAGGTTTGAGACAGTGAGACTGGTGGGGACCCAGGCTATGGTGACACATGAAACAGGTAATTGCCTGCTCTCCCTTATCTAGAGGATGCTGTTGCACAGCTGACAGCATGCTTTGTGAAGGGAGACTACTGCCTTTTTACCAGTGATCTGCAGAGGATATATACTAAGTTTCTTTGCTCACAGTCACAAAATAGGAAGAGGCTCTGGCTTTTAAAAGCTATTAATCTGGAAGGGGATTCCAGAAGAATGGGGAAGGAGAAAGAAGCCAGCATCTGAGACCTTTTGCAAGTTTTTAGTGACAATTTTGTTTGAGGCCTGAATTATAGTATATAAATCTGACATATAAAAGATCAGAATAAGCTGGTACTGCAGGATATCTTTAGCAGAATTATCCAGGTACAGGGCTGGTCTTAGCAAGTGCGGGGCCCTATGCAGACCAATTTGATGGGGCTCTACCCCCACCCTAGCTCCAGGGCCGGCTACCCCTCCCTCCGAGCTCCCGGGCTGCTCCATCTGAGCTCCATGGCTTCGCCCCCTAGGGCTCCCAGCTACAAGGCCCCCCTCCCTCCCGGTCATTTTTTAACACCCCCTCCAAAATCCAGTACTAGGTATGCCGAGAATACAAAACACTCAGGACCTATTGAGCAATTCTACCATACCATAAGCAGTCATTTCTACTAGTCACACAAGGAAAAGGAAAGCATCTTAAACACTACAGTGAGCACTAGAACATCAATTCACCTATTGTAAAATAAAACCAGACAGAATAGTACAGATCGTCGATCCTGCACAGTCAATGCCAACTGAAAGCCATGTCTTTTTCACAAACACAGATACACCCTAATCCACTATAGAATAAGTAGTAATATTTAAACTTTCTATTTAGACAAAAATTAAACTGAACCCCCAAGATGCCAGACTCTGCAGACAATTCAACACCACAGAAACAGAAAAATATAAAGACAGCAGATGTAAATTTGAAAAAACTAACAAATACCAATCACCACTTTACAAATTAACAAATAGAAATAAACAAATACAGAAAATTAAAATACCATTTGGCTTCCAGAGGCCAAAATCTCCTTCCTCAGGTCAATACAGTATAGTACTGTTACAGTATCCTATCCTGACCTGAGGAAGGGGGTTTTCTTCTCTGAAAGTTGTCGAAATGTATTAAAATTAGTCCAATAAAAAGATTACCTTATTTACATGTTCTATTTATAAACATTTATTAACACAGCTACAATACTATATCCTAAAGCAAAAAAATAAAAATATATATTTTATTTACAGTTTGTCTCTGGTTTCTGCTTTCCTCATCTTCTTTTCACAGTCTTCCTTCCATCCAGCATCTGTCATCCAGTGTCTGCCCTCTCTGCTGTCCCCTCCATCCAATGTCTGCCCTCTCTCCCTGCCCCTTCCATCCACATGTGCCCTCTATCTCTGCCCCTTCCATGATCCATCCACCATCTGCCCCTGTCTGCCCTTTCTATCCCTGCCATCCACTGTCTGCCCTTTCTCTCTGCCCCTTCAATCCACAATTTGACCTCCCTCTCCCATCCATCCAGGGTTTGCCCTCCCTCTCGCTGTTCCAGCCCCACTATCCCACCAGTCCCGAGCTTCAGCCCCCTTCATCCACATGCCTTGTATTGGGGCCCCCTTTTCAGAACCATTCTCCCACCTGACCCACGCATGGCCCCTTCTCAGACCCCAGTGCCTGTCCCCTTCTCGCATCCGAGAACTCCCTCCTCAGTCCCCTTCTCCCATCCAAGAACCCCCTCCCCACCTCAGCTTTAGAAATGTTTAGTAGTCTCCTTCCCATTTGAGGTCCCCCCCCCCCCCCAACCTACCTACTAGCTTTGTTCTCCTGCCGCCCACCATCCTCACTGGCTGAAAAAAAAGAATTTGGAAGCGCCAGAGGGACAGGCAGCGCCTCGTGTCTGCCTTCCCTGCTACTAAAAATGTCTTCGACGTCGTCATTGGGCCTTCTCACATTGAGTCCCACCCACCCTCGCGGTAATTGGAAGTTACCTCAGAGAAGGGCGGGACTCAATGTGAGAAGGCCCAATGACGACGTCGAAGACATTTTTAGTAGCAGGGCAGACGGGAGGCGCTGCCTGTCACTCCGGCGCTACCAAATTCTTTTTTTAAAGGTAGGACAGGGTGGGAGCAGCGGGTGCAGGGCACCCCCCACCCGCTGACAGCCGGGGTGGACCACCCCCACCACTCTGCCGTCGCGCGCCATCCGAGGGAGGGAGGGAGGACTGGAACTCGGGCGGTCGGGGCGGGGCGACCTTAGGCGCGCCGCACGGGGTCCTATGCGGCTGCCTCAGTCGCCTCGCCTTAAGACCGGCCCTGCCCAGGTAACACAAGCTAGCTTTTTATTAGGCATCTGTGTCTGACTCAAAGGTTGGCATTTATGTTTAGTCTTTCAGCTGTATGTTAGGACTCTACCCAGCCAGACTACGCAGTTAAGTGCAATGTCCGAATCCTGTTTGTGTGGTTTCTAGTCCTCTTTTTGAAGTCATGCTAGTCTCTTTTGCAGGGCGTAACCATTTGTTTGCACAAACTTTAGTAACTAGTTTCAAACATCCTTTTTAAAATCTGTTTATTGAATATTTATTTATTTATTGCATTTGTATCCCACATTTTCCCACGTATTTTGTAGGCTCAATGTGGCTTACATAGTACCGGAGAGGCGTTTGCCGACACCGGTGTGAACAAATACAAACTGATGTTGTGGTAGGTAAAGTTCGTGTGGCATATATCCCTTAGCCCTTTTCTTGTGAAGCTACAACTGTGGTGGCCCGTTGTCTGGACTCTTACTCCAGACCATCCCAGCATTCATTAATACCCTGGCCATTGAATTTTGTGCATTAATAAAGCTGTAAGCCAAGCAGTGAACCATTGCAGTAATCAAAACACAGCATTTGATGGAGTTAAACAATTTAAGATTCCCACTGCAGCTCCTTGTGACTCTGGGCAAGTCACTTAACCCTCCATTGCCCCTGGTACAAAATAAATACCTGAATATATGTAAACCGCTTTGAATGTAGTTGCAAAAAAACCTCAAAGGCAGTATATGGTGTCCCATTTCCCTTAATTGCAGTTTTAAAAAACACATTCCTCATAATCGTGTGTGCCATTTCATACTCAAACAAGAATTTAAAAAAAATCTCTCTAGCTATTACAGAATCTTCAAATTGAAATGAATCTGGAATATCTGTAGAAATCCTCTGCATTCATTTAACCAACTCCTGGTGTCTCTCTCTCTCATCTAGTATGGACAAAGTTTTCACAACTTGGTTAAAGTTGAATAATGTATATGTTATATGGGGGAGAGGGGGTGAACAAGGTAGATCAATATTTTGGTACAGGGTGTGAAGACTTGGTACATTCCTGACTTAAACAATAAAGCTAGTTAGAGCTCCATCTTAAAACGTTTTTTTTTTTCCTCCCCCTTCCCCTTCTTTGCAGATGATAAACTCCAATGTCATATTGAAACAGATGTTGACTTACTATACCGATACAAGTACTGCCCAGGGCAAGGAAATGACACAGGTCTGGAACCGTATCATGCTGGAGGTGAGAAGAGGTTGGTTTGGGATGACAAATCAGGAAATGGAACTGTTTGGTTCTGGGCTTGAAGGAACTATTGGCAAGGCTGTGGGAAATTTAAACATCTGTGCTATTGACAGCTAGAAGGGTTCATTCTGGTGGGAATGGGGTGCTGTAAAGCATGGCATTGCAGGCAGAAAGAGCTAGAAGGTGGTGGGGGCAGCGGGTTCAGTTTTCAAGTATATGCTAACTGGTTTATGGGCCAAGGCATGACTAAGCCAAAACTGGGGCAGCATGCCCGCCCTGGTGGTCTAATGGCCTTGTCTAGGGCAGGAGCAATCGTTGGTTCTGCATTTCAAGTGGCTGCTGTGACTTCATTACTGCCCTAATGAGGCTACTAGACCAGGACTTTTTAAAATGAGGCCAAAGGTGGGCCTTTGGATGGCAGAAGGGTGGTGGATTTGAGGTTGTAGGTGTTTTGTTTTTTTTTTTTTTTTTGGGGGGGGGGGGGCAGTTTCAAGCAAAATGTATTGGCCAAAACCTGAAATTTAGTAAGGCCCAAGGCAGATTGACTATTGACATGTTGTTAATCTTTGGACATTTTGAGAAGTGCAAGTTAGTTTCATCCAAGATAAGGTATCAAAGCAGCTGGATCCTTATTGTGACAATAATATGGTTTCCGCTGATCTGCTGCTATTGCCAAATGTGCCCTACCAACAGAGTGAGGTTCTGAGATAGTATCGGCCCACATTACATCACTTGGATGCAGAATGCAAGACAGCAGCAGGAGACACTTTGCTTGATAAGAGTGGGGGGGGGGGGGGGGGGGGCTTTTTATACCCCTGTGGCTGATGAAGTGTATTTTATCTTGAATGCAAAGATATCAAACTTTTTTTTTTTTTTTTTTTTAATAGAACCGCTGCTGTGGGATCAGTGGCCCAAAGGACTGGGTTGCCTATACCTCCACCTTCCGTGCACAGTTCAGTGAGGAAAAGGCTCCCTGGCCCTTCCTCTGCTGCAAGCGTGATGCCAATTTTGTCATTGTGAATGAAGAAGGGTGTCGTGTGGGACATACAGACTACATCAACACCCAGGTAATGAGGCTGGGGGAGAAAGAAGGAAAGAATCAATTGAACTGTTTGGGGGGGGGGAGGGGTTATTTATTTATTGCACTTGTATCCCACATTTTCCCACCTATTTGCAGGTTCAATGTGGTTTACAGAGAACTGTCATGGCATAGCCATGTCAGGTTACATCATACAATTGGTGTTACAAAGAAGTTAAAGAAGACAGGAGGATTTGATCAAGCCTTTGTAGGAAAGTACATTCTGAGTAAAGTTGGAAAGATGTTGGAAAGATGTTGGATAGGTGTTCTATTATAGCTAGTTAAGGGTTCTCGTGGTAGGCTTTGTTAAAGAGGTAAGTCTTCAAGGCTTTGTGGAAGTTAGTTAATTCGTTGATCTTTCTCAGGTGAATTGGGAGTGAATTCCATAGCTGCCTACTCATATAGGAGAAACTGGTCGAGTGAGTTAATTTGTATTTTAGACCTTTGCAGCTGGGGAAGTGTAGGTTGAGAAAGGTGCGGGATGATTTCTTAGCATTTCTTGGTGTTAGGTCAATGAGGTCTAGTATGTAGGTCAGGGCATCTCCGTAAATAATTTTATGAACAAACGTGCAAATCTTGAATGTGGTACGTTCTTTAAGTGGTAGCCAGGGTAACTTCTTTCTTAGGGGTTTTGCACTTTCATATTTTGTTTTCCCAAATATGAGTCTGGCTGCGGTATTTTGGGCTGTTTGAAGCTTTTTGATGGTTTGTTCTTTACAGCTGGCGTAAAGTGAGTTGCAATAGTCCTGGTGGCTTAGTACCATTGACTGTACCGGGTTCCGAAAAATAGCCCTTGGGAAGTAAGGTTTTACTCTTTTGAGCTCCTACATTGAATGGAACATTTTTCACGTGAGTTTCGAGTGTGAGGTTTCGATCAATGGTAACTCCTAGAATTTTCAAGTTGTTTGAAACAGGGAGAGAAAAGTTTGGGGTGGTTATGGTAGTGAATATATTTGTATTGTGTTGTGAGGTTATTAAGAGGCGTTGAGTTTTAGTTGAAATGCATCCGCCCAGGAGTGCATGATTTGGAAGCTTTGGTTGATTTCGTTGGTGATTTCCTTTAGTTCATGTTTGAATGGAATGTAGATCGTAACATCATCTGCATACATGTATGGGTTAAGCTTTTGATTGTCTAATAGCTTGGCTAGGGGTGTTTGGTGATAGAGGGGATCCTTGGGGAACACCGCATTCAGGTAGCCATGGGGCTGATGTCTCTGCGTTAGTTGTTACTTGGTATGATCTTGTTGTTAGGAATCCTCTAAACCAGTTAATAACATTAACTCCAACTCCGAAGTATTCCAGGATGTGTAGTAGTAATCCAGGGTTCTTTCCAGGACCTCTATAAATACACTATCCTAAAGACCTGACAACTCTAAAAGTAGAAACTGCTCAGGTACTACCCAGTCAATATTCAAAGTAATTTAACTGGGTAGAAGAGCCTATTTAGCCGTGCTTAACCAGACAGTGCCACTGAATATAGGCACTACCCAGTTAGTGCTGGGGTGGGTAGAGTTTTTGGGTGAAGCCATTAGTTAACCAGTTTGTGGTTTGAATATCAGTGTTAAATATGCAGTTAAAGTTTAGAACAGCAAAAAAGACTAAACTTTAGCCATGAGGCTAACTGGGCACTAGTCTGAATTAGCTAGTGCCCAGCTTTCTTCCAGGTAAGGATATCAGGCTTTCTGATCCTGTCTCTTCCCCCTTGGGCCTACCTTATAGATCCTGTTGGCTCCTCCCATCCCCAGGCCTACTCTGTATATCTCTAGTGGTCAAGAGGGTCTTAGACGGGGCCTTCTGTAATGGGGGAAGGAGGACTCTGAGGTGGTAAGGGCACTTGCTTTCCTTATAGAGGTCCCAGCTGAATATTGACCAGGACCTGCTTAAGACCTGGCAGCATGGCCCCAGGTATTCAAATATTATTAAATGCTGATGCCCAAACTTGGCCTGGCATTGAACATCAAAGCTTAATTCTGCCCACACTGGTCAGCATTTAAAACTTTATATAAAATGCTGACATCTGCCCACTGAATATTACACTGCTACTCCAATAGTGGCATTGAAACCATATTTGTAGTTCTTTAGAAACTATTTCAAGCAAGAATCCCGAGCTGCTTTTTACAGATTTAGGAACGGGCACATGTCTTACAGGATTGGTCCTGGTGTTCTGATGACTTCCAGAGGGTGTGGGGAACAAGGGAGGGGAAAGAGGCACAGAAGAGTTTTGGAGGGTGAGACTTGTTTCTGAAATATCAGTCTATAATCCCCAATGTAGGACTGAAAGCAGGTAGTCCTGGCACAGATGCCACAAAGGCATGTAGAATATAGGTACTAGACAATGTGTCTTCCACAAAGACACAATATTCTGGCATAGAAGCAAAGTGTAACCTCTTCTTTTCCTTCTAGGGATGCTTTGACCATATCAGTCATGCTATTAACAGCTACACCTGGGGCATTTCCTGGTTTGGATTTGCCATCCTCATGTGGACAGTGAGTATTAAATTTGAAGTTTCTGTAGTTGTGGTAGTATTATAAACTGTGCACAAACTTGTAAGGGTATAACCTTAGCACTAATGTTTGTATACTACAATTGTATACATCCAGCAGTACTTGGCATTTTGCTGACTGCTACTGGCTGTTGAACTATATCCAAGCTCTGGCATTGAAATTGAGCTGGCTACACCTTAGCCAGAAGTGCAATATTCAGCACTAAACCAGCTACCGGGCATTACATAAAGGTAGGACTGACTCTTATGCAGTCCTGTTTATACAGTGACCTTTGCCTTTTAAGTGATGACTCCACCCCCCTGGAACACCCCCAAAATAACCAGTTTTGTTTTAGGCACTAATTAGTTAAGTGCCACTGATTTACTGGTTATCCCCAAACAAGCAACTTAACAGCCAGGAGCTGTTTTTGGTAGTTAAATGCTTTGATTATTGATCTCATAGAGTACTAGCACTTGTGAATGTAACATTCACACACATACAGGGATGTGAAAAAATTCCCTTCTCTCCCCACCTCCTGACTTTCTCTCACTGCATATATCTTTAAATAAATTTCAGCAGGTTTGAACAATCCATATTTCCCATGTAAAAATAACTACTCCCTAAACTTAACTGACTGCAACAAGATGCTTCCTGTAACTTGATATTAAGACTTGCTGTTGAGGAATCTTAGCCCATTCTTTATTAGAGAACTGCTGTAGGGGGGGGGGGGGGGGGAAGGCCTTGGCTAGTTGTTGGGACCATCTTTTACCGGCTGCAGGAAAAAAAAAATGGCCACACGGTGGGGAGCCCTTAACTGCCACCCATTTGAGTGGTGATAAGGGCTCCTGCGGTAATCCAGGCAGCACACAGCAATGTCAGATACTGAGTTATCGCCACACAAACCATTTAGTACTTAAGTACATAAGCACTGCCACGCTGGGAAAAGACCAAAGGTCCATCAAGCCCAGCACTCTGTCTCCGACAGCGGCCAATCCAGGCCCCAAGAACCTGGCAAAAACCCAGAATTTAACGATCAATGGATTTTCCTTCAGGAATCTGTCCAGACTCCCTTTAAACTCAGCAAGGCCAGCTGCCGTCACTACCTTCTCCGGCAATGAGTTCCAGAGTCTAACCACACGCTGAGTAAAGAAAACTTTCTCCAATTTGTTTTAAACCTACCACATTCTAATTTCATCTTGTGTCCCCTAGTTCTATTATTGTTAGAAAGCGTAAACAAATGCTTCACATCTGTCCGCTCTACCCCACTCATTTTGTAGACCTCTATCATATCACCCCTCAGCTGCCTTTTCTCCAGGCTAAAGAGTCCTAGCCGTCTTAACCTCTCCTCATAAGGTAGTCGTCCATCCCTTTTATCATTTTCGTCGCCCTTCTCTGCACCTTCTCCAATTCCTTTTATATCTTTTTTGAGAAGAGGCCACCAGAACTGAACACAATACTCCAGGTGCGGTCGCACCATGGCGCGATATAACGGCATTATAACATCCTCCTGCTTGTTTTTCCATCCCTTTTCTAATAATACTCAACATTCTGTTCACCGCCTTAGCCGCCGCAGCACATTGAGCGGAAGATTTCAATGTTCTATCCACGATGACTCCCAGATCCCTTTCTCAGTCCGTAACTCCTAAAGCGGAACCTTGCATGACATAGCCGTAATTTGGGTTCCTCCTTTCCACGTGCATCACTTTGCACTTGTCAACGTTGAACTTCATCTGCCATTTGGACGCCCAATCCCCCAGTCTCACGAGGTCCTCTTGTAATCTTTCACACTCCTCCCACGATGCGATGACCCTGGATAACTTTGTGTCATCTGCGAATTTAATTACCTCACTAGTTACTCCCATCTCAAGGTCATTTATAAATATGTTAAAAAGCAGCGGTCCCAGCACAGACCCCTGAGGGACCCCACTAACTACCCTTCTCCATCGAGAATACTGACCATTCACCCCTACTCTCTGCTTCCTGTCTTTTAACCAGCTCTTAATCCATAATAATACACTGCCTCCGATCCCATGACTCTCCAGTTTCCTTTGGAGTCTTTCATGAGGCACTTTGTCAAACGCCTTCTGAAAATCTAGATATACAATATCCACTGGCTCCCCTTTGTCCCCATGCTTGTTCACCCCCTTGAAAAAATGCAGTAGATTTGTGAGGCAAGACTTCCCTTCACTAAATAAGTGCTGACTTTGTCTCAGCAGCCCATGCTTTTGTACGTGCTCCGTAATTTTATTCTTAATAATAGCCTCCACCATTTTTCCCAGCACCGACGTCAGACTCATTTCAGGTTTGGTTCCCCCCCCCCCTCTCCCCCCCCCCCGGAAATGTCGCGCACTCAGGGTGGGACTACCACCTGCAGCTGCGTTGGGCTGGCAGTAAGAAGAGTGAGCAGTAAGCCCATGTTGGGCTTACCGCTGCTCTGTAAAAGGGCCCTTTAATTTGGACACATCTGTAGGTTCTTGTGCATGAACTGCTCGCTTCATGTCCTTCATACCATCTGTATTGGGTGCAAATCAGGACTTGACCAGGTCAATCCAAAACTTTCTTGTCTGTCATTCAGCTATAACTTTTGTGTGGGGTTTTTTAAATCATTGTCTTGTCTTGCTGCATAACACAATTACACTTACTACTCGCAAATATTCTCAAGAAGGTACAGTACAGAAATATTTTTTCAAATGTCTTAAATTTTGGGATAAAAAGCTTACAAAAATATCATGGAAAAAGGAAATGGTTTGAAGTTATATTTGTTTACAATACCATGAGCAACTAAAATGAAATATGTTAATGGGATATGACGGTTAAGGCTTGGAAAAATATATCAGCCCCTGAGGCACCCCACTACTCGCAGTTTTAAGATATATTATTTGTTTACAATGCCATGAACAACGAAAATAGTTCCCATTAAATATGTCATTTAATGGGATATGTCTGAGAGTAAAGGTTAAGGCTTCAAAAATGCACCAACCTCTAAGGCACTCCACTACTTGCCTTCCTTTCTACCAAGCAAATTCCATTTACAACCACCCTCTGTGCCTTTTCGGTCAACCAGTTTCCAGTCCAGTTTACTACTAAAAAGTTCAGCCCTCTCAGCTTATTCATGAGTCTTCTGTGAGGAGCCTTATCAAAGACTTTGTTGAAATCCAAGTAGTTTATGTCTAGTTCATGTGCTTATCCATTTCTTTTGTCCCCAGTCAAAAATCAACCAGAGTTGTTTGACAGGATTTTCCTTTGATAAAGCCATGTTGCCTTGGATCCTGAAACCCATTTTTCCCCCCCCCTCTTCAACTGCGACTCCATAAACTCCCCTCACCCCTTACCACTGATGTGAGGCTTACCACCTGTAGTTTCCCAGTTCTTCCCTGTCCCCACTTTTGTGAAGAGGGACCACATCCGCTCCACCTCAAGATGTATTAAAACCTTAAGAGGTCCTGCCAGGATATCCGGCTGGGTTCCCAAACCTGGTCCTGGAGGCACACCAGCCAGTCGGGTTTTAGGATCTCCACAATAAATATGCATATGAGAGATTTGCATTGCATTACCTACCTCCAGTGTATGCAAACATCTGTCATGCATATTACATGGTAACATAGTAGATGACTGCAGAAAAAGACCTGCACGGTCCACCCAGTCTGCCCAACAAGAGAAACTCACATGTGCCATTTTTTTGTGTATACCTTACCGTGATTTGTACCCGTCTTTTTCAGGGCACAGACCTTATAAGTCTGCCCTGCCTCCCACCACCGGCTAAGCTTCTGGGGATCCCTTCCTTCTGAGCAGGATTCCTTTATGTTTATCCCATGCATGCTTGAATTCCGTTACTGTTTTCCTCTCCACCACCTCCCGCGGGAGGGCATTCCAAGCATCAACCACTCTCTCCATGAAAAAATACTTCCTGACATTTTTCTTGAGTCTGCCCCCCTTCAATCTCATTTCATGTCCTCTAGTTCATTGTGGATATCCTGAAAACCTGACTGGGATGCCTCCAGGACCAGGTTTGGAACCACTGTCCTGAAATATATACCATCTGGTCCCATAGCTTGTCCACTTCCAAATTTTCAAATTTTGTATAAACACTTCTGTGAACAGTGCAATATCTACTCCATTTCCAGTTGGTCCCTCTCCAGGAACACAAAGAGAAGTGTTGTGTTCTAGCACGTTTGCTTTATCATCATCTCTCCACATAGCCAACATCTGGTAATGAGAGGTTTAAACAGGGCTGGCTGCAATCAAGCCCTGCTGTGTTCAGTCAGTGGAACCAAACTTAAATTTGGTCAATTGGTCGAGTAACTGATGGTGCAATTACATTTCCACATGGGGGAATATGGGTGTTGGGTGTTTGTAACTTAAACTGCATGTATGTTCATGTTCCCTTTTGAATATTTTTTTTTTTTTTTTTTTAAAGATCAACCATTTTCAGTGTAACACATGCACTAATAGCACTTTGTGATGTGGATCAGGCGACCCTCAGGGGGAGGAATGCTGGCTTCGGCCTAACCCCTGGTAAGCCTTTCCTCAGCTGAGAGGTGCCCAGCTCTACCACCGGCTGTGGAGGACTTGCAGCTCATCTGCATATCCTTACAGCCTTCTCCGGGGTGACACCCAGGTCCACTCCGATCCACTCAGGGCCTCCGCTCTAGGTGCCGGGCATTTTTCTCTTTATATCTAATCTTTTTCCAGTTGCTAAAGTACCTCAATCGTTTATGGCCCCTATTCACATTCTCTTCCTAGCTCTGTCCCTTCCTAATCTTTTCCCTCACCCCCTACCTCTCTACACTACAGGAACTCGCTGCCCATCCATTGACTTCATCATCTCACCTTCTCTCCTACCCTCTTGGCTTTTAATCTCCGTCTCTTTCTTCCCTCCATTTTGCCTTCCCCATTCCACCTAAATACCTCTTGCTTTCGTGGCCACACCTCTCCTACTCTCCTCCGCTCTCTTTTACTCCTTCTCTTACTCTCAGCTGGTGACATCAATCCCAATCCTGGCCCTCCTCACCAACTATTATCCAAACTCTACAGATCTCACCGTGACCTCTCTAACCTCATCTCTATTCCTCTACTCCCCTTCTCTTGCGCCCTATGGGAATGCCCGCTCTATCTGTAACAAACTCCCCTTTATCCATGACCTCTTTATCTCGCGTCACCTCCATCTGCTCGCCATAACAGAAACCTGGCTCTGCCCAGATGACTCTGCTTCAGTCGCAGCCCTCTGCCATGGCGGTTATCTTTTTTCACATATTCCTCACCCTGCTGGTCGTGGGGGCGGTGTTGGACTACTTCTCTCTCCCTCCTCCAGATTTCAACCCCTTCTTCCACCACAATCTCACTGTTTTTCCTCCTTTGAAGTCCACGCTATCCGCCTCTTCGAATAGCGGTCATTTATTGTCCCCCTGATAAGTCCCTTTCATCCTTTCTCAGTGACTTTTACGCCTGGCTTGCCTTCTTCCATGATCCTTCCTACCCCTCTCTCATCCTTGGTGACTTTAATATTCCTGCTAATGATCCTTCAAACTCTTATATTTCCAAGTTACTCGCTTTAATGTCCTCCTTTAATCTCCAACTATGCTCCACCTCCCCCACTCATCAAAATGGTCACTGTCTTGATCTCCTCTTCTCCTCCAACTGTTCACCCTCTAGTTTCCTGCCCTCTGATCTTCCCCTCTCTGATCACCATCTTATAACTTTCACACTTAAATCTCCTCCCTCCCAGTCCCGTCCTATCTTATCTAATTTATCTAAGAATCTTCACGATATTGACCCTCCCATGTTTCAAACCTCCTCTCTACTGTGGCACCATCCAGGTCTGTCAACGAGGCTGGTGGTTCTTACAACAATACTCTATCCTCTGCCTTAGACACTCTCTTGCACCTTTGATGACCCGCCCTATAAGGCGTACAAAACCCCAGCCTTGGCTGACTTCTAATATCCACTATCCACATTCCTGTACCCGCTCCGCCGAATGCCTCTGGCGGAAATCTCGGGCCCTTGCTGATTTCTTACACTTTAAGTTCATGCTGACCTCCTTCCAATCTGCTCTTTTACGCGCCAAACAGGATTATTATATCCAACTGACCAACTCTCTTGGCTCTAACCATCGACTTCTTCACCACATTGAACTCTCTCCTCAAGGTGCCCCCTCCCCCAACTCCCCCTTCATTATCTCCTCAGACCCTTGCTGAATTCTTTCACGACAAGGTTCAAAAGATAAACCTTGAATTCTCTACCTCGCCACCTCTCCCTCCACTAGTCCGTTCCCCTCTCTCTCCTTCCCCTCATTCCCTTTCCTCCTTTCCTGAAGTTATTATTGAGGAAACTACACTTCTCCTTTCTTCCTCAAAATGTACCACCTGTTCCTCTGATCCCATTCCCACCCACCTTCTTAATGCCATCTCTCCTGCTCTTATTCCTTTTATCTGTCACATTCTCAACCTCTCACTTTCCACTGCAACTGTCCCTACTGCCTTTAAACATGCTGTGGTCACACCTCTCCTTAAGAAGCTTTCACTCGACCCTACTTGTCCCTCTAATTACCGACCCATCTCCCTCCTTCCCTTTCTCTCCAAATTACTTGAGCGTGCTGTTCACCGCCGCTGCCTTGATTTTTTTTTTTCTGTCCTCACATGCTATTCTTGAACCACTACAATCTGGTTTTCGCCCTCTCCACTCAACCGAAACTGCGCTTACTAAAGTCTCCAATGACCTATTACTGGCTAAATCCAGAGGTCTCTCTTCCATCCTCATTCTTCTTGATCTTTCCGTTGCTTTTGACACTGTCGATCACAGCATACTCCTCGATACCCTGTCCTCACTTGGATTCCAGGGCTCTATCCTTTCCTGGTTCTCTTCCTACCTCTCCCTCCGCACCTTTAGTGTTCCCTCTGGTGGATCCTCTTCTACTTCTATCCCTCTGCCTGTCGGCGTACCTCAGGTTTCTGTTCTTGGTCCCCTCCTCTTTTCTATCTACACTTCTTCCCTTGGTTCATTAATCTCATCACATGGCTTTTCCTACCATCTCTATGCTGATGACTCCTAAATCTACCTTTCTACCCCTGATATCTCACCTTGCATCCAAACCAAAGTTTCAGCGTGCTTGTCTGACATTGCTGTCTGGATGTCTCAACGCCACCTGAAATTAAACATGACCAAAACCGAGCTTCTCATTTTCCCCCCCAAACCCACCTCCCCACTCCCCCCATTTTCTATTTCTGTTGATGGCTCTCTCATTCTCCCTGTCTCCTCAGCTCGAAACCTTGGGGTCATCTTTGACTCTTCTCTCTCCTTCTCTGCTCATATCCAGCAGGTCACCAAGATCTGTCGTTTCTTTCTTTACAACATCCGTAAAATCCGCCCCTTTCTTTCCGAGCACTCATCCACACCCTTGTCACCTCTCGTTTAGACTACTGCAATCTGCTTCTTGCTGGCCTCCCACTTAGTCACCTCTCCCCACTCCAATCGGTTCAAAACTCTGCTGCCCGTCTTGTCTTCCGCCAGGGTCGCTTTACTCATACTACCCCTCTCCTCAAGTCGCTTCACTGGCTCCCTATCCGTTTTCGTATCCTGTTCAAACTTCTTCTAACCTATAAATGTACTCACTCTGCTGCTCCCCAGTATCTCTCCACACTCGTCCTTCCCTACACCCCTTCCCGTTCACTCCGCTCCATGGATAAATCCTCCTTATCTGTTCCCTTCTCCACTACTGCCAACTCCAGACTTCGTGCCTTCTGTCTCGCTGCACCCTACGCCTGGAATAAACTTCCTGAGCCCCTACGTCTTGCCCCATCCTTGACCACCTTTAAATCTAGACTGAAAGCCCACCTCTTTGACATTGCTTTTGACTCGTAACCACTTGCCTCCACCTACCCTCCTCTCCTTCTTCCTGTACACATTGATTTGATTTGCTTACTTTATTTTTTGTCTATTAGATTGTAAGCTCTTTGAGCAGGGACTGTCTTTCTTCTATGTTTGTGCAGCGCTGCGTATGCCTTGTAGCGCTACAGAAATGCTAAGTAGTAGTAGTGTTGTTGCCCTCCCTTTGCCTATGTGCACACACAGTGGTCTATAATGTGAGCATGCAAGGGGTTGCTCGCAGGGAGAGGGATGGGCATGTCAAAATTTACATGTGCACAAACTAGGTTCTACAGGAAAGACAGTCGTCATCTTCAATGTGCAGATAGAGAATTAAGAAGGATGAGCACATCTTAACTGTTTCTCCCCCCTGAAGCAGTAGATTGGTCCCTCAAAACAGTGGCCAGAGTTGGGGTGATATGCTGCAGTTTAGCTAGTAGCTGTCTTTTGGAATTAAAAGCATAAATTGCCAGTAATTTAAAAACAAAATTGAACACAGTTTGTTAAATTTGGAACATTAATGGGGGTGAGTTTTTGATAATGATGCAGCAGGGTCATTGATAACAATGGAATGATCTGAGGCTTTTTCCTCTTAAGTCTTTCTATTTTAAGAAACTGAACATGATAGTAGTGAAGTGTGTTTGATACTGTTTATAACTTCACTCTTCTGCATATGGTTTAGGGTTCTACAACCTACGCTACACCTGCTATTGACATGGCATCAGTGGGCATGCCTAAACCTTGTTGCATCAGTAGCAATTTATGCTAGTAGAGTCAGGGTGCCTGGATGCTGTTAAGTGCAAAGATGCAGCGTGCTATGCACCTCTTTTTATAGAATTGCCCCCACTGACGTTGGAACAAACTCCAATGTACAAACAAGAGCTTCTGGAAGCAGGGTCTCAATGGATAGAACCCACTTACTGAAACAAAATAAGCCTTGACCAGTATTTTCACTCATTCTTATTTTCTCTTTTAGCTGCTGGTAATGCTTCTGACCATGTATTACTACATGACCCTTTGAGGAATCTTCTGCCAAGAACTGTCAAACCCACAAGAAGCCTTTTTAAAATATTTTTTGATCTGAGAGGTTGGGTTTTTTTGTTTTTTTTTTTAAACATGTCCTCTGTTCCCTTGATTTTTGCTGTAGGGGATTGAGATTTTTCCTTTGCTTTTACTCTGAAAAGCAGCTGCTAATGGCAGATGAAGCATATTTTAAATGGCTTCATTGACATACTTATTCTGCACCTGTAACTTTTTTTTTTTCTTTTATATATAGTATTTAATAATTCCAAGCTCCAATCAGACATGTATCTCACCATTTCATGGGGCTGGTGGGAGACACAATTCTAACCATTAGTAGGGAAGTAACAAACATTTCATGCACCTACTTGAATTTTACAAGAAGTGGTCCATTTTGGTCATGAAACTAGCTTTTCAGAGGAAGTATGATTGACTGAAGGTAACGTTTCTCTATGCTGTCTAGGTCTGCTAGTTTTAGCAGACAACCACAACTACTACATGCCCTCTGAATCAGCCTGTCCCCCTCTGGTTGTATGGTGAGGGTTTTTTTTTTAAAGTGAAAAGTGGGAGAAATGATCTCTTTGGTAGACCTAAAGCAGTCAGCAGGCAAACATTCAGTCTGGCATAATTCTCCTTCCTATTGAAAATCTTTGCAGTTTATAGCGTTCATCCGATTTAATGTGTCTTTTTAGACAGGTCTAGGCTTGAGGACTCCTCACTATGGGGTTGTGCCCCAATTCACTGTTAGACTTGTAACTGTGTAATGGGCTCGGGGAATACAAGCTTTTTTTTGTATGCAAAATTCCATGTATCTGAATTGTCATTTAATAAACACTTTTCATTAATGATAAATGTGTATTAAATACTGGTAGTAGCTGTGAAGTGTGGCTCCTGTTTCAACACTTGCTTTGGTTAACCAGGTTACAACAGCAGGCTCTTGTATCTAGAATTACCCATCTAAAAACCCTAAGTCTGTATGTTCAGTTGGCATAGTAAAATCAAAGGCCAGTTGAAAAGATTGTGTATAACCAGTTAACAGCCATTTTATATAACGCATCATAAAACAGAGGAGGCATCATTAAAGGCTCTGAGCATGTAATAATGCCAATCTTGATGATACTGGATACTCAAGTTGGCTGAAAACAAATCTGGCTTGTCCTGAAACTCCCATTCAGGCTATTAATTTGAATAACACCCCCCACCTCCGTCATTTTGGATTTAGACCACACCACAGTATAGAAACCTTGTTGACTGACACTGAATTCAACAATTCCATCTAGCCCAGTAACCTGCTTCCAACAGTGGCCAAAGAAACCAATTAGTAGTGACATTCCATGCTACCAATGCCAGGACAAGCAATGGCTTCCCCCATGCCTATCTCAATAGCAGACTGTGGTCTTATCCTCTAGGAACTTGCTATTTCCTCCTATATGTTATAAAAGTATTTCCATGTAATTCCATTTTGTATCCCCTATCTCAAAAGAGAAAAATATATATATTTTTTTGGCTGCTGCCACACACTGGGCAGATCTGTATTGTCTATAATGGCACCTAGATCTTTTAAACTTCATCTGCCATTTGGATGCCTTGTCTTCCAGTTTCCTAAGGTCTCTGCAATCACCTCACTTGTCCCCCAATTTCTAGATAATTTATAAATGTTAAATAGCACTGGTCCTAGTACAGATCCCTGTGATACTCTGCTATTCACCATCCTCCATTGACAAAAATGGGAAAACATTTTTCCTCAATTATGGTTGCATTTGATTCAGGGAATAATGGTTTACTGTTTTAAGTAGGTAACAATATTCAGTTGGGGAACTCCCGCTTGAGTCAATCACATGAACAACAAAAATACAAGCGGGTTTACAAAATAGATTCACTGCTTGAATAAGAAATGGTGAGAAGGACCTCAGATAAGTGACATACAGCGAACATGCTGAAAACCTTGTGCTTATATGAGCGTCACTACATATCAATCATCGGTCACTTACCCACCTTCCTCCACTGTGCCAATTATTTTATGTTTAAATCTGTTTATTGACGTATTATATAAAACATATATACATAATATTCAGCGAATAACCTTTCTAATACAACAGACAACTATCAATCCGTCCACATACGTCAAAACATTTTCTTCTTTTTATCCCCAAACAACCCCCCTCCCCCCACCCTCCCCTCCTTTTAGTTTTAAACATTTTGTTAACAGAATCCCCAAAACCCACTTTTAACATAATGTCTATCAGTCCGTACTAATACACACATAACTGCCCCTCCCTCTGAAAACTCCAGTATCTTCCACTATTACTGAACAAGATGCATATCCTCCACCTACCCCAGAAAGGACATGGAACTCCAGCAGTGAACCAAAATACAAGGTTTCCACAAAACTTTAGTTTCCTCCCCCTGTTCCCCCCACTCCTTAACCAACCCATATCTTGACTTACTAAACAGCAATTCCCCTCCCTTCCCAAACCATCTTACAATTGTCTAGAGTGTGAGCAACTTAACCTCCTTCACCTCTTATGAACCTTACCCCAGGTAGTTTACAAATTGTTAATAATGAAACTCCTACCTCTTGGGCTCATTATTTGTAAATAAGGGTCCCAAATTGTCAAAAACTGTTTCTTGCGTCTTAAAGTGCCTTTCACATCTCGAGCTTCCCATGCCATCAATTGGTGTATCTGATTCCTCCAATGCCCAAATGCGGGAGTCTCCGACCCCACCCAGTATTGTAAAATTGTTTTCCGAGCCACCAAGCACAATTTTCTACAAAGCAGCCGCCCAGGCCCCTTTAAACTGCGAAATGCTCCAGGCACATCCAAAAGTAATTGTTCCATTGAACCTTGAATAGATCTATCCACCAGGCGTTCCAAAAAACGCACCACCTGGTTCCAAAAACTTTGCACTTTCTGGCAAGCCCAAAATGCATGATAGTATGTATGTCTAGGATGACCACATTTGGAACACTGCGAATCTTGGCCCCCTTCCACATGTGCTAACATCGCCTTAGTCATATATGCCCGTAGGATCACCCGAGCCCCACATTCCCTCAACCGCATATCAGATGTTAAAGTATAAACTCCTTTTAAAGATTGCAAAACTTCCCAAGTACCTAGCCCCACCCCCGATTCCTCCTCCCATTTTGCCTTGATCCCCTCAAACCTTCTGGCAGGACATAACTGAACAAGGGCCTGCACTAACCCAGAGATGGACAATCCACGATCAGAAATCTTTGAAAAGAATGACCTGAGCTCTACTCCTAGCTTGAATTGCAACTTATTCCTGTCCAAGGTCCTTATGTAGTGTGTTAGCTGTGCGTAGGCAAACTGTGCACCCCACCCCTCAGAAGACTCTTCCTCCCAAGTTCCTAACGGTTCCAACTCCCCTGTGGCTCCCATTACGTGCTCCAGAAGATATAACCCTTTTTGCTCCCATCTCTTAAACCAAACATTATCCCATCCTGATCTAAACCTTCCATTTCCTCTAATAGGCAACTGATCTGACACCTCAGGGTCCCCACCTAACCGCCTCACTAGAACCTTCCACCCCTCTCTCAATAAATTAAAGAGCACACTCCCCTTTATACCCTCAGGCAACTGACTTTTTTTGCATTGCAACAGAAAATAAAGATGATAAGGCGCAAAATGTTCCTGTTCTAAGTATAATGGTGTGTAAACGGTTGTCCCCTCAATCCAATCTCCCACATGCCGAAGCATACAAGCTTGGTTATATAACTTCAAGTCTGGCAGTCCCAGACCACCTTGCCTCCAATGACCTATCAATAGTGCCATTCTCAGCCTCGGCTTTTTCCCTGCCCAACAAAAAGCACTCACCCATTTATAAAATAATCTCAAATCTTTCTGAAGAAGGCGTATAGGCAATATTTGAAGAACATATAACCACTTTGGAAACTGAACCATCTTTATCAGATTAATTCTACCCATTAAAGAAATTGGCAATAAATGCCACTGCTCCAACTTCTCCTTGGTATCTTCAATCAGTTTCCCCACATTAAGCTGATATAAATTTGTCCATGCTTAAATTAATCCCCAAATAACGAAATGAATCTGATGCCCACCTCAAAGGGAAACCGTCTCTCCATTCATCCTTCACTTGGACTGAGGAAGGTAAAGCCTCCGATTTCCCCAAATTCAATTGGAGACCTGCAAAGTCTCCATACTCACCAAAGATTTCCAGAAGAGCCGCCAAGGAACTTCGAGGACTCTCCAGATGTACCAGTATGTCATCAGCAAATGCCGCTACTTTGAAACAACCCTCCCCAACTCGAACCCCCTGAATATCGTCTGTTGTCAGTATCTCTCTAATTAAGGGATCTAAAGTCAGCACAAAAAGAAGCGGCGATAGAGGGCATCCCTGCCGGGTACCCCGTAGGACTGGAAACATCGCTGATGACATTCCATTCACCAACACTGTTGCCTGTGGCTCCGCATACAATGCTCTTATTCCTGAAACAAAGAGACCCTCAAAGCCATATGCCCTCAATACTTCAAACATAAAGTCCCATCTCACCTTATCAAATGCTTTCTCTGCATCAAAACTTACTAGGATAGATGGTATCCCTCTCTTTGATCTCTGCTCCAAAGAAGTCAAAATTCTCCTTACATTCTTGGTGATTGATCTTTGTGCCAATTATTTAAAAAAAAATTTTAATTTATAAACGTCAAACGTGATATGCCCACAAAAGTGAAGCTCAATGCCACTTAGCTTTGATGCAGTTGCAATCGGGCTACCCTGCCCAACGGTCCCATTTCGCCCACAACCGGGGCTTCTTCAGGGGAAACAAACGGGGGGACCCTCAGCATATCCCGCTAAAGCCACTGAACAATCTTACAAATCGTAGTCCCCACAGCTCACTCCACATGCAGGGACAACTTACTGTTTTAAGTAGACAGATATTGAGATGACTGGTTCAGTTTTGATCTGGTTTAAGGATTTTCTGCTTAATAGGACATATGGTTGGAAGGGTGGAAAATTTTCCAAAGCTGGTGCTCAAAGTGTGGAGTCAGCCGGGGTGCAGCTGACCCAGTACTATCTCTACATAACCATAGCAACTCTTGCTCATGATGTCTTGTAGGTGCCAGTGTCAGGATTGTGGACAACATAGTAGATGACGGCAGAAAAAGACCTGCATGGTCCATCCAGTCTGCCCAAGACAAACTCATATGTGTATACCTTACCTTGAATTTGTACCTGTCCTTTTCAGGGCACAGACCATATAAGTCTGCCCAGCAGTATTTCCCGCCTCCCAACCACCAGTCCCGCCTCCCATCACCGGCTCTGGTACAGACTGTATAAGTCTGCCCTCCCCTATCCTCGCCTCCCAACCACCACCCCCTCTTCCCCCCACCTGCTCCGCCACCCAATTTCAGCTAAGCATCTGAGGATCCATTCCTTCTGCACAGGATTCCTCTATGCATAGCCCACACATGTTTGAACTCCGTTACCGTTTTCATCTCCACCACCTCCCGCGGGAGGGCATTCCAAGCGTCCACCACCCTCTCCGTGAAAAAATACTTCCTGACATCTTTCCTGAGTCTGCCCCCCTTCAATCTCATTTCATGTCCTCTCGTTCTACCGCCTTCCCATCTCCGGAAAAGATTTGTTTGCGGATTAATACCTTTCAAATATTTGAATGTCTGTATCATATCACCCCTGTTCCTCCTTTCCTCCAGGGTGTACATATTCAGGTCAGCAAGCCTCTCTTCATAAAAGAGCAAATGCCCCCTCCCTTGCCAGCTCAGAACTTGCTACAGTGAAATGTAACTGTGTCAAAGGTGATCTCTGATTTTTACAAGCTAGCTCTCTTTGTATCAGAGATGATTTTGATTTTAAGAAGCCTAGCTCTTATTATGAGCCATTGGCCTGTATTTTACTGAGAGCAAGGGCTAGCAAGGCTAACATATTTCTTCAATTCCCCTCTTGCTGAAACCCCCTCCCCCCAGGGGGTCGGCACACATGACTATAAGTGGGTGTGGCTGGCCTTTGCAGAGGGCTTTTAGAGTCCTGTGGGGGGGGGGGGATGTATAGGGATGAGGTGACAGGGGTGCTCTGGCACAATAAGGGACAAGGCCATAGCAAGAGTCAGTATGTAGATATATAATTATATGCTGGATGAAATGCAGTGTTAGGTTTCCCCTTTTATCATAACCAAGGGGCCTAACTATCCTAGACCTACCCCTCTAGGGCGGAACTAGATTTGGAAACATGAGAAGTCAATTAAGTCTAGGTACTATACAATGGCATCAATAAGGTTGAGTGTATATGATTGCAATTAACTAATATATCATGATTACAAAGCTGATGTTGGGAGGCGGGGGAAAGAATTTTCAATCAAAGTTTATCATTAGTCAAACTTTGAATGTGTAAATATAGCTAAAACTGGTGTTAAGAGGGCAGAAAATATTTCATTTTAGTATTTAAGAAGGATTAATATTGGCCAAATAATGAATAACTACTGCAAACTCGTGAGCATTATAATTACAAGTATTGCAAAGGCTAAGCTATAGGTGTCGTAGGCCTACATTATATATGAAGGGCCTGCTGCTTAACCTGCAGTAGTCTTATAATTATGGGCAAGATAATAGTTTTGCCATTATCTTACTTCTGGGTGTAATAGATCTAGATCATATATGAAGGCACTGTTGAGTTATAGTGTTTTTGGAAAATACATAGGAACATAATTTTCTGTACAAAGTAAAAAGAAGATTAAGCAAATATGTATTAAAGAAATGAATTGATTTGCTTCATTTTCTCTTGATGGTAGAGAAATAATCAATAGTAGAAAACAGTCTGCTTAGTTACCATTTGAGGTCCAGTGATGAAAGGTACAACAGTCTAAAAATGGAGAGAAAACAATCTAAACCTGTCTATACAAATTGGCAAAATGTAACAAACTAGAAGGAAACATATGATAGTTCAATTAAACAGCATAAGCAGAATAAATATATTCCTTAATAAAAGAGGTACACTTGCGTTACAGGCATTAATAGGTAAAAATAAATAGCAGTGGTCCTACACAAAATATATGATGGAAATGTAGTTTGTCTTGTACTGAGGGTAGTAACAAGGAGGCTTAAGACAAACCTCTGAACATAGGGAATAATGTACCAGACAACAGTATCAACACCTGATTTAGTAGCTAATTTTGTTGACTAAGGCAGAAAGGTCTTGTAATGCCTTTAAAATGGAATCATCCGTGTCAGTATTAATAGGAATGTAAATATAACAATGATTTCTGGCTTTAAATTGATCAAGTACCCCGCTTGACACTCCTATAGCATCTATAGTGATAATAGAGGTACGGCACCTGTCAGTCCGTATGCAGAGTAAAGTTTATAAATTTCAACATATCTATTTCCAATTTTCCGGACAAAGAACCAAGGATGCCACCCACTTTGACCAACGCTGTAAGTGACATACCAAAAAGATACAGGTTCTCTGTTAGAGGGTCCGATTATTGGATGTGTCGTCTGTTCAACTTTAATTTGTCCACATCCCTGGAAAATTTCAAAGTTATCCAACACGGACCTATTAGATCCAGTATTGTCAGGAATAATAGAATTGAATAGAATTAAAAAGGGCAAGTAATGATTAGATATAGGGTTTCAATTAAAACAGGGTAAGTCTTCTGTTGGGGTACCTAGGGTGGATTCCTGTGATTATTACTATGTACACTGAAGGAAGCCTTTGAGTCTTTTCAAATGTATAGTAGATTAGTCACAAATAATATAGGTACAACAAGTCCCAATACAGTTTTTGGAGTTCAGCTAGGTGATTTCTTCCTGTAAAGTAATGTCTGTAGTTGTCAGATGCTTGGTCATGGGAGTGAGGAATCTTGGAAAATGTTCTTTTAATCCATCAACTTGAAGTGGTGGTGGAGGCTGCAGAACCAGTGGTAACTGCTGAGCTGATGGGGATGGCTTGAAAGGGACTGAATCAGGAGCCTTGTAGATGCGGATGTCTTTTAGGTAGACCCAAGAGGTGAGGTCTTGCAACTTGACTAATTTGGAAGGGTCCTACGTACATAGGGATGTAGTACTTCCGGTGAACCAAATCTCCAACTTTGAGAGCTTTTGGATAACCGGTGGCAGGGGAAGGGCTATCATTACCCTCCCCTCTTCTGAGATTGCCTGTGAATTCGAAGACAGAAAAAGTAATGATATTGGGTAACACATCCTAATATACAGAATATTGGTTATCAGGATTGGCTTGAAGAAGGCAGATGGGATGGCTTGAAGAGCTAACAAGGCAAGCGGCAGAGCATTGAGCCAATTGTTAATTCAATTTACCATAAGTTGTATTAATTTAGTTTTTAAAAGTGCATTGTAGTGCTCAACTAGGCCATTGCTAGCAGGTTTGTAAATACAAACAGTGTGGTGTGAAATACCCAATGCAGAAATAAAGGACTTGAGGAACTCATTAAAAACTAAAAACATTGTCTGTAGTAATTCTGCAGGGAATTCCAAATATGGGAATAACTTTGATGCAAAGTTTCTATTCATTTTTTGTTTTAAATTTGACTAGAAAGCATCCATGCAGACAAGCAGGTACCTTTTAACTTTGAGAGGTATCTATATATCTGTAAAATCAGTGTAGGCTTGACCCTTGCACACTGGGCAAGTGAGTGACCAGCAGGTATGCAGCAGATGATATACTGATCTTGAATAACATTAGATAGAAAAACTTTTTCGTTTTATTCAAATGTGTTGCCAGTAATTCTTATATACTGCCTAATAAAACATAAAAGCAAAGGAAAGCAAATCTGGTCTCCCTACATTATAAACAGGAAAGCAGGGATGGAGCCACAGAGCTACTTTGAAATCTTGGCAACCAGCCAGGTCTATAGAAAGAGATACAGCTCACTTTATGATTAGAGCAAGGACACAAGACCAATTCTGTTCATTTTAAAAAGAATAACTTGCACAATTTATTTAGACGTTTAGCTAAAAACAAATCTATTTCTACACCGTCCCTGTGAGGGGGGTAGTGGTATGTGTGTGTTAGCGGAGCCATAACAAAGGTGTAGATGTCCTTCTTTCAAACATTTTGGATGTCCTGAACTGCCCCCCCCCCCCCCCAGGGATGGCCAAATTTCAAGGGAGTGGAGAGGCGGAGTGCCCTAATGGTTAGAATACTGGTATGACCACACCTCTATTATTGTGTTCAATTCTGGTCACCACATCTCAAAAAACATATATATATATATAGAGTAGAATTAGAAAAGGTACAGAGAAGGGCAACGAAAATGATAGAGGATGGGATGACTTCCCTATGAAGAAAGGCTGAAGCAGCTAGGGCTCTTCAGCTTGGAGAAAAGCCGGCTAAGGGGATATATAATAGAGGTCTATAAAATGAGTGGGGTGGAACTGGTAGGACTAGAGGGCATGTGATGAAGCTACAAAGTAGTAAATTTAATACAAATCAGAGAGAATGTTTCCAGTGGCGTTCCTACCCTCGACGGCATCCGGGGCGGATCGCCGATATGCCGCCCCCGGGTGCAGCGCGCCCCCCCACGAAATGACACCCCCCCCGGGTGCATGCCGCTGGGGGGGGGGGGGTGCTGCAGTGCGCGCCTGTCTGCTCCCAGTTCGCTACGCTCGCTAAATTCTCTTGTTCGCTGCAGCTCCCTCCCTCTGCCCCGGAACAGAAAGTAACCTGTTCCGGGGCAGAAGGAGGGAGCTGCAGCGAACGAGAGAATTTAGCGAGCGTAGCGAACTGGGAGCAGACAGGCGCGCGCTGCAGCACCCCTCCAGCAGCATGCACCCGGGGCGGACCGTCCCCACCGCCCCCCCACTTGGTACGCCACTGAATGTTTCTTCACTCAGTGTAATTTTTTTATTAGTTTTAAGTAAAACATCCATCCAAAGTCATTACAAAATATAATGTAACTTCCATTCCACAAGAAGGAACTATATGATAACAAACATATAACCAGGGGTGTGCTGGTAAATTGTTAACAGGGGGCTCTCTCTCACCAGCAAAGTAAAAGAGAATTCAGGAGGGGCCCAAGCCCACATTTTGGGATCCATTTGTTAAAGTAGCCATGGAGAACCGGCTCCCAAAATTCTTAAAAACTTAACAAACGGCTCTCGAGAGCCTGTGAGAGCCTGCTCCAGCACACCACTGCATATAACCAATTAAAATTAACTAATTTGAATTAAGTATACAGCAGGTATACAAAAATGGAAGTTGTATAAAAATAAATAATAACTCGGAGGGAAAAACGAAGGACAGAGGGTAAAATTAAGAAAGGGGGAAAAAGGGATCATAATAGTGTGCTCAGATGGCTAACTAGTGGGGGTTGATTCCAAATATTGCTGCAATGTTAACCAAACTTTGTGATTAGACATCTGGAAATGACCAGTATTGGCTGTACAATATTTATGAATTTGTAAAACATTCCACCAAAAATGAATGTTAAGTTGTGAATTATTCTTCCAGTTGGATAAAATATATTTGAGAGTTATTGCAATCAATGTGTCAAAAGTTTAGAATCATAACTCCAAAGAGTGATCCAATGTTATTGAACCAAATATTATCTTTGTAGGGGTTAGAATTTCATTGAAATTAATATAGATGAGATAATTTGCCACACTTTGGTCCAAAATAGATTAGTACCAGAGCATTCAAAAATTAAATGGAGAAGAGTACCTTAATGTTCATTACATGACCAACATAAGTTATCTTTCAACAAACCTGCAATCTTCATTTTTTGAGGAGTCCATAAGACTCTATGAGGCAGGAAAAAAAGTGATTGAAGGAAGGTTGATGAGGCAATGGGTTTACTTGTTTTAGCCCAAAAAGTATTCCATTGACGGTTAGTAAATGAACATTGTAAGTCAGATTTCCATACTGAACGCAGACCTATCTTTTCCTTTAAAGTTGATTTGAATTAGAAATGAATAAAGTTGAGATGCCACATGCCCTTTCTGGTGCACTGTGATGATAAATTGATATATGGAAGGTTGGATTGCACATAATGAACAGGGATAACGTTTGGACGCCATAAAATTGCAATTGCAGCATTGAGAGAGATTTTAATTTAGTACCACTCAAGATTTGATCAAGGGACCAAATACCTCTGTTCATCCATTCCTTCCAAAGTATTGGTTTTTTTTATTTATTAAAATTGTTGGATTATTCCAGACCATGGAGTGAATATTAAGATCATACGGCATTTCCATTAGTTTGTCTAACTGTAAAAGACAAAGAAGAAATTGTTATTTTGTAAGGTATCTAATATACTGGAATGTACATGTTAATTGAGACAAAATGGTTTCCAAAGTTCCTGTTCAATTTGTAACCAAATTGGAGTATATTCAATGTCACTCAGTAACCATCGTGTTGCTTGTTGTAAAATAAAAGATTTATAATATGTAAAAAAAATCCAGAAAAGAGACCCCTGCTTTGCCCTTCAAGTTTTTGAGTGTGGTTAGCACTATTTTCGGAGTCTTATTTGCCCATAAAAATTGACTAAGAAGTTTGTCCACTTGTTTATAGATAGATTTGGTAAATAGAACAGGAATCATGCTTAGAATAAAGTTAATTTTAGGCGCAATCATCATCTTAATAGTATCTAAAATGACCCCACCAAGACAGATGGAGTGGAGACCACAATTTGAGAAGAGACGGTACTATATCAAGAATAGTTTTGGCATTATTCTGTATGGTTTCTTCAAAAGATGAGTTTAATTAGATACCTAAGTATTTTATACCTTTTGGATAACCAATTCAACCCGAAAGGTGCTATACTTGGAGTAGCATGAATATTAAATGTAAGATTTCAGTTTTCTGAATATTAATTTTGTAACCTGAAAAGGCTGAATAGAGTTCCACTAGTTTAAAGAAGTGAACAAGTGATTAGTCAGGATTCTTAAGGAAAAGCATAATATCATCCGGATATGCAGAAACCTTAACCTCCTGTAACCCTATTTGAACTCCAGTAATCAAAGGTGAGGATCTAAGAGCTATTAAAAAAAGGCTGTAAAGCAATATTGAAGAACATGAGTGACAATGGACATCCTTGCCTAGTTCCTCTCTGAAGTAAGACTGATTCAGAGAGAAAATTATTTGCTATGATTTGCGCTATAGGAGAATTATATAAGATCTTAATTTTATTCACAAAATCCTCTGGAATACCCATCCATTGTAAAACCTGAAGCAGATACCACCATTCAACTCTAAATGCTTTTTCGGCATCAATAGATAAAGCAATTATGGGGCCTGAGTCCAACTTGGCCTTAACTGAAACATGGTGAAAAAGACGAGTATTATCCATTATTAATCGTTGGAGCATAAAACCAACTTGATTAGGATGGATAACTTTTTAGATATTAACTTTAATCAGTCTATTTGCTAATAGTTTTGCAAAAATTTTATAATCTGAATTCGGTAAAGATATGGGTCTAAAATTCGAGACCATTGTGGGTCTTTATTTGGCTTTGGTAACACAGTAATTATAGCCTCACTAAATTTATTACGATTAGTTGGGCAAGTTTCTAATGCTTCAAAGATGAGTAGTAAATGAGGTGACAAATCTGTGGAGAAAATTTTAAAGAACTCACAGGGCAATCCATCCGGACCTGGAGATTTGCCTACATTAGGTTGTTTTATTGCCTCTAGAATTTCAGTAGTTAGGATAGGAGCTTTAAGAATGTTATTATCTATGTCCGAGAGAAAAGGTTTTCTTAGTGAATTTAAAAATTGTTGCAATCCATCTGTGTATTGATAGGAGTTTCAGTTGAATATAATGTGGAATAAAAAGAGTGGAAAGCCTTCAGAATTTCTTTAGGATTTGTTAACATATTTCTTTGTTATTACCATAAAGTAAAGGTATTTGAACTTTTGTACATTTTCTTTTTAAATAGCTAAAAGATGCTTCTTTTATAAATTTCCATAAAGTGTGTTCGTTTTTGAATAAAGAGCTCGTTACTGGTTTTTGCTGACCAAATTTTATTATAAGTAAATTTTCGCTGGAGAATAGCATTAAGTATAGTAGGACTTGAATTATTAATATATTCTAATTTTATTTCAGATTCTAAATTTAATAACTGTTGGTTATTAGTTTTGTTTAGATAAGCAGAAAGAGAGAAAATCACCTAACTGCTGCCTTGAACGCCTCCCAATTAATTGGGTTAGTATCATGAGGATTATTGAGAGAAAAGTATTCAGAAATGAAATTACGAATTTTAATAAGAACATTCTAATTAATAATGTTTGGGTTTTAAAAAGAAATCTATACGTGTATAACTTTGATGAGGATTAGAAAAAAAAAGTGAAATCTCTTTCATCAGGATTTCAACTTCTCCATGGATCTATTAGATGATATTTTTGAATTAGGGAACGCAGCATTGTATGAGATTTAGAAGGATGATATATGGATTTGGACTGCCTGTCAAGCCGGGGATCCAAAGGGAGATTCAAGTCACCAGTCATAATAATAGGATGATGTCCACACTCTGATACCTGCTGAAATAATTGAACAAAAAAACTCAGCAGAATCTACATTAGGAGAATATAAATTAACTAATATAATATCCTGATTATAAAGATTAATTTTGAGGATAATCCATCTGCCTTCTCTGTCAGTGTATTTTTCCTTAAGTTGAAATATAACATCTTTATGGAAGAGCATTACTACTCCATTATGTTTCCCTTGTGCTAGGGAATCAAACATTTGCCCTATCCAATGTGCACTATTAGTAACGGGTTGTAGATTAGATAGATGTGTCTCTTGCAGAAAGATAATTTTAGTGTTTTGTCTCTTTAAAGCTAGAAATATCTTTTTCCTTTTTATAGGATGTCTCAGTGTAATTAAACTCTGGAATTCATTGCCAGAGAATGTAACATAGTAACATAGTAACATAGTAGATGACGGCAGAAAAAGACCTGCACGGTCCATCTAGTCTGCCCACGATAAACTCATATGTGTATACCTTACCCTGATTTGTACCTGTCTTTTCCAGGGCACAGCCGTATAAATCTGTGCAGCAGTATTTCCCATCTCCCAACCACCAGTCCCTCCTCCCATCACCGGCTCCGGCACAGACCCCGTATAAAAAGTCTGCCCTCCCCCATCCTAGCCTCTCAACCACCAACCCCTCTTCCCCCTGCCACCCAATTTCAGTTAAGCTTCTGTGGATCCATTCCTTCTGCACAGGATTCCTTTATGCCTGTCCCACGCATGCTTGAATTCCGTTACCGTTTTCATCTCCACCACCTCCCGTGGGAGGGCATTCCAAGCGTTCACCACCCTCTCCGTGAAGAAATACTTCCTGACATCTTTCCTGAGTCTGCCCCCCTTCAATCTCATTTCATGTCCTCTCGTTCTACCGCCTTCCCATCTCCGGAAAAGATTCGTTTGCGGATTAATACCTTTCAAATATTTGAACGTCTGTATCATATCACCCCTGTTCCTCCTTTCCTCCAGAGTATACATGTTCAGGTCAGCAAGCCTCTCTTCATACGTCTTGGAACGCAACTCCCATACCATCCTCGTAGCTTTTCTTTGCACCGCTTCCATTTTTTTAACATCCTTCGCAAGGTACGGCCTCCAAAACTGAACACAATACTCCAGGTGGGGCCTCACCAACGTCTTATACAGGGGCATTAAAACCTCCTTTTTTCTGCTGGTCACACCTCTCTCTATACAGCCTAGCAACCTTCTCGCTACGGCCACCGCCTTGTCGCACTGTTTCATCGCCTTCAGGTCCTCAGATACTATCACCCCAAGATCCCTCTCCCCGTCCGTGTCTATCAGGCTCTCCCCACCTAACACATACGCCTCCCTTGGATTTCTACTCCCTAAGTGCATCACTTTGCATTTCTTCGCATTGAATTTTAATTGCCAAACGTTAGACCATTTTTCCAGCTTCTTCAGATCTTTTTTCATGTTTTCCACTCCCTCCGGGGTGTCCACTCTGTTGCAAATCTTGGTGTCATCCGCAAAAAGGCAAACTTTACCTTGTAACTCTTCGGCAATGTCACTCACAAATATATTGAACAGAATGGGCCCCAGCACCGATCCCTGAGGCACTCCACTACTCACCTTTCCCTCCTCCGAGCGAACTCCATTTACCACCACCCTCTGGCGTCTGCCCGTCAACCAGTTCCTAATCCAGTTTACCACTTCGGGTCCTATCTTCAGCCCTTCTAGTTTATTCAAGAGCCTCCTGTGGGGAACCGTGTCAAAAGCCTTGCTGAAATCTAAGTAGATGACGTCCATAGCCTGTCCTTGATTTAATTCTCCCGTCACCCAGTCAAAGAATTCAATGAGATTCGTTTGGCACGACTTCCCTTTGGTGAAACCATGTTGTCTTGTGGTAATGTGGTAAAGGTGGTTAGCTTAGTGGGTTTAAAAAAGGCTTGGATGGCTTCCCAAAGGAAAAGTCCATAGACCATTATTAAATTGATTTGGAGAAAATCCACTACTTATTTCTGGGATAAGCAGCATAAAATGTATTTAACTTTTTTGGGATCTTTCCAGGTATTTGTAACCTGCACTGGCCACTGTTGGAAATAGGATGATGTGCTTTATGGACCTTTGGTCTGTCTGTGTATAGCAATAGTTCTGTACTTATGAGAGAGGACAATAGTTCTGTACTAATGTTGGATCCTTATCTGGCTTCAGAAGTACTATATTTGCTTCAGTAAGTGTACCACAGATATCACCGCATATCACCTGATTCTATCATATGATTTATAAAACAACTAGTAAAAAAGGCCCGTTTCTGTAGGCAAGGAAACGGGCCTTAGGCAGGCAATCCCCCCCCCCCGTACTACGGTCCCCTCGAACCCACCCCCTCCCGCGAACCTGTCGATCCCCCCCCACCCCGGAACGCCGAAAACTGCCGCCACCGTCGCCGCCGTTGTTGTGCTACCTTCCCTTCCTTTCCCGTAGGTTGTTCAATCATCTTCTTCGAAAGTTTAACTCTGTGTGTCTGACGTCAGACGCACGGAGTTAAACTTTCGAAGAAGATGATTGAACAACCTACGGGAAGGGAAGGGAAGGTAGCACAACAACGGCGGCGGCAGTTTTCGGCGTTCCGGCGGGGGGAGGGGGATCGACAGGTTCGCGGGAGGGGGTGGGTTTCGAGGGGGCCATAGCGTGGGGGGGGGGGGGGTGACAGCTGATTCCGAGGCAGTAGTAGGGAAACACGCGAGCGTCTTTCCCTACTCCTCCCCTTGCCTTGCAATCAGCTGTGTTGACGTCAGTGACGTCCTGCATGTCTGCCTCGCAGACCACTTGCAGCCAGGGACCCACGGTCCCAAGCATGGAACGTTGGAGGTGAGAATTATTATATAGGATATTGGTACAATCAAAGATAGAAAGGCAGACTAAAATTCAATGGATAATCCATCAGGGCCAGGGGCTTTTCTGGTTGCCATGCCCATTATTTCAGAAATAATTTATTCAGTAATGATTGAGAGAGATGTGACTTATCCTGTGATAGAATAGGATGATCCAAATTATTCAAAAAGTTATAATCTGAAGAGCTAGATGTTTCAGAGGAACATAATTTCATTTAAATCTGTTAGCTATTTAGCTATTGCTGTTATCTGACAGAGGAGTGCCATCTTTGTCTTTTATTATTGAAATGTCATTCTTATGGGCTTTTAAGTAATTAGCTAACAAATGACCAGCTTTGTTTCCTTCATAATAATACTGAGCAGATTTTGTAAAAAAAAACAAAAACATTTTGCTAGCTCTTTCCTAGTATGGCGTTGTAATTAAATCATGCCTGTTTTAATTTTTCCAGTATCTGCAAATTAACAGTGTTAGCTTGGTGTGCAATTTCTGATAAGATTTTCAAGTGAAAGTAATTCTTTGTTTAGTTCTTTATTTCTAAAGGTTATTATTTCACTCCTTATATGCTTTGACAGCATTCCATAATGTATTCCATGAAGTATGTTGAGGGGTGTTAGAAAAATATTCTAGTCTAGCACTGGAGATTTTGTCAGTAAAATTTGGTTGGTCTAATAATGGTGTTTAAATATCCATTGTGGTCTGTAAGCAGGTTGAGAAATGTGTAATTGTAAAATGATATGGGTGTGCTCAGATAAGATATTTTCAATACTAGTTACTATTAATGATGCCGATACTAAAAATAATTCTTGAGTATGAGTTATGTGGATTAAAAAAAATCATTGTCATGTGTGATAGTTTCCATGCATCACGAAGATTTAGCTGAGAGATATCTTGTAATGATTCCATGTTTTGTCACTTTAAAGGGATAAACAGATTTTCGGTCACTAGAAGGATTTAGAATTAAAATATCCACCAACAATGCAAGGTGTATGACCTTCAGCTACAATCATGTCAGCTAAAGAGAGGAAACATTCAGGCAAATCTATATTTGATGCATATATATTAAATAGGGACAGAATTTTGTCTATTTACAGTAATTTTAATCCAGCTGCCTATACTATCTGATTTTTGTGAAATGATAGAAATGTTCATTCTGTTTTTAACCAGTGTCACTACTCCATTCTTTTTAGCAATTGCTGGAGCAAATATAGGTGGTAGGAAATTTTTAAGGAGTAATTTACTAGATTCTGATGATGATAAAGGTGTTTCTTGTTGCATAATATCAGCTGTAAAGGGTTTTTTTTGTTGTTGTTTTTTTGCAAGATAATTTAAATATATATATTTTTTACTTTTAATTGCTTTGTTGAGGCCCTTCACTTTCAGCAGTCCTTTTACCAAACTGTGGGGAAAAGGGCCCTGTGCTAGCAGTGAGGACTGTTCTTCCTGTGCCAGGGCCCTTTTTACCACAGTGGGTAAAATGTCCCCAGCACACATGGCCACGGGTGTGCTTGTTCAATTTCAAAATCTTTATCAAATTGAAGGTTTAATATATCTGGGATGAAATTTTCCAGGAATTTAGGCATATTTGACCCTTCCAGCATTTCCAGAAGGCCTACTAAATGTATATTATTATGTCTTGCTCTGTTATTCCCATTCCAAGATTGTGATTTTTTGCATTGTTATTTGATATTTTCATCTATTGCAGAGGATTTACATTCAAGTGTTTTTGATTCTGCTGTGAAAATGTGCTAAATTAGTTTTGAATGAAGACATCTTCTTTGATCTGTCACGCCACCTTTAGTTTCACACATTAATTCCTTAAGGCCCCGAATCTCTTCCAATATGGCTGCAGAGGAGTTGTCATCGGCTTTGAGTCCTAAATCTTTCTGAGATGAGCTGTGCTCTACCCTATTGCATTTTTCCGCTTTGGGGGTAGCCATCTGAACTAGGTTGGTTAATAAATTAATTAACCTCTGTTTATACAAGCAAGGGAAGTTAAAATGACTTTCCTTTTTATAAAGAGAACTGCTGGGAGCTCAGTTAGCAAGCTGCTTTCTTACATGGTGCTCAACAGTGCCTCCTACACTCGCCATAGTCTTATCTTAATTACTGTAGCATCCTAATTCCCAGTAAAAGGGGGAGGGGGAGTACATATAGGTATTCTTGGGTGGTCAGGAAGGGGATTTGAGCTCCCCAGCCTAACTTGGATGCATTTCTGATTAGAGATTGTTGTTGAAGTAGTGGAAGTAGAAGGCCTTTGGGGTCAGAACGGTTTAAAACGTATAATCCAAAGATGTATGGATTTTGTAGTGCCCAATTCTACATATTGAAATCAGTGCTGTAGATCCCATAATGCATCTGGAAGAGGTTGGCAGAAATCCAGGCCTGGCCTAAAATCTCCCTCCTGGAACTGGATAAATTGGAAGTTCTGTATAATCTGAGAAAGCCCCTTGATCAGCCAGTCATCTTTTTTTTTTAGAACTTACTGCCCTTTTTCAATAATGAATCACTGTACAAGATAAAGTAGGTTTTAAGACCAATATTTATGGTCTGGCCTTTGGCAAAATAAAGAGCAGGATTGTTTGATTTTTTTTCCCTGTCCCCAGATGGCTGTCAATCAAAGGGCATTAATGAATAAAGGTGTTAGAATCTGGGCTTAAAACATGGGAAAGCCCCATATTAAGCCCAGATTCAACATGTCAGTATTTAGAGCTTTTTTAATTCTTATTTGTTTGCTAATTTTTCCATTAATGCACGGGACTTGCAAAAAAAACTTAGGAGCATGTACTGCCTGCACTTTAGGAGATGTTAAGTGCTCCTGCGTTAACTCAGCATTAAGCAGTTAGTATGCATTAATGTGAATGTGCTAGCTGGTTAATGTTTTTGTACTCATTCTTTGCCCAGGCAATGTTAACTATTTTTCAAAAATAATTTTTTTTTATACTGAACACATGCTTTAATATACTTGGCAGTAGTCTGTTCATAGCCCGGCTAAATTCTATATGTGGTGCCTGAAAAAAATCCACGCTGGCAAATACACCTAGGTATCTATATAAATAATTCCCACCTCCAACGTTCTGAAGCTCACTCCGTGGCAGTGAAGCACTGAAGCCCTGTACTGTCCGTAGGCTAGGCTTTCAGTACCACTCACCCTCGCTCATAGACCCGTCCTCAGACACGCCCCATCCGTACATAAAACACAACTCCAACATTCTAATGAAGCCAGAACCTGCAAGTCTCCAACTTCCGTAGTTGTGTAGATCGCTGTTCCCACGAGTGTCTGCCCCGCCTTCATGTCACAACGTCATGACGTCGAGGGCGGAGCACTGACACCCAATCGCATCACTCACCCGCCCTGCCCTCGCGTCAAACCATCATGACGTCGAGGGTGGGTATTGAAAAAACAAAAAAAAAGATGTTACTTCGCTCCGCAATGCCGCCGTGTGCCCCCCTCCAAACATTTAAGGAGCAAGCTTTGCACCACACGTCACCATTTTCTTTTATCTCTGAGGATCTCAGTCGTAAGCTGCATTTTCGCGGGGCTCTGTACTGGCAGTGGCAGACACCTGGCGATGGCACTGGCTCCAACCGTGCTGCCAACAAAAAGGTGAAGAAGCCGGCTCGAGCGGCGAAAGCACGCAAGTCAAGAGCGCAGCGCTATGTCCCTGGCTGCCCTGAAGAAGGCTGTGGCGGCGTTGGCCTACGACATACAGAAAAAAAAAACGTTGCTTGAAGCGGCATCGGCAGCAGTTAAAGAGAGGCCGAAGAGAGCCAAGAAACTGTCAGCAGCTGCTACTACAAAAAACAAAACAAAAAGCCCCACAAAACCCAAAGCGGTTAAACACAAAAAAGTAGGTCACAGCCGTCTAAAACTCAAGCACTGAAACAGAAGGTGAACAAAAACCCAGAAAAGGCTGCAAAACCCAAAAAGAAACAATAAGATGACTTTTTGGTTCTTATTAAATGACTTCACAAGCCTGCTTCTGCATGGGGGGAGGGGGGTGGAACGGGGTCCTCAGACCAGAGGGGGTGGGGGGGGGTGTCCTGAGCCCTCAGAGGGGGAGGGGCGTGCCTCAGCCACTCTCACACACTCACTCGGTCTCACAGAGTCTGTGTATCGCACACATACTGTCACACACACTGTATCTGTGTGAAGCACAAACTCTCACACTCACTGTGACTCACATACGCACTTGCACACCCACTCATTCTCACACACACACACTCTCACAGACAACACTCGCACCCAGACTCACTCTCTCTCTGTCACACATACACACACTCGCACATTCACGCTCTCTCACGCACTCTCACACACAAACATACACACTCCAAGGAAAACCTTGCTAGCGCCCAGTGGCGTACCAAGGGGGGGGGGGGGGGGGCGGTCCGCCCCGGGTGCATGCCGCGCGCCTGTGGGCTCCGAGTTCGCTACGCTAACTTCACTGGTTCGCTGCAGCTCCCTCCCTCTGCCCCGGAACAGGTTATTTCCTGTTCCGGGGCAGAGGGAGCTGCAGCGAACCAGCAAAGTTAGCGTAGCGAACTCTGAGCCCCCAGCGGCATGCACCTGGGGGGTGTCATTTCACTGGGGGGGGGGGGGGGGCGCTGCACGGGGGGGAGCACATTGGCGATCCGCCCCGGGTGTCATCGAGGGTAGGAACGCCACTGCTAGTGCCCGTTTCATTTGTGTCAGAAACGGGCCTTTTTTACTAGTATTCTATAAAGAACACTTACCTAACTGTTATACCTCATATTGCTTCTGTAATATGAGTATGTTTTAGTTCATTACTTTTGATCAGGCAGTCTGACCTTATGTAGATAAGGCATCTTTGTATACGTAAGTCTATGTTCTAGTCCAAAATATATACAGGTGTGGTTGGGAGTTTGCTTGGTCTACTTTAGGGCCACTGAGTCCTTCTAAGATTCATTGAGCACCTGACTTATAGTTGCCACTGGGACTCCTGCTTGGTTCATACCTAGTGCGGGAGAAGACATTGGCGATTATGTCATGTAATTTCAGAGATCATTGATTCATCCTCCTCCCTATGGGTTGGGAAGCGGGATGCTTCTTGGATTCTCTGTTGGCAAAGCCTGAATCAGCATTCCTAAGGCCTGGAGGTGATGGACATTATCAATATAAGCTATATAGACTGGGATATACACTACCAGCAAGTTACTGGCCTGCTTGGCTAACCCCAAGACCTCATTCTCTAAAGTCTTAAAACTTTACTGGCACTTTGACCAACACAGACTAGTGGATTAATCTCATCTTTAAAGAATATTATCAAAAACCCTATAGCACTGATGACTCTGAGGGATTAGATCCCAATACTTATCTGGAGGGTATTGATTTACTCGGTGTTACCCCATCTCAGGCTATTAAATTGAATCGACCAATTGTGCAGGATGAGGTGCGGTGGGCTGTCCATAAGAGCACCCTCTATAAAACACCTGGTTTGGCTGCATATAGGGCAGAGTTTTACAAATTATTAGCACCAGACATAGTCCAGCCCCATACTACCATCTTTAATACTACCATCTTTAATAAAATCAGACAAACTGCCTAGGTTATTGGAGTCAGTGTGGATAGTAGTTTTTCCTAAACTGGATCGTATAGACACATTTCCTTGATCTGTTATGAAGCTAAAGTTCTTGCAATGATTCTGTCCAATCACTTGGCCCAGATACTCCCCTCTATTATTGCTGAACCTCCTCAGGTCGGGGTGTATTTGTGACTGTAACACAGTGAAGAATCTTAGGCACCCTTGAGGTAGTTTGCACAAATCATGTCCTGTCCCTGCTTATCAGCTCTGATGCTGAAAAAGCATTTGATAGGGTCTGTGGGGATTTATATTTAAGGTGTTAAATAAATATGGTATTGAGGGATTATTTGGGGATGCTATTCAAGCCTTATATCATGCACCTAAAGCCATGATGTCTGTCAATGGTATCACCTCGGAACCTTTTCCTTTATTTTGGGGTTAACAAGCCAGAGCTCTCACAGCCACTGTTTGCGCTGACTTTAGACCTGCTTATTAGGGAGATTCTTGCCAATCCTGAAGTCACTACTATTGAGATAGGATGCTCAGATTTTAAAATCTTGGCTTTTGCAAACAACTTATAGGTGCATTTGTCTCACCTCATGGACTCACTCCCAGTACTACTGGAGAGCTTTGCAGAATTTGGTGCGTTTTCAGGCTTTAAATTTAATATGGATAAGTCTGAGGCTGTATCTACTTCTAGATCTCTCTGGGAACCCTAGGAGGGTAATTTCCCACTAAAATGGGCTATAAAGGACTTTAGATATTTAAGCATGTGAATCCTAGGTCACTCTATTACACTAACATCCCCACCCTCATACAGCAAACTACACAACAACTAACTACATGGAGTACTCTACTGTTACCACTATATGGCCGTATTAGCCTTTTCTGTATGATTGTGTTTCCCAGCTGGTTTTATGTTCTCAGACATATCCCACTTCGGGTGACCAAAAATGATTTATGGATATTGCATCAAGCAGTAGCAGGGTTTTGTTATAAGGGGAAGAAGCCCCAAACTAAACTGGAGCTCTTGTTTGCCAATTGGACTGGAGGTGGGGTGGGGGTTCCCAGTCTATAGAAGTATAATTTAGCATGTCTCTTACTGTATCTTGGTGATTGGATATAGGGAGCAGAGGACTTTACTCCTTGGAGCACAGAAAAAGATTCTGCTTGTATTCCTCCCCTGTGATCAGAGAACAGTGCTCTGATCATAGGGGGGCAATAGTGCCTCACCTCTACATCAGCTCAGAACTGGTGGTTGTGGGATAGCCACCTTAACCCCAATCAGAGTTAAGCAGCCCAGGCTGTCACTGTGTCCTGGGGATCCATAGGACCTCCCCACCATGAGGCCACACGGGGCAACCCAACCTCCTTCCGCTACAAGGGCATGGGGGGGGGGGGGTGGCTGGAGGTCCAGTGGATCACCAGTCTCTCTAACACACAAAGAAAAATATACCTGGTTGCCCAAGTGGGCTGCAGATGCAACACCCCCCCCCCCCCACTGTCTCTGGTGGTCTAGTAGTAAATTCCCCCCCCCGTACCTCTTGCCCTCTCAGCATAGGCCATCCATTATAAACATTTATCCTCTATATGTCCAATATAGAAGCAATTTGCAAAAGCCAGTTCCTGTGCAAGTTGATATGTACCTAGATAAGAGATTTTGAGAATTGTCACTTCTCATGCTAGTGACAAGTATCTGCACATAAACACAGGGTGGCTGGATGTGCAGGAAGCAACCCCCCCCCCCCCCCCTGCTAGAATTTTGACTTATCTAGGGTCCATTCAAGGCTATTAAGGAAATCTTGTACAGCCATGCTAAATCTTCAGGGTTCCAATAGTGATAATTACACTTCAACACCATACCACAGCTTTATCACAGGACTTTACACTAGCCAGTTCTGAAAAACTACTCCAATCTAAAGAACAGCAAAAAGCCCATTTTACATAAGGGTCATGATGCTCCCCTTAAGGCAAACAAAAGGAGTTCTGGATTTAGCCCAGGCATAAATATGCTTCAAACTCTAAACCTTGAGAAACCTACTTAATTTAATACACTAACTACTATATCCTATATGCCACAAGTAGTGTATAATAGTGTATGGTTGTGCTCAGATTGCCATGCATGTAGCTTAGCCATGAAATAGCTTATAACCTGCCACTGGGATCCACCATCATAGCACATTCCTCCCTTCCTACCTAAGCTGAGTATTACCATCTTTGATTGATTTTTTCAATTGGCTTAAGTTGAGTATTACCATACATGATTGATTTTTCATTGACTTTTCAAGTGGTAGGAAGGGAGGGATGTGCTATGATGGTGGATTCCAGTGGCATGTTATAAGCTATTTCATGGCTAAGCTACATGCATGGCAATCTGAGCACAACCATACACTATTATACACTACTTGTGGCATATAGGATATAGTAGTTTGTGAATTAAATTAAGTAGATTTCTCAAGGTTTAGAGTTTATAACAAATAAGAAACCGGTTAATATAATCCCTAGTCTTATTATAAATATGCTTCAGTCACATGACACAGGCATACAAACCCCATTAATGGGTAAGCCAAGGACTGTATGAAGCTGTCCTGAAAATATAGTGAAGCGGAGCAGGCGGAAGTCAAGAGAAGAGGGTTTTATTTTCCAGCAAGCATCCTAGAAGGCTGCTGTACCCAGCAAATAAAAAGAGTGGCTGGAGGTTTATACAGTAGCCTCCCTTGATCAGTGGCTGTTTGAATTATGTCACAGCCCGGGACCTGGATTAAGATCTCAGAAGTTTGCACTCTTGCTACAGCATCTTCACGTGAGGCAGGCACAGTGATGGGGTGGTTCAGCATATTGCCTATGCCAGAAGCTTGAGCTGCTGGACTCTCTTTGCTGGGGACTAGTTGTACCTATAGTGACCTACCAGCAAAAGGTGAGAGAAGTTCTTGTTACTACTACTGTAGATATGGCAGATGCAAGTTAGAGTGTTGCATGTACCTACTCTTAATGTGAGCTTGAGTCTAGCTGAAGCCTTTTTGAGGCCATGTTACTGTACTCTGACTTGTATGGCTGACAGCTGGAAGATCTCATGGGACACTACCTTGCATTTTATCAAGGATGTGACTAAGGCAAAGTAATAAAATATAAGCCAAATGTTTTGCTTTCTTTCCCATCTTTTATTCAAAGCTTCAGCTCTTATTGCCTTCTAGCATAGTTGTACTTTAGGCAAGCATTTTTTTTAAAGCTACATAAGAATAATACTGCATAGCTATAAACCAGCTTAGGAGAGAGCCAGCACCTGCCCATCATCGTTCAAGGAGCAGCACAAGTTGACTGCCCATTTTTAGCTGTTTTGAGGAAGGACATCTTTATCCTACATCAGAGAGAGGCAAACAGGATGGCTATTCCTAGGCTGGAATTCAAGTCTAATCACAGATGGACATTAACTGTGAAAAAGCAGTGTCTAATGTACCATGACCAAACGCCTGAAGGGGGAGATGGCTTGACCTGCAGCTGGAATCTCCATGCTCAAAAAAGCACCAAGATTGGTGTGGGGGTGGGCTAAAAAGGGCACTACAGTGTTTTCATGCTGCACCACCATTTCCTTGAGCTAGTACAGAACAAGGTTGAACACCTCCAAGTCTGTTTGATTTTTCAGACTGGGTCAGACCAATAGTCCATCTAGTCCAGTATCCTGTTTCCAAACAGTGGCCAGCCAGGTCACAAGTATCTGGCAGAAACTCAATTATTAGCAACATTCCATGCTACCAATCCTGGGGCAAGCAGCTGACTCCCCTTATCTGTCTCAATAGCAAACTATGGACTTTGTCCAAACCTTTTTTAAAACCAGATACACTAACTGCTGTTACCACATCCTCCAGCAAAATTGTTGAGTGAAAAAAAATATTTCCTCCTATTTGTTTTAAAAGTATTTCCATGTAACTTTGAGTGTTCCCTAGTCTTTGTACTTTTGGAATGAGTAAAAAATCGATTTACTTCTTCTTGTTCTTTACCACTCAGGATTTTGTAGACCTCAATCATATTTCCCTCATCTGTGTGTTTTCCAAGCTGAAGCGCCCTAACCAAGTCTTTAGCCTTTCCTTATACAAGAGGAGTTCCATCCCCTTTATCATTTTGGTTACTCTTCTTTGAACCTTTTCTAATTCCGCTATATCTTTTTTGAGATAAGATGAACACAACTGAATGTAATACTCAAGATGCGTTCGCACCATGGAGTGTACACAGGCATTATAGTATTTTTGATCTTATTCACCATCCCTTTCCTAATAATTCCTAGCATCCTGTTTGTTTTTTTGGCTGCTGCTGCCTCCGCACACTGAGCAGAAGATTTCAGCATATCTACACCATCACCTAGATCTTCTTGAGTGCTGACCCCCAAGGTGGACAATAGCATCAGGTAAATATGATTTGGATTCTTTCCAATGTGCATCACTTTGCATTTGTCCACATTAAATTTCATCTGCCATTTGGTTGCCCAGTCTCAGTTTCCTAAGGTCTTCCTGCAATATTTCATAGTCTGCATGTGCTTGAATAGTTTTGTGTCATCTGCAAATTTAATCACATCACTCGTCGTTCCGATTTCCATATCATTTGTAAATATGTTAAATAGCACCAGTCCCAGTACCAATCCTTGCAGCACTCCATTGTTTACCCTCCTCCAGTGAGATAAATGATCATTTAATCCAACCCTCTGTATTCTGTCCAATAACCAATTCCTAATCCATACCAGAACCTTGCCTCCTAGCCCATGACTCTGTTTTTCAGGAGTCTCTCATGAGGAACTTTATAAAGCTTTCTGAAAATCTAGATACACTACATCAACCGGCTCACTTTTAGCTACATGTTTATTCAGGCCTTCAAAGAAATTTTATTTTATTTATTTGCAGCACTTGTATCCCACATTTTCCCACCTACAGTGGTGGAAATAAGTATTTGATCCCTTGCTGATTTTGTAAGTTTGCCCACTGACAAAGACATGAGCAGCCCATAATTGAAGGGTAGGTTATTGGTAACAGTGAGAGATAGCACATCACAAATTAAATCCGGAAAATCACATTGTGGAAAGTATATGAATTATTTGCATTCTGCAGAGGGAAATAAGTATTTGATCCCCCACCAACCAGTAAGAGATCTGGCCCCTACAGACCAGGTAGATGCTCCAAATCAACTCGTTACCTGCATGACAGACAGCTGTCGGCAATGGTCACCTGTATGAAAGACACCTGTCCACAGACTCAGTGAATCAGTCAGACTCTAACCTCTACAAAATGGCCAAGAGCAAGGAGCTGTCTAAGGATGTCAGGGACAAGATCATACACCTGCACAAGGCTGGAATGGGCTACAAAACCATCAGTAAGACGCTGGGCGAGAAGGAGACAACTGTTGGTGCCATAGTAAGAAATGGAAGAAGTACAAAATGACTGTCAATCGACAAAGATCTGGGGCTCCACGCAAAATCTCACCTCGTGGGGTATCCTTGATCATGAGGAAGGTTAGAAATCAGCCTACAACTACAAGGGGGGAACTTGTCAATGATCTCAAGGCAGCTGGGACCACTGTCACCACGAAAACCATTGGTAACACATTACGACATAACGGATTGCAATCCTGCAGTGCCCGCAAGGTCCCCCTGCTCCGGAAGGCACATGTGACGGCCCGTCTGAAGTTTGCCAGTGAACACCTGGATGATGCCGAGAGTGATTGGGAGAAGGTGCTGTGGTCAGATGAGACAAAAATTGAGCTCTTTGGCATGAACTCAACTCGCCGTGTTTGGAGGAAGAGAAATGCTGCCTATGACCCAAAGAACACCGTCCCCACTGTCAAGCATGGAGGTGGAAATGTTATGTTTTGGGGGTGTTTCTCTGCTAAGGGCACAGGACTACTTCACCGCATCAATGGGAGAATGGATGGGGCCATGTACCGTACAATTCTGAGTGACAACCTCCTTCCCTCCGCCAGGGCCTTAAAAATGGGTCGTGGCTGGGTCTTCCAGCACGACAATGACCCAAAACATACAGCCAAGGCAACAAAGGAGTGGCTCAGGAAGAAGCACATTAGGGTCATGGAGTGGCCTAGCCAGTCACCAGACCTTAATCCCATTGAAAACTTATGGAGGGAGCTGAAGCTGCGAGTTGCCAAGCGACAGCCCAGAACTCTTAATGATTTAGAGATGATCTGCAAAGAGGAGTGGACCAAAATTCCTCCTGACATGTGTGCAAACCTCATCATCAACTACAGAAGACGTCTGACCGCTGTGCTTGCCAACAAGGGTTTTGCCACCAGTATTAGGTCTTGTTTGCCAGAGGGATTAAATACTTATTTCCCTCTGCAGAATGCAAATAAATTCATATACTTTCCACAATGTGATTTTCCGGATTTAATTGTGATGTGCTATCTCTCACTGTTACCAATAACCTACCCTTCAATTATGGGCTGCTCATGTCTTTGTCAGTGGGCAAACTTACAAAATCAGCAAGGGATCAAATACTTATTTCCACCACTGTATTTGCAGGCTCAATGTGGCTTACAAAATGTTACAACGACATATACACATTATAGAATAAGAATGTCAGAATTTCAGAAATGAAGCAAATTGGTGAGGCAAGACTTCCCTTCACTGAACCCATGCTGACTCTGTCCCATTAAACCATGTTTGTGTTCTGTAATTTTATTCTTTATAATAGTTTCCACTATTTTGCCCGGCCCTGACATCAGGATTCTATCCACTCTGATTTCTTGCCCCTTCTGGGAAACTTGGATTTTATACCAGGGATGGACAATGCGGTATTCTGCCGCTGGGCTTTGCTGGGGATAATATCCATGGCTGATCTCTTGACTCCAGAGGGGGCGATGAAAACTTTTACATTATAGCAGAACCATGGTATACAAAACTCAGATGTACTTATTTACAAATCTCCCATTATGTCAATATGCTGTTAAAAGGGTCCTCTTGAAAGGAGTCTGTCTGGTATCCTGGATGATTTCTTTGCCCCCTTGGGTCAACTACAAATCTGTGTCTGGTCTTTATAAAATCATTGATAAGATCTCCCCAAAGAAGAACTTTGATACTGTCATATGGAAGTGGAATGAGGAGCCTGGGGTTCGTCTACAGGATGATGACACATTAATAGCTGTAAAACATATTGCATTTATGATACATAACACTATTCACAAAGAGTACCAATTTTGCATACTTACTAGATCCTATTTTTCCCCAGAAGCAAGCCTGTTATGATAGCAGTGCTGCTTCTTCTTTATGTTCTAAATGTGGTGAACAGGATAATAATCTAGCCCATGCATTCTGGTTATGCCCTTTGATTCAGAGATATTGGAATAGATTATTATGCTTTCTAGAAACATTATTGGGAAAAACTAACATTCCATTCTGTTTGGGAAACTAGAACAGGCTCACTTACTTGGTTTGAACGCACTTTGGTTTATAAAGCATGCATAACTGGTAAAAAATGTTTATTTTGCAATACTGGGTTTTAGATCATTACCAACCTTTTGGCACTGGAAAAATGGTAAATCAGATGGGTGCAAGGAGAATCCTCATTAAGAGGCATGCTTACTAAAGCACCTTAGGATTTGGAGTTAACAACAGATTTTAGTACATATTAACTACTTATATAATGATTTTCTTGTTAAAGGCATTTTTATGCAGTTCAAGTGCTAATGTAGTTATTAATGCACAACACCTGTTAGAGATTAATGCAGGATCACTTAGCTTTCTCGATGTAGGAGGTGCTAAATGATTCCAAGTTAACTCAGCATTATTCACTTGCTAATCATAAAAGTGCCAGCTGAAAAGGTCCACCATCTGAGGCCTAAGCTCCATGCTGCCAGTGAGCAAAGCGTGTGCATGCTTCAGTCGCTGACACTGGCACTCCCATGCATGCTCAGTTCAACATGAACTGAGCATGTATGGGAGTGCCGGAGTCAGCAGCTGAAGCATGCTATTTTCTCACTTGAGGCAGCCTGGAGCTTGGACAACTCACCAGCCAGCTAAGACTTTTGGGGGGGGGGGGGGGGGGGTTTAAATATTCCATAACGCCCCTGCAGCACAGGTTGGGAACTGCTACCCTAAACTCTTCCACTCAGACTGTCTCTTAAAAGTGCAGACACTTCCAGTATATATGTACCATGTAAAAGTGGTGCAGAACTAAGCGTATTCTATAAGATTTAAGCACATGTACGGTGTATAGAATGTAGGTTAAACAATAGGACTATTGCTGGGTGTTCACAAAGAAGTGGTGGCCTGATATACAAGACAAATAGTATAACCATTAGGAATTAAGAAGATTATAAAATGCACTGCTTGGGAGAATGTTGGATGGAGAACATTCTCCCAAGCATTTTATAGTTTATTTTTGTTACATTTGTACCCCGCGCTTTCCCACTCATAGCAGGTTCAATGCAGCTTACATATTATATACAGGTACTTATTTGTACCTGGGGCAATGGAGGGTTAAGGGACTTGCCCAGAGTCACAAGGAGCTGCCTTGTGCCTGCATCTTCTTCATTCCTCAAATAAGCAGGTGGTAGCTAGGAAATTTACTGCCTCTTGTCCTAGGAAATATGGGCAAGGATGATTTGGGATTAATTGATTATGGTGACTTTATACCTTCATACCCTTGGGGCCATCTCTGAGCAGCAAGAGCAACTGTCCACATGAGAAGCTTAGGCAATGGTTACATCTAGTGTGACAATCAGCCACTGCCATCTTTCACCTGCAAGGGACAATGTTTGAAACTAAGTGACATAAAGGGATAACTGGCAAAATGGAACTCCATAAAGTCAAGTAATTGTTTTTCTTTCTTTCTGGTCTCATTTCTTTCTTTTTCAAAATTATATTTCTTCATTCATTCATTCATTGTATGTGAACAGGATTGAAGAGAGAATGAGGATGGCAACAACAAAATGGAAACACAGAGTTGAGTAGGAACTCCCATATAGGGCTATAAATGTTTCAGGTTCTTTCTGGTCTCTATGATAGTCTGTCTTTTTCAATGTTATTGGACAATGTCACCTACTTGTGTGGATGATTCATTCTGGTTGTTGAGAATCCAATTGATCATATTTTAATTTTTTCTCTGTAATATTTGAATTTGTAAAAAGAGGTTCTATAGAAGCTTGAAAAAAATGACCACACTGAAGACAGATATACAAAGCTGTTGTACACAACCTTGGATGGCTTCTCCATAAAGGTAGTTAACAAATCTCAAAAGATAAATACAATTCGCAGGAACAGCTTGTGGGACATCAACCAGTAAGCATTGATCCAGTTTATTTGATAATCCTGCTGTTGTTCTTATAAGAAGTTTAGTACAGAAACCGTATGGATTTCATTTACAAGATATTGGCCCAGCACAAAATGCTTTTTCAATCAATAAAATCTAAAGAAGATAGGAATCCAAATGAACACAGGTATAAATGAGGTGAATACAAAACAAGACCTGTCACAGAGGCTGCTGATCTCCATTCTTTAAAAAAAAAAAAAAAAAGTTACAATAAAATGTCCTAAACAAAGAAATTACTATAGCAAATCCTAGTCTTCTCTTCACAGTGCATCTCCAAATGCTGGCAGGGGCAAAAGTAATTAGCAAAGGCCCAATATTCAGCCAGTGGCGATCAGCGTTTTGCTGACGGCTGCTGGCATTATACCCAGAAATTCAATGCCAGGCTCTGTCCACTGAATCTCTGGGTATACAGAGCCGTACAAAATATAGCTGGATAAGTGCAATATTTTGAACCTAACCGGCTCTGAAGAATCGTATAAAAATAGGGCTGCCTTTTTATGTGGTCCTATTTATTCAGTTACTTTAATTGGTTATGTGCCAGCTATCACATGTAACCAGTTAAGTGCTGACTCTGCCCCTGGAAGACCCCAAAATAGTCAGTTTCAGCTCTGGTTGTTAACCAGGCATTTTCAGCAGCCCTATCCATTAGCCCCGGACAGGTGATTTAAATGGCCAGAAGCAGCTCCTGGTCATTTAAATCACTTTGAATATCAGGCCCAAAATGTTTTTGTGTGTTTTAAGCAGCAGGACTAGCAAGGGGGCTGGGGTGGAAAATCACTTAAAAATTTTTTTTTCATTCTTTGAGAAAGCATAGCAGTATTTGTACTGTTTTGAAAGCTGCTACTTATCAATCAAAATCAACTGAAACTGCCATACTGCTTATCAGTAGAGCCCACCCCCACCCCCCCTTATGCAAGAGCTGCACTGATTGTAACTCATTAATACGGCAGAGAGCTTAAGAGTGAATCTTCACCAGTTACCTACAATGTTGATGTGTACAGTATGACTGCAACACAGGCAGCCAAGAGAATCTCCATCAGAGCTCCATGTGGGCATCACACTGATACAAGTCAAACAGATCTCCATCAGAGTCTTCACCTAGGCACTACATGGGTACATGTACACATGAATACAGCGCAGACAGCAAAATGCACATCACATCTGAGCATCATCCACACGTTGCAGTGATATATGTAATCACGGGTTTAGCATCTTAGAAATAGCTAGTCCCCTTTCTCCTTACCTCATCCTTTCCTCCCTCCCCTCTACAACCAGCTGGCTACCCTTTGTCCCTTTACTTTCTTCCCTTTACAGCCATCCTCTCCCTGTGGGTTTTTTCTTCTGAAGCAGAGGACAGTCCATGGCTTTTCTGAAGATCTGCTAGCTCAGTTTAAGCCTGTATGTCTTTGTGGCAGAGGAGAGCAAAGCAGATAAGGGAAGTTCTGGGAGTGGGGGGGGGGAGGAAGTTTACAGGCATAAAAGTACCATGGGGAAAAGAGAATAAGAAATGAGAAGTACTGGGGGTGGGTAGTGGGAAGCTTTGCTACTTAGAGGGTTGGCAGAATATCATTAATTCAAAGGTATTGCCAGCCTCCTTTGATAAAAACCAGTCAGGTCAGCAAAATAACAGCCCATTACAACCCAAGAAAAGAATGGAAACAGGTCAGATGGTTGGAGAAGGGCTCTTCATCAAAACCCCATGCAGGTGAAACACCAAGACACGTGAAGCATCAATACAGCACAGATCAGCTGAAGAAGAGAACTCAGGAAAGAGCATTTTAAAACAGGGGCTGCTGGCCTAATAAGAAGGGCACACCTTTTATTCCCCAAACCAGAAAAAAATACTAAGGAGCAAAATAGATCTGGGCAATAAAGAGACATTAGAACTGCTACTAAGAGAAGAAAACACAAGACAGAGGGATGACAGATGCAAGATAGGATTTGGAAGAATTTTGCTGGTACCTTCTGCTTAAAATAAAAAAAAATGCATCTGTACTTTAACCTCCTCATGTTTATACATCGGGGCAGAACTCTTATTTATAAGCAACCGCAGGTATTCACTTGCAGGGAAGATGTTTTATAACGCCATTGGAACTTCTATACTAAATACCAGCAAATCAATAGAAGAAAAGTTACAAGTATTACTACTTCCCTTAAATCCTCCCATGGTATCCCCAAACTGTGTAACTGAACATTATCTGCTTCACATCAGATTGCCACAGGGTTGAAGGATCTCCACTGGCACGAGATCCTGAACCCAAGCAACTTCTTAGGAAGATGGTCTTCCTGGGCCACAGAGCCTGGGGTTTAGCTGTCCAGATGCTGCAAATGGTCAAGTTCCACTAGTTTGGCGGCTGAGGTCAAAGTCTGGGACATCCACACACCATAGATCAAAGATTTGTGAAGATGAGAAAGAGTGGGAAGAACAATAGTAGAGATGTATTACCTGCAAAACCCAGAGTCCCTCATTTGGTGTAAGTGTGCCTGACTATCTCAAATCAAGTGTCTAGTGTCTATTCTTTAGATTACCTCAGACTCTGCTCCTGCAGTGTGGGTAACTGGTAAGCAGAATCCTGGAATGTACTTCACCCGAGCTCTACAGTCTATGAGGTCGTGGTACAGTATCTTCTTATACTGAGGGCCTATTGTACAGCCTTTATGGAGATATCCAGTCTTGCTTTTGTGGTGGGGGTATTTGCCAGGTCTATTCCCAAAAAGTATTCTCTTTAGAATCCCGGGAATATAGTCCCTCAAAAGGTGTAAATAAGGTTACCAGATAGCTTTATGCCCTAATGGATAACTGAACTAGTCCCGGTCAACCCCACTGAATTTATAAATGTGTACTGCTCTGTTCGTAGCAAAACTATAACAAGGCAACAGATGCAATAGGATGGTCCTAAAACTAGCAATGTCCCTCGTGGCAAGGTGCTAGCTGGCCAGAAGCCATGCTTCCTCTGTAATGGTGGTGTATTGATTGGTTATGATAAGTATTTTCGGTATGCAGATTATAAGGCCTTGGATTCTGGCCTTGTTGCCTATTATTTATTTATTTATGGCATTTATACCCCGCTCGATAGCAGGCTCAGTGCGGCTTACAGGATGTGGTACAGAGTATCACAGAGATAACACAAAGTAAGGTACAAGGTGTGGTACAAAGTACCACAGAGATAACACAGAGTATGGTATGAAGTATCATAGAGATGATCCAGTTGGAAAGAGTAGGACAATAGGGAGGGATGTGTGGGAGAGGATTGGAGTATGGGTTGTGTGGTTTGAGTTCGAGAATTAAGTTGGGTTATTTGGGTAAGCTTCTCTGAAGAGGTAAGTTTTAAGCAGCTTTCGGAAGGGTAGGTGTTCATTGGTTGTTCGGATGTGTCGAGGTATTGCGTTCCAGAGTTGGCTGCCTATAACGGAGAAGTTGGATGCATAGTAGATTTTGTATTTGAGGCCTTTGCAATTGGGAAGATGGAGATTGAGATAAGTACGAGAAGATTTGGACCCGTTCCTGGCTGGAAGATCGATCAAGTTGTTCATGTAGCTTGGAGATTCGCCATGGAGGATCTTGTGGATCATTGTGTGGGCTTTGAAGTTTATGCGTTTCCTTGATAGGAAGCCAGTGAAGTTTTACACAAAGTGGTGTTGCACTTTCAATCATGGTTTGCCAAAGATGAGTCTGGCTGCTGTGTTTTGGGCGGTCTGGAATTTTTTCATGATTTGGGCTTTGCAATCAATGAATATATTGTTGCAGTAGTCGGCATGGGTGAGTACTGTCGATTGTACTAGGTTGTGGACAGTTTTCTGTGGGAGGAATGGTTTTACTCTCTTCAGTACCCACATCATGTTGAACATCTTTTTTGTTGTGGCTTTTGCGTGAGTTTCCAAAGTTAGATGTTTGTCTAATGTTACTCCTAGGATTTTTAGATTGTCAGATATTGGGATTGTAACGTCGGGGGTGATCAGGGTGGTTGGTAGCAGAGTAACATAGTAACATAGTAGATGACGGCAGAAAAAGACCTGCATGGTCCATCCAGTCTGCCCAACAAGATAAACGTCATATGTGTATACCTTACCTTGATTGTACCTGCCTTTTTCAGGGCACAGACCGTACAAGTCTGCCTAGCAGTATTTCCCGCCTCCCAACACCAGTCCCGCCTCCCATCTCTGGCTCTGGCACAGACAGTATAAGTCTGCCCTCCACTATCCTCGCCTCCCAACTACCAACCTCTCTTCCCCCACCTGCTCCGCCACCCAATTTTGGCTAAGCTTCTGAGGATCTATTCCTACTGCACAGGATTCCTTTATGCACATCCCACGTTTTGTGATGAGAGGATTAGGCATTGAGTCTTTTCTTTGTTAATTTTCATCTTGAAAGCGTTGGCCCAGGATGATAGGATGTTCATGGCAGAGGTTATTTTCTACGAGATTTCAGTAAGGTTGGATTGGAAAGAGATGAATATCGTGACATCATCAGTGTAGATGAAAGGGCTAAGGTTGGATTTGGATAGGGATTTGGCCAGAGGAATCATCATAAAGCTTGTTGGTGAACTGGCTGGGGATGAGGGGGACACTGAATCAAGGGGGCAGTAACTAAAGAAATATGGCTCAGCCAAAACTACACAGGCCTGGCTGGAGCCATGATGCCTCCTCAGAAAGGTCCAAGCCCTTGTTCTTCTGTCCCTAACAGCAGATTATATGGATCTTTGGAAAAAAAAAAAAGTGAAAAGCCAAGTGCACAGTAACAATAATCTTTTGTGCCATTTCTCTGCCTCTTTGAAGAGGATAAAGTTAGTAGTTCTCTTAAATTAAAACAAAAAAAAAAACATTTTTCAGTATAATTATGAAATCCCCTATAAATTAGTGCAATTCTCTAAAATTCTAGAAAATAAACTGAGACTAAGTCTGGACTTTCAGTTGAAAATCGTTCTTTTTAGAAATTCCTTCAAAGGTTTTTTACCGCCAGTTAAAAGCAGGAACCAATCAGGAAAAATAAAATGGGCTGCAGTTGACCTTTGAACTCATGGGAAAGCAGCATAGATCACAAAAAGTGAGTGGCAGGAGTGAAATTCCTAAAAATTGAAGGGATTTCTGGCCAAGATGAATCATGGTGACATACCTGTCACCAATGCACAGACCCCATGCCAGCAGATTAAACACAAAATGAAAGCTTTCCCTCTGCTTACTGGCTGGCTCTACGTGAGGAGAAGCAGACTCAGCTAGTACTGATTGTTACACACTTACCTCTACTGACTTGCAGCTCCAATTTTTCTAGGAGAAGCAGAACACACAAGTCCCAGAGATACAATGGGGCAAAACCAGGTGACCAGTGGTAGTGCTCTACGCAATCCCCCTTCTTTCCAAAATAATGAACATGCACTAGCAGTGCTGTATCAGCCAAAGAACAACAGTAAAAATAGCTATTGAGTGACTTGTCAGAGGTTCAATGGGTTCCTGGCCTCAAAAATAGAAGAGAGTAAGTAAAACATAAAAAAAGATGAAAGGCTGTTCCCATCAGCATGAAAGAAGCAGCCATGCCATGGAGACCACAGTACACAATGCAAGGAACCTCTGCTTATGTCTCTAACTCATGCAGTACAGAGATAAAGATTCAAGTTCAGTGTTTTTAAAGGACAATGATATTTAAACTAAAGCTTCCACAACTGCAAAAGACAGAAACTTAAAACTCCTTCCAAATTCATCTCCACTAATATCACCCATAGGCTCTTTGAGCCAGTAAAGGTACCATCCAAGACATATCCCAATATTGTACAGGACAACTATTTTTAGCACCCAGACCTGGTAATAAAAGAAAACAATTTGAAAAAGAAACAAACTATAATCCTTTTAAAAAGTAGGGCAATTGCACTAAATAATTACCAACAAATTCCGTCAACAATGCTTCCTTGATAGCATTCTATCTTTGTTAGGAAGGCAGTTCTGGAACCTTCTTTAACAAAGAGCCTTGAGTTTTAAGGGGACCATCAAATCTAGTCTACGTTCACTGGAAATTGTCAGTGAATATACCTTACAGTCTTTGTTCCCCTCAGGAGTGATCTCCTTTCTTTTTCTTGGCATTCACAGTCACTTCACTCTTTTCTGCTCTCCTGATCAGGCATTAGTGTTTCTTCCAAGATGCCAGAGCAGCTGAGAGAGATAAAAAGAGCAAAACCACTTCCTCCTCCTTCAACAGACTGCTTTGAGGATGTCTCAGGCTCCAGAAAACTCAAGGTCATTAGTCTTTCAGCAGTAACTCCGAGTCTGCCCTTCTGAGTTGACAGTCCAATTGGAAGTCAGATAAGCTGCCTTCCTCAAAGGGCTTGAACACCCCACATTAGGGGGCACTACGAGAGGTCCTTCAGCCTGTTCAATATTCCTATACTGTGGCTCAATAGTGGTAGTATTGGGGTTGGGATGACTGCCATACAGTTGGTAGGGAGTGTATTGGCCCTTTAGTGATTGGTGTCTCACTGGCCTGTCAGTCATAGCCTGCCTCTCCTGGAGAATTTTCCCACTCACGTCACCAGGTCTGGTCCCCAACTGAGGAGCCTTGAGCTCATGGCTTGAAGTTATACTGTGCTGTTCCACTCTCAAAATGGGGGTCATAGGTAATGATAGGAGCATCATATTCTACACTGGGGATGAGTGAAACTATGGTTGGTAGTTGGAGGGTGGTAGCTGGGTGGGTCCCAATAAGTGGGTGGTGGCCTGTAGAACTTAAGGACAGTGTTCCCACAAGGAAGAACATCAAATTTTCTGCTTGTAAATACCTGTGGGTGGAGGGCCTTTGGGCTAGTTCCTGCTTCGGCCATACAGAGGCTGGTGAGAAGGAGGACAGAGTGTCATGGGCCAGCCTGGTCTTCTCCATATCCAGGATTCGCTCCTGCGAAGCCTGGCCTTTCCACTCTTTCTGGGGCAAAGCTAGTTTCTCTGAGAGCTGGAGGTTAGCAGCAGGACATTCTGAGGTCACCTCATTGTCTGGTCTTGAGAAGGGGACACCTGTACTTCTAATCCTGGATCAGAAATGCTTCTCATGTGGGCCAATCCCCAGTCCAACAGGTGTTTCTTCCATGGTAGAGGAAATATTGTTATATGCTGTCAGGGAGGGTCTGGCAGTGCATACCTTGGTATTGTCCTGCTGTGTGGGTGAAAATGACTGGCTGGAACCAACTTATCAACTTCTTGTGGCTAGACTGATTTCTTTGGGGGTCTTCTTGAGGGCTTGCCTCCAGCTCAAGTGCTTTTACACTTGGAATTTGGTGTTGCTGCGACAACCTTGGTGATGAAGGAAAGTTCACATAGATGGGCTCAGGCTTCTCTTCCACTTCTTCTCTGCCCAATTCAGTGGAGCCACTAGAGGCTGCAAAAATGGTGAACCCCTTTGCTCCAATTTCATGGCTGGTCCTGTTCTCAGGAAACAGATGCTTGTAACAACCCTTTCCATTGTCAAAGTATGGCTGCGGTCTTCCCAAATACTGGTACGAGTTAGCTGTGGGTGCTGTCCTCTGGTATGCTAAAGCCTCTGGATCAGGTGGCACCTCAGTTCGTGAAACCATGGACCTAGAGGCCTGCTGCAAGCTGGGTGGGGTACTCTTGAAAGGGGGGTAGGATTGCCTTGGATGGTAGACTGGAGTACCAGAGGTCTGGAGGAGGAGATGAAAATGGGGAACCAACCTGAAGATGGGTTCCTCCAGGGCTTGCTCTATCACACCATAGGAGGCATTCAGAGCAGCTGTATATTCAGGGGCATGGTCTGCCAGGAGGAACCATATGTCCTTGGAACCGAGGCTGGTGAGACCAGGCAGGGTGCATACTTGTGTGGATGGCTGGTAGATTGGAGGATCCGAAGTGATTTCATAGTACAAATTCTCATGCTTGTTGTGTGAAGGCTCCTCCACCTCAGGCTGGGTGGGCATCTCTCCCTTGTTGTAAATGGGGAAGCTGTTCCGATGTCTTAGCTGCTGCTGGACCTCAGCCTGTCCTGCCAGAAATGGGTAGCTTGAATTTGGGGGGTACTGGTATCCTCCCAGGTCTAGGAAGTGTCCATCAATTTTACTAAATCGTAATCATTCCAACTGGCCATATTCTGCTGGAAGAATTATTTTGCAACTCTGGAAACCTGGATGGACTCCACAGCCTGGCTGGTGGCATGGCTTCAGTGGAAGGTTGGCAGAGGTGCATGGCAGGCTGCCAGATTTGCCATGGAAGACCTGCAAAGCAGGTGGAGGCTTAGGTGGTGGTGTTGGGTGGTGGGACGGACCATGTGCTGAGGAAGTTTCTAAAAGGGCTCTCAGAGTTCTAGGTTAATGCTATGTTGGAAGATTGTAAAGAATGAGTCTAGTGGTTTACTTTGAGGCTCCAGTGGATGCCTTACTGGAGCTGGGGGAGGTTGCCCTGGGGATGGGAGTGAAATGTTAGCAACTGTTCTTTGTTGGGTGAACCAATGCTGCTCATCTCCCGGTTCTTCCTGCATTCTCCACTGGAAGATTGGAATGGGCAGCATACCAGCAACCTAATCATGAAAAGACAAAAAAAAAAAAAAAAAAAGAGTTTCATATTCAGTAAGGTATTTCCACCAACTTTGGCCAGGATGTCCAGCCAGTATAATCAGGCTCATTATGTTTATAGCACCACAGGCTGTGCACAGTACTACACAATGGTGATAAGTACCTTAGGATAGCCATAAGTCCAGCTGCCCACAGAGCTTATAATCTAAGTGGATAACTGAGGGCACTAGGAGCCAAAGCGACTTGCTCAAGATCAGCAAGGAATGTCCTTACAGAAGGTGGATTTGAACCCTGGTTTTCCTAGTTCTTAATCCATTGCTCTATAGTACGTAAGCCACTTCTTTCCACTGAATTACCAAAGGAGCAGGTATCATCAAATACAATAAGAGAGAATTAGCTTCTAACTTTCATTAAATAAAAATTATACTTACTGCTTCTCAATGGAACCACTGCTATCAGTAAGACTGTTTAAACAACCTATTTAGAAAAGTTGCAGATCATGCTAGACCTAAGAATTTATTAACGGCTCTACTAAAGTTCTCAAAAAAGGAAAGCTTATCACTCTGGCCCGCTGAATGCTTCAGGGCTCTGACAGCACCAGTCTTGCCCACTGCTCCCGGCAGCTGGTGCCAGCATTCCTCCTCCTTCCAGTGAAGTGTTCCTCAGGCCCTCCTTTCACAACTCTCCCATTTCTGGTGCTTTGCCCACGCTTCATTCTTCCATTGGCACCACATGCCCTATGTTATGCCAGTATTCCTCCTGCTTGCAATCTGTGACAGCCTTCCTCCTCCCTGCACATCCATTTCCATCTTGTGTCTTACCTATGGGATGGCACATTCTCCTCCTTCACCCTGTGCTACATTCTGCATGCTCAGGACACATTCCCTCCTCCTCCAGTGCCAACACTGCTGGCAGCTCCTCTTTCCCTGTGCCTGGTGCCAGGCTTCTTCTCCGCTATGCCTGTTCCCATCTCTTTGTTCTAATCCTTTTACTCCCTCCTCTGTCTAATTCAAAGTGCCAGTACTGTTCCTGCACCCAACTCCCAGTATCATACTTCTCCTCCCATCTGCTAGCCTGCTCCTGCTGCCAGCACTCCTCCTCCTCGTGTCCATGACCCACTGTAAATAATACAGCTGCTGCTCTCTCTCTCTCATTATCCCCGACCCATATAGAGTAACATTCCGCTCGGGCATCTACTCTCCCCTCAACAATGACATTCAGTGCCAATCCCAGTCTCCCCTCCTTCCACCCTACTGGTGACTCTCCCAGCTGCTTAGATGATGCACAATCTAGTGATACTCCCACGCTCTCCCAGCTTGCTGTCCAACCCACCCCCTCAGCCATGCTCCTTTGCAGTCTTTGCCCTGATGATAGCTATTTCTACAACTTCACAGTAATGACATATTCCCTCTGCTATATTTAGGACCCTAAAATGTACCACACCCATGGTGAAGAGGAAGTGCACAACCGATACCAGAAGGGGGGAATACTAGAGGAAGAGGCAGGAGCAGAAGGAGAAGCAACATCTGAAGTGGAGTAAATGGATGGAGGAGGATCACCAGTGTCAGGGGCTAGAGGGAAGAGGAGCAGATTTATGAGAAGAGGTAGGGTTACGCATATTTGGCTCCCCCCAAAAAAGAGGACACATGCCCCGCCCCATCACACTCTCACCCCGCCTACACTCTGCCCATCCAGCCCCCTTTCAACGCCCCCCAATCACACATCCCTAAGGGTGTCCTATCCTCTCCTCCCTTACCTTACTATACTGCCCTGGTGGTCTAATGACCTCTTCAGGGGCAGGAAAGGGCCACCTCTTTCCTGCACGGAGCACCTGCATACTGTTCCTTGCTGACTCCGGTTCCAGTGCCGATTCAAAATGGCCGCCGAAAGTTGAAAGCTATCTCGGCGAGACTTCAACTCTTGGTGGCCATTTTGAATTGGCGCCAGGACCGCAGCAAGGAACCGGTATGCAGGCACTGGGGGCAGGAAAGATGGGGCTCTTTCCTGCCCCAAACAGGTCACTAGACCACCAGGGCAGTATAGTAAGGTAAGGGAAGTGGAGGATAGGACACCACTAGGCCCACCTCGCCTTCCTGTTTGTCCAGAAATCCGGACAAACGGACAGGCTGGCAAAACCCGCCCGGTTATGTCCTCAAAAAGAGGACAGGTCCGGGTAAAACTGGACATATGGTAACCCTAAGAAGAGGTCATACAGCAATGAGCCTTACAAGGTAGGAACCTCATCAGTGGAGTACAATGTGCTGGTGGCAGCATCACAGGGGATAACAGGGAGAGGCTGCATATTTGTAGGCATGTCATAGTTTGGGAGGGTCTCCTTTTTTATGTCCATATTGTTTGTGATTGCTGCTTATTTTTTTAATTACATTTACTCCACCATGAAGAAATATTAATTTGTAGGACTGGTTTATGAATACTTTTAACTGAAATAAATAGGTGGAAGGAGGGAGGATGTACAGGTGGGAGGCATCAACAGTGGTTGAGAGCAAGAGAGAGAAGGGCTGTGAAACCACAGCAAACAAGAGAGACAGGGCTACATGACATCAGTGGGGGGGGGGGGGGGGGGGGAAGCCTGAATGCAGATGTATGATGGGGGCAAGGAGAAGGAGGTTTGGGGACAACACAAAAAACAAAGTTACTTACCTGTAGAAGGCATTCTCTGAGGGCAGCATGAATATATTCTCACATGTGGGTGATATCATCCACAGAGCCCGGTGTGGACACTGCCATAGTGCAATGTCACTTTAAAACTTTGAGGCAATGCCCCCACCATGCATGCGCAGGTGCCTTTGCACCTATTGCTTGAGTGCAGGACCAGCAGTATAACACTAATGCTAAGAAGACAACTCCAAGGGGAGATGGGAGAGATGTGAGAATATATGCCTGCTGTCCTCAGAGAAAATGAAGATACGTGTAGCAGGTATTCTCCGAGGACAGCAGGCTCAGTATTCTTACATGTGGGTCGTTGTCCGGGACGGACCCAGGGGACTAGAAAAGTCTTCAAAGCTTAGGAATCTTCCGGAACATTCTGTCGCGCGGGCCAACCCACTGCGCATGCGTGGGAGGCTTCCCGCCCGCAATGCGAACGTGCAGCTCTCAGTTTAATAAAAAGCATAAAAATATAAATAAAAACAACTCCAATGGGGAGGAGGGAGGGTTGTAAGAATACTGAGCCTGCTGTCCTCAGAGAATACCTGCTACAGGTATGTATCCTCATTTTCTCCCAGGCAAGCAGGCTCTAGTATTCTTACATGTGGGTATCCCTAGCCCCCAGGCTCACTCAAAACAAAGAACATTGGACAATTGGGCCTCGCAACGGCGAGGACATAACATAGATTGACCTGAAAAGAAACACAGCTAAGTGAGAGTGCAGCCTGGAACAAAACAGAAATGGGCCTAGGGGGGTGGAGTTGGATTCTAAACCCCAAACAGATTCTGCAGCACCGACTGCCCAAACTGACTGTCGCGTCGGGTATCCTGCTGAAGGCAGTAGTGAGATGTGAATGTGTGGACTGATGACCACGTTGCAGCCTTGCAAATTTCTTCAATGGAGGCTGACTTCAAATGAGCCACAGATGCGGCCATGGCTCTAACATTGTGAGCCGTGACATGGCCCTCTAAAGTCAGCCCAGCTTGGGCATAAGTGAAGGAAATGCAATCTGCTACCCAATTGGAGATGGTGCGTTTTCCGATGGCAACTCCCCTCCTGTTGGGATTGAAAGACACAAACAATTGGGCGGACTGTCTGTAGGGCTTAGTCCGCTCCACGTAAAAGGCCAATGCTCTCTTACAGTCCAAGGTGTGCAACTTGTTCTCACCAGGGCGGGTATGTGGACAGGGAAAAAATGTTGGCAAGACAATTGACTAGTTCAGATGGAACTCTGACACCACTTTCGGCAAGAACTTAGGGTGAGTGTGGAGGACTACTCTATTATGGTGAAATTTAATATAGGGTGCATGGACTACTAGTGCTTGGAGCTCACTGATTCTACGAGCTGAAGTAACAGCCACCAAGAAAAGGACCACCCAGGTCAAGTACTTCAGATGGCAGGAATCCAGTGGCTCAAAAGGAGCTTTCAACAGCTGGATGAGAACGACGTTGAGATCCCACGACACTGGTGGAGGTTTGATAGGGGGCTTTGACAAAAACAAACCTCTCATGAAGCGAACAACTAAAGGCTGTCCAGCGATAGGCTGACCTTCTACACGTTGATGGTAAACACTAATTGCACTAAGGTGACTCTTACGGAGTTGGTCTTAAGACCAGATTCTGATAAGTGTAGAAGGTATTCAAGCAGGGTCCGTGTAGGACAAGAAAAGGGATCTAGGGCCTTGCTGTCACACCAGACGGCAAACCTCCTCCATTTAAAAGAATAACACTTTTTTGTGGAATCTTTCCTGGAAGCAAGACTTGGGAGAAACCCTCAGAAAGGCCTAAAGAGGCAACTTCTAAGTTTTCAACATCCAAGCCGTGAGAGCCAAAGACTGGAGGTTAGGATGTAGAAGCGACCCCTGGTGTGATGAGGGTCGGAAACAGTCCAATCTCCACGGTTCTTTGGAGGACAACTCCAGAAAGAAGGAAACCAGATCTGACGGGGCCAGAAAGGTGCAATCGAATCATGGTTCCGCGGTCTTGCCTGAGTTTCAGCAGAGTTTTCCCTACTATATGTATGGAGGATACGCATAGACAGAAGGCCTGTCCCCCAATGAAGAAGAAAGCATCTGACGCTAGTCCGCCATGGGCCTGGAGTCTGAACAGAACGGAGGGACTTTGTGATTGGTCTGAGTGGCCAAAAAGATCCACCGGGGTGGGGGTGGTGGTGGGCACCACGCTCGGAAGATCTTGCGGACAACGTCTATGTTAGTGACCACTCGTGAGGTTTGAATTATCCTGCCTCAGTCTGTGGCCAGACGTTGTTTACGCCTGCCAGATACGTGGCCTGGAGAAACATGCCGTGGCTGTGAGCCCAAAGCCACATCCTGATGGCTTCCTGACACAGAGGGCGAGATCCGGTGCCCCGCTGCTTGTTGGTGTAATACATGGCAACCTGATTGTCTGTCTGAATTAAAATGACTTGATTGGACAGCCGATCTCTGAAAGCCTTGAGAGCGTTCCAGACCACTCGTAATTCCAGGAAGTTGATCTGAAAATCCTTCTCCTGAAAGACCAAACTCCCTGAGTGTGAAGCCCATCTAAATGAGCTCCCACCCCAGGAGGGATGCAATCTGTCGTCAGCACTTTTTGTGGCTGAGGAATTTGGAATGGATGTCCCAAGGTCAGATTGGATCGAATGGTCCACCACTGAAGGGATCTGGCAAAATTTTGGTGGAGAGATGGATTACATCCTCTAGATGCCCTGTGGTCTGGCACCACTAGGAAGCTAGGGTCCATTGAGCTGATCTCATATGTAGGCATGCCATGGGAGTCACGTGAACTGTGGAGGCCATGTGCCCTAAAAGTCTCAACATCTGCCGAGCTGTAATCTGTTGAGATGTAGAAGCCAAGGACACTAGGGCCAAAGATTGTCTGCCTTGCCTGGGGAAGATAAGCTCGAGAGCGTCTGTGTATCCAACAGAGTTCCAATGAACTCCAATTTTTGCCACTGGAACAAGATGGGTCTTGGGAATAATTTATTACAAACCTCAGTAGCTCCAGCAGTTGAATAGTCATCTGCATGGACCGTAGAGCCCCGGCTTCCGAAGTTTTCTTCACCAGCCAATCGTCGAGATAAGGGAACACATGCACTCCCAGTCTGCGCAGCGATGCTGCGACTACTGCCAAGCACTTTGTGAAGACCCTGGGCGCAGATCGAGCCAAAGGGCAGTACACAGTACTGAAAGTGCTGAGTTCCTAGTCGAAATCGAAGATACTTCCTGTGAGCTGGGAGTATCAAGAGGTGAGTATAGGCCATCCTTTAAGTCCAGAGAAGCATAGCCAATCATTTTCCTGAATCATGGGAAGAAGGGTGCCCAGGGAAAACCATCCTGAACTTTTCTCGGACGAGGAATTTGTTCAGGGCCCTTGGGTCTAGGATGGGACGCATCCCCCCTGTTTTCTTTTGCACAAGGAAGTACCTAGAATAGAATCCCAGCCCTTCTTCCCCTGGTGGTACGAGTTTGACCGCATGTGGCCTTTAGAAGGGCGGAGAGTTCCTTTGCAAGTACCTGCTTGTGCTGGGAGCTGAAGGATTGAGCTCCTGGTGGGCAATTTGGAGGCTTGCATACCAGATTGAGTGTGTATCCTAACCGGACTATTTGAAGAACTCACTTGTCGGAGGTTATAAGAGGCTACTTTGGTGAAAAAATATCAACCTCCCCCCGACAGGCAAGTCGTCCGGTACAGACACTTGTACTGCGGCTATGCTGCACTGGAGCCAGTCAAAAAGCCTGTCCCTTGCTTTTGCTGGGGAGAACGCGCATGCTGGGGCTGAGCCTGAACCGGCTGCCGAGAGGCAGGAGTGTACTACGCCTATTACAGGAATACGGAACACTCCTCCTCTCTCCAAAAAACCTCCTGGATGAGGAGGGAGTAGCAGAAGACGTCCGGCGGGAGAGAGAATCCATGGCACCATGATGCTTTTTCATCTGATCAAACCATATCCTCTACTTTCTCTCCAAAGAGATTATCCCCCCCCCGGCAAGGAGCATCTGACATTCGCTGCTGGGGTCTTCTGATCCAGGTCCGAGACAGCAGCCATGAGAGTCCTGCGCATCACTATACCTTGAGCAGCTACTCGGGATGCCACATCAAAAGTGTCGTAGATCCTTGGGCAGGAATTTGCAACACGCCTTCTTGCTGCCTGACTACCTGGTGAAAAAGTTCAGCAAGCTCTGGAGGAAGTGCTTCAACTAAACAGGACAGTTGATTTTTGATCATTTTTTATGATCAGAATGTATGGTGTATTATGAATAGTGTTTTTGTTTTTTTAGCTGTCTACGTAACCTGTATTTTAGGGATTTTGCGGGATATAAGATTCTAATAGCATAACATAGCAAGTTTGAGGAACTCATCAGCCTTTTCAGGAGAAAGGAAGTCTGCAAAGGAGAGAGTACTCTATAGTAGAGACTTAAAGTAGATGTGGAATAAAGTTGATAGTCTAATATGCGGCTGGCTAGCATAGAGGCATGGAATGTTCTCACTGCCAAAAAAGTCTAATGGTTCTAGCTTCTCTGACTGAAGGAGCAGAAGCATTAGATCTCACAATGTGAGTACATTTCAAAGCAGATTCCATCATTAAGGAATGATGGAGTAAATGTGTCTTTTCAAATCCAATGCATTTCTATACCTGTACATGGTATCAATTTCTTTGGAGCAACTTCAACTAGTGGAATTTCCCAGTTTTTGATCAAAGCATTCCTCATAACTGGATGTAGTGGAACAGCGATTCCCTTTCTAGGAGGACAGTCATAATCTAGAAACTCAAAGAGCTCATGAACGAGGTTCTCCTCGGTCTCCAATTTGAAAGGTATGGCTTGAGCCATTTCCCAGACAAAGCCAAGGGATAAGATATACTTTCTGAGGAGACTTGCGTCTTTCATGCAGCGCAGAAGGGTCAGATGGGATGCCATAGACTCCTCAGATGTGAGGTCCTGTGGTCCTGCTCCGTCTCCCAGGAGAGGTCCGAGTCTGACTCTTCAAAAGTACACCTCTTGGGTAGCGCACATGGAACAGTGTGTCAACTAGAGCATCGGCTCTGTGTGAAACAGCATCCAGGCACACGAGTCTCTGATGCTGAAGAAAGTTCTTCTACCAATGTCGATGCATGCATTGGTTGGGTTTGTGGTGCCCCTGCCGAGATTGACGCTGAGCCAGTGTGCGGGGACCTCTCCATTACTGTCTCTCCGATGTATCTATGGGCACAAACCACCCTGAAAGCCTGAATATACTGCATATGCAGTAGAGCTGAAAGCTCCTCTTTGAGCACAGCCCAGATTTCCTTTGGTAGACTAGGTGTTGGTGCTGGCTGAGAAGCCCGAGTCATATCCTGTGCAGGTATAGGAGATCTTGAGGACCTCAAAGGCTCAGCGAGAAACAAATTGTAGAGAAGGAGAGCAATCACTGCAGCATGGATGCTTCCCATGCATTGAGAATGTCAGTGCAGGGAAGGTGTTAGCAGAGTTCCTGGTGGGAGAATGATGGTGATGATTCTTAAGTTTTTCTGTGCTGCAGGTCTCTCGATGCACGTGGCACCAACAAAGATGTAAAGTCCTTAAGCGGTCGCGATAACCGAGTCGATGCTGACGACAATGCAGGTTCTGTATCTGGTGTCAAATCTCCTACCATGCTCGATGCTGATGTAGGCCCAAAAGGTTTTTCACACTGCACTCTGCATGCTTTAAGTGTCCTCGTTTGCATGTGCAGACAGAAGGCACACTGAATGACCTAGTGCTCCTGCAAATAATGAGCACAGGTCATGCACCATGGAACAGGGCCAAAGGGCGAAAAGCTGATAAGCATGTGAACCAGAACTCATGATCTGATAAGACATTCTTGTGTGCAAGCAGGCAAGAGAAAGGGGCAATTAGGAATAGACAAAAAATGTGGTTTAGCAACAGAGGGGAAACAGATGGTGAGAAAAGAAAACAAGATGATTTCTGAGGAAGATAACTTGCTGAAGCTGTTAAGCATCATTTAAAGAAAAGATATATATAAGCAGCTGTATCAGAGCATTACTTCGGAGAGACAGTTTCAGATAGTACTTATGTATAGCAGAGCTCCCATGAGAAACAATTAATTGTATCTGTATTTGTAAGTAAAAAAAAATTGCTTTTCTCATACGCGACCTTGGTCTTTTATCACTCCAAATTGTGGGTAGCTGGTACATAATAATTTGGGGTGGTGGTAGAAAGATCTAAAAACATTTGTGAACCCGACATGATGGGGGAAAGTAGGAATCCAAATATATTTGGATAGGGTTGGATAAAACCTTGGTCTGGGACGCTGGACAAGGTCATCCCACCACAAGAAATAAATAGTGTTCTGGTTCAGTCGTGAGATTCCAGGCACATTCGTGAGAAGACATAGTACCCTGGTTTAGTCGTGAGATTCCAGGTACATTTGTGGAAAAGAGCAGGGTGTCGTAGTTCAGCTGCAGGATTCCCGACACAACAGACGGTCCTGATAAGGACGAAGATTGGTAAGTCACAAATGTTTGTTTAATCTTTGAAAAATAATGGCTACGCTTCTTGAGATAGTAATTAAGTACTTTCTATTAGAAAAAAAAGGATCTTACTAAAACTTGTAATAAATGGTTTAAATGGAATAAAAAAAAAAAACAGACTGATTTTTGTTGGCCCCTAAATGGATCCTTGATCTAAATTTATTATGCAAATTGATTAAATACAATGAGACACATAAAAAGGGTAAATCTCCATTAAACATTTATAAGCAATTAATAAATGGATCCTGATCAGAGATCATATTTCACAAAGATTTGTAATTAAATAATTGCTATTCTATTAGGAAAAATATTTTTATGTAACTTGAATTCTGTTCAAATCTCATTCTTTGAATTTTCTTTGTTCCTACCCATGCTTCCTTCTTCTGCTCTGACTCCTTGGATTGTTAAAGCTACAGTGCTTTATAAAAAGAAAAGGGCACAGGATTGCTAGAAAAAATTCTTGGTGGCCACAAGAAACTTCTCTACATCCTTGTTTTTTAAATGTTTGATTTCATGACTCTAAAGCACTGTAACTAGGGATATATTTAATTTTAGTTGCAGGCGGTGTCTTTCTTTTAAACACATTTTCTTTCCTTCTTGGAGGGAATATTACTGAGAGCATAGATGGAATTGTTTCCTTTGTTATGGACTGAATGGCTTGATCTAAATAAATTATAGGTATTTCTGTTTGTCATGTCTACTTAGCGACATTCCTTTGTTTTCAATTCAATGCTAGAAACTGTACTTGCTGTTTGAGAGCACTATTTGAACAGGTTTTTCCAGTTTTATCTCCTGTTATATCCTCTGCGTGAGCGTTCCAGCACTACTGATAAGGATTAAATTACCTTTTGTCCTTAGCTCAAAGCAATTAACTGAACACATCTTTGACCTGGAACTACTTTGTATCATAAAGAAAAAAAAAAAACAAGTTTCCCAGTTTTGCCCTACAGTTTTATTTCTATTGTCTTAAATCTAATATTTATTGGATACAATTTTATTTCAATGTTTTCCTTTGTGTATATGATTTCTAGATAACAATTTTGTTTTTCCTGCTAAGAATTCTACAGTTTTATTTTCAGGATTATAAAATATTGGGAGTGTTTGGTCCCACATCCAGTATGAAAATTTATGTTTAAGAACTATGAATGAAACATGTACATGTGTGTGTCCTAAAAAAAATGATGACACAGCTAGACCAATGGAATATAAAGAAATATTTTCTTTCTTTTTTAATTATTTCAATGCACTCAACTGAGATTTCTGATCAGCTGCAGAGATACAGAATCTCAATGAAGCATTTTAAACATTGTCCTACATCTGGAGTAGCTACCTTATATTAATTCGTGCACATAAGTACTTCTAGCCCTAGGACACTGTTTTGATAATTTATCTTACATAATTGTAAATAACACCATGCTTAATTTAAAGGTTATGCCCAGTACTGCATTTCAATAGCATGATCTAATTTACAACTTCTTAATTCTTTGTCTTTTATTAGTTAGTCTGTCTTTATGTTACTCCTTACATACAATCAGTATAACTGATCACTTTTTATTTTCTTCCAATTTTGTGGCTAATACAATTAGTACATATAAAAAGTTTCTCACCTGAATATAAATCAGTTGTATATGCAATATAACAAGATTTATTTCTGCATTCTACAGTAGGCATGTTAATTACTTATATTCTGTCTCTTATCAACATTTTTAATGCATTAGTTACAGCTAAAGTGTAATGTTTCCACATTCAGTATAGAATTAGGGTCTCTCTTTTTCTTTAAGAATAAACTTTTCCTTAAAGATGATAGAAGATATCTTTGCCCCATCTTGATTGTACATACATATGTGCTATATTTCTTGCCTGATCTATGTGAATCTTTGTAAAGGTCAGTCAAGGATGCAGCTCTTGTCTGCTTCATTAGGATTTTTATTTTTTTAAAGCTGATTTTTGTTGCATTGTATTCAAAACTTGACATGTTTTCATACAAAGATAAATCTTACATTAACTGTGAGATTTACTGTAAGGTTCCTGCCTAAATTTTTTTGTTATATCTACATGCTACATACTTTTACACTTTAAACTTTGTGATGCAGTTTTATTGTTCCCATATGTTTGCATTCTATTCCTCCCTAATATCCCTCAGCAATCAGCTGTATTTTGCAAGTGAGATTCATCAACACAGGATTTAACACAGTCCTGCTAAACTTTTGTCTCCTGATTTACTCAATCTGTTTAGTTCATCACTCTTATGATAAATATATATATCTGTGTCACTGTACCTCATATAACTGAGATTCCAGAGAAATTGCCACACAGGAAAAGTTAATCTAGATAAATGTTTAGATTAAGAAGAAGTTAAGATATTTATGTGCCTTGAAAGAAAATGTTTTGTACTGCCCCAGAACAAAGACAGTGTCTTTCTAGGTGACTGCCTAGTTTGCCCCTAATTGGTTTTTAAATTACTTTCTCTTTCACCATATTATTTCAGAAACAAGAGGGATGCTTCAAAATAACATATATACAATTTTGATGGTAATTGTAAACAGTTGGCATGTTAAACTATTTCCCCCCTTTTTTCTGTATTCTTTATGACCTTGTTTAGTATAAATGGAGAAACTGTGTTCCTAACTACTTTGTTATGCAAGCTATGAATTAGTTTTCTTACTATAAATAACTTTATTTTCCCTTATTTTCATTGTTAATAATTGGATACTGATGTAATTTTTATTTCTCCCTAATTTATTTTCCATAAATGTACTGTGCCTATCTAATGCTTTTGTTTGTAATAGCCCAATGATAAAGATTTAAAAATTATGTCTTGAACTTTATGGAATACTACAATTGTGCAGAACTTACAAGTAATAGTATCTAGAGCATTACAAAAGTTACTGAATTATCTTTGGGCATCCCTGGACGCACCATAGGGGGAGGTTCAAACAAAAGCACATCGTATTGAATTACTACCTAAATGTGATGGACCTAAAATTGGGCAGTATCCCTTGAAGGCTGAAGTTATACAAGTAGCGAAAGAATAGATCCAGCGACTGCTGACTCAGGGTATAATAGAAGTGTGCCATTCACCGTATAATACGCCATTATTTCCCATACAGAAAAAAAGGGCAATGGAGAATTGTGCAGGATTTACGTGAGCTTAATAATGTGGTAAAACATATTTTTCCCAATGTAGAAAACTCTACTACCCTGTTTCACAGCGTTACTTTACAAAATTACCACTCCACCATTGATTTATCTAACGCTTTTTTTCCTATCCCACTTCACCCTGACAGCAGACCTTTAACTGCCTTTCAGTTTGACAATGTGACCTACCAGTGGACTCGACTGCTGCAAGGTTTCACTGACAGTCCCACTATCTTTTCCCAGACTTTGGCACAGCATATTCAAGAATTTAAATTACAATATGCTTGGCCAAGTCATACCCATCTACTATAATATGTGGACGATATGTTGATAACTTCTCATGATTTTGATATTTGTGTACAGGTAACCTGTGATTTTCTAGCCTTTTTAGCTGAAAAGGGGTATAAAGTTAATAAAAAAAAAATTGAAGGTGGCACAGACACAGGTTACATTTCTGGGCCACGACATTGGTGCCCAGAAGCGGAGCCTCGGTCCTGATACTTGCAACATGTTTCCAAATTACATATGCCTTCCAATGTCACTGAACTAGGTATGCTTAACTTTTGTCGCTTGTGGATACCTAATTATTCAGAACGAACTAAACCTTTTTACCAGAAATTGTTAGGCAAACATAATTTCAAGTATGAATCTCTTGAATTTACTGATGCTGAAACATTAGCCTTAGTGAGTTTGGTAAAGATGTAATGCAGAGTTTTCCACTCGCTACGGTTGATGTGTCCCACAAAGTGCATTTGTGGATAACTCATGATGAAATGCATGGGCTGCTTGATAACTCAGCATGATGATGATATAGCTTGTGGATATTTATCTGGACTTTTACCCCAGTTGAATTAGGATTTGCATTGTGTGAAAAGGACTAGTAGCTGCTGCTACTGCTGTTTTGAAATGATATAGCTATATGCCTCATCTGCCAGTAGTTATTCATAGCTCACATGATGTTAAGTATCTTTTAAACAAACATGTTAGTCACATGACTCCTTCACGATTGCATAAATATCAAGTGGTGTTGCTTAGTATGTACATCAGATACAGCCCCTTACTTTAGCAGACTTGCAGCGTTAGATCCTTTGTGTACTGTTAATGAAAGGACCAGTCTATTTCCTCACCAGTGAACTGCTCACCTACCCTCGTTGCCCGCTGCTTTAAGCATTCAATTTGAAATTTTACATATAGGCCCAGTCTGGTTTATGGACGGCTCCGCCAAATGGCAGCGTAGGTTTTGCTGCGGTACATTATACTGCTGATGAGATACCTATTGAAATCGTACAGCACTGCCTCCCGGATTCTTACACCGCTCAAACTGCAGAATTGGCTGCTATACTGTTCGTCTTACAGTTTAAAGCACTGCAAGAGGACGTGTCTATAGTTACAGATTCTAGCTATGTATTTCCTCATTACACTCACACATTCAAAAATGGAATCAAAGAGGTATGATTCATCTACTGGACATCCTTTAAGTCATATTACCTTGTGGAATAAAGTGTTTGAGGCGTTACAAGAATGCCATACGAAACACTTACGTACAGCCATTAAATGGATTAAAGCTCATCAAGATACTGTGTTTTTTCTCTGAGATCAATGGTAACCATATGGCAGATGATTTAGCTAGAGGTTACTGAAACACCCCTTAATTACAATAATGATAGCCCAGAAGGTGTTATTATGGTAATAGACACTTCGGTGCCCAAACCAATGACTGGGAATGAGCTGTATGAAGCTTTACAAGCCTCGGCCACTCAGGCAGAATTGAAGGCCTGGCAACAATCTGGCTGCTCCTTGAGTTCCGAAGGTCTCTGGGTGCACCCTGCTGGTTAGATTTGTGTAACGCAACAACATTTATTTTTATTATTTATTTATTTTTATTTTATTTGTACCCCGCGCTTTCCCACTCATGGCAGGCTCAATGCGGCTTACATGGGGCAATGGAGGGTTAAGTGACTTGCCCAGAGTCACAAGGAGCTGCCTGTGCCTGAAGTGGGAATCGAACTCAGTTCCCCAGGACCAAAGTCCACCACCCTAACCACTAGGCCACTCCTCCACTACACATTCCCTACATTACCCCTTGCATTTGAATGCTAATACTCTGTACGACCACTTATCTTCTAAAATTTGGGCACCACAAATGCTTTCTGTATGTCATGCTGTAGAGTGAGAGGGTGTTACAACTGTTTTTTTGAACACCCCTAAACATGGAAATGTGGTGCCGCCGGGTCATTTACCCACGGTCCAAGGTCCATGCTTACACTGGTACTATGATTTTACTGATATGATTATACCTGCTAAAGGGAAGAGATTTTTACTTGTATATGTGTGATGCTTTTTCTAATGGGTTGAAGCATTTCCCTGTACCAGAGAAACTGGCCAGGTGATGGCACAGGTATTCTGTAATGATATTATCCCCAGATTTGGCATTCCTTGTAAAATTACTACTGACAATGGTTCTCATTTTGTTAATGAGCTAATTCAAACTTTGACTTCTAAATTGCAAATTACTCATCGCACGGTGAGCGTTTACAAGCCCACGAGCAATGGCTTGGTTGAAAGATACAATGGCTTGTTGAAAACCGAATTGCGACAACTTATGTCTAATGGCATCAAATCCTGGTTGGATGCCTTACCTCTGGTGCTTCTCACCCTGCGTGCCTCACCATCTGCCTCATTAAAGTTGAGCTCATTTCAATTGTGCACTGGACGCAAACTGCATCTCATCCCTGGTAATCCTGAACATCACCTGCCAGATACTTACTCAGTGTATTGGGATCAATTACAATCCATTATAACATTTTGTTTTGATTTTCCCAGGAAACGCCAGACAAAAGGGGAGATAATGCTAACCCCCCAAGAACTGACACATTAAAAGCTGATAATGCTGACCCTCCAAGATCTGACACATCTTGTCTTTCCCTTAGTCTATTATTTCAAGAATTACCTAAGGGTGCGAGGGTACCTCCAGTGTTTAGGACACCTGTACAAGGGACAATATTTTAAACCTGTTTACAAAGGGCAGAGGTTGCCAAATCCCTATCTCGTAGGAGACTTAACTTTATGTAAATCCAATTCATCTTCCATTGAACACCTTGACTTTTCAAGTTTTTCTCATCCTCAAGCTGATATATGGTGGTATTGTGGCAATAAGACTCTATATCCTGTTTTACTTCCCAATTGGCAAGGACAATGCGCTTTGGTGCAGCTAGTTGTCCCCCTCACATTAGCATCATGATCCCCTGATGCTCCCCCCTCTTCCACTAGGAGGAGGAGGAGTATCCAGGGTTCATTTGATGACTGAATTTATATAGATTCTATAGGAGTCCCCCAGGGGGGTGCCAGATGAATTTAAAGCTCGTAACCAAATTGCTGCAGGTTTTGAATCTGCATTATTTTGGTGGTCCACTATTAACAAGAATGTTGATTGGATTAAATACATTTATTATAACCAACAGCGTTTTATCAATTACACTCAAGATGCAGTTAAAGGTATTGCCTCTCAATTGGATGCTACCAGCCGGATGGCATGGGAAAACCGGATGGTCCTTGACATAATATTAGCAGAAAAAGGAGGCATTTGTGTCATGCTCGGAGAACATTGTTGTACTTTTATTCCTAACAATACTGCACCTGATGGAACTATAACCAAGGCTTTGCAAGGACTTACCACCCTAGCTGATGAGCTTGCTGAGAATTCTGGTGTAGCCACCACCTGGATAATGGATAATATTTGGGGAAATGGAAAACCTTCATATTATCTAGCTTAACCACATTGAAAATCATTATTGCTGTATTTGTACTACTTGGCTGTTGCGTAATACCCTGTATAAGGCGCTTGGTGCAACAGTTAATTGAAACTGCTTTAAGTGGGGGGGTCACGTGATGGCAGGAGCCTAGACGGACGTCTCGAGGCTGCTCTCCTCCTCATCGCTTATAAATCAGCTGATTTAATGTGCTCAAACCCCCGATCTGGTCCCTCAAAACATCGTCCAGTACAAGGTAGCGTGGGCTGCATCGATTGAGCAATAAAGGAGAAAGATCAGAAGCTGCTTTCAGGGTATGCCGGCAAAGACCCCGCGTACTCAGAAAGGGCGCGGAACCCCCCACGTGGCTAAGATGGCGTCTGGAAAGGAGAAAGGAGAGGCGACCCAGAGTCAGGATCTGCCGGTGGTAGCCATACAAGACGCAGCGATACAAGAGATAATGAAGCACATGGCAGCAGTTCTGGATGACAAGCTGTCGGCGCTGCATGTCTTTATGGACGAGATGAAAGAAAGCATGGCGGCACAAAGCACCCGCATACAACTGGCAGAGGAACGAATATCACAGCAAGAGGATCTGGTGAATAATGTGAGTTCTCAAATGTCTGCTCTGGAGAAGAGGTGTAAACTGCTGGAAGAGCGGGTAGAAGATCATGAGAACCGGAGCAGGCGGAATAATATCAGGCTGGTGGGAATACCGGAATCGGTCAAAGATAAAGAGCTCTGGGACTTGGTAGAAGTCTGGCTGCCGAAAGAGCTTGGGATTGAGTCAGAAGGGCAACGTCTCAAAGCAGAGCGGGTGTATCGGATCGGAGCGCTTAAAGAACATAGCAGTAAGTCACGCCCGGTAATTGCTCGTATTCTCAACTATGCTGAGAAAGCCCAGCTGATGGAAAAGTATCGCCAGAAGAGAACCCTGACTTATCAGGGGACAGGCGTGCTGATGTTTCAAGATTTCTCGCCGCGGGTGTCAGAGCTAAGAAAACGAGTGTCTCCATACTGCTCTCAGCTCTACAACAAAGGGATCCGGTTCTCGCTGCAGTACCCAGCAAAGGTGAGAGTGCTGCATGAAGGTCGTGTTCTATTCATGGAGCAGCCAGAAGAATTGCGCTCATTTCTGGAGCGGTTGCAGTGATAGAGTGCAATGTTAGAGTGGTTGAAGGATGCCGGCTTGAAAACACCTTTGATGACACGTGGAGCGCCGCCGGAGACATTATGCCAGGCAGGCTAGGATTTATTTCTTGTTATTTTTGACGTGCAGGGGATTGCAAGCAGCAGAACCATTAAAGATTGATTACTGTAAACAACAAGGAGTGGAGCCCGGGGCATTCTTAAACGGGAGACATTGTTGATTTGGAAGGAGAGGCTGTTTGTGGTTTTTTTTTTCTTCCCAGCTTTATCTGGATGCCAGCTAGAAGACTGAAGACTCAGTGGGGAAGTTGTGAGTTGCCTGGGGACGATTTGTAATTTAAAGAGGCTTGTTGCAGTGAAGCCTGTGTTCTTTTTTTATAGGCTGCACGAGGTAGAGAGAGAGAAAAAAAAGGAACACAATGGACTATAGTTTGAACAAGTTTGGAGGGGTACTGTTATTTGTATAATTTGCCTCTGATGGGATCGTTTTACTTTTCTGCTGTCGTATTGGGGGAGTTGAAGGGAAAATGTTGAAACGGGTGGTGGGTGTTTAAGAAAGGGAAATGCAGCGCTCAGGCAAGCTGAGGGTCCTTTTCGGGGGGGGGGGGGAGGAGGGGAGGGGAGTAGCTTTCTCTTAGGGGAGGGTTGTAACACTGGTTGTTCTAAAGGGGAGGGTGGGAAGGGACTTGAGGGTGTGGGCACAGGTAGGGGGGAAGGGGGATGGGAGGGGAGAAGTGGGAGGAAGGAGCTATTTGACTGGATGGAGTGAATGGTACACAGAGTGTGGATGTAGCAAACGAAGGGAGGGACAGGGATGAGAAAGAGAGGGAGGGGAGGGGGAGGGGCTGGGGTGGGGGGAAGGCTCCTGGAGAAATAAGGAATACTGTTACATGGAGGAGATTGGTACCGAGGCAACACCTGGAAAGGGAGGGGGTGGTGAGCTGGGACATCACCCCTTGTTCTCGGACATAAGGCTGCATATCGCCTTTCGATCTGACAGATGGGTAGTTTGAGAATAGGATCATTAAATGTTGATGGTATTCACTCACCGGTTAAGCGGACTAAAATTTTGGCATACTGTAATAAAATGAAAGTTGATGTGATGTTTTTACAGGAGACTCATCTCTCACAACAAGAACATCGGAAGTTACAAAAAGGGTGGGTTGGGGAGGTAGTGTCATCTTCCTTTAATAACAGACAAAGGGGGTGGTTATATTATTCCATAGAAGGCACCATGTTAGCATGCATAAATTAGTACAAGACCCAGAGGGTCGGTTTGTCATATGGTGAGGAGAGGTTGCAGGGCAGAGGGTGGCCTTATGCTCCATATATGCGCCAAATGTATATTCCCACTCTTTCTTTTCTGGTCTTTTAGCTCATTTGGTATCAGTTAGTGGGTACAAATTGGTGCTGGGGGGAGATTTTAATATTACTGCAGACCCCTTGATAGATTGCAAGCCAGCAACGCCGCGGCCTCCAGCATGAAAAGATAAAGGGATTAACTTTCTAGTACAAGAGCTAGGGCTCCTGGATATCTGGCGGATCTTACATCCAGAATCATATGACTACACTTTTTTTTCTCAGGTACATGGGGTATATGCATGGCTCGATTATTTACTAGTTGATACAACCCTTATGTCGAAAGTGCAGGTGGCAGATATAGTGGACGGGGCAGTGTCGGATCATTGTTTGATTTGGGCAGACATCCAGTGGCACCAAGGCAGTGCATCAAGGATGTGGCGTATGAATCCAACGTTGTATTTGGAGCCTGAGTTTCGTAGTTTTTTGTTGAAGATGTGGGACAATTATCTAATGGAAAATGACCCGGAATCAGTAGACCCTATAACTTATTGGGAAGCGGGGAAGGCCGTGATGCGGGGGCATATTATCGCCTATGGGGCAAAATTAAACAGGGAGCGTAATAGTAGATTAATTGCCTTATCGAGCCATCTGCAACAGTTGAGGGGGAGGCATGTACGGCAGAGGGAAGACGAGATAAAAAAGGAATATTTGGACACTCGCCGGCAAATTAATGATATTTTGAATGCGCGGGCGGCTCAGGATATCAGCTTGTATAAATTTAATTTGTATAGATGGGGGAATAAGGCGGGGAGATTGATGTCGACCCTGGTAAAAGGCAGAGGGGCCAAAAAAATCATAACGAAGGTGAGATCTCCTGGAGGGCAGGTAGTGGCCACATCTGAGGGCATCCAGGAAGAGTTTGTCAAATTCTATCAGGCACTGTATAATGCAGGAGAGACAGATCGGACCCAGCGGGAATTATTTTTTCAGAATCTTCCTTTACCGCAGTTATCGCAGGAGCAGAGAGATCAGTTAAATGCGCCGGTGAAGGGAGAGGAAGTACTTCAGGCAGTGAAACGCCTTAAGTTGGCTAAGGCCCCCGGTCCGGACGGCCTAGGGCCTGAATTTTATAAGATATTAGGTGCCAACGTAGGACCCCCTTTTCAAGAATTATGTCATCATCTCTGCACAACTGGGGAGGCGGGCGGTAGACTTACACATGCACACATAGTGGTACTCCCTAAGCCTGGGCGAGATGAGGAATTGCTGGGTTCCTACAGGCCCATATCGCTCCTTAATCAAGACATAAAGCTTTTTGCCAATATTATGGCAAATAGGTTGGGGAGGGTCTTACCTGGCCTGGTTCACTCGGATCAGGCGGGATTCGTGCCAGGCCGATATGCATCTTCCAATATTATGAGAGCCTTGACAGTGTTGCAGAAAGGGGGGGGGGGGGGCAAACCCGGAGATGCGATCATTACAAGTTTGGACGCGGAAAAAGCATTTGATAAGATCTTGTGGGACTATCTATTTTGGGTGTTACCGCAATTTGGTATCATGGGAGCTTTCTTAGGAGGAATCCGCGCTTTATATAGCCATCCCACAGCTCAGATATTAATAAATGGAGCATTGTCATCTGTCTTTTCCTTAAAGCAGGGCACACGGCAAGGGTGCCCGCTCTCCCCGATGCTATTTGTGCTGTCCTTAGAACCCTTTGCTATCAAAATTCGACAGACGGACAAAGTTCAGGGAATTAAAATGGGATCCCAAGAATTTAAAATTAATCTGTTTGCAGATGACATGCTTATATATCTAGATAGAGCATCCGTGACTGTTCCTATTCTTATAGACTTAATTGTCCAATTTGGGTCTTTCTCTGGTCTATGTATTAATTTTGATAAGTCTGAGGCTTTGCCGGTGTCCTCCCCTTGTGCGTGTAGGCAGCTCCACACGTTTCCCTTAGCTTGGTCAACCGGAACTTTAAAATATTTAGGAGTGTATTTGCACGCGGATATGAGAGTGGTATATCGTCGCAATATACAGGACAAGCTAGATGGCATTAAAAAACTGTGCCACAGATGGAGAGATTTGCCCCTTTCTTTATTGGGGCGTGTAGCGTTAGTAAAAATGGTTATGTTGCCCAAGATTCTATACCCCTTACAGATGATGCCATTTTGGATAACACGAAAAGATGAACTATACTATAAGGGGTTTATTGGTACTTTTCTTTGGGCGGGAAAGCGGGCCAGGATAAGTTTTGCTAAATTGACGATTGCTAGGAATAAGGGAGGATTAAATCTTCCGGACCTGCGGTTATACAATGTGGCAGCGCTACTTAGGTGGATTTTTGAGCTCCATTCTGGGTCTGCTAAATATGCCCCAAAAGGTATCTGGCAAGGTGAGGTGCTGCCGTATTCAGTGTTTAATAGTTTACAAGTACAGGGAAGCTCGAAAGGAGACCTCCAGTGTTTGCTTCAGCCTCTGAGAAAGGCCTGGAATTGGTGGCGGGGTGGACTGGGAAAGGCCACAGGACCATCTCCGTTTCTGACAGTAGTAGATAACCCCTCATTTCCAGCGGGTCAGGGGGCGTCGCGGTTCAAAGTGTGGGCCAAAAATGGGTGTCATTATGTGGGACATTTTACGGTGGAGGGACAGGGGATATTCCCCACATTTGAGCAGGCTCGGAATTCTTGGAGCTTGGGGCAGGAAGATTATTTCCCTTTTCTTCAATTGAAGCACTATTGTGCGACCTTGTCTTCTAGGAAAGAGGGGGGGCCTAGTTTTTTGCGGCTGGATAAGATGTTTTGTCAGATGCCGAACGCTGCAAACAAATTGGCGGTATGGCATTCTATAGGAAGGGAGCAAAAGGAGGACTTCTTCATTGCTGGCCTGGCAAAATGGTGGGGTGAACAAGTGGGGGAGGAAATCACGGGTAACATGTTGGCAACCTACTTTGCAGCGTCATTTAAATTGACAACTAGTGCAAATTTGCAGGAGATGCAGTTTCGGTTGCTACATGGTGCTTTTATAACAAGAGAGAAAGGAAAGCGGATGGGGCTTTGGGAAGATGACACTTGCATAAGATGTAAACATAGCAAAGGCACCTTAGTACATACCTTTTTGGAGTGTACTGAGTTGTATGTATTCTGGAAAGGGGTGCTGCAAGTGTTGGAGCATTTGTTGGCACAGGCTGTAGAGTGGTCCTACCGGATTTTGCTGTTGGGGGATGAGTCTCAGTTGCGAGAACAGGGGTTGCAGCCATCTCAGGTCCGGTTTGTATGTGTAGCGCTGATGCTGGCACGAAAAACGGTATTAGCATACTGGATTTTGGAAGACCCGCCGGCTATCAACCAGTGGTGGACTAGAATGCTGCAGATGGCTAGATGGGAAACGGAACGCAGTAAGTCCACTGGAGGGAGAGGTCAGGCATATGGTTCTTTATGGAAGCTGTTTGAGGTACTGTATTCTGCAAAGAAGGAATCTCCAGGAGCGGGGAGGGGGGTGGGGGTTAGACGGGTATAAACTAAAAAGTTAGAGGGAAGGGCAGAGGAGATATATTTATGTTTAAAATGGCCTCATTTTGAAAGTTGTATTATGTTAAGGTTATACAACAAGGTTTGTTAGCTGACACATGTAGTCAATGTATTCATTGTATTCATAGGTTATTATCGGCTGCTAGATATTGGAAATATTGGAAATAGTTGGCTTCATTGAGCCGAAATGTGATGTTCAAATGTTACATGTCTTTTCTTCTAATAATAAAGATATTTAAAAAAAAAAAAAAAAAGAAACTGCTTTAAGTAAAAAAGAGAACCTATAGGACATGCATATGTACTGTATGAAAGATTATGCAGAGATTGCAAATGTTGAAAATAATGTTTAATTTCTTTGGGACATCCTTTGTTACGCATCAGTATCTTCCTCTAGGATCATTTGGTAAAGCATTGTAAGTAACATAAGGCCCAGGGAAGGTTGAAGAGGGGCAACTTACATCTCACTATAACCACCTTTTCTTGTTACCTATAGCCCGATACCTGTAAAAAGGAGTTGACATTGTGACTCAAACCCATAATCTCCCTAAGCTTAACATGCATCTGAAAAGGAACTTATTGCTCCCCTCTGGAATGGATGGGACTACAGCAAAGGTTCAAATTAAGCCCTTACTCTCGAAGGCCTTCAAGGGGGGAGATGTAAATAATGTGCACAGGTCATGCACCATGGAACAGGGCCAAAGGGCGAAAAGCTGATAAGCATGTGAACCAGAAACTCATGATCTGATAAGACATTCTTGTGTGCAAGCAGGCAAGAGAAAGGGGCAATTAGGAATAGACAAAAAATGTGGTTTAGCAACAGAGGGGAAACAGATGGTGAGAAAAGAAAACAAGATGATTTCTGAGGAAGATAACTTGCTTAAGCTATGTTAAGCATTGTTTATAGAAAAGATATATAAGCAGCTGTATCAGAGCATTACTTCGGAGAGACAATTTCAGATAGTACTTATGTATAGCAGAGCTGTTCTCCCATGAGAAACAATTAATTGTATTTGTATTTGGTAAGTAATAAAATTGCTTTTCTCATACGTGGCCTTGGTTTTTTATCACTCCAAATTGTGGGTGGCTGGTACATAATAATTTGGGGTGGTGGTAAAAAGATCTAAAAACACTCCACATCCAGTTATGGGAGACTGTGCCTGAAATGGTCCTATTGCATCAAGTACTCTAACGCCACTTGGCACCCTCGTTGACATGCAGGGAAAAACGGCCGACGCAAGGTCAAAAGGCTCAGAGACTCGGGGAGTTCAAGTAGTTGCATACCTGAAAATGGTTGATGCTTCCTGGCCAAAAAAAGGGCTCAGAGGCCCCAAAGGCCAAAAAAGAAAAATTAAAAAATAAGTAAAAACAAATCAATAAATTGATTAAAAATAACAAGGGAAAAAAATATGAGGTAACGCACTGAGGAGACATTAGAAAACCAACCTCTCTGCTCCACAGAATATGTTAGACTGCTGGTCCCTAACTCGAGTGTCGGACAGAAAGGCACCCATGAATGCGTGGTGGGGGCACCGCCTGCATCGGGTTCCGTGGATAACATCATCCACATGTGAGAATATCATGCCTGGTTGTCCTCGAAGAAAGGATGTTACTAGTACAGGTGGAGGGAGGGCTTGGAGGAATGGTGGCAGTGATTTTACAAATATATACTTTTACTTTTTTTTTTTTAATTACACCATTTAAAACATTTTCCATCACACAGAAAAAAGAAAAAGGAATACAGGAAATTTTTACTAAAGGAAAACAATATCATTCTGATTAAACAGTAAAACCTACAAGCCCACATCAAGGAGAGAAAACTGCCTGCATATAAAACTGGAAAAAACAACCCCAAAGAAAATCAGAGGATGATACCTCAAAATAACATGAAAAAGTTTTTAACTCCTATCTAAAGAGTCACTTAACATGTCCTGCAAGAAAATTTTCTAATTGCAATGATTCCCAGAATACATACTCTTTCCCCTGAAAAGTGATAATACATTTACATGGAAACTTTAGGGAAAAATTCACTTCCAGGGCTACCACTCTAGGCCTTATGTCTGAATTGGGTAGCCCGGGAGGCATCAGAAAAAACATTTATCTTTGATCCGCAGACGATCATATCTTTTTTCAAAAAGAAATTCAACACCAGTGACTTATCACTCTCATTACTACATGTAACTAGAAGGAAGGACCTAGTAGTAATAACGTCTTGTGCATCTTCCAAAAACGAGGTTAAATCAAACTCCTGTGTCTCTAATTGATCCACCCATTGCTGGTTATCCTGGAGCATCTTCTTAGAAGGCAGATAATAGTAATTATTGAAATGGTTTCAGAATTAGAAAGACCCAAGATCTCCTTAAAATAGTTTCTAAGGGGAAAATTCAAAAAGCGGAGGTTACAACTCTATGGGCATTCTCCAACACTTCCATTTTCAATTGAAGTATATGAGAATCTTTAACAATGGAACATGAAGAAGGATGGAGAGTTGCCACCTGACCCTGAATCCCTGAAACTTTCTTATCCAACATAGACAAATTGGCATCCACATTAGCTAATTTGTTAACCACTTGTTCAGAGAATGTTGCAGACATTTGTATTTTTAACATCTCTTCCATACAAATCTTTCAAGGTAATCTTCATAGCCGACTCCTCTAAAGGGGCCACAGCACAAGAATCTGTTACTTTAATAACATCAGGAATTTTTGCAAAGGTAATCAGTTGAAGTGAAGCAACAGTATTCTGTTGAGGCACCAAAAGCGAAGGGGATACCACCTGGGAATCTCCTGCTACTGGAAAAACTAATGGAGAAGGAGTTCTATGGTGGGGGGGAGGGGGCTCAGAGATAAACTCCAGGTTGATTCTTCATCCCCAAAGAGTAGCCCCTTTACATGTCTCCATAGCCAATAAGGAAAATCTTCCAACTCCAACAAGGTTAATGGCCCCCGAAGCTCACTGGTGCTCCAAGGGGTTCCCAGGAGGCATGCATGTCCCTTTGGGCATGTCCCTTTGGACACACCCTGCAACCGCCTATGTAAAGGTGCTAGCCTCTTGAAGTGCTAGAGGAAGGCCAGATGATGAAAACAGAAGACACAGGAACCACCGAAGATTCTTACTCCACCACAGCTGGTAAGTGGGAGAGAGGCCCCCCCATATACACACACCGCCACTTGTAGGCTTTTCCCAATTTTCCTGCCAACAGCGTCAGCCTCTTGAAGCACTAGGTGAAGGCCTGAATGATGTTGGAGGGGGGACTATCCTCAACAGTGCCCAATGACAGGAGGCACCGGAACACAACCAAAGGCTCTTACACCTCCACAGCTGGTAAGCAGGAGACGCCTCCCCCTTCACACACGCCATCACTTACAGGCTTCTCCCCATATTTTTACCTATTTTTAATCTTACTATAGCAATTGTGTGATCTTTGGACTCCAATGATTGTTCCAGCAACATCAGAAAGCCAAAACCTACACCGCTGGATAAGCACTTCAAAAGGTATGTTAAACGTTTTGCTTCCGATTTCAATACCTCCTGTAAAACAGAGCTGTCAAGGGGGAAGAATTCTCAAGTGGTAAATCTTCATCATATGCCCCTGTCTGCCTCACTCCATCTGCCTTTCATTCAGGCTGCTGCTTTGGGTGGGGTAGCAGGAGAGACGAGTTCAAGCATTGTCCCTTGCATATCCTGCTACTCATCTCATGGACTGCAAGATCAGCAGCAGGATGTGCCATCTCATGAGGTTTGAACCTGCTCGCTCTAATGGTTGAGAGTCAGCAACAGCAGGACACTGTGTTAAATGGGAATTTTCTGCTATAATGCTATGCGTGAGATGGACCTCCAAAGCTGGAGACTTGTACCCAATGCAAGAGATTTGGAAAGTGTGAAGCAAATCCGGTGTTCATTTAAACTAACTAAAATTAAATGTGCAAATCGGAATTAGAACTCACATTACCCAACTCACAGAGTTCATCTGGTCAGGCTGAGCCAGTCCTGGTTTTACATTCTATTTCCAGCTTTCCTTTTCTTACATAAACTAAAAGTGAAGATCCACAGAGGCAATGGAGTAAATCAACACTGTCCAGACAACCTGTAGCTGACTGATAAACCTTATTTGTGACTTGGATTATTTAGTTGTGACAGTTAAGGCTAGCTCAGATATGGATTTTTATATATCATTTTATTGCTGTTGCTGACTGAAATCACACCTTCCTGGGTCCCTGCAAAACACTCCAATCCTTACCATGTCCTAATCTAGGGAGGCAGAAAACTGAGATCATAGGCTTAAAAAGAAAAACCCAAACAAAACTGAGCCTGGTAAATATTTTGATCTGAATCAGACAAAAATTAAACCGGAAGAAGGGTGGACATTTATATAAGCGAAGGCTAGTAAACCAAATTGCACCCATATGGGCATTGATTGGGCTACCAGTCCTCAGTGGGACATATCTTTTACTCTGCTGAACTGCTAAGACCCAAAAGGAATCACCAGTGAGAAAAGCACACATACACACACTCACCTGTCTGACCTCTCTTCTGTCTCGCTGCTGTTCAGAACTCTTCAGCCCACCTTCGCTCTGCTGTCTCTGCAGAGGTGCTGGCCCATCTGTCTTCTTACCGGGCTGCAGACTTGCCATGGAGCGCAGGGGGCCAGATTCTGGGGTCTCCCCACACTCCAAGGACAGTGATCGGCGGAAGTGAGAGCTTGGCTCTGAGGCAGCCTCCTTCTGTGCCTTCTGGGGCTGCTGTGCAAGGGCACGCTGGGCGCTCTCTGCCAATGCTAGTGCCATAAGTCGTGCTGGATTCTTTGGGGGAGGAGGAGGTGGCACATGGTGGAAAATGGATAAGGGGGTCAGGATCCGCGTCTGATGTGTGTCTAGCTCTGGACCTGAAACAAAGATAAACACGGCCTGTTACACTAGTTGGCTTTGGGGAGGAAGGGAACACAGAAGAAGAGAGAGGAAACAGAAAGGAGGAAGATACAGGGACAAGAAGGGAAAGAGAGAAATATAAAACACAGACAGACTAGATAAACATGGGAAGACGGATTAAGGCAGGAAAATGAACACAGAGGAGGAGAGAAACTGTAGGGCAGACAAAAATGTGCCTTTAAATCCCAAAACTGTATCTTTACAATTCCAAATAACCAAATACACAAAGCTTCAAAATATCACAGCATGATAGAAGAGCTCAGCTAGAGAAATTGTTGACTACTTATTTCAATATCCAATTAGATCAAGATGTCTTTCCATGCAGGAAAAAAGTACATATCCAACATCCAGATGTTTCAGCATAAAATGTGCTGTGGGTTAAAAGGACACTATGGGGCTCATTTTCAAAGCACTAAGACTTACAAAGTTCCATAGGTTGCTATATAACTTTGTAAGTCTAAGTGTTTTGAAAATATGCCTCAATATCATCTAAAAACAAAGGGGTGCTAAGATCAAAAAGCATCACAGCAAGCCCTCCTCTGAAAACCAAACCATATATAGTTTCAAGTTTATTAAGTTCTTTGCTATACCACTTATGAGGTTTTCAGCTAAATTGTTTACGATGATATAAAGTATATTATCGAGAAAGTGAGAGAAAAGAAAGGACCAGAGGAGGGAAGTTACAGTCTACGGACAGTATAGAAAGAAGGGGAATAAAGTTAGAGCAATCTGCACTGCAGGTCAGATCCAGGCTAGAGAGCTGCACGGGGGTAGAAATTTCACCCATTTCCACCCATCTCTACTGGAATCTAACCCATACCCACCCATAACTCGCTAAAATCCATTCCATCCCCACAATTTATCTCCTCTATTCCCACCGCAGGAGTAGACGCTATTACTCTCTTGCAGCCCTCAGTTTCTTCCTGACCCCAATGTCCTCCTGTGATTATTTGGGCGGTATTCACTTTTTAATCAATGAGTGTTCCAAGCCTCAGTTTGGTGCTTCAGCTGCCTCCCTGGGCATTCCAAGACTCATTCTTATGCTCAATTGCCTCTCTGTGTGTTCCAAGCCTCATTCTGGAGCGCCAATTGCCTCACTCACTGCAATCCAAGCCTGGCATCACCAAAGACTGAGGCCAAGATGCACAAAACTCCTCGTTAGAGCCGTTCCGTACCGAATTCCATAACGAATCGGTACAGAACGGCTATGCACGAAGGATAGGGAATGCAAATGAGCTGTTTGTTGCAGCTCACTTGCATTCACTAACCCTTCGTTCAACCATCGCAAAATCGGCCCGTAGAGTACGCGCAGAGCAGCCAAGCGCTATGCTGGCTGCTCTGCGCATGCTAAGGACGTAAGAATAAAAAAAAACCCAAACATATCCTTTATGGATGTCCTTGCCCCCACCCGCCCGCCCGAGGTCACCGCTGCTCTCCACTCCCCCCTGCATTAAAGTCATAGCTTTAGGCTGCCCCGTTTTCTTGGCAAACATACAATCTGTCAGGTTCTCAGGTTCAGAGCCCACGGGGCCGGGCTCTGGAGCAAACGTGAGCCCTTGGGCTGCTGCCGAGGAGCGACAGCAGCAGGCAAAACCCACCAACCAACACTGGGCAAGCACACCGGCAGGGACTGCAGGCACTGCCCAGCGAACCGGAACACATGGACTGGAATCCCCCGGACAGGAGGACACAGGACTGGAGCACACCGGACTGGTCCACACAGCTTCACCTGCACTTAGCTATTAAGCCCCCCAGGAGTTGAGCTCCTGGGTTCGAGTAGCCGGCAGGGCTTACTGGATACCGGATGACACAGGGACCAGGACTGGAAACAGAAGTGCTCCTAAACCTAAACTGATCTACGTGCTCCCAAGCCCTAAGCCAGCAGGAGTGTTCCTAACAGTAAACTGACAAAAGGACTTCCTAAGCCCTATACTAAACAGGAGCTCCTAAGCCCTGCTCAAGAAAGGGACTTCCTAAGCCCTAAACTAACAGAGCAGGGAACTAAACACAAAGCTAACACAGGTGCTACTAAGCACCAAGCTACAAGCAGAGCTCTACACTAACAAGCTAAACACAAAACTAACAAGCTACCTATGCACTGCTCTAGCAAGCTAGATACAAAACTAACAAGGAGCTTCCTAAGCACTACTCTGGCAAGCAACCAGAAGAGCTCCTAGCACTAAAAGGGAAGACAGGGGAGCCACAAGGAAAAAGCAGGGAAGCTAACACATAAGCCAAAAGTGATTCTAAATCACCAAACACCAACAGCAAAGACTGCAATGCTCCTAATAGCACAAACACCAGAAGTACTTCTAACAGCAAACTCTGCAGTGTTCCTAACAACACCAAACCCTGAAGTACTTCTATCAGCAACAGAGCTTCCAAAGCCCTACACACAGCAATGCTTCCAAAACCAAGAGGGAAAAGCAGGGGAACTATAAGGGAAAAGCAGGAAAGCTAAACACACAGTCACCAGTGCACACTGCACTAACACTAACCTGGACCTTAGCAAAAGCAAGCAGGGAAACTAGACACAAAGTCAGAAGTGCACACTGCACCACCCTACCTAAAGCAAACACCACCGTTGCAAAGGCCCTGAAGGAAACAACACCACTTCCTTATCAAGGCCCTCCCTGATGAAAGCACACTGACCCAGAGAGACCCAACCCACACCAATGCAACACCGTGAAGCACTTGAAGCCAGTACACCCAAAGAGAGGTAGAGCTAACTCAGTCCACCCACACAGCTGTAGTAAAGTGAAACAATTAACCCCATGCTGCTGGAAGCTGCCAGCACAGAGAGACAGAGCCAGCTCAGAAAGGACAGACAAAAGAAACAGAAGCCAGCTAAGAAGCTGACCCCCAGGAAAGAGGTAAGTTTGAGAGGGGTTCAGACCCCAATCATAACAGCACCTCCCCCTCAAGTCTCCCGTGTCCCCAAGGGAGCTCCAGGTCTCAAAAGACAATTTAGGTCTCCATGGGTAGCTGTGATGAAATCTCCCAATGGGTTTCACAACATAAATCTGGGCGGCTGGGCAGGAAGTGACAAGTACATCTGGAACTAGGAAACCAGAATGGCTTTGGCCGCCACGAGGCTCTTTAGAACGGCTGCTAGGCAGGATCAGAGTCTTGGATGGAACAAGTGGATTTCTATTCAACAGGAACCATCTCCTGAAGGAGTCCACAACTTCCTTGACTTCCTGGCACTCCACTGTAGCAGCCAGAACTGGGCTAGAGCCCATACCCATCCTGGAATCTGAAGCCGGACAGGTACTCGAACTGGACTTCGGACTGGACCTCGCCTCTTGGCTAGACTCGGTACTCAACGTAGACTCAGCATCTCGGCTGGCACTGGAACTCGCTCCGGACTCAGCATCTTGACCGGGACTGCAACTTGACCCGGACTCAGCATCTTGCCTGGAACTGGAACGCCAACTTGACCCGGACTCAGCATCTTGGCCGGGACTGCAACTTGACTCGGACTCAGCATCTTGGCCGGGACTGCAACTCCAACTTGACCCGGACTCAGCATCTTGGCCGGGACTGCAACTTGACCCGGACTCAGCATCTTGCCTGGAACTGGAACTGCAACTTGACCCGGACTCAGCATCTTGGCCGGAACTGCAACTTGACCCGGACTCAGCATCTTGCCTGGGACTGGAACTCCAACTCTCACCGGACTCAGCATCTTGACCGGGACGGCAACTCTCACCGGACTCAGCATCTTGACCGGAGCTGCAACTCAATTCTGAGTCAGCATCTCGGCTGGACTCTGCAATCGGTGCAGACTCAGCACACATCGTGGACTCGTCATCTCGGCTGGGCTCTGCACTCGGTGTAGACTCAGCGCTCATCGTGGACTCAGCATCTTGGCTGGGCTCTGCACTCGGTGTAGACTCAAAATCCTGGCTGGGACTGCATCTCGATCCAGACTCAGCATCTTGACTGGAACTCCAACTCACTCCCGACTCAGCATCTTGACTGGAACTACAACTCGATCCAGACTCAGCATCTTGACTGGAACTACAACTCGATCCAGACTCAGTATCTTGACTGGAACTGCAACTCAATCCATACTCAGCATCTTGACTGGAACTGCAACTCAATCCAGACTCAGCATCTTGACTGGAACTGCAACTCGATCCAGACTCAGCATCTTGACTGGAACTGCAACTCAATCCAGACTCAGCATCTTGACTGGAACTACAACTTGATCCAGACTCAGCATCTTGACTGGAACTGCAACTCGATCCAGACTCAGCATCTTGACTGGAACTGCAACTCGATCCAGACTCAGCATCTTGGCTGCCACTGCTGCAACTCGATCCGGACTCAGCATCTTGGCTGCCACTGCTGCAACTCGGAGTGGACACAGCATCACGGCTGGCCTCAGCACTCAGTGTAGACTCAGCCCACAGCGTGGACTCAGCAGCTCGGCCGGGACTGGCACTTGGCCCGGGACTATTAAGCCACCTTCTTTCAGCTTGGGCCTCAGGAGTATCCCGCAGGGCTGGATCCGATAGGAGTTGGAAGCGGTAAAAGAACAGCTTGGTAGAGGGATCAATAGCAGAAACTGGGTTTTCTTCAAACCCAAGCCAGGAGACATGCTTTCTATCTGCGGCAGCTTAAGGGTATCCTTCAAGGCTGGATCAGACAAAAATGCAACCCGGTAATCCTGGAGTGTCATACGCAGATCCAGATCAAAAATTGGGTTGGAACTGGGATCCAACCTGGTACTAGGAGGCTCGGTTTGAAGCGCCACTCGAACTGGACTCAGAGACTTGCCTGGAAGCACAGCTTGGACGGGACTTGGAGACTCGATTAACCGCCCCACTCGGACTGGAATCGGCGGCTCGGTCAGCGTCCCTCGGACTGGACTCCGAGGCTTGCGTGGAGGCGCCACCTGAACTGGGATAGGAGGCTCGGTTCGAAGCGCACTCTGGACTGGACTCTGAAGCTTGGCTGGACGCGCTGCTCGGACTGGATTCAGAGGCTTGTCTGGGCGCGCTGCCTGAACGGGACTGGACCCCTGCTGGGCCCAGAGCGTGGAATTCCCAAGACGTCTCCTCTCAGCGACAGCTTCAGGAGTATCCCACAAAGCTGGATTCAAGACAAGGCTGCGGCAATACTCTGAGAGCATGATGAAAGGGTCCATATCTGAAACTGGGTTTTCAGCGATTCCAAGCCAACGGACACGTTTTCTCTCAGCTGCCGCTTCAGGGGTCTTCTTCAAAACAGGATGAGACAAAAGTTTCCCACGATACTGACGAAGAGTCATAGAAGGATCAAGAACAACGATGGAGCTGGACCCCAAGCTGGGTCAGCTGGGCGGGGGTTCTTGCCGGGCTCATGGCCTTTGCAATCTGTCAGGTTCTCAGGTTCAGAGCCCGCGGGGCCGGGCTCTGGAGCAAACGTGAGCCCTTGGGCTGCTGCTGAGGAGCGACAGCAGCAGGCAAAACCCACCAACCAACACTGGGCAAGACCACCGGCAGGGACTGCAGGCACTGCCCAGCGAACCGGAACACATGGACTGAAATCCCCCGGACAGGAGGACACAGGACTGGAGCACACCGGACTGGTCCACACAGCTTCACCTGCACTTAGCTACTAAGCCCCCCAGGAGTTGAGCTCCTGGGTTCGAGTAGCCGGCAGGGCTTACTGGATACCGGATAACACAGGGACCAGGACTGGAAACAGAAGTGCTCCTAAACCTAAACTGATCTACGTGCTCCCAAGCCCTAAACCAGCAGGAGTGTTCCTATCAGTAAACTGACAAAAGGACTTCCTAAGCCCTATACTAAACAGGAGCTCCTAAGCCCTGCTCAAGAAAGGGACTTCCTAAGCCCTAAACTAACAGAGTAGGGAACTAAACACAAAGCTAACACAGGTGCTACTAAGCACCAAGCTACAAGCAGAGCTCTACACTAACAAGCTAAACACAAAACTAACAAGCTACCTAAGCACTGCTCTAGCAAGCTAGATACAAAACTAACAAGGAGCTTCCTAAGCACTACTCTGGCAAGCAACCAGAAGAGCTCCTAGCACTAAAAGGGAAGACAGGGGAGCCACAAGGAAAAAGCAGGGATGCTAACACATAAGCCAAAAGTGATTCTAAATCACCAAACACCAACAGCAAAGACTGCAATGCTCCTAATAGCACAAACACCAGAAGTACTTCTAACAGCAAACTCTGCAGTGTTCCTAACAACACCAAACCCTGAAGTACTTCTATCAGTAGGGTTACCATTTTGTGTCCTCTGAAAAAGAGGACACATGTCACGCCCCCTACCCCGCCCCGCCCCGCCTCATGCCCCGCCCATGCCCCGCCCATGCCCCGCCCCCTTCAGGTCCGGGTTCCGCCCCTATTCCCCCCCCCGTCACATAGTCCCCTCCCCCCCATCACATACCCCCCCCTCACTTACTGTCTAACCCTGGTGGTCTAGTAGCGTCTTCTCTTCGGGGCAGGAAAGAGCCCCCTCTTTCCTGCCCGGAGCGCTGCCTGCCCTTGCCTGCTGCATCCTCCTCGGTATGGCTGGGGATTCAAAATGGCCACCGAGAGTTAAAGCGGCCTCGCGAGAGTTCAACTCTCGGCGGCCATTTTGAATCCCCAGCCAGACCGAGAAGGATGATAGACAGGGGAGGCAGCGCTCCGGGCAGGAAAGAGGGGGCTCTTTCCTGCCCCGAAGACGTCACTAGACCACCAGGGAACATGGTAAGGAAGGGGAGGGAACGGGAGACCACGCGCCGATCGCCCGCCCACACGCCCACCGCACGCACGCGCCTGCCCGCACCCGCGCCCACGTTTGTCCAGAAATCCGGACAAACGTGGGCGGGGGCAAAATCCGCCGGACGCCCCGGACATGCCCTCAAAAAGAGGACATGTCCGGGGAAATCCGGACGTATGGTAACCCTATCTATCAGCAACAGAGCTTCAAAGCCCTACACACAGCAATGCTTCCAAAACCAAGAGGGAAAAGCAGGGGAACTATAAGGGAAAAGCAGGAAAGCTAAACACACAGTCACCAGTGCACACTGCACTAACACTAACCTGGACCTTAGCAAAAGCAAGCAGGGAAACTAGACACAAAGTCAGAAGTGCACACTGCACCACCCTACCTAAAGCAAACACCACCGTTGCAAAGGCCCTGAAGGAAACAACACCACTTCCTTATCAAGGCCCTCCCTGATGAAAGCACACTGACCCAGAGAGGCCCAACCCACACCAATGCAACACCGTGAAGCACTTGAAGCCAGTACACCCAAAGAGAGGTAGAGCTAACTCAATCCACCCACACAGCTGTAGTAAAGTCAAACAATTAACCCCATGCTGCTGGAAGCTGCCAGCACAGAGAGACAGAGCCAGCTCAGAAAGGACAGACAAAAGAAACAGAAGCCAGCTAAGAAGCTGACCCCCAGGAAAGAGGTAAGTTTGAGAGGGGTTCAGACCCCAATCATAACACCATCCTTTTGAATTAAATAAAGAAGCAGAGTGGACTGAAATTATTTAATTGTAGTATAGAGTGAATCCAATTTGCAGATAATTAAGGTATTATGACTTGTGGATAGAGGGGCTCTATATAAGACTGATTCTAAGGCGCATGTGTCAGCATTAAAGGCAGTCAAATCCGAACTGGTTCCCATCCTGACAATAGTGCTAGAAGTATGTTGTGGAATATAAATGTAGGTAAGCAATATGTATTTTGAGGAAGTTTTAATTCAAGGTAAGCAGTGTGTTTCTTCTAGCAAAAAGGGTGCCGGTACTCAAATGTCAGGCCACCCTTCAGGGACGAGGTGATCACTGAGGGACTCACCCCACAATAGCCAGGACCCCTGCAACCAGTCACAGAATCTATGACAAGGCAGAATTGGTGTGTAGAACCTGAGCTCTTTCATTAAAACTTGGGGACCATGGGCCAATTTCAGCACACAATGGAAAAGGTGCTGGTACTCAGTACCCCCTCAAAAAAAACCCTGAAGGTAAGAGAATTACAATGTTGTTCATTTAAGTTTTCTTCATGTATTGTAAATTTCAGTGATGCCATACATTTGAGGTGGCTTATCAACAGCTCCTAAAGACACCTTTGGGGAGAAACACAGTCATGTGTAGAGCTGTGAAGTAAACAAAGATCTGTGAAAGCAAAAAGAGTTGCTTTTTAACATATTTATAAATGACCTAGAGATGGGAATAACTAGTGAGGTAATTAAATTTGCAGACGACACAAAGTTACTCAAAGTCGTTAAATTGCAGGAGGAATGTGAAAAATTACATGAGTACCTTACGAGACTGGGAGACTGGGCATCTAAATGTCAGATGATGTTTAATGTGAGCAAGTGCAAAGTGATGCATGTGGGAAAGAGGAACCCGAAAGCGAATGCTACATACCTGTAGAAGGTATTCTCCGAGGACAGCAGGCTGATTGTTCTCACTGATGGGTGACGTCCACGGCAGCCCCTCCAATCGGAATCTTCACTAGCAAAGTCCTTTGCTAGCCCTCGCGCGCACCGCGCACCGCGCATGCGCGGCCGTCTTCCCGCCCGAAACCGGCTCGAGCCGGCCAGTCTCATATGTAGCAAGACAAAGACAAGGGAAGACACAACTCCAAAGGGGAGGCGGGCGGGTTTGTGAGAACAATCAGCCTGCTGTCCTCGGAGAATACCTTCTACAGGTATGTAGCATTCGCTTTCTCCGAGGACAAGCAGGCTGCTTGTTCTCACTGATGGGGTATCCCTAGCCCCCAGGCTCACTCAAAACAACAACCATGGTCAATTGGGCCTCGCAACAGCGAGGACATAACTGAGATTGACCTAAAAAATTTACCAACTAACTGAGAGTGCAGCCTGGAACAGAAAAAACAGGGCCCTCGGGGGGTGGAGTTGGATCCTAAAGCCCAAACAGGTTCTGAAGAACTGACTGCCCGAACCGACTGTCGCGTCGGGTATCCTGCTGCAGGCAGTAATGAGATGTGAATGTGTGGACAGATGACCACGTCGCAGCTTTGCAAATTTCTTCAATGGAGGCTGACTTCAAGTGGGCTACCGACGCAGCCATGGCTCTAACATTATGAGCCGTGACATGACCCTCAAGAGCCAGCCCCGCCTGGGCGTAAGTGAAGGAAATGCAATCTGCTAGCCAATTGGATATGGTGCGTTTCTCCACAGCCACTCCCCTCCTATTGGGATCAAAAGAAACAAACAATTGGGCGGACTGTCTGTTGGGCTGCGTCCGCTCCAGATAGAAGGCCAATGCTCTCTTGCAGTCCAATGTGTGCAGCTGACGTTCAGCAGGGCAGGAATGAGGACGGGGAAAGAATGTTGGCAAGACAATTGACTGGTTCAGATGGAACTCCGACACGACCTTTGGCAAGAACTTAGGGTGAGTGCGGAGGACTACTCTGTTATGATGAAATTTGGTGTAAGGGGCCTGGGCTACCAGGGCCTGAAGCTCACTGACTCTACGAGCTGAAGTAACTGCCACCAAGAAAATGACCTTCCAGGTCAAGTACTTCAGATGGCAGGAGTTCAGTGGCTCAAAAGGAGGTTTCATCAGCTGGGTGAGAACGACATTGAGATCCCATGACACTGTAGGAGGCTTGACAGGGGGCTTTGACAAAAGCAAACCTCTCATGAAGCGAACAACTAAAGGCTGTCCTGAGATCGGCTTACCTTCCACATGGTAATGGTATGCACTGATTGCACTAAGGTGAACCCTTACAGAGTTGGTCTTGAGGCCAGACTCAGACAAGTGCAGAAGGTATTCAAGCAGGGTCTGTGTAGGACAAGAGCGAGGATCTAGGGCCTTGCTGTCACACCAGACGGCAAACCTCCTCCATAGAAAGAAGTAACTCCTGTTAGTGGAATCTTTCCTGGAAGCAAGCAAGACACGGGAGACACCCTCTGACAGACTCAAAGAGGCAAAGTCTACGCTCTCAACATCCAGGCCGTGAGAGCCAGGGACCGGAGGCTGGGATGCAGAAGAGCCCCTTCATCCTGCGTGATGAGGGTCGGAAAACACTCCAATCTCCACGGTTCTTCGGAGGATAACTCCAGAAGAAGAGGGAACCAGATCTGACGCGGCCAAAAGGGAGCAATCAGAATCATGGTGCCTCGGTCTTGCTTGAGTTTCAACAAAGTCTTCCCCACCAGAGGAATGGGAGGATAAGCATACAGCAGGCCCTCCCCCCAATGCAGGAGGAAGGCATCCGATGCCAGTCTGCCGTGGGCCTGAAGCCTGGAACAGAACTGAGGGACTTTGTGGTTTGCTCGAGATGCGAAGAGATCCACCAAGGGGGTGCTCCACGCTTGGAAGATCTGGCACACCACTCGGGAATTGAGCGACCACTCGTGAGGTTGCATAATCCTGCTCAACCTGTCGGCCAGACTGTTGTTTACGCCTGCCAGATATGTGGCTTGGAGCACCATGCCGTGACGGCGAGCCCAGAGCCACATGCTGACGGCTTCCTGACACAGGGGGCGAGATCCGGTGCCCCCCTGCTTGTTGACGTAGTACATGGCAACCTGGTTGTCTGTCTGAATTTGGATAATTTGGTGGGACAGCCAATCTCTGAAAGCCTTCAGAGCGTTCCAGATCGCTCGCAACTCCAGGAAATTGATCTGTAGATCGCGTTCCTGGAGGGACCAGCTTCCTTGGGTGTGAAGCCCATCGACATGAGCTCCCCATCCCAGGAGAGACGCATCCGTGATCAGCACTTTTTGTGGCTGAGGAATTTGGAAAGGACGTCCCAGAGTCAAATTGGAGCAAATCGTCCACCAATACAGGGATTCGAGAAAACTCGTGGACAGGTGGATCACGTCTTCTAGATCCCCAGCAGCCTGAAACCACTGGGAAGCTAGGGTCCATTGAGCAGATCTCATGTGAAGGCGGGCCATGGGAGTCACATGAACTGTGGAGGCCATGTGGCCCAGCAATCTCAACATCTGCCGAGCTGTGATCTGCTGGGACGCTCGCACCTGCGAGACGAGGGACAACAAGTTGTTGGCCCTCGCCTCTGGGAGATAGGCGCGAGCCGTCCGAGAATCCAGCAGAGCTCCTATGAATTCGAGTCTCTGCGCCGGGAGAAGATGGGACTTTGGGTAATTTATCACAAACCCCAGTAGCTCCAGGAGGCGAATAGTCATCTGCATGGACTGCAGGGCTCCTGCCTCGGACGTGTTCTTCACCAGCCAATCGTCGAGATATGGGAACACGTGCACCCCCAGCCTGCGAAGTGCTGCTGCTACTACAGCCAAGCACTTTGTGAACACCCTGGGAGCAGAGGCGAGCCCAAAGGGTAGCACACAGTACTGGAAGTGACGTGTGCTCAGCTGAAATCGCAGATACTGTCTGTGAGCTGGCAGTATCGGGATGTGTGTGTAGGCATCCTTCAAGTCCAGAGAGCATAGCCAATCGTTTCCTGAATCATGGGAAGTAGGGTGCCCAGGGAAAGCATCCTGAACTTTTCTTTGACCAGATATTTGTTCAGGGCCCTTAGGTCTAGGATGGGACGCATCCCCCCTGTTTTCTTTTCCACAAGGAAGTACCTGGAATAGAATCCCAGCCCTTCTTGCCCGGATGGCACGGGCTCGACCGCATTGGCGCTGAGAAGGGCGGAGAGTTCCTCTGCAAGTACCTGCTTGTGCTGGAAGCTGTAAGACTGAGCTCCCGGTGGACAATTTGGAGGTTTTGAGGCCAAATTGAGGGTGTATCCTTGCCGGACTATTTGGAGAACCCACTGATCGGAGGTTATGAGAGGCCACCTTTGGTGAAAAGCTTTCAACCTCCCTCCGACTGGCAGGTCGCCCGGCACTGACACTTGGATGGCGGCTATGCTCTGCTGGAGCCAGTCAAAAGCTCGCCCCTTGCTTTTGCTGGGGAGCCGAGGGGCCTTGCTGAGTCGCACGCTGCTGATGAGAGCGAGTGCGCTGTGGCTTAGCCTGGGCTGCAGGCTGTCGAGAAGGAGGATTGTACCTACGCTTGCCAGAAGAGTAGGGAACAGTCTTCCTTCCCCCGAAAAATCGTCTACCTGTAGAGGTAGAAGCTGAAGGCTGCCGGCGGGAGAACTTGTCGAATGCGGTGTCCCGCTGGTGGAGCTGCTCTACCACCTGTTCGACTTTCTCTCCAAAAATATTATCCGCACGGCAAAGCGAGTCCGCAATCCGCTGCTGGATTCTATTCTCCAGGTCGGAGGCACGCAGCCATGAGAGCCTGCGCATCACCACACCTTGAGCAGCGGCCCTGGACGCAACATCAAAGGTGTCATACACCCCTCTGGCCAGGAATTTTCTGCACGCCTTCAGCTGCCTGACCACCTCCTGAAAAGGCTTGGCTTGCTCAGGGGGGAGAGCATCAACCAAGCCCGCCAACTGCCGCACATTGTTCCGCATGTGTATGCTCGTGTAGAGCTGGTAAGACTGAATTTTGGCCACGAGCATAGAAGAATGGTAGGCCTTCCTCCCAAAGGAGTCTAAGGTTCTAGAGTCCTTGCCCAGGGGCGCCGAAGCATGCTCCCTAGAACTCTTAGCCTTCTTTAGGGCCAGATCCACAACTCCAGAATCATGAGGCAACTGGGTGCGCATCAGATCTGGGTCCCCATGGATCTGGTACTGGGACTCGATCTTCTTGGGGATGTGGGGATTAGTTAAAGGCTTGGTCCAGTTCGCCAGCAATGTCTTTTTGAGGACATGGTGCAGGGGAACAGTGGACGCTTCCTTAGGTGGAGAAGGATAGTCCAGGAGCTCAAACATTTCAGCCCTGGGCTCGTCCTCCACAACCACTGGGAAGGGGATGGCCGTAGACATCTCCCGGACAAAGGAAGCGAAAGACAGGCTCTCAGGAGGGGAAAGCTGTCTTTCAGGAGAGGGAGTGGGATCGGAAGGAAGACCCTCAGACTCCTCGTCAGAGAAATATCTGGGGTCCTCTTCCTCTTCCCACGAGGCCTCACCCTCGGTGTCAGACACAAGTTCACGGACCTGTGTCTGCAACCGTGCCCGACTCGACTCCGTGGAACCACGTCCACGATGGGGGCGTCGAGAGGTAGACTCCCTCGCCCGCATCGGCGAAGCTCCCTCCGCCGACGTAGTCGGGGAGCCTTCCTGGGAGGCGACGGCAGCCGGCACCGCACGCGGCACCGACGCCGGAGACCTCACCTCGGGCGATGGACCTGCCGGCGCCACGCTCGACGGTACCGGTGGCGCAAGCACCACCGGTACCGGAGGGGTAGGGCGCAACAGCTCTCCCAGAATCTCTGGGAGAACGGCCCGGAGGCTCTCGTTCAGAGCGGCTGCAGAGAAAGGCATGGAAGTCGATGCAGGCGTCGACGTCAGAACCTGTTCCGGGTGTGGAGGCTGTTCCGGGCTGTCCAGAGTGGAGCGCATCGACACCTCCTAAACAGAGGGTGAGCGGTCCTCTCGGTGCCGATGCCTGCTGGGTGCCGACTCCCTCGGCGACCCAGAGCTCTCGGTACCGACACGGGAAGGGGACCGGTGACGATGCTTCTTCGACTTCTTGGAACGAAGCATGTCACCGGAGCTTCCCGGTACCGACGAGGAGGACGTAGAATCCAGCCGTCGCTTCCTCGGGGCCGAGGCCGAAGGAGGTCGGTCCTCGGGGGGGCTGTACCGCAGGAGCCCCAGGGTAGGGGGAGACCCACCCGAAGGCTCACCGCCACCAGCAGTGGAATGGACAGCCCTCACCTGCACTCCAGACGATGCACCACCGTCCGACGACATCAGCAGACGAGGTCCCGGTACCACCGACGTCGATGCAGCTATCCGATGTCTCGGCGCCGATGCAGAGGTCCGATGCCTCGATGCACTCGATGCACTGGCGGCCGAGGATGAAGCTCTGGACGCTGAAGACGCCGATGCACACGATACCCCCCGGTGCCGATGCCGACGAAGAGCCCGAGAACAAAACGTTCCACTGGGCCAATCTCGCTACCTGAGTCCGCCTTTGCAAAAGGGAACACAGACTACAGGCCTGAGGGCGGTGCTCTGCCCCCAGACACTGAAGACACGACGCGCGCCTGTTAGTGAGCGAGATTACCCGGGCGCACTGGGTGCACTTCTTGAAGCCGCTGGAAGGCTTCGATGTCATGGGCGGAAAAAATCACGCCGGCGAAATCAAAACCCGAAATGACGAAAGTGAGCACCAAAACTTTGAGGGAGAAAAATCTCGACCGAGGCCGAAAGAGGCCTACCCCGACTACGAAAGAAACTTACCGGGGCAAAGTCTGAAAATACGGGAAGGGGCAAAACGAAACCCGAGGGGGCTTCCGGAGCACTTCCCGAACAAATTTTTAAAGATTTTCCGAAGAAAAAAAAACACATCGAAGAGAAAAGGACGCGCGAGGTCGACTTTCCGGGGCTCGACACGGCGAAAACACAACCGTACCAAGTGCGGACGAAAGAAGACTGGCCGGCTCGAGCCGGTTTCGGGCGGGAAGACGGCCGCGCATGCGCGGTGCGCGCGAGGGCTAGCAAAGGACTTTGCTAGTGAAGATTCCGATTGGAGGGGCTGCCGTGGACGTCACCCATCAGTGAGAACAAGCAGCCTGCTTGTCCTTGGAGAATTATAGCTACGTCATGCAAGGTTCCAAGTTAGGAGTCACTGACCAAGAAAGGGATCTAGGTGTCATCATTGATGATAGGTTGAAACCCTCTGCTCAGTGTGCTGCTGTGGCTCAGAAAGTAAATAGAATGTTAGGATTATTAGGAAAGGTATGGAAAACAAAATGAGGACGTTATAATGCCTTTGTATCGGTCCATGCTGTGACCGCACCTCGAATATTGTGTTCAATTCTGGTCGCCGCATCTCAAAAAACATATAGTGGAATTAGAAAAGGTGCAGAGAAGGGCAACGAAAATGATAAAGGGGATGGGACTGTAGGGGTATTTCCCTGTGTGTCTCACCTTGCTGGTCTTGGCCTGTATAATCCTATGACATCAAAATGGAGGCTGTAAACTACTACTACTACTACTACTATTTAGCTAATTCAGCTTTCTGGAAATCCCTAGCAGCCATGTAACACCAAGGACATGCTGTGGGCAAACCAGCCCCCCTTTATCTCCCTGAGAAGCTGAAGGCTCCAGCAAGGCGGGTGAGAAACAGAAAATGCATACCACAATGTAACAACTTGAAGGTCAAGAACAACGAACCCTTCTTCCCATGCAGTGAGCTGAAGAAGAGACAGTTTGAGTTCCTGCAATCACCGGACCGAGAGGTGCTGGGAAAAGCGGGAACAAGAAAGAAGTTAGTCGGAAGTTGTGGAAGAAGGTGGAGGTGAAAAAAGACCGAGCTGTAGAGAAAGCCACACCTGACCCATAGTACCGATGCTTTGCTTGCCATAAGCCTCCAATGAGAATTTGCATGGGGTGACGCTCAGTCTAGCTCGACCCTCCCCTAAAGATGCCTCAAGTTTCTGAAACAGGCCTTGGGTAATCAAAGTCACCTCTGAGGCCGTATCCAGTAGACCCTGACAGGAAAATGTTTGTTGAAGTAATATATCCATGGTATATCTAGAAGCTTTAGGAGTCAGTTTACCCAAAAAGTACCTGGTCTCCTTGATTGAGTCGCATAACAGCGGCCTTTCCTGGTCCGAGGGCTGGGCATCAGCATTGGGCACTGAAGGCTCCACACTGACGGATGATAGAGCATCCACCTGAACAGTGGGTATGTTGGTAGGTGAAGCCGGAGCCAAGCCTAGTCATGCTGGGTCTTCTTCTGCAGACCCCGAGTGTTCCGAGATTTCAATGGACTTGACACTGGGCCCGGTCTGGTTGGTTCGACCGGGGACCTGGTCCTTACTCCCAGGGTATGGGTTTCCTCTCTTATGGGAAGATGAGGGGTGGTGCGAGGCTCCAGAATTTGAACCCTGCTGTTTAGCCATCAATGCTTTTATTTGGGCTTCTAGGGCCCTGATCTTCTCTCCTCCGGGTCAGGATTCCGATGTTTTGCTTTCGTTTGATTAAGCTGTGCCTGCAAGGTCCAGATCTTCTCCTGAGCCCACTGTCTCTGATTATACCGCTTCCTCCTAGAATGGGGTTGATCCTCGTGAGCAGTAGGAGGCGCTGTGTCCCTTGGCTGGTGTGGTTGGTTACTGCCGCCACGGGACTGTGCAGGTGGACTTGCCACCTTGTTTTCCAGAGAAAGTGTGGAGGTAACTGCATAAACACTGGGTTGGGTCCCCGGGCTGCGGTTCTTTGATTCGGGTCTGGGTGTCGCCCCCGTGGGTTGTGTGCGACACATATCAAAAACCTCCTCTGCTCGCTTCAGCAGAATGGAGAAAGGTTCTTCCTGATGACCTGCTAAGGACACTTTCACGTGGTTGGGCAGGCCTTTCACAAAAGCTTCCTAAACTCTCCAAATTCAAACTCTTTTGGTCTCTGGGTCCGCCCCTCCCTCGTGAAATGCTTGCTTCAGGCGATAGGCCCATTCATGTGGACTCTCATTTGGGCCACAGCACATGTTATATGCTGCTTTCTTCGCCTCTGTGGGATCCACGAACAGTCCATTCCGCTTTTTCAAAGCTTGTTCCACTGTGGATAGATCATTATGCTCGGCTAAAATGGCCTTTAAATACGTTTGGCACTCAGCCGCAAACGTCCACTTCAGTAGAGCTCTTTTATCTGATTCGGCATGAACCTGTAATGTATTAAAAAGGTCATGCACATTATCCAGGTGAGTGTGTATCGTTACCTCAGAAGACTCTTTAAAAGGTATAATCATAGCGCAAAGTGTTCTCATTACTTGTGTGTGTGCTCCCTAGATTACTTGTGTGTGTTGCTCCCTAGATAAAGGAGTAACATTGGGTGTTTGAGTGGAATTCCGCTGTTCACCAGTAGGGGATGTGTAAAGGGAAGCGGGTTTGCTGCTGATGTCGTCCAGTAGGGCCGGGGGCGGTGACCTCCTTGGGAGGGGCACCGGCCCACGCTTACTGGTGACCTCATCAGGTGGGGTGGAGAGCTGTGCCTGCCTGGGCAGCACCCAGGCCCCATGGAAGCCGGTTGCCCTCATCAGGCAGGCCAGAGAGTTGTGCCCTTCCTGGGAGGAGCATACGTGTAATTGTACCAGCGTCTACATCAGATGGTGCAATAAGCTGAGTCCTTCTTGGGCGGGGCATAGGTGTCTCTGCACTGTGGACCTCCTCAGGAGGTACAGTGTTCCTTGGCCTGACTGGGCGGAGTCTATGCTCCTGCATGCCGGCGGGAGCCTCAGGAACTATGATACTGTACCGGGGAGGGGCTGACCTAGTTTGATCCCCAGAGCCTCGCTTAGAACCCTGTGGGTCCAGCTGCTGATCATATCTCGGGTACCAATCAGGCAGTCTGGCCGGTTCCGGCATAGGACTGGGGGACCGGGAATCATCGCTGTCTAGCAACCCCATAGGCATTACAGTAGATTCATAGTCCAGACTATCTGTCTCCTTACTCATAGCATCTAACTCTCCTTTGTACAGGTCTAAGGCATTTACACAGGCATCATTATCCTGCAGGGCTTTGTGTAGCCTCTGCGTGAGCTCTCTATTTTTCTCAAATAAATCAATCACTTCTAGATTAGCTTTGTGCCTCTCCTTCTGGGCGGAGCTATCTCTTTCCTGCTTCAACTCTAGCCGCAGGGCAGCGAGAGACCCCTGGGAGTTTTCTTTCTCTTCCTGGTAGAGAAACCAAAGCCGGTCTATCTCTTGTTGCGTCACGCCCAACTCGTAATCCATATCAGCTACCCACTGAGCGTGAGAGCACAGAGAAGACTCTTTCTGCCTCAGGTCTTTCTGCAGGGAGAGAGCATGTTCCTCCCATTTCAATTTTTCCATCTCAATAGCAGAACATTTCTCTTTGAGTAGAGCACATTCGATGCATGCCTTATCATGGATGCCTTCCGTCCCTCCCCTCTCTTTAGAAGCTGCCTGGGCAATTAATTCTGCCTTTTCCTTTTGTAGAGTCTCAACAGAGTCCTGCAACTGTTGTAGACTCGCATGGAGGGATAAACGGAGGTGTGAGCCATACTCTTTAACTGCCAGGAGGATACAGCTTAATTCAGCTAGATCTGGGACACTAAGGCGGGCTTTATTTGTTATCACCCGGTTAATTGCTGACGAATAAACTGCTGTACCATATTGATCCTCTTTATGAAACAAGTTAATAAAGCAGTTATGGTCAAGTCTTGTTTCGATTTAGTTTTTACTAAAGGAACCAGAATTCCCAGAGCCTCTAATTCTACTTGTCTCAGCGCTACTTTACCATCAGTCATGGTAGCTGTTTATCTGAGCTAACGTTAAACACAGCCAAGATTTATTGCTCAGCCTCACGCAGGCAGACTTCACACACACAGAAATCTGACTCAGCCCAGATTCTCCCCCCTCCCCCTCCCCTGCACTTCTCTGTGAACAGTTTCAGTGAGACAGGAAAGAATCGCAGTGAATGAATTCAGCTTTAAACACAGAGTTCAGTCAGAAGCACGTTATGCTTCAGAAAACTCATACACAGAAGCAGTTCTCTCTCACAGATAATAAACCGGAATACTTTTTCTCTCAGCTTTATGAAATCCCGGACGAGCCCCCATATCTGTAGGATCGTTATCACAGGTAATAAGTTATCCGTGACCATATTCCCCAAACAGAACTAGCTGCTAGCAAATTACTCTGTACTCGGTCTAGGGGGGGGAACCTTGGAACCTAGCCAATTACTTCCGCGAGAATGAACTGAAACTGAGAAAGTAGACTGAAATGTATTAGTTTTTATTTCAGATTATCATAGATAAGAAAACATAGATAAGGTATACAAAATAAACCACTCTGGCAAAGCTTTGGCTGAATACAAAAAATACTGGCTGGTAAATTACAACTATATTGTCACACTACACACTCTGTTCCTTACTGGTTACCAGATAATTACACACTGATTGGTCAGGTTACACTAGGTACGATGGTAGTACAGTTATTAGCAGCTTATCTCCTGATCACAATTATGACCATAACCCGTCTCTTGCTCAGGTAATTACCACTAACTAAACCCAGACTAATAGGAAATAGATCACCGTGTCTCTCACCAGGCTGACCTCATGGCAGTCTCTCGGGAGTTGCACAGGATACTTCCCAGACTCAAGCTGAGATTGCAGCGAGTCTTAGTCAGAGCTAGGACCAGAACTCTGCCGCAGGACAGGTAGGGCACAGGTCATTCAGTGCAGGTACAGCTGAACCACAATACTTCCTCCAGATACACAGTTCATCAGATGAGGACCTTAACAGGTCACTCTGGTCTTCTTTCCACCTCCACCTTCTTCCAAGGCTTCCGACTAACTCCTTTCTTGTTCCCGCTCTTCCCAGTACCTCTTGGTCCGGTGAATGCAGGAACTCAAACTGTCTCTTCTTCAGCTCACTGCATGGGAAGAAGGGTTCGTTGTTCTTGACCTTCAAGTTGTTACATTGTGGTATGCGTTTTCTGTTTCTCACCGCCTTGCTGGAGCCTTCAGCTTCTCAGGGAGATAAAGGGGGGCTGGTTTGCCCACAGCATGTCCTTGGTGTTACATGTCTGCTAGGGATTTTTCCAGAAAGCTGAATTAGCTAAATCACTGCTGTGCAGGTCAGAGTTTACAGCCTCCATTTGATGTCATAGGATATACAGGCCAAGACCAGCAAGGTGAGACACACAGGGAAATACCCCTACAGGACAACTTCCCTATGAGGAAGGCTTAAAGTGGCTAGGGTTCTTCGCTTTGAGAAAAGGCAACTGAGGTGAGATATGATAGAGGTCTTTAAAATAATGAGTGGAGTCAATGGGTAGACATGAAGCATCTGTTTACGCTTTCCAAAACATGAGGCATCTGTTTACACTTTCCAAAAATACTAGGACTGGGGGGCATGCGATGAAGTAACAAAGTAGTAAATTTAAAACGAATTGGAGAAAATCTTTCTTCACTCAACATGTAATTAAACTCTGGAATTCGTTGCCAGAGAATGTGGTAAGGTGGTTAGTTTAGCAGAGTTTTAAAAAGGTTTGGACGGCTTCCTAAAGGAAAGGTCCATAGACCATTATTAAATTGGACTTGGGGGGAAAATCCACTATTTCTCAGATAAGCAGTATAAAATGTTTTGTACTTTTTGAGGATCTTGCCAGGTATTGTGACCTGGATTGGCCACTGTTGGAAACAGGATGCTGGGCTTGATGGGCCTTTGGTCTGTCCCAGTATGGCAATACTTATGTACATATTTGAATAACAAGACCAACTTTGGGATATATTGGATTTTTCGTTTCAAACCTAAGGATGGATATTATAAGAAACGTTGGACTACAACTGCAAGGAGTAATAAGTAAAGGACCTTTACATACCCATGGTCTCTGTGGGTGAGGTCTGTTGATTGTATACTTACCTGTAGCAGGTATTCTCCAAGGACAGCAGGCTGATTATTCTCACACGTGGATCGACGTCTGCGTTGGCCCGGGAATCGGCATTTGCCATAACAAAAACAAAAATTTTGCTAGAGCCTTCTCTCACGCATGCAGCTCGCACCACACATGCACGGACTGACTTCCCACCCACCGCGTGAGCGCATACTCAGTAAGTCTAAAAGCATAAAACAATAACAACTCCAAGGGGAGGTGGGTGGTACTGTGAGAATAATCAGCCTGCTGTCCCTCAGAGAATACCTGCTACAGGAAGTATGTTCGCTTTCTCCAAGGACAAGCAGGCTGCATATTCTCACATGTGGGGGTACCCTTATCCAGGCTCACCCAAAACAATAAACATTGGTCAATTGGGCCTTGCAACGGCGAGGACATAACGTAGGTTGACCGCTGAAACTACATACAGCTAGCTGAGAGTGCAGCCTGGAACAGAATAAATGGGCCTAGGTGGGTGGAGTTGGATTCTAAACCCAAAACAGATTCTGCAGCATCGACTGCCCAAACCGACTGTCATGTGGGTAACCTGTTCAAGACAGTAATGTGAAGTGAATGTGTGGACTGAAGAACATGTTGCAGCTTTGCAAATCTCTTCGATGGAGGCTGACTTTAAATGAGCCACCAACACAGCCATGGCTCTGACATTATGAGCCGTGACATGGCCCTCCAGAGTCAGCCCAGCTTGGGCATAAGTGAAGAAAATGCAGTTTGCTAGCCAATTGGAGATTGTGCATTTTCCAATGGCGACTCCCCTCCTGTTGGGATCAAGAGCAACAAATAACTGGGCGGACTGTCTGAAGGGCTTCAGGATGGGGAAAAAATGTTGGCAAGACAATCGACTGCTTCAGATGGAACTCCCGACACCACCTTTGGCACGAACTTAGGGTGCGTGCGGAGGACTACTCTGTTGTGATGAAACTTATAAGGTGCATCCACTACTAAGGTCTGAAGCTCAATGACCTACAAGCTGAAGTAACAAGATCAACAAATATGAACTCCTATACATATATCCAGAACTGCCTTACACTATTTGCTTGTTAGACTACTATCATGTTTTATATATCATGTACCCAAGATCCTTCTGTTATACTAAATGTATATTTTCTTATATATTTCCACTATTCATGATGAATTGTAAGCCAATTGAGCCTGCAAAGAGGTGGGAAATGTGGGATACAAATGCAATAAATAAATAACAGCCACAAGAAATGACCTTCCAGGTTCAAGTACTTCAGATGGTAGGAATTCAGTGGCTCAACAATGAGCTTTCATCAGCTGGGTGAGAACGTCGTTGAGATCCCATGACACTGGCAGAGGTTTGACAGGGAGCTTTGACAAAAGCAACCTCTCATGAAGCGAACAACTAAAGGTTGCCCAGAGATAGGCTTACCCTCTACGAGCCGATGATAAAACAATTGCACTAAGGTGAACCCTTACGGAGTTGGTCTTGAGACCAGACTCTGATAAGTGTAGAAGGTACTCAAGCAGGGTCTGAGTAAGACAAGAAAGGTGATTTATGGCTTTGCTGTCACACCAGACAGCAAACCTCCTCCATTTGAAACAGTAACACCTCTTCGTGGAATCTTTCCTGGAAGCATGCAAGACCCGGGAGACACCCTCTGAAAGACCCAAGGAGGTGAATTCTAAGTTCTCAACATCCAGGCCATGAGAGCCAGAGACTGGAGGTTGGGATATAGAAGCGACCCCTTGTTCTGAGTGATGAGGGTTGGAAAACACTCCACAGTTCTTCGGAGGACAACTCCTGAAGAAGAGGGAACCAAATCTGAGGCGGCCAGCAGGGTGCAATCAGGATCATGGTTCTGCGATCTTGCTTGAGTTTCAGCAAAGTCTTCCCTACTAGAGGTATGGGAGGATACGCATAAAGAAGTCCTGTTCCCCAATGTAGGAGTAAGGCATCAGATGTTAGTCTGTCGTGGGCCTGAAGCCTGGAACAGAACTAAGGGACTTGTGATTGATTTGAGTGGCAAAAAGATCCACTGAGGGGGTGCCCCACGTTCGGAAAATCTTGCGGGCTATACCCATATTCAGCGACCACTCGTGAGGTTGCATTACCCTGCTCAGCCTGTCAGCCAGACTGTTGTTTACACCTGCCAGATAAGTGGCTTGGAGATACATACCCTAAGAGCGTGCCCAAAGCTACATCTGGACAGCTTCCTGGACACAGAAGGCGAGATCCGGTGCCCCCCTGCTTGTTGGTGTAGTACATCGCAACCTGATTGTCTGTTTGAATCAAGATAATTTGGTTGGACAGCGATCTCTGAAAGCCTTCAGAGCGTCCACATCACTTGAGGCTCAGGAGGTTGATCTGAAGACCCTGTTTCCTGGAAGGACCAGGCTCCCTGAGTGTGAAGCCCATCTACATGAGCTCCCCACCCTAGGAGGTATGCATCCATCGTCAGCACCTTCCGAGGCCTGAGGAATTTGGAATGGTCGTTCCATGGTCAAATTGGGCCGGATTGACCACCACTGATGAAAATTGCGAAAGTCGGTGGACAGTTGGATCACATCCTCTAGATTCCCCACAGCTTGATACCATTGGGAAGTTAGGGTCCATTGAGCTGATCTCATATATAGATGTGCCATGGGTGTTACATGAACTGTGGAGGCCATCCAGCTTATTTTCGAAAGAGAAAGACGCCCATATTCGACCCAAATCGAGAGATGGGCGTCCATTTCCCGTGGGCACCCAATTGGTATAATTGAAACCCGATTTTGGCGTCCTCAACTGCAACTCCGTCCCAGAGACGAACAAAGATCATGGGGGCGTGTCGGAGGCATGGCGAAGGCGGGACTGGGGCGTGGTTATCGGCCTAGAGAGATGGGCGTCTTTAGCTGATAATCGAAACAAGAAGGGCGTTTTTGACAAGAATTTGGTCCGATTTGGACCCTTTTTTTTCAGGTCCAAGTCCCAAAAAAGTGCCCCAACTGACCAGATGACCAATGGAGGGAATCGGGGATCACCTCCCTTGACTCTCCCAGTGGTCACCACTACTACTACTACTATTTAGCATTTCTATAGCGCCCCCCTTCCACCAAAAAAACCCCACTTTACAAACTTTTTTTCCCAGCCTGTATGCCAGCCTGAAATGCCGTACCCACCTCCATGACAGCAGATTGTGTACTATCCTCTGACAGCCTTTCCCTGGTTCTGATGTGGGTCTCGGGTGAGTGTGACACCTTTTCTGTTAAGGGCACTGCAGAGTCACATCAGCAATGCATTGTGGTGGGTGTAGGGTATTGGGCTCCGTGATTCCAATAGCTTGTGTTACATGCTCACGATGTTGGTAGTTGGTAGGCTCTACTCCCATGGTGCTTTTCCCTCTGCTTACTGGGTCAGAGTGTGCCCTGTTTTGTTTCCGGTAGTCCATGAGGTAGTGGCCATTTCTGTAAGACAGTTTTAGATCCCTTTCATGTGTTAGCCACGTTACAGCACTTAGTTCTTACCCTGAATGTTGTTGAAAGAGGGCACTGTGCACCATTCTGCCAGCTCGGACTTACTGCTAATCTCCATACCAGCGAGACTCGTTGCCAGTGGGGCACAATCTCAGATCTGTGAGTAAACGTGCTTATTCAAATAAAGGACGTTTTCAGCGAGATTAGTCTTCAGGTGTGAACTGCTGTGCCAAGGTTATACAGCAGCAACAAGTCCTGTCCCTGGAGCACTTTTACTTGGTACTGCAGTGCACTTCAGGCAGGCAGACCCAGGCCCATACCCCCTCCCCCACCTGTAACACTTGTGGTGGTAAATGGGAGGCCTCTAAAACCCACTGTACCCACATGTAGTTGCTCCCTTCACCCCTAAGAGCTATGGTAGTGTTGTACATTTGTCCCTCCCACGACCAAATGGCTTGGATTAGGACGTGTCTGAGCTGGGCGTTTTTAGTTTCCATTATTGCTAAACAAAAACACGCCCATCTCAGAAAGGACCAAATCCATGGCATTTGGTCCATCCAAAACGTATTTTCAAAATGAAAGATGGACGCCCATCTTTTTCGAAAATACAGTCTGTTCTGCCTCTTCACGTACCCGTTTTCGGACATAGACGCCCATGTGCCCCAAGAGTCTCAACATCTGACGAGCTGCGATTTGCTGAGACGCTCGAACTGCGGACCCTAGAGACAAGAGATTGTCTGCCCATGTCTCGGGGAGATAAACTCGAGCCGTTTTCGTGTCCAGTAGTGCTCCAATGAACTCCAATTTTTGAACAGTAGTGAGATGGGACTTGGCGTAATTTATTATGAACCCTAGTAGCTTTAGCACCTTAATAGTCATCTGCATGGACTCGAGAGCTCCGTCCTCCGAGGTGCTCTTCACCAGCCAATCGTCGATATAAGGGAACACATGCACTCCCAGTCTGCATAGCGATGCTGTGACTACTGTTAGACACTTTGTAAACACTCTGGGACAGATGCCAGACCAAAGGGCAGTACACCGGACTGAAAGTGCTGTGTTCCCAGCCGAAATCAAAGATACTTCCTGTGAGCTGGGAGTATCGAGAGGTGAGTATAGGCATCCTTTAAGTCCAGAGAGCATAGCCAATCATTTTCCTGAATCATGGGAAGAAGGGTGCCCAGGGAAACCATCCAGAACTTTTCTCGGACAAGGAATTTGTTCAGGGCCCTTAGGTCTAGGATGGGACGCATCTCCCCTGTTTTCTTTTGCACAAGGAAGTACCTGGAATAGAATCCCAGCCCTTCTTCCCCTGGTGGAACAGGTTTGACTGCATGGGCCTTTAGAAGGTTGGAGAGTTCCTCTGCAGTGCATGCCTGTGCGGGAGCGTGTGGAATGAGCTCCCGGTGGGCAATTTGGAGGTTTGGATTCCAGATTGAGAGTGTATCCTAACCGGACTATTTGAAGAACCCACCAGTCGGAGGTTACCCTTTGGTGAAAAAAACATTAATCTCTCTCCTACCGGCAAGTCGTCCGGTACGGACGCTTTTACTGTGGCTATGATTTGCTAGAGCCAGTCAAAAGTCCATCCCTTGCTTTTTGCTGGGAGGCAGCAGGGGCCTTCGGCGCATGCTGTTGACGAGAGCGAGCGCGCTGGGGCTGAGCCTGACTAGGCTGTCGGGACGCCGGAGTGTACCTATGCTAGCATAGGAATAGGAGCACTCCGCACCCCCCCCCCCCAAAAAAAAACCCCTCCTGTTTGAGGAGGCTGTCGCAGAAGGTGCCTGGCAGGAGAGAGAAGCCATAGCTGGGTGTCGTTGTTGATAATACACTGAACCGTCTGCTCAGTGTGCTGCTGCGGCTAAGAAAGCGAATAGAATGTTGGGTATTATTAGGAAAGGTATGGAAAACAGGCGCTGAGGATGTGGTAATGCCGTTGTATCACTCCATGTTGCAGACCGCCACTTGAGTATTGTGTTCAATTCTGGTCACTGCATCTCAAGAAAGATATAGTAGAACTGGAAAAGGTGCAGCAAAGGGCGACAAAAATGATAGCGGGGATGGGACGACTTCCCCTATGAAGAAAGACTAAGGAGGCTAGGGCTTTTCAGCTTGGAGAAGAGACGGCTGAGGGGAGACATGATAGAGGATAAAAAAAAAAGAGTGGAGTGGAACAGGTGGATGTGAAGCATCTGTTCACGCTTTCCAAAAATACTAGGACTAGGGGGCATGCGATGAAACTACAATGTAGTAAATTCAACACAAATAGGAGAAATTTTTTTTTCACCCAATGCATAATTAAACTCTGAAATTTGTTGCAGGAGAACGTAGTGAAGGCGGTTAGCTTGGCAGAGTTTAAAAAGGGGTTGGACGGTTTCCTAAAGGACAAGTCCATAGACCGCTACTAAATGGACTTGGGGAAAAATCCACAATTTTGGGGAGTAACTTGTATAAAATGCCCTTGACCTGGATTGGCCGCTGTCGGGGACAGGATGGCTGGGCTCGATGGACCTTTGGTCTTTTCCCCAGAATGGCATTACTTATGTACTTATATGTACTTACTGTGCTTCTTGATCTGGTCGACCAGATCTTCCACCTTCTCACTGAAAAGGTTATCCCCCCTGGCAAGGTACATCCGCCATCCCCTGCTGGACTGAATGATCCAGGTCAGAGACACACAGCCATAAGAGTCTGCGCATCGCTATACTCTGAGCAGAAATTCTAGATGCCATGTCAGAAGTATCTATAGTAAGTGCCCCTGGCCAGGAATTTACGACATGCCTTTTGCTGCCTGACCACCTGTCGAAAAGGCTCGGCCTGCTCCAAAGGAAGGGCATCGACCAAGGTAGACATGTGCCTCACCAAGTTCCGCAAGTGAACGCTAGTGAAGAGCTGGTAAGATTGGATACAGGCATCGAGCATAGTAGCCTGATACGTCTTCCTCCCAAAAGAGTCCAAGGTCCTAGCTTCTCTGCCCGGGGGTGTCGAGGCATAGTTCCTAGTACTCTTGGCTCTTTTGAGGGCAGCATCTACTACCATGGAATTGTGTGGTAACTGAAACCTCATCAACCTAGGTTCACTGTGGATCCCATACTGGGAATCAGTCTTCTTCGGGATCAAGGGAGTAACCAGACGGAGCGACCAGTTTCACATAAGGACTTCCTTGAGTACCTTATGCAAAGGAGCCGTCAGAGCCTCCTTAGGTGGAGAGGGATAATCCAGGACCTCAAGCATCTCAGCCCTGGGCTCATCCTCCACCTCCACAGGGAATGGAATGGCTGCGGCCATTTCCCGTACAAAAGATGTAAAAAAGAGGCTTCTCAGGAGGAGACAGCCTCCTTTCAGGTGGAGGGGAAGGTTCAGAGGGAATCCCAAAGTATCTGGGATCTTTCTCTGACTCCCACGAACACTCCTCTTCAGTATCGGAAAGCACTTCCTAAGGGAACTCCGAGACTGAGCCTGGATCGACGTCCTCAATGGTGATGTTGAGAGGCCGACACCTGCATGGACTGTGGTGAAGCTTCTTCCACTGACGTCGAAGGGGAGTCGACCTGGGTGGCAGCCGACACCAGCGCCGCAAGCAGCACTGAAGACAAGGTCCTCACCGCATGTGAAGGGCCAGATGTCGCTAGAGCAGATGGCACGGAAGGCGCAAGCACCCCCGATGCCGAAGCAGACTGGCGCAGCAGTCCTTGCAGAAGTTCTGGAAGCAGGGCCCGGATGCACTCGTCGAGAGCCGCCACTGGAGAAGGCTGAGAGGCTGGTGGAGCAGCCAGTGGCAGAATCTGCTGAGGCTCAGGAGCAGGTAACGAGCTGCCAGGAGGCCGATGCATCAGCACCTCCTGTATGGAGAGGAAGCGGTCCTCTCTATACCAACGCTTTTCGGGTGCCGAATCCTTCGATGCCCCGGAACTCCCGGCACCATGTGTCGAAGGAGAATGGTGATGGTGCTTCTTCGCCTTTGCTCGATGCCCGTCACCGAGGCTCCTCGGTGCCGACGAGGACGTGGAATCCTCACGTCTCCTCGGGGTCTGGTCCGACAATGGTAGGTCCCAGGGGGGCCTGCATAACAGAAGGCCTCGAGGTAGGTGGAGACTCACTTGATGGCTCACTGCTCCCATCATGTCTTGGCCTTTCAGCAGCCATTACCTCTGCTCCTGACGTTGATGCTTCCTTCAATGTCGATGTGAAGGACTGGACCGAGCCCCAAAACGTTTCCCATATTGGGCTTCTCGAGCTATTCTGTGTCTTTATACGAAGACACAGAGCACAAGTAGGTGGGCTGTTGTCCTGCCAAAGGCACTGGATACACCAAGAATGTGTACAGTGGTGGAAATAAGTATTTGATCCCTTGCTGATTTTGTAAGTTTGCCCACTGACAAAGACATGAGCAGCCCATAATTGAAGGGTAGGTTATTGGTAACAGTGAGAGATAGCACATCACAAATTAAATCCGGAAAATCACATTGTGGAAAGTATATGAATTTATTTGCATTCTGCAGAGGGAAATAAGTATTTGATCCCCCACCAACCAGTAAGAGATCTGGCCCCTACAGACCAGGTAGATGCTCCAAATCAACTCGTTACCTGCATGACAGACAGCTGTCGGCAATGGTCACCTGTATGAAAGACACCTGTCCACAGACTCAGTGAATCAGTCAGACTCTAACCTCTACAAAATGGCCAAGAGCAAGGAGCTGTCTAAGGATGTCAGGGACAAGATCATACACCTGCACAAGGCTGGAATGGGCTACAAAACCATCAGTAAGACGCTGGGCGAGAAGGAGACAACTGTTGGTGCCATAGTAAGAAAATGGAAGAAGTACAAAATGACTGTCAATCGACAAAGATCTGGGGCTCCACGCAAAATCTCACCTCGTGGGGTATCCTTGATCATGAGGAAGGTTAGAAATCAGCCTACAACTACAAGGGGGGAACTTGTCAATGATCTCAAGGCAGCTGGGACCACTGTCACCACGAAAACCATTGGTAACACATTACGACATAACGGATTGCAATCCTGCAGTGCCCGCAAGGTCCCCCTGCTCCGGAAGGCACATGTGACGGCCCGTCTGAAGTTTGCCAGTGAACACCTGGATGATGCCGAGAGTGATTGGGAGAAGGTGCTGTGGTCAGATGAGACAAAAATTGAGCTCTTTGGCATGAACTCAACTCGCCGTGTTTGGAGGAAGAGAAATGCTGCCTATGACCCAAAGAACACCGTCCCCACTGTCAAGCATGGAGGTGGAAATGTTATGTTTTGGGGGTGTTTCTCTGCTAAGGGCACAGGACTACTTCACCGCATCAATGGGAGAATGGATGGGGCCATGTACCGTACAATTCTGAGTGACAACCTCCTTCCCTCCGCCAGGGCCTTAAAAATGGGTCGTGGCTGGGTCTTCCAGCACGACAATGACCCAAAACATACAGCCAAGGCAACAAAGGAGTGGCTCAGGAAGAAGCACATTAGGGTCATGGAGTGGCCTAGCCAGTCACCAGACCTTAATCCCATTGAAAACTTATGGAGGGAGCTGAAGCTGCGAGTTGCCAAGCGACAGCCCAGAACTCTTAATGATTTAGAGATGATCTGCAAAGAGGAGTGGACCAAAATTCCTCCTGACATGTGTGCAAACCTCATCATCAACTACAGAAGACGTCTGACCGCTGTGCTTGCCAACAAGGGTTTTGCCACCAAGTATTAGGTCTTGTTTGCCAGAGGGATTAAATACTTATTTCCCTCTGCAGAATGCAAATAAATTCATATACTTTCCACAATGTGATTTTCCGGATTTAATTTGTGATGTGCTATCTCTCACTGTTACCAATAACCTACCCTTCAATTATGGGCTGCTCATGTCTTTGTCAGTGGGCAAACTTACAAAATCAGCAAGGGATCAAATACTTATTTCCACCACTGTATATCATGAATCACTCTCTACACTTTGGTTCAGGGTATGAAAAAGACAGTAGAACTGACAGGCCAAAGTCTGAAGTGACACTAACTTGAACTCCAGCAATGGAAAGAGTTGAGACACCCTTGTGGTGATGAGAATGAGGAAGGGGGGTTGTAGTTGCAAGGCCTGCAAGCATAAATTAGCGTTGTGTGGCAACCTGGTGGTGCAGGTGTTTCGGAGAAATGCAGAAATGGAAAATTTTCCTGAAAGATGACTGTGCTTACTAGGAACAGTAAAGCTAATTTAGACTTTCTCAGAAATAATAACCAACATATTAGCCTAGCCAATTAGTAAAAACCACTATATTATACTATCTAATAGGTATTAGATAGTATAATATAGTGCATTATAATATGCAGTGCCGTAGCGAGGGCGGCTGACACCCGGGGCGGGTCGCCGCTGTGCACCCCCCCCCCCCCCCCGGGAGCGCATTCATACTTGCATAGGGAAGTGGCGAGAGGCTCCACTGGTTCCCTGCTCTCTCTGCCCCGGAACAGGAAGTATCCTGTTCCGGGGCAGAGGGAGCAGGGAACCAGCGAAGTCGACACCCCCCCCAGCAGCGTGTACCCGGGGTGGACCGCCCCACCGCCTCCCCCACTTCCTACGCCACTGATAATATGTATTAACTGTTACCTGCATAAAATTGCATGTACCAGATCTTATCTGGGGGAATCTCAGACGCAAGCATCATGGCTGTTTTGATGCTCTGAAGCCCTCTATGAGAAATTAGCATTTGTAATTGTAACTTTCTCTTGGTAAGTAATAAAATTTCTAACTTCACTTTCTCATATATGTGGCCTTGTATTTTATCTCTCTAAAGCCATTATATTATATAAGATAGTTTAGAGAGGTGGTAAAAATACTAAACACCACTGGTCTTTCAGCACTCCACAATACTTAGTAGTAGATATTTGGGACACTGGAATGTAAGTGAAAGAACAGTGATAATCCTACAGTGGTAAGGGGAAGCCTATTATTAACAAATGGGTATCAGTTGCACCGAGGACAGCGTTTGAAGCCACTAGGTGTCTTCGATGACATGGAAGGAAAAATGGCTCCAGCGAAATCAAAGGACTCGATTGTACCAATAAAAAAGGGCACAAAAAGATGGAGAAACCTGGCTGCGTTGAAAAATAAAGAAAACTTTAAAATGGGGAAAAAGAACGGAGGATTTATTTTAAAAGGGAATCCTATGTTGTTGGGTTTTTTTGAAAAACAAAGTAAATAAACAAGAAGAGATGGGAAAAATCGCTAAAATAAAAGACGACTCTTTTCCCGTGTCAGAACGAGGAGCACAGGAGGAACCTGCCGCACCTCGTCGCAGAAAAAAAGAAACTGAAGTATGCGCTCACGCAGCGGGCAGGAAGTCATTCCGCGCATGTGCTGTGCACATATGCCAGAAGGTTCTAGCAAAGTTTTTGTTTTTGCTATAGCAAATGCCGATTCCTGGGCCGACGCGGGCGACCCACGTGTGAGAATAATGCAGCCTGCTTGTCCTCGGAGAAAGAACATTTGGGACTAATCCATCACTTTTCGAATCATTACTCATTCTACAAATGAGGTAATAGACTTTTACAGACTGTTACATGGTAAAAGGAAGAATTTAAGTAGACTGAGAAAACTAACAAATGAGACTAAGGCTAGACTCAGTCCAGCTGTGTTAAGATATTTTATATATATATATATATTGTACATGTATTTAGTTAATCTTGTAATAAAAGGTTTAATTAGTAGTATCAATCTATTCTATATTATTGTTGTTTAATAACTGTTTTTGAGTCAAGTAAGCTCTAAGAAGCACCTGGAAATAACATTCCTGAAGCCCTGTCCCTGTTACAAGTGCTGGTATGCCCTTAATATTTGCCAACACATCCCAATTATCTAATGCAATGTCAAGATCTCTAGAGCATTTTTGCTGTACCACCCCTAAATCCTTCCCTACATCCAATTTCGTCAAGGCCTTATGAATTCCAGAAATAGAGATATCATGCACTGAAATATCATTAAAGAATTCCCTTAACTGTGCTCCCATCCCCTGCTGAACTGATTCCTTGGCCAGAAAGGCAATATAGTATTGAACCTGGCAGTAAGCAAACCTATTCCCCCAATTAACACCTATAAATTGCTGAAAGTCCTCAAAAGATATGTTTACCATCCTCGATTAAAAGGTGATCCAATAAGGTGATACCCCTCCTTCCCCATTTCATAACAGCAGGTTTGTCTATCCCGGGTTGAAAAGCCACAGTCCCTCTCAATGAAAGTTGGCCGGTGATCAGGAACAAAATTCATTGGCATCTGAAATGGTGCAACCCCCTCCCAAAATATGCAAATTGTAATGAGACTAGTCCTTTCGCTTCAATTTACTACCCTCTGCTGCTCCGCCTCAGGTTTCACATGTCAGCCACTACTGTTTCTACAAGGTAGGAATGTGAGCCTCAGCTAAACAGAGAGAATGAGAAGGCAGTGAAAAGCAGGGGCAATATCTGCTGAAGGGAAAGACAGAGTGGGAAAGGAAAAAGCAGATTCTTTGGGTTAAAAAAAAGCTTCTTACTTTTGGGGGGATCGATGTGTTCTGTGGTCTGAACTTTGACCTTGTTCTCAGCCAATGAGAGCTTCCTGTGCACTTCCTGCCGACAGCTATCACTCAGCTGCCCGTCACTGGACTTGAGAAGCATGGAAATCATCTGCGCTGGAGGAGACTGATTGTGCTGCTGTGGAACACCAGGCCCCTCACTGACTTTGCTGTTGATCATCTCTAGGATCTTGGCTGGAACAGTGCTGCTGATTGGGTCCGAAATGTCCATGGGGGGTGACCGACTGCTTCGTGGAGAGAGAGCATGGACCATCTTACGGGTGAAAGAGAAGGATTTTGAAAGTTTCTCCCGTGACAGTTGTACTGGAGGGCTGGTGACCTCTGATCCCCAATGAGCCTCTTCTGACACTCTCTTAGCTGCGTTTTGTGGCTGAGAAGGGGAACTGTCCTCTAGAGAAAGGCAGGGAGGTGGACTGTATTGGAAAGAAAGGGGGTCAAAGTCTAGGCCAATACCAGTGAAGGGTGGACCAAAGTCAAGGTCATCATCATCCTCAAGCCAGGCAGAGGTCGGACGGGAGAAGTCAGGTGCTGTGTAGACACTATCATGGTCCATGGAGTCCATGCTCTCGCAAGAGTGGCTTGGCTTCAGCACGGGTGGTGGAAGTCCAGCAGGATCTGCAGGGACAGGGAAGGCATCGCTACTGGATCGAGGACGTCGGAGACGATGCAGCTTCTGGAGACCTGGCAGGAGAGCAAGAATTAATAATAGTGATAATTAATATTACTGGAAAGCTAATGACCACAATAAATACAATTGTCTGGAAACATGCAGCCCTCATCAAGTCACACAATCTGCTCAATCCCAAATATGGATTCTGCTCTTTAGGCTGGCTGGGGCAACAGATGTTAGAAAGGCACCATAAATAGGCCTAGGGAAGTTGAATGGGAGTGCCATCCATCAAGCAACAATAACATTTATTGGCAAGCTGAAGATATATAATTATTGGGTTTATGAGCGAGCTACAGCCTCCCTGCTCTTGGGTAAGGACTGTTCCAGAGAAGACTGGACAAGGTAAGAACATTACATGACATGCTGGGTCAGACCAATCACTTTGTAACCATGCCAGCTGTTATTTGGTCTTTCTTCCTCCTTTTTTAATGGTAAAATTATGTATCATTCCTGATAATTTTCTTTCCATTAATCATAGCTGATCAATCCATAGACTGGTGGGTTGTGTCCATCTACCAGCAGGTGGAGATAGAGAGCAATCCTTTTGCCTCCCTATATGTGGTCATGTGCTGCCGGAAACTCCTCAGTATGTCGATATCAAAGCTCCATCCGCAGGACTCAGCACTTAGAGAATTACACCCACAAAGGGACACTCGGCCCAGCTCACCACCGCCGAAACGGGGGAGGGGAATCAACCCAGCTCATCCCCACACAAGTGGGGGAGGGGAATCCGTCCAGCTCATCCCCGCGGAGCGGGGGAGGGACACCACACCCGCCGATGCGGGGGGATCTGGCTTATCCTGCGACCGCAACCGCGGGAGGAGCTGGCTGACCCTAACACCGCCGAAGCGGGAGGGATATAATGCTACCCTACTGCTGCACGAAGCGGGAGGGAGCGCCGGCAGAATTTAGGTCTCAATCCAGCCCCGTAAAATGGAGGGGAGAGGAATGCAGCAGCTCACTGTAACACAAAATTGTCTCAACTCCAGAAGAATTCAATCGAAAAAACTTGAACACGAAGATCCTCCTGAACAGGAACTGAAGACTAAACTTGAACCTGAAATGCAACCAGAATATAAACAGTACAGATATCTGGGAGGGGCTATGGATTGATCAGCTATGATTAATGGAAAGAAAATTATCAGGTATGATACATAATTTACCTTCCATATCATCATGCTGATCAATCCATAGACTGGTGGGATGTACTGAAGCAGTACTCACCCAGGGCGGGACATAGAAATCCCTGACCGCAACACTGAAGCTCCAAACTGGGCCTCCGCCCGAGCAGCCACAGTCAAGCGGTAATGACGAGAGAAAATATGAGCTGATGCCCAAGTTGCCGCCTTACAAATCTCTTCCAAGGAGACGGACCCGGCCTCTGCCATCGAGGCCGCCTGTGCCCTAGTGGAGTGAGCCTTCAGCTGGATAGGCGGCATCTTCCCCGCGGCCACATAAGCCGCTGCAATGGCTTCCTTGACCCATCTTGCCACTGTAGGCTTGGATGTCTGCAGACCCTTACGAGGACCAGTGAACAGCACAAACAGATGATCCGACTTCTGGAAATCATTGGTCACTTCCAAGTATCTGATGATGACTCGTCTCACATCTAGATATTTGAGAGCAGAGTACTCCTCTGGGTAGTCCTCCCTACGAAAGGAGGGTAGGCAGAGCTGCTGATTCACATGGAAACGAGAAACAATCTTGGACAGGAAGGAAGGCACCGTGCGAATAGACACTCCTGCCTCAGTGAACTGCAGGAAGGGTTCCCGACATGATAGCGCCTGGAGCTCAGAAACTCGTCTGGCTGAAGATTGTCCAGCCACCAAAAAGACTGCTTTCAACGTCAGGTCTTTCAGAGATGCCCTCGACAAGGGTTCAAAAGGCGGCTTCTGCAAGGCTCTTAGCACTAGATTGAGATTCCACGCAGGCACCACCGAGTGCAGAGGAGGGCGTAGGTGATTAAATCCCTTGAGAAAGCGCACCACATCTGGCTGCGAGGCCAGGGAAGCACCCTTCAGGCGACCCCTGAAGCAAGCCAGAGCTGCTACCTGGACTTTAAGGGAACTGAGCGACAAGCCTTTCTCCAGACCTTCTTGCAGGAACGCCAACACTGAAGAAATTGGAGCAGTGAAGGGAGAAAGAGAGCCTGCCTCACACCACGATGCAAAAGTACGCCAAACCCTGGCGTAAGCAGTAGAAGTAGAGCGCTTCCTCACTCTCAGCATAGTGGTGATGACCTTGTCTGAGAAGCCCTTCTTCCTCAGACGCTGCCGCTCAATAGCCAGGCCGTAAGACCAAAGGGGGAGGGATCCTCCATCACCACGGGAACCTAGTGCAACAGGCCCCGCACCGCTGGCAGCCGCAGAGGGCCGTCCACCGAGAGCCTGATCAAGTCCGCATACCAGGGACGTCTGGGCCAGTCCGGACCCACCAGGATTATCCGACCCGGATGCTTTGCCACCCGGTATAGCACCCTGCCCAACATGGGCCAGGGCGGGAACACATAGAGAAGCTCCTGTGTCGGCCACCGTTGGAGAAGAGCATCTACTCCCAGAGAGTGACGGCCCCGTCCTCTGCTGAGAAAGCGCGGCACTTGGCACTTGGCAATTGGCCGACGATGCCATCAGATCTAAGCTCGGCTGGCCCCAGCGCTTCGTGATGTCCGAGCCGATAGCTGCCACTCTCAGGGATCCAAGGTATGGCGACTGAGAAAGTCCGCCTTGACATTCATGACTCCCGCAATGTGGGCCGCCGACAGCTGTTCCAGGTTCGCTTCCGCCCACTGGCATAGCTTCATGGCCTCCTTGGCTAGAGGGGCGCTCTTGGTACCTCCCTGGCGATTGACATAGGCCACAGCCGTGGCATTGTCCGACAGGACCCGTACTGGCTTCGCCGCCAGTACCGGGAGAAACTCCAAAAGCGCCAACCGAACGGCTCTGAGTTCCAGGAGTTTGATAGGCCACTTTGCCTCTGCAGGAGACCAGAGCCCCTGCGCTGTCCTTCCCAAGCAGTGGGCTCCCCAGCCCGTCAAAGAGGCGTCCGTCGTGACGACAACCCATTCCGGGGTCAAAAGAGGCATTCCTGCGGACAGCTTGTCTGTCCTCAGCCACCAGCTCAGCGCCTTGCGCACCGCTGGATCCAAGGGAAGGCGCACAGCGTAATCCTCTGACACTGGAGTCCATCGCTGCAGCAGAGAGAGCTGTAGAGGTCTCATATGGGCCCTGGCCCAGGGCACCACTTCCATCGTGGCCGTCATAGAGCCCAACAGCTGCACATAGTCCCAAGCCCGAAGAGGAGAGGCTACTAGGAACTGGTCCACCTGAGCCTGAAGCTTGACAATCCGATTGTCTGGCAGGAACACTCTGCCCACTTGGGTGTCGAAACGAACTCCCAGGTACTCCAGGGACTGAGTCAGGCGCAGCTGGCTTTTCTCCCACTTGATGATCCACCCCAGGGAGCTCAAAAGAGCAATCACCCGGTCCACAGCTCTGCCGCACTCTGCATAAGAGGGGGCTCGGATCAACCAGTCGTCCAGATAAGGATGGACTTGTACTCCTTCCTTGCGTAGGAAGGCCGCGATGACCACCATTACTTTGGAGAAGGTCCGCGGAGCAGTAGCCAACCCGAACGGGAGGGCTCTGAACTGGAAGTGTCGGCCCAGGACTGCAAAACGCAGAAAGCGTTGATGAGGAGGCCAGATGGGAATATGCAAGTAAGCTTCCTTGATGTCCAAGGATGCCAGGAACTCCCCTGCCTTCACTGCCGCTATAACAGAGTGGAGAGTCTCCATTCGGAAGTGTCGAACTTTCAAGGCCCGATTAACCCCTTTGAGGTCGAGGATAGGCCGCACAGAACCTCCTTTCTTTGGTTCCACAAAGTAAATGGAGTAACGTCCCTTGCCAAGCTGATCATCTGGCACCGGAATGACCGCACCCAGGCGGATCAGATTGTCCAGTCTGCTGCACTGCCACATCTTTGACCGGAGACTTGCAGGGAGAGTGCACAAACCCTCTCTAAGGGTCGGCAGAACTCTAGCTTGTAGCCGTCTCTGATGACTTCCAGCACCCAAGCGTCTGAAGTTACCCTGGTCCACTCGCCCAGAAACGAGGATAGGCGTCCTCCAATCTGCTCTGGGCCATGGACCAGGGCCCCGTCATTGGGTACGAGACCCTGGGGGAGGACCGGAGGACACACCCGGGACGGCGGTCTCTGCGAAAGAAATGCTGCTTGGGGGAGAAGTTCCAGACTTGCCCGGGCGATACCGACGGGCTTCCTTAAACCGTCCTTTGGAGGAACCGGGGCGGGTACCACTGGCCCGAGCCCTGACCTCCGGTAACCTCTTGCCCTTGGACGTGCCGAGATCGGTCACAATCTTGTCCAGCTCGACCCCAAAGAGCAGCTTACCTTTAAAAGGCAACTTAGCCAGGCGAGACTTAGAGGCGTGGTCAGCAGACCAATGCTTCAGCCAAAGCCAGCGCCGAGCAGAGACTGTCTGAGCCATACCTTTAGCCGAGGCTCTCAAGACATCATACAGCAAGTCTGCCAAGTAGGCCAAGCCCGATTCCAGGGCAAATCAGCCCTCAAGGAAGGATCCGAGGGGGAAGCCCGCTGCACAATCGTCAGGCACGCCCTGGCCACATAGGAGCCGCAAACTGAGGCCTGCAAACTTAAAGCTGCCGCCTCGAAGGACGACTTTAAAGCCGCCTCCAATCTTCTGTCTTGGGCATCCTTTAGGGCCGTGCCACCTTCCACCGGCAACGCTGTTTTCTTAGTCACCGCAGTGATTAAGGAATCCACGGTAGGCCAAAGAAAGGCCTCCCGTTCGCCTTCCGGCAGAGGATAGAGGCGGGACATAGCCCTAGCCACTTTAAGGCTCGCTTCTGGGAAATCCCATTGAGCCGAAATCAAGGTGTGCATGGCTTCATGGACGTGGAAGGTTCTAGGCGGGCGCTTCGTCCCCAGCATAATGGCAGAGCCAGCAGAAGCTGAGGGAGAGACGTCCTCCGGAGAGGAAATCTTCAAAATGCTCATGGCCTGCGCTAACAGGTTGGGCAAATCCTCTGAGCGAAAGATCTGCGCTGCAGAGGGGTCATCCGCTCCATCCGAGCGGGAATCCGTCTCCTCCAAGGAATCCCCAAAGGACCTTTGGGAGAACTCAGATACGCTGCCCTCATGTACATCAGGGGAGACAGAGTCCTCTAGGGCCTGGAAATCTACCCGAGGGTGTTTGCTTCCGGAGGCCTCAACCCCTTTATCAGACAGGGGAGCAGGGGCAGCGTTTTGCATAAGAAAAGCCTGATGCAGCAGCAAAATGAACTCAGGGGAGAAACCCCCCGAACTGTGCACTTCTGCAGCCTGGGCCACGGCCCTAGACGCACCCTCAACCGGCGCTCGCAAGAGCGGGGGAGAAACATGTTGCGCATCCAAAATGGCATCCGGCGCGAAACTTCGAGAAGGAGCCGCGCGGGAAGAACGGCGCTTAACTTTGGCCGCTTTCTTGCCGTCGCCCGAATCAAGGGCGACCATAGCATTAACGTCTCCCACCTCGAGGGCGGCCCAAGATGAAGCCGTCCGAGCAGAGTGGCTGGCCAAAATAGAGGGGGCGAGCAGCGGGGGATGGGCGCTTATGGCGGGAAAAACCGCCGCACCGGAGGAAGAACCGGGACACTGACCGGACTCCAAACTGACGCCCAAAAAGGGCAATTCAGGCTTTGAAACCCCCGCATCCCCGCTAGACGCGCACACGCAGTCCGGGGAGCGATTCTTCGCGCCCTCACCCTCCGACGCCATAAGCCACGTGGAGACCAATCGGGGAATCCCCTGCCCGCTACAAAAGGTAAAAATTACCTGCTCCTCGCTGTAACGAACTGGTGTCCCAGTGAGCAGCTGCAATAAACGCTGATATAAACGTTGAAATAAACGCCCTTAAAGGACGTCCAAAATTTTTTTTTTTTAAACGGAGCCAGCGGGAGGGGGGAGAAAAGGAGGGACCTGGCACCACCAGGTTTGCACTTGCTCAAGAAGAGCCCTCAACCCCAGGTACTCAACAAAACCTAAGAATTAGGCCTGGAGACCTAGCCAGAGCTGCTGCTGTGTGTGACCACCACCTGCTGAGATAGAGAACATACTGAGGAGTTTCCGGCAGCACATGACCACATATAGGGAGGCAAAAAGATTGCTCTCTATCTCCACCTGCTGGTAGATGGACACAACCCACCGGTCTATGGATTGATCAGCATGATGATATGGAAACATGGAATATATTTGGCCTGGGCTTCCAGGATGGTATTTTTGAATAGCATCCACGCCTGATGTACATTTTTGACCTTCACAGCTGCTCCTCTAAGTTTTTTTTTTCCACAGTTCTCATTTTATCAGTCTCCTTTTTGAAAGTTAAATGCTAGCGTACTGGATTTCCTGTGTGTACTTACTACAAATCTTAAAACAATTCTCTACCACATCACATCATTGAGAAAGATAAAAGCAGTAACAGCAGCAGGTTCCTGAAACAACTGTAGAAAATCAGTTTTGAAGTGATGGGTCGTGCCAAGGTGTGAACCTGATGTGCTTGCCTTTAATGTCACTAGCTCAGGAGTGATGTGTCAAGTTGGCAGGTCAACCATCCTTGTAGCAGCAACTGGACTGTCAACTTTATCTGGATAGACAGTTAGAATATGTGTGGGCTATATATTCAGTTTCAAGTTAACTGGACAAAGTAGTCTGATTAAACTTAGGCCTGCTATTTGGCTTAACAAAAGTTATCTAGACATACCTTTTGAAAATATACCTCAAAGCATCTTTGCCCAAGATCCTAAATAGTGTCAACAGCAGGGAAGACCAGGCAGACAAGAAGCTAGGTTTCTTCTGGGATGCACAAAAGACACAGACACAGACTCTCACTGTCCCGATGGACCTCCTGCTTTATTTTACCTGTGCTACTTGTCTGGGAAGACAAAGACTCCTCGCTTTTTGCTGAGCGCAGTGTCGCAGTTTCTGCTCTTGCTCCTGCAACAGAGGAAGAGAAGATTGGTCAGAAAAACAGTCGCAAGAGGCTCTGCCAGAGCACAGTCCCTGACCCACTCCTTCCTCACCTGCTGGGGACTCCCCCACGCTGAAGAGATCCCCAAGGCGTGATTTCCTCCGTAAGGAAACTGGAGTTTTCCCTAGTGCAAAAAACAACCTCCAGCTGCCACCTGATGCTTTTCGTGGTTTTCTTCTGCGAGATTGAAATAGAAAGGTTGAAGTCTCCACACCCAGACACATCACAAATGTACACACACTAAAACTGCTCTCTATCCTCTTCACACATCCCACGCCTCACTTTTCACCTTCCTCCTCACCTCCAAATACAATTAAACCTATAGAGAGACCCCCTACCATCCATATCCCCAGAGATCCCTCGTGTTAACAGATGGCAGGATATACCCACAGACAGAGATCTTATCCTAATATCCACAGAAAGACTCTTTAACCACAGAAATACCCTCATATTCAGAAAGAGAGAGAGAGGCCTAAACACAGAGAGCAAGAATCTTATACCCACACAGAGATAAGTGAAAGGAAAAGAGAGGGTTGTACACAGGGGCGTAATGACCCTGCTGAGTTGAAAGACAGGTTAGAGAGGGCTCAGCAAATATCAGCCTGCTTTCCAAGGTGTCAGAACTTAAGATGAATTGGTGAGAGGAGATAAATGCTTCAGTTTCCAGAAAATATGTACACAGACATCTCTGCACTGTCTGTGGAGCTACTGGAAAAGGTCCAGGCAAAATTCAGGGAGAGGTTTGGGTTATTCAGCTTTTAGGATCACCAGATGGTTCCAGGTCATAAAAAGAGGCTGAACCAGACCTGGTTTTGCTGCCATTGTATCCATGCACTTGCATTTCTGATTCTTCTAAGACAAGCAAAAACCACAAATGGAGGCAAAACCAGGGCTGGCTTGGTCTATCCCAGATGACCTTAAGTCATCTGGCTCTGTTCCAGGATCCTAATACCCAGATGGTACAAGCGCTTTCTCCTTAGAATAGAAGCTCTCTACATTTTTGCCACACCCATTCTTTCTAAACACTGATAATCTGTATATTCAGCATCATTATCCATACAGGGAGCAGCACTGAATATAGGGATTGTGTGGTGACCACACAGACATATCACTGAGTTTAGGCCTGCTACTGAACAAGCCTAAACATATAAGTATCTGTTTAGTGGCTAAATATAATCACTGTCTAGATAATTCTTTTAGCCTGCCCTTACCCTGCTTGCCTCCAACTATGTGGATCGTAGTAGGGCAAAACAGCCCAATATTATCCCTACATTTTAAAAAATATACACATGCAAGAGATGAATGTGTTGGCCACTCTTTGAATATCAGTGGGATAATCCTTTAACTCCAATGAATGCCATTTAGTCCCTGTTGAGCCATAGTAAGGCAGTGACATAACATGCACAGTACTTAGGCTCCTGCAAGAGCTCAGAGGTAGATCCTACGGAAAGATTTAGAAAATTCTGCTGCAAGGTTTCTAAGATCACATACATTTGCATTATTTTACATATTAATGAATATAAATTTTATCTTGCATACTAAAAATAGTCATTTTCCAACCTTCCTTGTATCTATATATTTTATTCTTTTGAGGGATTTATAGATGAAGAATCCCAGGTTATCAGTGAGGGACAAGGGAAGGTAAAGGAGAGATGCTCCGGGATTGGGCAGAGAGGGAAAGGAAGTGAAAGTCCTAGGATCAGAGGAGGGCTGAGAATGAACAGCACCCCAGATAAGGACACTTGGATGAGGCATCTCCCTGTCTCCCGCTCTCAGTTAAATCACCTCACACTTTGGCCAGTGATGGACCTCCTCGGTCTTTACCTCTCATCTGGAAGTTCTATGACTGTGTGGTATTTCATAAGTGTGCCTCTGTCCCCTCCTCCCCTCTCCAGCTCCATCATATTTCCCTGGGCAGCACAAGAGCCAGTAAGGAGTGCTTGTTGGTTCCTAGCTTGGGCCTCCTCCAGGCTCAACAGCCGGGTGCAGCTCACCAGGAGTGATTTCGGTCTGGACAGAGCACAGCGGCCTATAAAGCGCAGGAAAAGGAGGAGTTAGTTCCTGTGAAACACTTGTACAAAATTTCTGTCTTTACAACTTTGCTAAGTGAATCCAATCTTGCTCAAAAGGAGTCAATCTGCTTTTAAGCATTTCTTTTATTTATTATTAAAGCTGTTCAATCAAAAATGTTAAGCACAATTAATCAGCCAATTAAAATACATTGATTGCAGTTTATTGCATTTTCAACAGATGCCCGGGGAGGGGAGGCCTTAGGAGACAGGGGGGTCTTTGGAAGCGGGGGGCTTGTCAAGAGAGGAATACTCTGGAGGTGGGGGAATAGCTTCAGCAGGGGAGCATTTAGCATTAGTAGTGTTAATAATTTTAATCGCTGTAAAGGTTTGTATGTTAACTGTGATCATTAATGACAATCAATAGCACTATTTAAAATTTATGTATAACATGCTGTCTCGCACAATTTAAAATTTATGTATAACCTGCTGTCTCACACAGTTCACAGTGGTTAACAGCTAAACATAATTAAAATTGCACAGTATGGTTAGTGCAGCGGGTTGCGGACCTGGGGAACTGGGTTTGATTCCCGCTGCTGCCTGACAGGTCGGCAAAGGGTTGAGATCTTGAGCCCTCTGCAGCTCTGTGTGACCCTGGGAAAATCACTTAGCCCTCCATTGCCCCAAGTACAATTTATATAACTTAGATTGTAAGCCCATTAGGGACTGTGCAAAGTACCTGTAATAAAAATTGTAAACCGCATTGTCACCTCAGGGATCACTTGCGGTATATCAAGTGCTGAAAATAAAATAAATAACTATCATTCCTGTGTAATTTTTAATACAATTTCAGTCCTTTGAGCCGAGAGCAGCAGTACCAACAACTGAGAGAACAGAAACACCAAAGTAGAGAATGACACGGGAATGGGGACCCTAACTGCGGGGATGGGGACAAACTTTGTCCCCGTGTCACTTTCTGCTTTGAAGCCTGTTAATGAACTGAACTGCTATTTATGTTTGATTGATGCAGATGACAATATTTTTATTTTTTGGAAAAACAAGCAAACATGCTGGTCACAGCTAGCAAAATTTGCATGGGGGATCCTGTACATCCTGCTACCAGCACATCTTCTAAGAAGACATCTTCTATTGCAGGAGGGACTGTGGAAGACAGGAGAGCTAGACAGAATCCTGAGATTGTTGATGTTTCTTATTCATCCACAGAATAAAAAATCATAGCAGTGCTTCGTAGGGCGCATTTCTCCCCTCTAGGCCATACAGAACGGGTTGTATTTTGTACCCCTGGACAATTTAACAGGATGGATTAGGATTCCTTGGGTAGTAGAAGTCAGCTATTGTTGGGGTTGGAATGGTAGAGGGTGATGATGGTAGGAGGGTTATTACAGCTGCTAGTTGTTATTTTTTTCTATTTGTAATTTATATACAACAGTTGCACAGCATTCTGTTCCTTTTTATACTTTAATAAAAAGATTTAAATATAAAATCATAAGTGTTCAAGGCTTCTGCAGATGAGAACAGATCCAATGGGGATGGGGCGGGGATGGAGACAGGGCCCGTGGGGACGGAGACTGAACCCATGGGGACAGGGCGGGGATGGGGACAAATTTTATTCCCGTGTCATTCTCTACACCGAAGCTTCTTCCTGAAAGTTGTCTGTTACTTTGAATCTGTTTCTAGATATCGTGTAGCGAGAAAGATCAGAGGGCAAACCACAGTGTGCTGAACAGTGAGATCAAACAGCAGCGCACATCTAGAACACTGTGTAGTGATGTGATTGAAGAGCAGCAGAGACCCAGTGCAGCCAAAGAGCAGCACACATCTAGCACACTGTACAGCTGTATGATCAAAGAGCAGCAGAGACTCAGTGCATTGCGAAGTGAGATGACCAAAGAGCGGCATAGATCTTGGTCAGGTGATTAAAGAGCAGCAGGGATCTACTGCACTGCATAGCGAAATGACCACAGAATGGCACAGATCTAGCACATTGTGCAGTGAGATCAAAGAGCAGCACGGAATCAGTGCATTTTGTAGGAAAGAGTTTAAAGAGCAGCAGGTGCAGCATGCTGTGGATATTGAAATAGCACAGATTCTACAGCATCCTACAATTCAAAGGTTGTTGGGTGAATCAGAGAGTGCATAGTAAGATACTCAAAGTCAGAGCAAAAGCAAGTGGCCTTTTGCTTGTAAAGGTATTGCTGAGGATTAGCTGGGAGACTGAGCAGCAAATTCTCCAGATGATCTATACTGCTGGAATCAGGAAGCGTAAAGGATGCTGCCAGAAAAAGGATGCAAATTTCCAGTTACCTTCTTTGCCAAGACTGATCTCAGAGATGCCATATTTCACAAGAGAGTCTGCCACTAGAAACAGGTGCTCCATGAAATCCTGGAATCAGGGTCAGCTCAGTGTTTTCGGTGGGCGCCAACCAGTCAGCCTCTTTCAGTCGCTTTCCCCAACAACTTGCTTACATCTAATAAATGCTGGGTGACTCAGCTGAGAATCCTTGGGTGTAGGGTGCAATATTTCAGATGTGAGGGCCCCACAGCACTACAGCCCCAACTTCCAGCAAGAGATCTCAGGATCTGAACCAAGAAGGGATGAAGCTGGGGATGGGTATGCTGCTATACTAAAGAAGTGGCTCCAAATATGGGAAGCTTTTTTCCCTCCTATTACCATTTCAGCCTGTCACACCCTAGTTGCACCCCCCCCCCCCTCCTAAATGCCATGGTTCCCTGGGGCAACCTATCCCTATTATACCTTGCCACAGACAGAAAACAAAATGAGAAAAAAAGAAGACAATTTTTACAAATTTATAAAATAGGAAAATAACAGAAGGTGAAATAAAAAAATGGCAAGCATTTAATGACCAAAAGTTTTGCTATAGCTGGTTACAGGGGCTTCCAGTGAATCACTTGTTCTAGTTTGTCCATTTCCCATCTCTCAGCTACAGAAAATTTTACAAGCAATGGCAATGTCGTCTTACGCCATACGAGAAATCACTTCACAAGTTTTCAGTTTTGTTTCATGGTCCCATTGCTCCTCCTACCAAACACAGATCATGAGGGAGGCATCAGATTGTCTCCATCACTTTCCTGAGAGTCTGATGTATATTATATTTCCCACTGGACATTTGAGCAAAAACAAACAAATGCTGGGTATTTGTCAGAACATTTTTTCCTGAGACAGGTGCTAGTGATGTAGGATATCTACAGATAAACAGATTCTGGACATAGCAAATGTCACTTCTAGGCCAGCATGCGCTACAATGATCATCCAAAGCTGGTACTATTTAAAGAACATGTGGGAAAGCCAGGCACAGCTGCTGGTTTGGTCCTCCAGGTTATACCCAGTCCTGGATCCCTTCCTCCTGTCTCTGCTGGACTTTACTCAATGCCTCCTGCAGCGTCAGGAGCTTGTGTTTCTCAGAGCGACGTAACATCTTTCGCACATGCAGTGGAGGCACTGGAAGAGAGGGAGGTGAAGGGTTTAAAATTAAAGAATGGGGCATTATGAGATCCGCCTGGGATAGTTTCTACTGATTTCATACCTCAGTGCCACAGACATTCAATGTGCTGGAATCTAACATTGTCAGAAGACAGCAATGTTAAGGCCCCATAGTAGAAGCACCAATGAAAATTAAAGAAAGGGAAGAGAGAGAGAGAAAGTATAAGAGAAAGACAAACTGCAGAGAGCTAGAGAGATACACAGATACCCTAAAAAAGAACAAGGAAAAGGAAAGACACAAGCGTGCAAACAGGGGAGACAAGTACAAGGAACAGAGATAACACTACAGAAAGAGTGGAACAGGGAGAGAAGGAGCAAGAGAAAAGAAACAGGCAGAAGGATGGAAGGAAAAGGGAAAGTTCAGCACAGGAGCCTTTCTGGAACCTGAGATCTTCTGCTCCTCTGCAGCATGATGCCCATCTCCTGCCCCTTACCTGCACCATCCTTCCCGATAGAGGTGAACTTGTCACTGAAAAGGATGTCCACATTATTGAGGAGAAACTCCACCACTACTGACTGCACCCGCACCTCCTGGAATGCATCAGCTCCATTCAGTCCCACTGACTCTATCTCCATGGACCTGTAAGAGTGAAAGAGGTGTTAGTAGGACTGTGGACCATCGCTCTGCAGACAGATTACTACCCTCGAGGCTCTTTGGGTCATTTGATAGGACAGGAATAGCCATATTAGGAGTTAGCACTCCATTACTGAATTTATTTGTAGGTCAAGCTGCTTTGTGATGACAGTTTCTGAGAAGTTATGGAATGGTCAATTTTCAAAATAATTTGCATAAGTGAAAGGCATTTTACCTTCACGAATAATCCATCTGAAAACTGCACACCCTAAATGTGGATTATAGTCTGTGAGTTGTTCAATAGCACAAGAATTTTCAGTTACATTGAGAGGAAGAAATGGCATTTTCAAATTTTTGCAAGTACTCTTCCAGCAAATGTTACCCACGGAAAATACAGATGCAAGTGACTGCAGGTACTTTGTACCCACAGTGTTTTCTAATGTCACATGAACATCATGTGGTTCATATGCCATATGATTAGAGGACACACTGATCTTCCATATTTTCCGGAGATGGGAGGGCGGTAGAATGAGAGGACATGATATGAGAGTGAAGGGTGGCAGACTCAAGAAAAATGTCAGGAAGTATTTTTTCACGGAGAGAGTGGTAGATACTTGGAATGCCCTCCCGCGGGAGGTGGTGGAGATGAAAACGGTAACGGAATTCAAGCATGCGTGGGATAAACATAAATGAATCCTGTGCAGAAGGAATGGATCCTCAGAAGCTTAGCCGAGATTGGGAGGCGGGGCTGGTGTTTGGGTGGTGGGGCTAGTTCTGAGCAAGACTTCTACGGTCTGTGTCCTGAAAATGGGGCTAGTTCTGGGCAAGACTTCTACGGTCTGTGTCCTGAAAATGGCAGATACAAATCAAGGTAAGGTATACACAAGAAGTAGCACATATGAGTTTATCTTGTTGGGCAGACTAGATGGACCGTGCAGGTCTTTTTCTGCCGTCATCAACTATGTTATGTTACTATATTTTATCTACGGTCTTTTTCAAGACCTTTCCTTTATATTTTTTGCATTGAAAAGATACTACATTGGAGATTTTGTCATCCAGTTGTTATCAACAGACTCCTGAAGCAGGCCATAGGCAGAAACACAGTGCTGTGTCAAGTCTTTTTATCAATAAATCTTTTTTAATGTATCAAGGCTGTCCGTCTCATTTCTGGAGTCCACAGTTGACTTCCCATTTGTTTTCTTCTGCTACTTTTTCCCATGGTATTTCAGAGTTCTCCGCTTCAGTGGATTTCTGCTGGACCAAAAGTTAGGTGCCAAGATGCAGCGTCTAAACACTAATTCTATAACAGCATCTGGGTGACCAGATTATGTTATAGTATACTGCAGGTCAGCATTTATACATGAACACTTAGGCTTGCCCATTTATGCCATGTCAATGTGTGGGCCTAAATGCAGAAATTAGGTCATACCTGATAATTTTCTTTCCATTAGCTCTTCCCACTATTTTCAGAACCTTTGGAATAGTTGTGTCTATCAATCAGCAGGTGGAGATAGAGAACTGAAAACTGAGCTGAGACAGATCTCTCTTGGCATCTAGTCCAGAACTTCAGTATTTTGTAGACAAGCAGTAAGGATAATACTCAGAATAAAACACAACAGCCTTAAACAACTCGTTAACCTAACACTAACCAAGTATGGACCTCTCTCATCTTGGGACAACTTGTAGAGAACAAGAGATATGCAGGAAGCACTATGCAAGGTGACAGCTGTTATTTGGCCCATTACTTTACACTAATTAAACATCTCAGAAACCTCAGGCGAGCCTCTGGTCTAGTGAAAAGGAAATTATCTGGTAAGAACTAATTTCTCCTTCCATTATGTAGCTTCCCACTATTCCAGAACCTATGGGATGTATAAAAGCAATCCCTAGAGTGGGTGGGATCGTGTCAGCACCACCCTGAGGATCAAAGCCCCAAAACTGGCTGCCGAGTAAACCACAACGTCCACCTTGTAGTGCTTGGCAAAGGTATGCAGTGTCGACCACGTCACTGCCTTGCAAATATCTGCTGGTGGCAGTAAGGTAGTCTCCACCCAGGATGTCACTGTATGCTTTGTAGAATGAGTCTGCAAGGCCTGAGGAGCCTGCTTCCCTGCAGCAAATAAGTTGACGCGATAAGTCTCCTTCAGCCATCTAGCAATTATAGGCTTGGAAGCTGTGATGAAATGCCTAGCCACCTGCCTGGGGCTAACCCTGCGGCCACCTGGAGGGTCTGACCCCAGCACAGCTCAGGTCTGCCTGCACCTGCCGCTTGTGCTCTACATTAGCACCCTCCACCCCACCGACTTGGTCTCAACTTGCCTCTGGGCAAGTCTCCTACTCTCAGGTTATTCCCCGGTGATTTCTAGGTTACTGGGGTCACACTCTCAGGGGTCCCACAGTTCCCAGAAAGCACCCACAGACAAAAACACAAACCACAAGGATTCTTAGTCAGTCCAGGACAGCAGAGTCAATAAACTAATCAGGTTTATTGTCAGAGTAGAACAGTGAACCATACAAAACAGATGGAAAAGAACAGGCAATAACAGATAAATATTTAGATAATTTTATGTTTGATCCATATTCAGTTATCTACTATCTCAATAGTACCTGGGGAGTTCAGGAACAAGATACAGCTGCTCACAAGTTAAGAAGTCTAACTGTTCACAGGGTCTCAGGAAAAGAGAACCTTCTCTTTCTACTCCCTTAGTTTAAGCTATGAGGTGTTTTTTTTAGTTTCAGATAACAGCTTTTGGTGGGAAGAAGAAACTGACAACTTTACAAACAACAGACAGCCACCACCTGTGGCCAAAGGAAATGCACATCATAAACAATAGCTATTTAACTTACAAGCAGAAAAATTCCCTGTTTCGCCCTAGAAGCCATGAAATCAAGCCTCTGTTTATCAAAAAGCACAGTCTATCTGAACTGTGAAACTTATTTGTGACTTCCAGATATCTAATGAGGACTCTACGCACATCAAGAAGCTTCAAAGAAGAATACCGAGCCTCTTCATCCTCTGAGTGAATGGACGGAAGCTCCACAAATTGGTTGAGATGAAATTCTGATACACTTTCAGAAGAAATGAAGAAACCATGCACAGGGAGACCCCTGCCTCTGAACAGCGGAAAAAGGGATCCCAAGAGAGAGTCTGAAGCTCCGAAACCCTATGTGCCGATGCAACAGCAACCAAGAACGCTGCCTTTAGTGTAAGATCTTTCAAGAAGGTCTTTCAAAGTAGCTCAAAAGGAGGCTTCTGCAGAGCCTAAAGAACTAAATTAAAGTTCCACTCTGGACACGGCTTATGGGTCAGCCGCAAGAGACCTCTTCTGAAGTTGCCTCCTGAAACAAGCCAAAGCCACAACCTGAACTTTTAGAGAACCCAACACCTATCCTTTCTGAAGGCTTGTGTTGGAGGAGGCACAGGCAAGGCCTGGAAGAGGCATAAAGAAGGCCTCCAGTATTCCATGCACAGAATTAATTTTTTCTCATCTTTTAGACAGGGAGGGGTGAAGATTTCTCCCCTTCTGAATCATGAGAACAGTTATTGCTGGAAGCATTCACTCTACCCCCCCCCCCTCCCCGCGCTTAGCCAGAGAATTGCAAATCTGACTGCCCAGGATCTCACCCATAGTGTGGACAAGCCTCAGGGAATTCAGGCGACAGAGGTCTTTCCCATGTCTTTTGTATAAGGCCACTTCAAAGCAAAAAGAGAATTACTTTTTCTGTAACCAGAAAATTGAGTAACATCTGCAGAAACTCCTTTAACAATAGATCAAATATTGCATCTCACAAAAGGACGACACAGATCTCACTTTAAGAAATAGACCTCTGGAGCCAGGTAAAAGTAGTCTTTTATTATGTATTTCCTTGAATCTGTGTCCTGACCTGTTTACAAAACACAGGGTCTGGGCTGGCATGAGAGAAATCTAACACCTCTATAAGTAAGCAGTTTTAACTCTTGTCTTTAGAATAAGAATATATGGTAAAGGAAAATACTCAGACAATAGACCAAAAGGTTCTGACAAATATACTCTTTTTTGAGAGAAAAGCTGTAAAGATGAATAGAAGAGATATAATGATCCAAAACCTTTGGACAACAGACCAAATGCATCTTCTAAGGAAATGTAAACATATGCTATGTATTTCTTTATTGATACCATAAACAAAGAAGATCCTGACTGTAATTACAAGTTGCTGACAAGGGGAGGAGAGAACCTCCCCCTTCTCTTTTACTGTAAGAGAAAGAAAACCCTATATAAACTTTTTTGTCACGGAAGAAAGTTGGTTAGCGTACATCTCTGTTGGCCCCAAGCCAGGGTGACTGACAGAATGTCCTGATCACTTTCCCACTGTATTTCCATTTCTGTAAAATGTTCTCCTTTCTATCCTGTTCTCTATTCTATTTCTTATTTTTTGTCCTAATTTTGGATAAAGAATAAACCTGTGTTAACCCCAAAGAAGCTTCTTTTGGTTCTGTTTCTTTTGTTATTGTTTTAAGCAGACTTAACCAGCTGTCCAGGTTTCTAAGATACCAGTTGAGAGGATTTGTTGCGCAAGTACTGCTGGTTCGATTGGACTCTGGGTCGCAGCACAAAAAGGCGCAAACACTTGCGTGGAGAAACACTAAAATGTGTGCAACCTGAGCAGAGAAGGGAGAAAGTCCATGTTCAGAACACCAACCCTCGATCGTCCTCCACACCCTCACATACGCCATGGATGCAGAGCATTTCCAAGCCTGAAGCAAGGTAGCAATGACCAAATCAGAAGAACCTTTTCATCTCAACTGAGCCCTTTCAATGGCCAATAGAACCAAAAGGGCATGAATCGCATTGCACTGGATAATTCTAATAGCACCAGATTGGCCGCAGAGGCTGTGGTACATGGATCTGGTTTGACTGCTGGACAGGGATCTTCTCAGTTTTCTGCAGCCACCCTACACCTTCAGAGAACTCGGGACCAAGCCTTTCTTTAGGCCCTCCTACAGGAATGACAAAATATTCAAAACTGAGGCATATAACTGGTAAAACCTCCACTGTCAACACCATGACTCAAACACTCTCCAACCCTGACCTAAGCCAGAGAAGTAGATGACTTTCTCGCCTATAAGAATGTGGTAATCGAACTAAAGAATAAAAAAGAAAAAGGGGTGCGTAAAACATAAAACACGGTTCTCCAGAGGAGGAAGTGACGTCACCGATGTAGCCGGTAGCCTGGTTGCAGAGCTCCGCGGGTTAAAGATTAAAAAAGTGTGAGAAACCCCGATAAAGCGCGAGGGATTCCCCGCAGAAGAAGAAGCAAGGCAGCTAAAATAAATGGCAGCCAAAAGAAATTGGCAAAATTTAAATATGCAAGGGAATCGCCGAGAGTAGCGAGTAAGGCGAAAACACCACTTCCCCCGCGTGGAGCAAAAATGGCGCCGGACGAAATGGAGTCTGATAATGATAACGAGGAGCAAGTCGCTGGTGAGATTGAAGTAGAGCGGAGCGAAATTATACGATGGTTTAAAGAACTTAAAACAGAGATGATTAATACTAGGAAAAGCATTCAAGCTGCAGTTACAGAACTCCGCGAAGAAGTGAAAGATATGGGCGGCCGAATAGTAGAGACGGAGGAGCGGATGGATACGATGGCGGGAGAACTGCAAACTTTGAGGAAGAGTGCTTTTAAAGAACAGCAAGAACGAAATCTCCTGGAGCAACGTCTGGAAGACTTGGAGAACCGCTCGCGGCGGTGTAACTTGAGAATTAAAGGCATCCCTGAGGAAGTACAATTCAGGGATGCGGAGAAAGTGGTGCGAGAGATTTGTGACTTTATTTTGGAGCAGGGAACGGATCCTGAAGAAGGATTAGAACGGCCTGCAATAAAAATTGATAGAGCTCATCGGAGCTTGGGGCCGCAGCGGGGGGATTTCCCTCGAGACATAGTGGCATGCTTCCATGAGTTTCAGGTGAAGGAAGCGGTGTGGAGAAAAGCACGTGCATTGGGAGAAATCAAATGGCGCAATGTTCAAGTGCAGATTTTTCAAGACTTGGCGAGATCTACTCTGCAAAAGAGACGAGATTTTAAGGATATTACGAGATTCTTGCAAAAGGCGGGTCTGCGCTACAGATGGATATATCCTAAGGGTTTGTTGTTAACAGTGGGAAGCCAGACAAAGAAAATCTTGCAACCTGAGGGAGCATGGAAGATTCTGGCTGCACTGGGATGTACGGACCTGCCGGAGATATCTGAGGCTTCCCAGAATTCCAGCACAGACAGGCCCCCTAAGAGTAAGGGGGGCTGGATCACACAGGGTGGAGGAAGAACTAACAAGAGTCCACCACGAATGGACAGTGAGACTGAAACGGCGGCAGGCACCTGAAAAGAAAAACAGCTGGAGGGCAATGGCCCGGAGTTAAAGCTGAGTAAAAAGCACTTCTACAACCAGTGACTTAATGTTAAGATTTACAAAAGGTTTTGGCATATAGGGGATATTTGGGAGCATGAATGGGGGGAAAAATGATGTATGTTGATGAGTGATGGGGTATGTTGGGGATAAAGAATGGAAAGGGAACCCATCGGAACGACACTTCCTTAGGGATACCACTGGCAGTTAAGGCTAGTGAACAGACGAGGGGATTTTCTGGGAGGGGGGAGGGACAGGGGAGGGAAGGGGAGGTGGGAGGGATAACAGTTGGTTCGTGGAATGTAAATGGCATGAATACTCCAGAAAAAAGAAGTATCATAAACAGGGAAATTCGTAAAATGTAATGGGATATCAGTATGTTGCAGGAGACACACATTCAAAAGAAAGACGAGCGGTTAATACAATATAAGAATATGGGGAAGAGTTACTTTTTGGTGGACCCTAGAGGGGGGAAAAAAGGAGGTCTTGCAATCTATATTAAAGATACGGTCCCTTTTATTCATGAACAGACCTATTCAGAAGAACAGGGCAGGTGCATTGCGGTTAAAGGTAAGATCAATAACCAGCTAATTACTTTGGTGAATATCTATGCACCCAATGAGGGACAGGGGGCATTTTTTGAGACCCTAAGGTTAGAACTACTCCAATTTGTGGCAGGCAATGTAATTTTAGGGGGAGATTTCAATTGGGCATTAACAGATCTTGACTACTCTAAGGGCAGGAAGGGTGGTAGACAGGCTAATACGTCTAAATTACTAAGACTGGTTAAGGAGCTAGATTTAATCGATGTCTGGAGAATGCAACACCCAGGACAGCGGACCTACTCTTTCTACTCACATGCGCAGCGCTCATACACACGGATAGATACAATCTGGGGATCCCGTAACTTATGGGGTAAGGTGCGGGACTCTGATATTGGGAGTATACATACCTCGGATCATGCCCCTATATGGATCTCATGGAAGGGATTGGGGAGAGAACGGGGACAAACATTTTGGAGATTAAATGAATCCTTGCTTGATTCTGCAGAGGCATGCGGGGAAATTCGAAGGGTGATACGGGAATATATGGAGGACAATGATACAGGGGATGTAACGGATGGGACCCTATGGGATGCCCTGAAGGTGGTAGTAAGAGGTCATTTGATTAAGAAAGGTAGTCAACGGAAAAAAGAGGGTCAAGTCCAGGAATTGAGGGTACGACAAAGATTGGCTTTTCTGGAAGCCCAACATCAGGGAGGGCGGTGTCCTGTAGCGATAAGGGAGCTGCGAGAATGCAGGGCGGAGCTACAACAAATACAAATTAGACAGATGGAATACCATAGAAAGTTAATAAAACAAAAATTTTTTGAATTCAGTAATAAAGCTGGCAGGATGTTGGCGCGCAATTTGCGGCAAAGGGTAGTGGGAAACACTATAACTAAACTAAAGGGGGTGGAGGAAGTGACGTCAGCCGACGGCATGGTAGCCTGAATTCACAGCTCCCTTCCCCAAAGCTGTAAAATTGGAAACAACACGATCCAAACGGCGATAAAAATTGCAAAACTGTAAGAAAATACTTCCTGGCATACAGACGCTATGAGTAAAGCGGCCTCGACCCGGAAAAAGGAGATGGAAAAAGCGGAGAAAAGCGTGGCGAGTAAGGCCTCCAGACACCGCGAGTCCCCGGAGCGCGGGTCTCCTTCGGATTCAGATTCAGCGTTATCTATGGCTGAGACGCGAGCCCCCCCTTCCAAGAAAGGACTGTCCGTTGAGCTCCGTAAGTTAACTGCTACGATACAGTCGGAGATTAAGCAGTCAAAAGTAGAAATTTTAGAGCGCATGGATACGCTCAGCGCGGACCTCAGAGAATTGGGCGGTAGAGTGGAGGAGGCAGAGTTAAAACTAGATGAGCACGCTGAACTGCTTGATAAGCACACTAATATGTTACAGACTATGGAACAAAAACATGAGCTCCTGCAATATAAACTAGATGATATCGAAAACAGGGGACGAAGAAATAATCTCCGTTTCCGAGGAGTCCCAGAGGGTGGAGACACAGAGAACGTGGCAGAAATAGTGCATACATTGTGCTCTACTTTGTTGGGCCCTGAGGCAGATGAAATGAGATGCGAGCTGGACAGAGCGCACAGAGCTCTTGGAGCACGAAAAGAGCAGCAGACAAGGGACATCATTGTGAGATTTCACAAATATGAGATTAAGGAGAGAATTTTAGCCTCAGCTAGGAAGACAAAGAGCCTGGAGTATGGTGGAGCCCCGGTTCAGGTCTATCAGGACCTCTCGTTATTCACGCTCCAGATGAGGAGGCTGATGAGACCGGCGCTGGAAGTTTTGAGCAAACAACAGATACAATATAGATGGGGCTTCCCCTTCTCATTAAATTTCTCTCTGAAAGGCACCAAATATCGGGTGCAAACTCTTCAAGAGGCATGGGACGCCTTGCACGCAGCTGAGATGGTGTCCACAAAGACTGCACCTGGAGTGATGGCGCCAGCTACCAAGACGAGGCTTCAGCGATGGCAGAGAACCCCGGGACCCGCAAGGCATAATAACCAGAAGCGTTGAAGCAAGTTGGATCGGGACACTGGGGACATGCTTCCAGGAGATTACCTTGATGGGTAGGCATTGCCGCAAATGCCAGTTGACTCTGAACATTGATGGTAGGGTTGACAACAACCTTAAAATGTATGATTTTGAAGAATGTTGAAATGGTAAATTGAAGGGAGGGCATAGTAATGAAAGATGTAAGGGTGAGGATTAAGTGGGATCGTGAATGAGCTGATATTGATGGGGAGGGATAGATGTGGGTTTGGGAACTATGTGGTGGGTGAATAACTTCCCAAAGACCCACTTGGAGGACATTGGTCTTCCAATTGGTGTGAATGGAGGGGGGGGGGGGAGGGAGGGGGGGGTGGGAGGGAGGGGGGGATAGTGAGATATGGGAAAATAAGGGAGAGAGAGGGGCACTGCTGGGTATGCAGGGAGTATATTTTGCATTATGGCACTGTATAGAGATATCATGCAGGGGTGCGATAGAACAGCTTTATTACAAACTACGGTGATTGATACAGACTTAAAAATTCTCTCCTACAATGTAAAGGGCCTAAACATGCCTCAGAAGAGGCAAAAGTTTTATAAGGAAATAAAGCAGCATAGACCACATGTGGTTCTCCTGCAGGAGACGCATTTGGTGGGTAGACATGAAAGGCTTCTTTCCCATCCAGAGTACCCAGTAGTGTATTGTGCATCAGCAACTGGGTCAAAGAAAGGAGGAGTTGCGATCTTGATTCATGCTGCGGTTGGGGCGCAGGTTCTTAAGGTAAAACGGGATGTGGGTGGACGCTATATTTTTATGCATACCAAGATTGATAATGTGGATTTAACCCTGGCCTCTATATATGCGCCTAACACGGGACAGGCTGGGTTCCTGGAGAAGGTTAGAAATTCCTTGGCTACTTTTGCGCAGGGTTCACTAGTAATAGGGGGGGACTTTAATACAGTGATGAACCCGAGCATAGATCGTTCAGGGCTCCCCAGAGGCGAGGGTCATAGGGAATCTTTGGCCTTGAAGTCTTTGGCGCTTTCGCTGGGCACAGTGGACCTATGGAGGGTAAAACATCAGAGGGTACGAGACTACACATTTTACTCTGCAGTACATAACTCTTACTCACGCATAGACTATATATTTGTGGATGCAACCCTGGTGGAGCATGGTCCTGAAGCAGGGATAGGTAATGTGACTCTGTCGGATCATGCCCCCATATGGGTGACTCTACCAAATATTAGGGCCGAAAAAAAAAATAAAAGATGGACACTGAATACTGGTCTTCTGCGGGAGGGAACAGTGGTGGATGGCTACAAGCAAGTGTTGAAAGAGTATCTTGAATTTAATCTAGGCTCAGGACCCCAGCTTAGTATAATATGGGATGCTATGAAGGCGGTGACCCGGGGATATTTCCTACAATTGGCCAGTAGACGATCGAAAGCTCGTAGGGCGCAGATCGCGGAATGCCTGGAAAGCATTCGTTTGCTAGAGGAGCAGCATAAGGCTACTGGCGCAGCTAGGGTTCTGAGAGAACTTAATTCCCAGAGAATGCGCCTTGACTCCATATATTCAGAACACCTAAGCATGCTACAGGCAAAGAATAGGGTGAGCTCATATGCATATGCTAACAAAATAGGGCGCCTTCTCGCCATTAAGTTGCGCAGGCAAAAAGTTGAGCGGAATATCATAAAGATACAAGATGGTGGAGGAGATACCTTAAGTACATCCGAACAAATACGACACAGATTTGGGGAATTTTATAAAGATCTATATGCCCAGGAGCTCAACCCTTCGATGGAATTGATAGATCATTACTTACAGGATAGTGAACTTACCTCTCTGAGTCACCAGCAGCAGACAATGTTAGATGAGCCAATTACTCCCGTGGAAATCCAGGAAGCAATTAGTAGTCTCCCCTCACATAAATCGCCCGGGCTTGATGGGTTGCCCAATGAGTTCTATAGGAAGTTTGCCCCTGAAATAGCTCCGCTCCTAGCAGATTTGTTTAATCAGGTGGGGAGAGGGGGGTCATTACCTCAATCAATGATGGAGGCATGGATAGCGGTCTTGCCTAAACCAGGCAAAGATCACTCTGAATGCGGATCCTACAGACCTATTTCTGTGCTTAATGCAGATGTCAAAATATTGGCTAAGGTACTGGCGAACCGTCTGGCCCCTATTTTGCCAGTACTTATTCATCCAGACCAAGTGGGTTTTGTTCAGTACCGAAAGGCGATGGACAATATTAGAAGGGCGGTGGATATAATGAACTTGGCAAAAAACAATCAGAAGCCGTTATGTCTTTTAAGCCTCGACGCGGAAAAAGCCTTTGATCGGGTTCACTGGCCCTTCATGTATAAGGTGATGGAAAATATGGGGTTTGGAATACAATTTCGTAGCTGGATTCGGGCCTTTTACGAGTTCCCTAAGGCCTGTGTTCGGGTCAATGGAGGAAATTCAGACTTATTCAATTTACACAGAGGTACTAGGCAGGGATGCCCTTTGTCTCCCTTATTATTTGCAATGGTAATGGAGCCTTTTGCAGCCCGTGTGCGGTCTGATCCTGATATCTCGGGAGCTAAGATAGCGGATAGAACACATAAATTGGCCTTATTTGCAGATGATGTATTATTGTTCGTCACTAGACCCTTGACCACATTCCCGCACTTAGAACACATGATACAGCAGTATTCAGCGGTGTCCGGATTTAGGGTCAACATGACAAAATCTGAGGCCCTGAATGTGACAATTCCGGAGGATGTGGTGGAGTCTTTAAAGATTTCATCCCCATTTCGGTGGGCCCACAAACATTTAAAATACCTGGGGGTGAATCTGACTAGGGATCCTTCGGAGCTCTTTAATGCAAATTATAAGGGGTTGGGTAAAATTATCATGGAAGATCTAGAGAGGTGGGGAGATTTGGGAACATCATGGTTTGGCAGGATAGCTATTCTTAAAATGAATGTCTTGCCAAGACTGTTATACCTTTTTCAGGTGCTGCCTGTGATAATGCCCAGGCGATTCTTAGCTAATTTACAAGATAGGCTGGTGCGATTCGTCTGGGCAGGAAAGCGTCCTAGGCTAGCGAGGTCGCTCCTATATAAGGAAAGGAAAAGGGGTGGACTTGGGGTACCTAATCTTGCATGGTATTACAGGGCAGCGCAGGGGAAAGCAGCACTGGAATGGTATCAAGAATACCCGGACCGCCAATGGGTGCAAATAGAACAACACTCTGTGGGTGACAAACCTTTGAGTGCATTAATGTGGCTGCCAAAATCCTTTAGAAGTATAAATGAAAGAGCTTGTCCCTCCATAGCGGTAACGCTCCATTATTGGGATAGTTTGTTCCCTAAGAGACAATGTATATTGACTCGCTACACGCCGATAGCCTTTAATCCTTTATTTTTACCGGGGACGGCTACGGGGATCTTTACTAAATGGTATGAGATAGGGGTGAGAACCTGGGGCCAATTATTTGAAGCTGATAAGCTGGTATCTTTCGACACATTGCGGGGCAGATATCCTGGGGTGGAGGGAGGTGACTTTGCATACCGTCAATTAGTATCTCTCCTTAAAAGCAAGGCGGTGAGGGAGGTGATGCAGCGTGAGAAATTAGAATTGGAGGGGATATGTGAGCGACATGCTTCATCTAGGGGATTGATAGGTTCCCTGTACCATAATATAAGCAAGCAGGCGCCCAGTTACGGGGCACATAGGAAAAGCTGGGAGCGAGAGCTGGGGACGAGTTTGGGAGACCCTGGGTGGGAGAGCATAGAAAAAGCAGCTGTGAAGGTGTCAACCCATGTACCCCTGCAGGAGAATGCTATGAAAGTATTATATCGGTGGTATCTCACGCCTGCCCGATTGAGGCGGATTTTCCCAAATGCCTCGGGCATGTGTTGGAGAAGGTGTGGCCAAGAGGGTACCATGGGACACATATGGTGGAATTGTGTTAAAATTCGTGCCTTTTGGAAGGCGGTACATTACAGGCTGCAGGCTTGGATAGGGTGTACAGTGCCCTGGGCCCCTGAGGTGTTCCTATTTTCAGCTAGGATTGCAGGCTTACTATCCTGTCAACAAACTTTGGCAAAGTATGTGGTTGGTACAGCAAGGGTGGTTGTAGCTTCACAATGGAGGAGGGAGGGAGTTCCCCCGCTGGCTAAGTGGCTTAATAAGTTGAGGTATGTACGTGAAATGGAAAGATTGGTGGCTGAGCATAAGCAACAAATGGGGAAATGGCACTCTGTTTGGAAATACATTCCTGTAGACGCTCTGACGAACTAATATGTCTGAGAGAAGAGTGCCTAGTTAAATATATTAAAAAAAAAAAAAAAAAGAGGTAGTGCTCAGCGGTGCTCTCTTGGCGGAGAGGGGTAGGGGGGCGGGAGGGAGGGTAACCTCTGTTCTATTAAACAGTTGGGAAAAAAACAAAAATGTTGAAGTTTAAAAATGTTGATATCGGAAAGTTGAAACTATGATGAGTTATACTGTACAAAGCACTAGTGGAATACTGTATTAGTCAAAGGTAAATGTAATCTGCTGGATAGTATTTTGCATTCTTTGTGTTGTTTCAATGAACAATAAAGACTTCATACAAATTCAAAAAAAAAAATAACTAAACTAAAGGGAGCGGGAGACGGTTTGATGTATCAGGACAAAGAAATTAGGGAACAATTTGCCCGATATTATGCAGCTCTATACTCATCAGAAGCGAAAATTACAGTGGAGGAGATTCAAGAATATCTAGGTGGGATAGGATTACGCAGCTTAACTGAGCAGCAGAGGGAATCCCTGGACAAACCCATAACAGCAGATGAGATAGATAAAATTATTAAGGGCTTGAAAGGAGGTAAAGCACCTGGACTTGACGGGTATACGGCTAAATTCTATAAGATACTGGGACAGGAGCTAAGGCTACTATTAGTGCGGGTAGGGAATGAATGCTTCAAATCAGGGACCCTACCGAGGAGCATGTATGAGGCGGGGATTTCAGTTCTTCCCAAACCTGGGCGAGATCCAACAATATGTGGTTCATATAGGCCAATTTCTCTTATAAATATAGATATTAAAATATTGGCCAAGGTAATGGCAGAGAGGATTAATAAATTTCTCCCTCAGTTAATCCACACGGATCAAGCAGGTTTTATACCTAAGAGACAAGTAGCTGATAACATTAGGAGAACCCTAAATATTGTATGGGAAGGCCAAAATAGGGAGGAGGCTTTGGTGCTGTTAACAACTGACGCAGAAAAGGCCTTTGATCGGGTTGAGTGGATTTACCTGTGGGAGGTATTAAAAGTCATGGGATTTGGGCCAGGGATCATATCATGGCTAAGGGGATTGTATGCGAGACCTGTGGCTAGGATAAAGGCGAATGGAGGATATTCGGATCAAGTGCAGATACAAAGGGGTACCAGACAGGGCTGTCCCCTCTCCCCCTTGCTTTTTGCCATTGCGATTGAGCCTCTTGCACAGAAGGTTCGGGAGACAGCTCAAATAAAGGGCCTCTGTGTGGGGGATAGGGAACATAAAATAGCTCTGTTTGCAGACGACATTCTTTTTTACGTGAGTCACCCAGAGGTGTCGTTAACAAATATCTGCAAAGAGATCAAAGTGTTTGGGGAAATGTCTGGATTTAAAGTCAATTATGATAAATCAGAGGTGTTGGGAGTGGTGGGGCCCCCTTCAGATACTGAAGCTATGTTGGAAAAATTTCCCTTCAGGCAAGCTCGGGAGAACTTTAAATATCTGGGCATTTGGATACCTAGGGACCTAACAAAGTTATATGGTTTAAATTACGATCCCCTGTTTAGGGAACTGCGCACAGACATGAGTCGATGGAAGAATGGGCTGCTGTCCTGGTGGGGCAGGATAGCAGTGGTCAAGATGAACTTGGTCCCGCGAATGTTGTTTCTTTTCCAAACGTTGCCTTTGGAAGTTCCACCAGTGGTTTTGAATAAATTACAATCAGATATTTCACGGTTCGTATGGGGGGGTAAGAGAGCAAGAACATCGAAAAGAATTATGTGGAAGGGAGTAGAGGAAGGGGGAAGAGGACTACCCAACTTAATATGGTACTACCAAGCAGCCCAATTGAAACAAGTGGCGGAGTGGAGTAAAGGAGATAGATCACCAGTGGCGACTTTAGAGCAAAACCTGGTTCCAAGGGGTAATTTGGAGAAAGGGGTATGGGGGTCTGGACGGATGTGCAGTTTACCTTAGGGGAATAGTAGTCCCTTTGTGTCTCACCTGCAACATACCTGGGAGGTATTAAAAAATAAATTCCGGAAGGGGGTGAAAACCTCTACTTTGGCGCATATAACCCATGAAGATGAGTTTCACGCAGGACAAGAGGGGGGGGGGGGTATTTCGTGAGTGGAACCGAAAGGGCCTGCGGAGATTTAGGGATCTTATGTCGGATGGGGTAATGAGAGACTTCAAGACATTAAAGAGGAAGTTTGATTTACCAGAATCAGATTATTTTGCATACATACAGGTTAGACATTTCATGACGGGACAGGGGTGGTTGACATCGGACCCGAGGGAAAAGGAGCTATTGGAAAATATTTGGGTAACCCTGGAAGGTGGGAGGAAAGGAATTTCAAGGTTATATAAATACATTAGGGGAGATAAGATGCTCAAATTGCCCTATATGACTGCATGGGAACGTGATTTAAATATGGAAATGAGTGTGAAGGAGTGGGAGAGGATGTGTTTAGAGGTGAAAAAAGCATCGGTGTGTGTACTCATTAAAGAAAATGCATATAAAGTTTTAAGTAGATGGTATTACACACCAGACAGGCTAAAGCGAATGTATCCTATGGTATCTAACCGATGTTGGAGGTGTGAAGCAGAAATAGGAAATTTCTTACATGTATGGTGGTCGTGTTCTCTTATACAGACATTTTGGGTGGAAGTTGCTATGCATTTGACGCGCCTATTGGACACGCAGTTCCCGGTAGAACCAAAGTGGTGTTTGCTGGGATGGGGAAATAAAAGGGGCCAGAAATGGCAGAAGAGGCTTAAAAGACTGGGGTTGGCAGCCATCAAGTTGGAGATAGCAGCCCATTGGAAACAAAGACTGGGCCCTACAATCACAGACTGGACAATGAGAATCAAGAACATTGTGGGCCTAGAACAATTGACCGACAAAAGACAAGGCAGATATAAGCCAGATGCAAAAGAATGGTCTCAAATAGAACGATTATGGAGTAGTGAATTACCTGTATAGGAGATTTAGCTAAGAGGGAATAAGGTGGGAGCAGGGGAGGGGGGGGGGGGGGGGGGGAGAGTTGATTTGGGTGGGAGGGTGGGTGGGTAGGGAGAAAATTATCAAAAATGATTGTGATTTACAGTTGATGTTGGATTTCATTTGTTGGACATATCAGAGCAGTCGGTTGGCTGTTCTGGCAAGCAGTGTACTTTTTCCATTATGTTGTGTTCAATAAACAATTTCAAATTAAAAAAAAAAAAAAGAATGTGGTAATCACCTCCTGTGACTAGCCCTTACACCTCAAGCGCACTCTTTCAAGCAACAGACAGTAAGACAAAAAGGGTGATGGATTATCTAGAAGAATTGAACCCTGCACTATTAGACCTCTCCCCTATTTTGAGCTTTGTCAATTTGGCACACCAAGGTTGCCTAGGCCAGTCCAGAGCCACTAGAATGGCCATCTCTGGATATGTCACAATTCTTTGAAGAACTCGCCTCAGCATTGACTACAGAGAAACCAAGCATAGAAACCCAGAGATCAGCCACTGTTGGAACAGAGCATCCAACTTCTTCAACTTCCACTTCTTCTTCTGACTGTAGCAGCAGGGGATCTTCTTGTTCTGACCTATAGCAATCGGATCCATGATAAGAATGTGCCAGTAGGCACACCTTCTACAGTAGGCATGCCATCTCCCACAGACCAGATCAGAACATCTGCTTGCACACTGTTGAAGCCTGCAATTTGAGTGGTTGAAAGTGCTCTAAGGTGTTCTTCCACCCACCCAATAGAGAGGCTTCCAGAGCCAACCGCATACTTCTGGTTCATCCTTAACCCTACTTTTCTGCATCCTCCTTAACAACAGACATAAGCCACTCCTGTGGCATTGTTGGAGAACATCCTAATTGCGTACCAGAGCTCAAACGCCTGTGTGCTCTCCTTATGTCTCCAAGCGATTTATGGACCATCTGGACTCCCAAATGTAAGAAGCCTTGACTTATTTGCATAGTAAAGGTGGTATAGCAAATCTCAATAAACAAACATTGATAGTGGTGTCCGCTCCAAACAACATGCTTTCCCCAGCCATAAAGCTGGCATCCATTGTAACAAGACCCACAGGGTGACTCAAAATCTATTTCATCAGGTTCTACCTGTTCAACCACCATCTCAGGCTGGGACAAGGTCCTTCAGTAGAGGAAGCCTGACCAAGTAGCTCTGCATCTGGCCTGACCAGTGGCTCAAAAGATATGTATCTGGGCCCATGGTACCATGTCCAGCAGCTACAGACCGCAAGAGCCTGTATGTAGTCCCAACGCTCAGGGTGCCAATATCCCCATACTTGGGATTGGAGCCTGAGTATGTGTTCCCTGGTCAAGTAAACCCTATTGCTCTTGGTGTAATACCAAGCAACAATATACTCCAGAGTCTATGAGGGAACCATCAAGCTCTTGGAAAAATTGATGGCCCAACCAAGAAGAAATTGAATCTTCTGAGAAGTGGTTGCCCAGCTTTCAGCAGCAGACTTCACACTGGTGAGCCAATCATCTAGGCAGGAATGGACCAGAATCCCTACTTTGCAAACAGCTACCGGTATTTTTATCATAACTTTGGTGAAGTGTCTATAGAGCTGTCACCAGACCAATCAAAAAGGCCTGAAACTGTTAGCGTTGGCCCAACACCACAAACCTCAAGAATCTCTGATGCTCTAGATGAATACAAAAGGACTCTTTGAGATTCAAGGCTATAAGGAACTTCCCCAACTTACTGCCATAATCACTGAACTCGGGTCTCCATACGGAAATGGGAAACCTCCAAAGCTCTGTTGACATGCTTCAGCTCAAAGTTCAGTCAAAAGGACCTTTCTTTCTTTGGAACTACAAAGTAAATGGATTAACGACCTTTCCTCCACTTCTCCTTTGGGCCTGGAACCACTGCCATTCGCTTGAGACTGACAAGGAAAAATGATAAAAAAAGTGTTGCCAAGATGATGGGAAAATTCCACGGTATATCCTCTGACTACAATGTCGAGGTAATATGGGCCTCTCCCCTAGATAATGGATTAGTTGACCCCAAATCTCCTCGTCCAGAAAGAGGATGCCATGAAAATTGAGACCCCTCCTCCCCCCAAGACTCAGCAAAGTTCTTGGTTCCTTCAACTGATAGGCCTGTCCTGTCAGAGTGAGCCCCTACCAGCAAAATCACAGCATTGCACTGAAATGCCCTTGCCTTGATGATAATGCCTAGCATCCCACAATCTCACCTTTGCTGGATCAAGAAGCCCCCTTGGGCTTACTTTATTTATTTATTGCATTTGTATCCCACATTCCCCCACCTATTTGCAGGCTCAATGTGGCTTACATAGATTTGTTGACATTTTCATAACAAGATATCAGATACAATTAGTAATGTGTACTGGTCAGGAAGGGAAGAGGGAAGAAGGAAGGGAGTGATTAGGATAGTTGTATAATTGAGTGGGTTGGTGAGGTGACTTAGTGAGATTATAGGTGTTCATTGTAGGCCTTGTTGAAGAAGAATGTTTTCAGAGATTTTCGAAAGATAGTTGTTTTGTTGATTGCTTTCAAGTCTGCAGGTAATGCATTCCATAACTGCGTGCATCAGTTTGTACTTCAGTCCTTTGCAGCTGGGGTAGTGTAGGTTGAGAAATTTGCGAGATGATCTTCTGGCGTTTCTGGGAGGTTTAACATGTAGATTGGGGTGTCTGCATGAATGATTTTATGTACAATTGTGAAGATCTTGAACGCAATGCGTTCCTTAATTGGGAGCCAGTGAAGTTTCTCTCTTAGTGGTTTTGCACTTTCATATTTAGTTTTTCCAAATACGAGTCTGGCGGCCGTATTCTGGGCAGTTTGGAGTTTTTTGATTGTCTGTTCTTTGCACCCGGCGTACAGTGCATTGCAGTAGTCCAGATGACTTATTACCATTGACTGTACCAGGGTACGGAAGATGTATCTCGAGAAGAAAGGTTTTACTCTTTTAAGTTTCCACATGGTATAGAACAACTTCTTGGTCATGTTTTTCACGTGGGTGTCGAGAGTGAGGTTTCGATCAATGGTGACTCCAAGAATTTTCAAGTTTTGTGAGACCGGGAGGGTTATGGTTATGGTGTTGAAATTTTTTGTGTTATGTTGTGAGGTGAGTATAAGGCATTGTGTTTTTTCTGTGTTAAGTTTTAATTGGAATGCATCTGCCCAGGTGTGCATTATTTGGAGGCTTTGGTTGATCTCGTTGGTGATTTCATTTAGATCATGTTTGAATGGAATGTAAATTGTGACGTCATCTGCATAAATGTAGGGGTTGAGGTTTTGATTGGCTAGTAGCTTGGCTAGAGGTATCATCATTAGGTTGAATAGTGTTGGTGAGAGAGGGGATCCCTGGGGGACTCCACACTGTTACCAGTCGCAATTGCTTGTTTGAATGCGTTCATTGCGGACACTAGTACAGTTTCGGTGCTGTGATTCGTCCTAAATCCTGATTGGGACTCGTGTAGAATTGAGTATTTATTTAGGTAGTCAGTCAATTGTTTCGTCACTATGCCTTCCATGAGTTTGGTCATGAGTGGAATGGATGCTACTGGTCGGTAGTTGGTTAGGTCCATTGTGCTTTTTTTAGCATCTTTCGGTAATGGAGTAGGATGTTTCCTTTATCCGTGGGAAAGAGTCCATTTTGGAGCCTGTAATTTATGTGGTTGGTGAGTTCTGTTTTGAATTGTTTGGGTGCGGATCTTATTAGACTGTTAGGGCAGGTGTCTAATTTGCATTGTGATTTGGCATATTTTCCTAGCCAATATGAGATTTCTTTTGATGAGAGCATGTCAAAGTCGGTCCATGATCAATCTGCTGGGTATTCTCCGGGATTTGGGTCTAGACATTCAAGGATATTTGTGTAATCCGTTGTGTTAGTGGGTATCATGAGTCGGAGTTTTATGATTTTTTCATTGAAGTAGTTCGCAAGGTTGGTTGCTGATGGAGTATCTGCGTTGTTAGAAGTGACCTTGGTAGTATTTAGAAGATTGTTTACGAGTGAGAAGAGTTTGTGTGTATCCTTATAGTTTGGTCCCTATTTGGGTTTTGTAATAGGTCCTTTTCGTTTGTCTGATCGTGTATTTGTATTTTCTTTGTAGTTGTTTCCAGTCTTTGTGTGTGTTTTCGTCTTTTTTCTTGCTCCATGCTCTTTCCAATCTTCTGACTTGTGTTTTTAGTTCTTTCAATTCTTTGTTAAACCATGGTATTGAGTTTTTTGTATGTGAGGTTCTGGTTTGAAGTGGTGCTATATTGTCTAGTGTTATTCTGCATCTGTTATCCCAATCTTGGAGAAATTGGGGTGAGTTTGTAGGTATTGTCCATTCATCCGTATAGAATTGTTGCCAGAATGTTAGTGGGTCAATTTTGCCTCTCGTAGTATATGTTTGTTGTTTTTGTTGTATCATTTTTGTTCTCCAGTGGAGAGAGAGGTTTGCACTGTGGTGGTCAGACCATGACCTGGCTGTCCATTTTGTGTCTATTAGTACGATAATTGGTTCTGGTGAGAATTTGTGGGTGATGATGTCTAGTGTGTGTCCTTTGTTATGGATGGGTTGTGTGTTTGGCCAGTGGAGTTCCCATAGTTGCAGGAAGTCTTTGCATTCGCGTACATTGCTTGAGTTATTGTCTTCAAGGTGAAGATTGATGTCTCCTGCTATGAGGAGGTTCTGGGAGGTAACACAGGTGTTTGATATAAAGTCCAGAAAGTGTGTTTGTGAGTCTTGCCAATTGCCCAGGGGTCTGTAGAATACGATTAGGTTTAGGTGATCACGTAGGTTGGGGTGGTTGATTCTGACTGAGGCTATTTCGAGTTGGGGAAGAATAGACTCTGCTGTTGTTGTGACTGTGAATTGAGATTTATAGATTATTGCTATTCCTCCTCCTCTTTTTCTCTCTCTTGTCCAATGGGTAATTTTGTATCCTGGGGGGCAGAGCTCTAGTATTATTGGATCTTTGGGGTCATGGATCCAAGTTTCGCTGATAAGTAGGAAGTCGAGATGATCAGTTGTGATCCAGTCGGTTAGTAGCGTGATTTTATTGACGGCCGATCTGGCATTGATGTATCCTATTTGTATTTGTTGGTAGTGGTGTTCAGTTGAGTTTGAGGTAGTGTTAATTTTTATCAGCTGTCTGTCTTCTTGGTGTGTAAGTTTGTTGCGTCTTTTCGTTTCTTTCTGTTGATGGTGATCATGACTGGTAGGTATTCCTTGCCAATGTTTAATTTTTTGAATATACATATTGTGTATTATTTGTGTGAGTAGTTTGTGTGTTGTGGGAGTCATGTTGTCTGTATTGGGGGTCGTGAATGAGTAGTAGGTTAGGGAGAGCCAGTAGGTAATTAAGAATAATTTGCTGGGGTTCATATCAGTGTTAGTTTGTGTATTGATATGTGTGTCTGAAGGGTTAGGGGATTCGGTTATTAGACCGTGATATTGTTGTTTAAAAGTGCTAGTCTTGTTAATTATGTGGATGGTATTTAATGCATTTTAGAGCATTTAGAGCAATTAAAGGCAGTATTTAACATTCAACATGCTACAACGTTGCTAGTCAAGCAAAGCGCTACTAAACATTAGAGCATTTAACTGAAAGGAGCATTTAAATGAGAACATTCAGCATGCTACAACGTTGCTAGTTAAGCAAAGCGCTACTAAACAGTAGAGCATTTAAATCATTCGAAGGGATCATTTAAATGAAAACATTCAGCATGCTACAACGTTGCTTATCATGCAAAGCATTTGAATCTTTTAAAGAAAGAAGGCATATGCCGGTAGTCTTTCAGTGTTTTCCTAAAGTACTCAGAAGTTCAGTATTTAGCGTCCAAACTATTTAAATTTAGTATCGCTCACGGTCAGCATCTGCTGTTCCGCTGGGTCGCGTCTCCTGGGCTGGTCTAGACGAGTGCTCCGATCCGAGCTTCCGCCGGTTGGGTCCACGTGCACCGGTTGGCTTCTGCTGCTTCGCTGGCCTGGGACTCCGGGATTAGACGTGCGCTCCGGTTGGTTCATTCGTCGGTCGGGCTTTCCGCCACCCTCTTGGGTCTCCATGTCTGGAATGGTTCTGTTCTGGTGGACGCGACAGCATCAGTCATCCGCTGCGCAGCCCAACTGCTCTTCTCGCGTGCAACTCGTCAGGGGACCGGCCGAGTTTCGGTGGTCCCTCTCCCTGATCTGCAACTTGTTTTCCCGGTTAGGTTCTCGGAGTTGAGTTCCCCTGAGCCACGTCTCGGAGGGAAACCACGAGGGGGATCTGCGGGGTTATGATCAATTCCAGTGGCGGTTACCTGCCAAGTGGACCTCTCACCCGTTGTTCCCGGCCAGGGTTTTCTGAGCTCCCACGGCTTCTCTTTCTGCACTGCAGGTGAGTTCCCCAATCGAATGGAGGAGAGTTGAGTCCTTCCTGGGCTAGTCTCCACCATGAGGCAGGCTGGATCGCGATCCTGCTCCTTTCGGCACCCCGCTCCGGTGTGGGTCGGCCGTTCACGTAGGACAGATTGGGAGGAGAACCTCATTGCTACTTCCTGGGTCGCTGGGTCTCGCTCGAATCAGCCGACACAGCGATAACGTGGTCCAGGGCTGGTTCAGGCAGATCAGGCCGCTTAGGATCTCCGGTGCCCGAATTGGTCTCAGACAGCATCAGGCTCTATATTAGCCAAGCCGACGTTGTCCAGCCACTCGTCAGTTCGTCCCGATTTGTCTCAGGTCCGTTCCAGTCCATTCCGGTCCGGTATGGATGGCCTAGGTGTGCCTGTCCATTCGTGATCCCAGGAGCTTGTCCGCAGGGCTTCTTACCTGTGGGCCATCTTTTCAAGTTACCCTCTGGTAACCTCTAAGGCTTGGATTTTCTGAGATCCTTGACCAACTCTTCCAAGTCGTCTGGAAAAGGAGGCTCTTCTGAAAGTGTAGCCTGCTTATACAAGTCTTCCACAGCTCAGTTCTGTAACCATAAAAGCCTCCTAGCTGAGGCTGCTGCCCCAATTACTCTTACAGAAATAAGATTATAGTGTTTCCCAAGTCCAGTCCTGGCGTACCCCTTACCAGTCAGGTTTTCAGGATATCCACAATGAATATGTATGAACTTGATTTGCATACATTGTCTCCATTATATGCAAATCTTTCATGCATATTCATTGTGGGTATCCTGAAAACCTGACTGGCAAAGGGTACTCCAGGACTGGACTTGGGAAACACTGTTATAGAGGACATCTGCCACATATGCCAATCTGGTCTTTAACCAGGCATCCTCTTTTGAGCTCCAGCCTCCATCCACTGAGGGCCCTGAATGGAGCTGTTGCATCCAATGCAAGTATGCTCTAGACATATATCCACTGCAAACTACTATCTGCAAGGCCAGGGACTATATCTCATAAGTTTTCTTCAACAAGGATTCATTCTATCTATTTTGGATGTCCTTCAGCGCTGTACCCCCTTCCACAAAAATGGTCATCTTCTTATTGACAGAAGTCAACAGTATATCACCTTTGGGATCATCAGCTTCTCCTTATCCTCAACAGCAATGGGAGCCTAACTTTCCCATAGCTCTGCACACTCTTAGGCCAACTTTGGGAATGTCCCACTCAGCTGTGACTAGAGCCCTGGTTGCTTGGTGAAGAGGAAAGTTTTTGATCAGCTGGCAAAACCACTCCAAGATGGGATCCCCAGAGACTCCCACTTTCTTTTGCTGGGTCCTCTGCAATATTAACCACCACAAGTGCCTACATGATCGTGAAGTGTAACTACTTCCTATGAAAGGAAGCATCACTAAGGGATCATCCCCCTCCCAAACAGGGAGCTCTTCCTTCTGCAAGACCTCTTTGGAGGTGTCTCCTGGGCCTCCACATTAGCTGAGCTCTATAGAGAGCAGAGACTGGAACTCCCAGTCCTCCTACATCTCCATTTGCAGCCTTTTAGCTGGATCAGGACCCCAGAAGGTACCACTGGATAGGAAGGAAGAATCAGTTCCTTTTTCAGGCAGAAAGCCCTATGAAGCAATAAGAGCTCGAGTCCAACTAGTTCCCATACTCTCCAGAGCAGTTTCCCAGGCTGAGGATTCCATCCCCCTCTGGTTCTGGTGCGGGTTACAACTGGAGGATCTGAAATTACCACTGCCACCTGGCTACCAAATTAAATGACCGTTTCTCCTGCACTTGCTGTCTTTTCCACATGTAGAGAACAATCATTGCCTTGAACTCAAAGCCTTGTGCTCCAACCACGGGGGGACCCTGGAAACACTCCACTCATGGCCCACTGACATGATCTGAACTACCTCAAGATCCTTCAATGGGCCCTGAAGCTTGGGTTTGGCACACTCCAGCAGAATTGCCAGAAGTCTTAGTGGCGGCAGTCTGGTAAGCGCATAGCCCCACACACAGGCACAGCTTCTGATGCAAATAACACAGTGCAGCCTGACCCCTGAAGATACATGCAGCCCTGTGGAAGCACTGCTCCCAACAAGTTCAAAATTCTGCCCCTATCCTCACTGCACAGGCCGCCTCTGCAGCTACAAATACAGGTCCTGTTGTCACACAAACTGTCTCCCATCACTCAGCAAGATTGGAGACTCTGTACTCTCCTCTAGCAGAAGGATTTCCCTTAACTCAAATATTCTTTAAAATACCTACCAGATGCGAGGGGGTGAGGTATCAGTGCATCAGACTGGAGAGGGAACTGGACTCCTCTGAATGTCATCCCAAAGACCAAGAAGGCACTGCCTGGTAGAAACTCAATGACTTCCTGGTCACGCCAAAGCTCTATTAAGGAGACTCCTCCTCCAGTAAGTTCCTTAGGAGTCTTCCAGGCAAAAAAAACCTGACCTAGCTGCACAGATCATTTGTCTACTCCTGGAGACAGAGAAAACTGGGAAGCTGCAAGCTGTACTGTACCCTATACAGGATACAATTCTGCAAAGTTTTGTTCCCTGACTCCATCTAGAAAAGAGGCAAAAAAAACAAATGTCTGGACTGGTCTGGTGGATGACAAGTATAGATTAGTTCAGTGGTTCCCAAACCAGTCAGATTTTCAGGATATCCACAATGAATATTCATGAGAGAGATTTGCATGCAGTGGATATCTTGAAAACCTAACTGGTTGACGTGCCTCCAGGACCAGGTTTGGGAACCACTGGATTAGTTATAAAAATTAGCAATGGAAAATAGTGAAGGCAAAACATCACATCTCTTTTCTAGAATGTGTAATAAAGTATTTTAGAAGTGGTACATGATTCCACTTTGCTTTTTTCCAGACTCCTTTCTTCCTCAAAATGTACCACCTGTTCCTCTGATCCCATTCCCACCCACCTTCTTAATGCCATCTCTCCTGCTCTTATTCCTTTTATCTGTCACATTCTCAACCTCTCACTTTCCACTGCGACTGTCCCTGCTGCCTTTAAACATGCTGTGGTCACACCTCTCCTTAAGAAGCCTTCACTCGACCCTACTTGTCCCTCTAATTACCGACCCATCTCCCTCCTTCCTTTTCTCTCCAAATTACTTGAGCGTGCTGTTCATCGCCGCTGCCTTGATTTTCTCTCCTCACATGCTATTCTTGACCCACTACAATCTGGTTTTCGCCCTCTCCACTCAACCGAAACTGCGCTTACTAAAGTCTCCAATGACCTATTACTGGCTAAATCCAGAGGTCAATATTCCATCCTCATTCTTCTTGATCTTTCCGCTGCTTTTGACACTGTCGATCACAGCATACTTCTTGATACCCTGTCCTCACTTGGATTCCAGGGCTCTGTCCTTTCCTGGTTCTCTTCCTACCTCTCCCTCCGCACCTTTAGTGTTCACTCTGGTGGATCCTCTTCTACTTCTATCCCTCTGCCTGTCGGCGTACCTCAGGGTTCTGTTCTTGGTCCCCTCCTCTTTTCTATCTACACTTCTTCCCTTGGTTCATTAATCTCATCCCATGGCTTTTCCTACCATCTCTATGCTGATGACTCCCAAATCTACCTTTCTACCCCTGATATCTCACCTTGCATCCAAACCAAAGTTTCAGCGTGCTTGTCTGACATTGCTGTCTGGATGTCTCAACGCCACCTGAAATTAAATATGACCAAAACCGAGCTTCTCATTTTCCCCCCCAAACCCACCTCCTCGCTCCCCCCGTTTTCTATTTCTGTTGATGGCTCTCTCATTCTCCCTGTCTCCTCAGCTCGAAACCTTGGGGTCATCTTTGACTCTTCTCTCTCCTTCTCTGCTCATATCCAGCAGATTGCCAAGACCTGTCGTTTCTTTCTTTACAACATCCGTAAAATCCGCCCCTTTCTTTCCGAGCACTCTACCAAAACCCTCATCCACACCCTTGTCACCTCTCGTTTAGACTACTGCAATCTGCTTTTTGCTGGCCTCCCACTTAGTCACCTCTCCCCTCTCCAGTCGGTTCAAAACTCTGCTGCCCGTCTCATCTTCCGCCAGGGTCGCATTACTCATACTACCCCTCTCCTAAAGACCCTTCACTGGCTCCCTATCCGTTTTCACATCCTGTTCAAACTTCTTCTACTAACCTATAAATGTAGTCACTCTGCTGCTCCCCAGTATCTCTCCACACTCGTCCTTCCCTACACCCCTTCCCGTGCACTCCGCTCCATGGATAAATCCTTCTTATCTGTTCCCTTCTCCACTACTGCCAACTCCAGACTTCGCGCCTTCTGTCTCGCTGCACCCTACGCCTGGAATAAACTTCCTGAGCCCCTACGTCTTGCCCCATCCTTTGCCACCTTTAAATCTAGACTGAAAGCCCACCTCTTTAACATTGCTTTTGACTCGTAACCACTTGTAACCACTCGCCTCCACCTACCCTCCTCTCTTCCTACCCGTTCACATTAATTGATTTGATTTGCTTACTTTATTTATTTTTTGTCTTTTAGATTGTAAGCTCTTTGAGCAGGGACTGTCTTTCTTCTATGTTTGTGCAGCGCTGCGTATGCCTTGTAGCGCTATAGAAATGCTAAATAGTAGTAGTAGTAGTAGTAGTAAGAAAACTTTAGTAACTCAGGCCCTATGTGTTACTGTAGGATTCATGGCTCCTACAGGCAGATGCTGTCCAAACAAACACTGTTTGTTTTTGGAACTCTGTCACCACAACATTAAGAAAATTATTGGGTCCCATGGCAAACTGGACCATGACAGACTTGGCAGTTACCTTTGCAAATCACAGCCACAACATTTAAAAAATATGCATATTCATCACTGTACAGAAGGGATCCTCCTTAATCCCCCCATTGTTTTTTCTCCCTTTCTGAATTAAAAATAAAGATTGTGGCCTCTGTATAGGTTTGCAAAATGGCTGACTTACACATTAAGCTGTCAAATACCAACTTACATATGTAAATATCAAAACTTAACACATGTAAGTTGCTCAGTTTCCTCTGTTGATTTTTTCCACATGCATATTTGTAAAATGGATGTTCCTGCTGCACATGCCAGCAAATACGCATGCACTCCTGCAAGTATTTTAGACAAGGTTCTATGTCAGCAGATCCTTTTCTAAAATTCCATAGGAACTGAGCACAGTCTGACCTGGACAAGTCAATTCTGATATCCTGTGTAAAACAGGGCTCTAAGCGTCCAAATATCACCACTATATGTATAGCTGGTTGTTCTACCCTAACTCCAGCATTATCAGAACAGTATTCAGGCATTCAGAGGCTTTGCTACCCCAGCATTACCTGAATAGTGCCACTGAAAATCCACAGACAGCAAATGTCTATGTTTAGCAGTGACCAAATATTCAAAAATCCACTTATTCTCAAATGACTCTGATAGAAGGAAAAAAGGCATCAAAGAGCTCCAAGACCTAATATGATCTTACGGAGCTTAAACAGACTAAAAAGGTCTTCTCTTCATCATAGGCCAAAAAAACCTTCTAATGCCACAAATACAATCTTCTTACAATATCTGTGGTCAAAAAGTAAGAAGAGATTTGCATACGTGTATTTATCATGCAAATATATATCACTTCTATATGGTATCCACTGTACACAATTTAACTTATCTTTTTAGAAGTGGTGCATAATGGAAGTTGCTCATTCTAGTATTGCGCTGTGTCATCCTTTACATCCTGCTCCAAGCCTTTTTTGTAATTCCACTCCATAAATATAGTGTTTTATGTTTAGCAGTGGCCACTTGCAGAGTAATTTTATAAAAGGCTTTTTTGCAAGTAAAATGGCTATTATAAAATTAACCCACCCATCCACCCAACCCCCAGCCTGAGTGAATGTACACACAGTAACAAGAACACTCTTACCGAAGGAGGTTGGGTGCCCATACGATAGCGAGATTCTTCACATGCATGCTGGTGTTCAGGCTGTGTGTGGCCAGATGGGCTAGGTGCCGCATGAGGAACTCCAGGGTCCTGAAAAAACAAAGTATGTCAGGGTCACGGCCTGTTCTGAAAGTAGGAACAGAGCCAGCTTTTGTGAGGGAGGGAGTGCAAACAGGGTAACTGCCCTGGGTCCTATGTTTATGAGTGGTCCCTGCTGAGCAGCTAAACTGAGATAGCTTTGCGCAGGCAGGTGCAGTCTTTATCCCAGCTTTGCACAGGCAGGTGCAGCCTTTTCCCCAGTCTTTTGCTCTTAATCCTCTGCTGCCATGCTGATTGCTTAAAGTGTAGGAGGGGTAGAATGAATGCAAGGGCCCCATGGCCCAGGCTCCAATTTGGTAAATGCATTCAACCCATCATTTTACTCCTGGTGCAGCAGCAGCGGTTAAGAGTGGAAGAAGGAGAGTGATGAGACCTGTGACAGTCTGCATGCAACCAAGCCACTATGAGGCAGATGCACTAAAGCTTAATGAGCCTTTAATGACCCTCCAACGAGGAAATTTTGATCCGTTGCATGCATCAAAGGGCTTTTACCGAGGAAGCTAGCAGCTAACGAAAACAGAATGCAGATGAGCAATTAGTGGACAAACCCCATTGAAACGAGATGCACTAACCTTTTCCGATTGCCTTTACGCAGGAAAAAGGCAGGAAATCTAACGAGAGGTCTGTACCTCTCGTTAGGACAGCTCTATGCCAGGAAAAATTGTAAAGTGAAAAAACAAACAAACTGTGAGCCAATCCCAGCGCATTAGCAGAGCTAATAGCGCTGTGATTGGTCAAAAGGAAACTGAAAGGCACAATCCATAAACAGAAGCCTCTACAAGCCCCAAGGAGTTCAAAAATATTTCCTAAATAAGCTTTCAAAATGTCCCCATGGAAGAGAAATCCAGAGGTAACAAAGAGATGTCTTTGCATGTAAGTTTGGTTTTGTTATTCCACATGTGTAGAAAAGTCGACATGCTTCCTTTTAGCGGATTATACATTTTTTTTCTAGGCATGCATCCCCGTCCTCAGACTGCAAACAAAACACACGTTGCTTAGAAGGAGAAAAAATAAATAAACTAACGACTACTTCACAGATCTTTTTCCAAAACTTGTAGACAGAAAAATGCACCCGTCCGTGTATAGGAAGAAATTAGATGTTTATGTATATTTTGTTGTTCTTTCTGCAGCTGATGTTTTCGGGGACGAATGGCTTGACGAAAACTGCAGCTGACATGCATTTTAAAACAATATGTCTTTTTTTTTTTTCAATCCCTCTTTTCTGGCTTGAATAAGATTTTATTTTCTGCACATAAAGGCTTCATCATCTGTCTCTCGATCAGCCACAGAGGACATAAACTTAGAAGGTGGGCTGGGGCACGAGTTGAATGCCAAGACATTATTGAAGAATTCAGCTCTCCCTGAAAAAATTGATTTTCAGGTTTTATTTTCATGGCAATCAATCCAGGGGCAGGAGGAAGAAATGGTCCCCAGAACTTCATGCCACACTTTGCAAGATCTTTCAACCCTGTTTTCGCACAGCCCCGGCCCCCCTCCCTTCCTCACTACTCTGTCTCCCCTCAGCTCCGTCTCCCGACATCCTCCGCCCTGTGCCACTCCCCCTCTTGGGGTTCTCGCCGCCATTCCCCCCCTCCACTGGGCCCCCCTCCCTCTTACCGGGCCCGTGCAGCACCTCTCTCCTCTGTCCGAAGGCGCTGCACGGGCAAGAAGAAAAGCTGATGCCTGTCTTCGCACATCTTCGGTCGCGCGTCTCTCTCCTCCTGGGCCTGCCCCCGTCTGACGTCAATAACCTACGTAGGTTACTGATGTCAGACGGGGGTAGGCCCAGGAGGAGAGAGACGCGCGACCGAAGCTGTGCGAAGACAGGCATCAGCTTTTCTTCTTGCCTGTGCAGCGCCTTCGGACAGAGAAGAGAGGTGCTGCACGGGCCCGGTAAGAGGGAGGGGGGCCCGGTGGAGGGGGGGAATGGCGGCGACGACCCCAAGAGGGGGCGGGGCACAGGGCGGAGGATGTCGGCACGCGGAGCTGAGGGGAGAAAGAGTAGTGAGGAAGGGAGGGGGGCCGGGGCTGCTAATGGTATGTTTTGCTTTTTAATTTATAATGCAGGGGGAAGCTGGGGGGGGGGGGCAAGGACGGCCATACAGGACGCTCCTGATGAGCGCCTTTGCCCCCTCCCGACCCTTTTTTTATTTTTGTTTTGATTTGGGAGCCATGTGCTTGTGTTTTGACTGTTTGTGGCATGCGCAGAGCAGCTAACATAACGCTTGGCTGCTCTGCACATGATTTAGGGGCCGATTACCGACGTATATTGTGATTCTTTGATACATTGTACTTTTCAATACCGATCCAAGCATGTATGACTTGTTGTTTTGGTGCATTCTTCGTTTTTTGAAAATCGTTAGGGACTTTAACGATTTAGATTTTTTAACGTTTGCTTGGTGCATCTGCCTCTATATCTCTGGTCACAGCTGCTTCACTTCAATGTTCCAGTCCTCCCAGATGCTGTCATTTGCTGCCATTCTCATCACCTCTTCTCCACGCAGCCCAGAACAGCCTTGAATTAAACAGCCCAGAAAAAGAGCACTATGAGTGACTACAGTTTTCACAACTGAGGAGCAGGGAGGAGCAGAGGAACAGAATTTCTCTGAAACTGTGGTTCTGACCAGCAAAGGGAGAGGGACTGACGGACATGAATATTTGGGAATGTTTATCAGGCAGAGAATTCATGGTGCGAATCAGTAGATCGCTTGCATACTGTGCCCATGACCTGAGTTCAAATCCTGCACTGAGATTTCTGTCAGGTAGCCAGCCTCTGGCCAATTCAGCAATCCATCTACTTTCAGTTGATAAATGAGTACCTGGCCTTAGCTGGGGGCTAAAGATGACTGGGGAAAGCAATGGAAAACCACCCTGCTAACAGTCTGCCAAGAACCTATCACACAAGTGATGGCACTCATAAGTCATTTGTAACTTGGTACATGTGTACGGGAGCTAGCTTTACCTTTTACCTTTCCTGGGTAGGGTGGAGGGTTAAACCCTTAGTAGTATGAATAAAATAACTGAGCACTCTGGTACAGGCTGGTTAGTTTTTTCGCCATCATATCACTATATAAGGTAGACTGGAACCAGTGTCTGTTGCTAGCTGGTGGAGTGCACGAGTGTACATCAGCAGACATGCACACGCTGCTAGCCTGTGACATATCTGGAGGTACTGGAGGAACCCTGGGAACTGGTGAGCTGTGAGAACCAGTTTGGGATGAGGCAGGTAGTAGAAAGAGGGGCTAGGTCAGGTAAGGAGAGAGAGAATGCTGCTGTGGGGATAGGGAGGTGGGGAAAATACTGCATTCAAGCAGCAATGGGATGGGGAGAACACTGGTGTTCTGATCTGTCCATTTCCTGAATTAAAGTCATTTTATCAGCGGTGTGGGGGGGGGGGGGGGGGATTGAGGTTAGAGGACTGGGGAGTCCCTTCTTAAATTTCTGCCTTGGGCTCCAGATTGTTTCACATTGGTCAGGAGTAGTAGCCTGCACATTTCCAAAAAGCCCCTCAATAAGAACACTGATAACAGTCTTGAAGCCTGCCTGCAGTCACCTTCACAGTTCTTATGTCATCTGCTTGTTACTGCACATTACTACTACTACTACTTAACATTTCTAGAGCGCTACTAGGGTTACGCAGCGCTGTACAATTTAACAAAGAGAGACAGTCCCTGCTCAAAGAGCTTACAATCTAATAGACAGACTATTTATTCAGAGCTAGCTTATTATTATTATTATTATTATTATTAAATGTATCACATAGATTATGAAATAAACTAAACAACTTACCGATTACTTAAACAAATTCACAATACTACATGAATCACAGTCAGGATTTCGATCCAACCACAGCACCAAAACAGTGCTAATCACTCTCCTAACCAAATTCAAACAAACAATTGCAACCGGAAATAATGAGCTTCTCCTACAATTTGACATGTCCAGCGCGTTCGACATGGTCAGCCACCAAACACTGTCGAACATCCTAAAGTACTTCGGGATTGGAGGAAACATACTTAGAAGGTTTAATGGCTTCCTAACCGCAAGAACATATCGTGAAATCAAATTCAAAAGCGTCATCACCATGGAAACCTGAATGCGGAGTACCACAAGGATCACCGCTCTCACCAACCCTTTTTAATTTAATGATGACACTTTTAGCCAAATCGCTATCCAACCAAGGACTCAACCCGTACATCTATGCAGACGATGTCACGATCTACATCCCGTTCAAACACGATCTAACCAAAATCACAAATGAAATCAAACACAGCCTCCAAATAATGAATTCATGGGCGGATGCATTCCAACTAAAGCTAAACGCAGAAGAGACACAATGTAACATAGTAACATAGTAGATGACGGCAGAAAAAGACCTGCACGGTCCATCCAGTCTGCCCAACAAGATAACTCATATGTGCTAATTTTTGTGTATACCCTACTTTGATTTGTACCTGTGTTCTTCGGGGCACAGACCATATAAGTCTGCCCAGCACTATCCCTGCCTCCCAACCACCGGCTCTGGCACAGACCGTATAAGTCTGCCCAGCACTATCCCCGCCTCCCAACCACCAGCCCCGCCTCCCACCACCGGCTCTGGCACAGACCGTATAAGTCTACCCAGCACTATCCCTGCCTCCCAACCACCAGTCCCGCTTCCCACCACCGGCTCTGGCACAGACCGTATAAGTCTCATTCTCTCCTCACAATATAACACGAACAAACCCACCACCATAAACACCCCAGACTATACCCTTCCTATCTCAGACAGTCTGAAAATTCTTGGAGTTACAATTGACCGAAATCTCACACTCGAAAGCCAGGCGAAAAATACAGCAAAGAAAATGTTCCACTCAATGTGGAAACTCAAAAGAATCAAACCTTTCTTCCCAAGGGAAATATTCCGCAGCCTGGTACAATCAGTGGTGCTAAGCCACCTAGATTACTGTAATGCCATTTATGTCGGATGCAAAGAACAAATCATTAAGAAACTTCAAACTGCCCAAAACACAACAGCCAGACTCATATTTGGAAAAACGAAATGCGAAAGCGCCAAACCCCTAAGAGAAAAACTACAGTGGCTCCCACTAAAAGAATGAATTGCGTTCAAAGTTTGCACCCTGGTCCACAAAATCGTTCACGGTGAAGCCTCGATCTATATGTCAGACCTCATAGACTTGCCAACTGGGAACACAAAAAGATCAGCACACACATTCCTGAATCTCCACTACCCCAGCTGTAAAGGACTTAAATATAAATCCACATATGCATCCAGCTTCTCCTATATATGAACGCAACTATGGAACGCACTACCGAAGGCCATAAAAACAATGCACGACCTAACAATCTTCCGAAAACTACTGAAAACTGACCTATTCAAGAAGGCATACCATAACGATCCATCCTAAATACTACACAACTAGACTTTACATGAACTAGACAAAACCGAACTCTCTACACTTGTCTGATAACCTTGTTGCTACTAATGAAAGTTACGCAATACGTACTACCACTTTCTTTCTCATGTCGGAAATGAACTTTCTATAGTTGATTATCTAACTTACGTTATAATTTACTCTATCACTCAGGAACCTCTATGCAATACCATATTGTATTCTACTTTACCATGTATGCGCCTTAATGCAATACCAGTTGTAATTCTCTACCCGGAAATGGCGATCGCCATTACGGCATAATGTAAGCCACATTGAGCCTGCAAATTGGTGGGAAAATATGGGATACAAATGCTACAAAATAAATAAATAAATTGGGTCAATATTCAAAAGCACTTATTCAGATAAAAGCACCTGCTCTCTGGATAAATGGTACTGGCCAGGATATTCACAGCACTAGTCAGATGGTGCCACTGAATATTTATTTATTTAACACATTTGTACCCCACATTTTCCCACCAATTTGCAGGCTCAATGTGGCTAACATCAAACCCTAAAGGCAATTGCCAATCCAGTAACTATACAGATAACATAGTGTAGAGGACAGGGAGATAAAAAAAAAAAACGGGGTATAAGGGCAAAATGTGAAAGGGTAAAAGTGGTCAATACAGTCCATTAATTTGCTGTGTTGTAGAATATAGAGACTTATGCTGGATCCTTGTGGTAGGCCTTTCCGAATAAGCTGGTCTTGAGTGATTTCCTGAAATAAAGATGATTGTGGATTGTTTTCACAGCTTTTGGCAGTGCATTCCATAGCTGTGTACTTATAAAGGAGAAGGTGGATGCATAAATGGATTTATATTTGAGACCGTTGCACTTAGGGTAGTGGAGGTTTAAGTATGAACGGGATGATCTGGATATATTCCTGGAAGGTAGATTGATTAGGTTTGTCATGTATCCAGGGGCTTCTCCGTAAAGAATTTTGTGGACTAGGGTGCAGATTTTGAAGGTGATACGTTCCTTAATTGGAAGCCAATGCAGTTTCTCTCGAAGGGGTTTAGCACGATCAAATTTGGATTTTCCATAGATTAATCTGGCTGCTGTGTTTTGGGCGGTCTGTAGTTTCTTTGTAAGTTGTTCTTTACATCCTGCATATATTCTGTTGCAGTAGTTTAAGTGGCATAATACGACTGATTGTATTAGATTATGAAATATCCTTACAGACTGCCTCTGTACTGTGTAGATAGTGCCACGACAGAGCATGGGCAGAGCCAGAGTGATCCCAGAACTTATACAGATAGTGACAATATTGTGTGCGATTCAGGTAACTTATCCGCATAATTTAAAACAGATAGAATACTGAACTAATTTATCTAGATAGCACACAATATTGCTACTATCCGCATAAGTTTCAGCCATTATCTGGATAATGGCCTGATGATCTGGATATTTTTTGACCACCACAGCCAATGTTAAAAAAAAAAAACAAAAAACAACAATGCTGACCATGGTGGATGAATATTGACCCAAATAACTGTAATTTTCCTGAGGGTCTCCAGACACATGTGCAGAAGGAGCCATGCTGAAAGCAACAACTGGCCACACCATTAATAAGAAATCTGTTTCCACGCTCTTTCTGTAGTGCCCATGAAAACTGAAACCTAGGCTAGGCACGGTGAGTCCTCAGCTCGGTTTCAGTAGTGACCATGCTAAGAGAAACCTCATCTCAGTACCTGTAATGGGGAGGAGGTAGCTGCTGTATGACATCATGCACACAGACCAATCGATCCTCCTCATTTTGTACAGACATGGCTTCCTGTGGAAAAAAAAAAGAGTAATAATGCATATGACAGGCTTCTCAACAGCCATCCACAGCCTTTACCTCCAGGAGCAATTACATCCCTCTTAAGCTCTGCATCTCCAGGGTCACCAATACACTTCTCTGACCCCTACATTTAGTTCCCAAGCCCTGCCCCAAGAGACAACAGTAGCCTACTCCCTCAACCTCTGCACCTTCAGGGTCAACAATAGCCTTTTCTGATACCTACAGCTAGTTCCCCAACAGTAGCCTTTTCTGATACCTACAGCTAGTCTCCCAAGCAATATTTCTCCAAGGACAACAGCAGCCTAAGTCCTCTCAGCCCTGCCCTTCCAAAGGCACCAACAGCCTATTTCTCAAAGTCCTGCACTTCCAAGGGTGAGCACAGCAAAGGTACTCACCTGTTCTCTGAGGACAGCAGGACATATGTTCTCACATGTTGGTGGTACCATCCACAGAGCCCTGTTTACAGCTTCTAGAAGCCTTTGGCAAGCCCAACCACACATGCCTTCCTGTCTGTCCAACTCACACGGGCCCAGCAGTTGGATAAAAAAAGTATACAGAATCCTAGGAGGGGTGGAAGGGTATGTGAGAACATATGTCCTGCTGTCCTTGGAGAACACCTGCTACAGGTGAATAGCTTTATCCGAGAACAAGCAGAACATTATGTTTTCACATGTGGTAATCCCTAGCTGCCAGACTCACCATAAACCACCACCAGTGGTTGATGGAAGCTTGAAACAGCAAGGCCAACTAGTAACAATAATTCTAACAACATAACATTTCCTCTTATGAAAGTGCAGCCTTGAACAGAAACGAATAGGTCTTAGGAGAGTGGAGTTGGATTCTAGATTCCAAACAAATTCTGTAGAACTGTTTGACCAAACTGGCTGTCACATCAGCAATTCTGCTCTAGACAGCAGTGAGATGTGAATGTGTGGACTGAAAATCTTGTCACAGCTCTGCAAATCTCCTCCATGGAGGCTGATCTCAAGTGGGCTACTGACACTGCCATGGCTCTGACATTGTGAGCCATGACATGGCCTTCCAGATTCAACCCAGCTTGGGCACAAGTGAAGGAGATGCAGTCTGCTAGCCAATTGGATAGAGTGCATTTACTGATAGCTACTACTACTACTAAACATTTATAAAGCGCTACCAGGGGTTACGCAGCGCTGTACAATTTAACACAGAGGACAGTCCCTGCTCGAAGGAGCTTACAATCTAAAGGACAAAAAAGTGCAGTCAATCAAATTGGGGCAGTCTAGATTTCCTGAATAGATGAATAATGGTTAGGTGCCGAAAGCGACATTGAAGAGGTGGGCTTTGAGCAAGGATTTGGAGATGGGCAGGGAAGGGGCTTGGCGTATGGGCTCAGGGAGTTTATTCCCAGCATAGGGTGAGGCGAGGCAGAAAGGGCGGAGCCTGGAGTTGGAGGTGGTGGAGAAGGGTAATGAGAGGAGGGATTTGTCCTGTGAGCGGAGGTTATGGGTAGGAGAGTAAGGGGAGATTAGGGTAGAGAGGTAATGAGGGGCTGCAGATTGAGTGCATTTGTAGGTTAACAAGAGAAGCTTGAATTGTATGCGGTACCTGATCGGAAGCCAGTGAAGTGACTTGAGGAGAGGGGTGATATGAGCATATCGGTCTAGGCGGAAGATAAGACGCGCAGCAGAGTTCTGAATGGATTGAAGGGGGGATAGATGGTTAAGTGGGAGGCCAGTGAGGAGTAGGTTGCAGTAGTCAAGGTGAGAGGTAATGAGAGAGTGGATGAGAGTACGGGTGGTGTGCTCAGAAAGGAAAGGATGAATTTTGCTGATGTTATAGAGAAAGAAGCGATAGGTCTTGGCTGTCTGCTGGATATGCGCAGAGAAGGAGAGGGAGGCGTCGAAGATGACTCCGAGGTTGCGGGCAGATGAGACGGGGAGGATGAGGGTGTTATCGACTGAAATAGAGAGTGGAGGAAGAGGAGAAGTGGGTTTGGGTGGAAAGACAATGAGTTCGGTCTTGGCCATGTTCAGTTTCAGGTGGCGGTTGGACATCCAGGCAGCAATGTCGGATAAGCAGGCCGATACTTTGGCCTGGGTTTCCACAGTGATGTCAGGTGTGGAGAGATAAAGCTGAGTGTCGTCAGCATAAAGATGATATTGGAAACCATGAGATGAGATCAGCGAGCCCAGGGAAGAGGTGTAGATTGAGAAAAGAAGGGGTCCAAGGACAGATCCCTGAGGAACACCAACAGAGAGCGGGATGGGGGTAGAGGAAGATCCATGAGAATGTACTCTGAAGGTACAGTGGGAGAGATACGAGGAGAACCAGGAGAGGACAGAGCCCTGGAATCCAAATGAGGATAGTGCAGCAAGGAGTAGATTATGATTGACAGTGTCAAAAGCGGCAGATAGGTCGAGGAGGATGAGGATGGATTAGTGACCTTTGGATTTGGCAAGGAACAGGTCATTACAGACTTTAGTGAGTGCCATTTCTGTCGCGTGTAGAGGGCGAAAACTGGACTGCAGCGGATCGAGGATGGCATGAGAGGAGAGAAAATCAAGGCAGCGGCTGTGAATGGCGCGTTCCAAGTATCTTGGAGAGGAAGGGTAGGAGGGAGATGGGGCGGTAGTTGGAAGGACAGGTAGGGTCTAGTGATGGCTTTTTGAGGAGTGGTGTGACTACAGCATGATTGAAGGTGTCAGGGACAGTTGCAGTGGAGAGAGAGAGGTTGAGGATATGACAGATGGGGGGGGGGTGACAGTAGGAGAGATGGTGTTTAGTAAGTTGGTGGGGATGGGATCAGAGAAGCAGGTGGTGCATTTCAAGGAGGAAAGAAGGTGGGCGGTTTCCTCCTCGGTGATATCAGGAAAAGAGGAGGAGGTCTGGGTTGCTTGGTTGAGGGAGTGGGTTAAAGGGTGAAGAGGAGGAGGTGGCTTGGTAGTGAATTCGAGGTTGATCTTCTGCACCTTGATGCGGTAGTAGTCAGCCAGTGATTGAGGAGTGAGTGGGGGGGGGGGGGAGCAGAGGGCACTTTGAGGAGGGAATTGAGGGTGGCGAAGAGACGACGAGGGTTGGAGCCGAGAGAATTAGTCAATTGGGTGTAATAGTCCTGTTTGGCAAGGAATAGGGAGGACTGGAAGGAGGATAGCATGAATTTGTAATGAATGAAGTCGCTATGGGTGCAAGATTTCCTCCAGAGGCGTTCAGCAGATCGGGCGCAGGAGCGAAGGTATCGGATGCAAGGTGTCAGCCAGGGCTGGGGATTAGTACGCCTTGTGGCCTGGCTGTGCTCTAGTGCAAACACAGCCCATTCACTTTGAATGGGCTGTGTCGGCAATGCCGTGCGGAAGCCGCTAAAATGGGTTAGTAAACAGACCCCTAAGTGTCCAATTTTATCTGTCAGAATGACGGCACGTCCAAAATCACCTTTTCAGCAGAGCGCAAATTACACGAAGGTTGATAAATTCTTATTGAATAAGCTAATAAAAGAAGTATCTCATTATTCAGTGCTTTAAATATGAAAGGAGATTAAACCCGATTCTCCAGTACACAGGCAACCAATGAAGTTCTTTCAAAACTGGAGTTACATGATCATATCTGGAGAGACCTTTCAAAAGTCTTGCAGCAGCATTTTGAATCAGCTGTAGGGAATGAATTACAGATTATACTAGCCCCGAATAAAGCGAGTTACAATAATCTATAACTCATAAGAATAGCAGGACTGTACAAAAATTAGTCTCAGATAGTAAATTCTTTAATCGCCTCAACAAATTTAACCTGAAAAATGCCTTACAATTTATTTCACTTGTGGCTTAAAGGATAATTTAGAATTCAAGATAATTCCAAGACATTTACATGCACTCAAAACTTCAATACTAATATCATCCATCCTAATGAATTAAGGAATTTTCATAGGATCAATTTTATCTGATAGGAACAGAATTTGAGTTTTGCTAATGTTCAACTTTAACGTATTAGCACCCATCTATGATTTGATCATCTGTACACATATTAATAAAAAGGAAATGGTACCATCAATAGAATCCTTCACTGGGAAAAAAATTTGAATGTTATCTGCATGTAATTGATGGACTGGACTTCGGCACATCAAAAAGTGTGTCACGCAGGGCGTCAACTCTTTTGTGTACTTTTCTGCATTTGAGTTTACAATGAAAGGACTTATGGTCAGGCCTGAGGCACAGCATGCACCACTTGTGAAGATCTGTCACAAATATGATCCTACCGCACCTTGAGCCCTTCTTAAAGCCCTGGGAGGCTTCTGGGACATATTGGGAAAAATAGCTGAGGTGAAAAATCAAATGGCTCAACATTGTAAGAAACGTTTTTTGCTTGTTTTTTGAAAAACAAAGACCCAGTTGGGAGCTCAGGCCTAAGAAGGCTGCAAGCCGTGGAAAAGGAAATAAAACTTAAAAAGGGCCAAAAACAGTAACTAAATTATAAGGGAAAAAAATTGGTGATAGGGAAGTAGCTGGAAACTACAGGCCGGTAAGCCTCACTTCAGTTATTGGAAAAGTAATAGAAGCCATGGTGAAGGAAAGGATAGTGAATTTCCTGGAAGCCAATAAGTTGCAAGATCCCAGACAACATGGTTTTACCAAAGGGAAATCGTGCCAAACGAATCTCATTGAGTTTTTTGATTGGGTGACAGGAGAATTGAATCAGGGACGAGCTATGGACGTAATCACAGGAGGCTTTTAAGTAAACTGGATGGGCTGAAGATAGGACCTAAAGTGATGAACTGGATTAGGAACTGGTTGACAGACAGACGCCAGAGGGTGGTGGTGAATGGAGTTAGCTCGGAGGAGGGAAAGGTGAGTAGTGGAGTGCCTCAAGGATCGGTGCTGGGGCCGATTCTGTTCAATATATTTGTAAGTGACCTTGCCGAAGGGTTAGAAGGTAAAGTTTGCCTATTTGCGGATGATACTAAGATCTGTAATAAAGTGGACACCTCAGAGGGAGTGGAAAACATGAAAAAGGATCTGAAGAAGCTAGAACAATGGTCTAAGGTCTGGCAATTAAAATTCAATGCCAAGAAATGCAAAGTGATGCACTTAGGGAATAGAAATCCACGGGAGACGTATGTTTTAGGTGGCGAGAGTCTGATAGGTACGGACGGGGAGAGGGATCTTGGGGTGATAGTATCTGAGGATTTGAAGGCGACGAAACAGTGTGACAAGGCGGTGGCTGTATCTAGAAGGTTGTTGGGCTGTATAGAGAGGTGTGACCAGCAGAAGAAAGGGAGTGTTGATGCCCCTGTATAAGTCGTTGGTGAGGCCCCATCTGGAATATTGTGTTCAGTTTTGGAGGTCGTATCTTGCTAATGATGTAAAAAGAATCGAAGCGGTGCAAAGAAAAGCTACGAGAATGGTATGGGATTTGCGTAACAAGACGTATGAGGAGAGACTTGCTGACCTGAACATGTATACCCTGGAAGAAAGGAGAAACAGGGGTGATATGATACAGACGTTCAAATATTTGAAAGGTATTAATCTGCAAACGAACCTTTTCCGGAGATACGAAGGCGGTAGAACGAGAGGACATGAAATGAGATTGAAGGGGGGCAGACTCAAGAAAAATGTCAGGAAGTATTTCTTCACGGAGAGAGTGGTGGATGCTTGGAATGCCCTCCCGCGGGAGGTGGTGGAGATGAAAATGGTAACGGAATTCAAACATGCGTGGGATAAACATAAAGGAATCCTGTTCAGAAGGAATGGATCCTCAGGAGCTTTACCGAGATTGGATAGCAGAGCCGGTAGTGGAAGCGGGGCTGGAGGTTGGGAGGCGGGGATAGTGTGGGGCAGACTTATACGGTCTGTGCCAGAGCCAGTCGTGGGAGGCAGGACTGGAGGTTGGGAGGCAGGGATAGTGCTGGGCAGACTTATACAGTCTGTGCCAGAGCCGGTGGTTGGGAGACGGGGATAGTGCTGGGCAGACTTATACGGTCTGTGCCCTGAAGAGCATAGGTACAAATCAAAGTAGGGTATACACAAAAAGTAGCACACATGAGTTGTCTTGTTGGGCAGACTGGATGGACCGTGCAGGTCTTTTTCTGCCGTCATCTACTATGTTACTATGTTACTATAAGAGAAAAAGCCCCCCCCCCCCCCCCACGCTATAGCTGGTTAGCCATAACCAGCTATCTCGCACTGAATAGTAGCACTTAGCCGGCTAAGTGGTATTTAATCGTTCCTGGCATGTTTCCTGGCATGTTAAATAGCGCTGAATATTGGGCCCAAAGAAAGTAGGCTCTGAGCTATTTACAATGAAAAAGAGGCAGAAAGACAAGAGAAAATACCTCTGAAGAAAAATTGTGCTTGTGAGAGAGAACAGAAGCGTCTGCACTGCTTTTGAAAAAGCAAAACTGCAGGTCCCATGCAAGTCTGATTGACGGGAAGGCACATGTACATGAATGGTCGGACCTGCCAAAGGCTTCTAGAAGTTGTAGAATGCTGGGTAGCATCTAAACAGGGGCTCCGTGGATGAAGTCACCCACATGTGAAACCATTCTGCAGAATATTCAAAATGATTTAGCTGGCCGCTGACCGGTTAAATCACTTGGTTGGGTTAGCCACTAATATTCAGCAGCACTTAACCAGCTAAATGCTGCTGAATATCACGGCTAACACTGAACACAAAAGCAGGCTATCTTGAGGGCGTTTTGGGGGCAGAGTCAGCACTTTTTTTTTTACATTTGTACCCCGCGCTTTCCCACTCATAGCAGGTTCAATGCGGCTTACATATTTTATTTTGAAATGTGATTATTAGGCATTGGTATAGCAAATGTACAATGATGCAATTCTGAGGTAAACATAGTAGTTTTGTTAACTTAGCCACTTCTTTCGTGTAGATATCATTATTAACTCTCTATCTAAACAAGAAATTATTCTTCTACAAACTCCACTATCTAATACAGTGTAACAAATCCTAACTCTACATCACCAGTTAAACCTAGCTTAAACTTCAAATACCCCCCTCTCCATCCCTACCCCTCCTATCCCTATCTATCTATGCCCCTTCCCTTCCCCTTCCCTATCCTCTCTGAGTAGCCGTCTACCTGCACAGGAGCAGTCCAGTCTGTCCTGTCCGTCTGTCACAGATTAAGAATGCGTGCTATACCCCCTAGGGGTATAGTCTGCCAAAACGGAGTCCATATGCGATAGAAGTCCTTCTCTTTAAATCTCGAGTCATGCTTATTGTCCGCCACTCTTTTCTCAAATCTCATGAATTCCATCATGCAGCTTCGCCATTGCTGTATAGTAGGCACTTCATTTGTAATCCATTTCAAAAGAATTTGTTTTTTTGTTATCATTACTGCTCTGTGGACGAATCCCGTAAATCCAGCTGGCGTAGGTCTCACCAAGATGAATTGTCCAAACAACAGGAGCGGACCCCCCTTCCAGGTCGCGCCCCACATGGTCGAAGTGCAGTGTATTAATGTCTTCCAAAATTTCTGGATAGCAGGGCACCCCCAGAACATGTGACCAAGCCGCACTCCCTCCCCTTTACACTTGGGACAAGCTCCGTCTGGTGATATCCCCATGTGGAACGCCCTGCGTGGGGGGATGAAGGCTCTCATGGCAAATTTGTACTCCATTTCATTATAGGTAGTCATTTTGGACGACTTCTGGATCGAAACTATGTATTCACTTAAAACTTGAGGTGTCACCTGAGTGTCCAATTCCTTACTCCATTTGTACACCAGGTCTTGGAAGTCTGGATCTTCACTTGTATCTCTCAAATGTCTATGGTGTATGGATAATGTGACTTTATTTTGTGAATGTAGGGAGTAAGCTGAGGAGAGTTCCTCCTGTACATCTTCTGTCAAGCAAACCCATGGCAGGCTGCGAATATAATGCCGTAGCTGCAAATAGTGTATATAGTCTGCAGATCTCAGTGCGAAATGGGTTTTTAAGTCTGCAAATATCTTTACTTGACCCTTGTCTGTCACTGCTTGAAGAATATACGTGAGACCATTTCTCTGCCATCCACGAAAAGTCAGATATATCATGCCCGGTGGGAAATTGGGATTGTCACAAATTGCTAGGAAGGGGGTGCACTTCCCAGAGAAGCGATGCTGTCGACACAGCCATTGCCACACCGCTTTTGCCGTCGGAAGTATGTGTGATCTGTACATCACAGTGAGCATTTTCCTGCCTCCAATGTGTAGTAGACAACTGAAATGAGTTTCGTGCATCAAGTCCATCTCTATCTGTGTAGCTGTGAAATCCAATGTGGTTCTGTACCAGTCCGAGATATGTCTCATTCCACTGGCCACTGTGAGGAGCCGAACGCTTAAGAGGCCTAAACCACTGTATTCTCGGGGTATTTGCAAGTGGTATACGTGCTTTCCGACCTTTCCAGAGAAACCGCTGCAAATGTGAAGTGTCCTTTCACCTTCCTGTCTGAGGAAGAGTGGTAAGGTCTGGAATATGTATAGCCATTTCGGTACGATCATCATGTTGTACAATGTTATTCGGCCTATTAAACTTAAAGGGTAAGATTCCCATGTCCGCAATTTATTGCAGGTGTCTCCAACAAAGGTGCAACATTCTCTGAGTAGAGGGTGGTTAAGTTCTGTGGTATTTGAGTCCCCAAGTATTTGATCTTTTTGCCCGCCTGGGTAATAGGGAGGTCTCCCGCCCCTTTCAGGGCTCCATCCGGGTAAATATCCATAGCTAAAGATTTGCTCATATTTAGGGTGAACCTGGATAGTTGCCCAAACTTCTGTATCAATTTGATAAGGTGGGTGAGGGAGGTACTTGGTTGCGTTGTAAGGATCATGAGATCATTTGCAAAAGCGAGAGCTTTGACAGTGCTTCCTCACACTTGTATGCCTGGTATCTCCTGTGTGGATTTAAGAGTTCTCAGTAAAGGTTCCAATGTCAAAATGAACAATGCTGGAGATAGGGGGCACCCTGGTCTCGTGCCCCTTGCTATGTCAAACGGTTGAGCCCGGATCCCATTCACTAACACCTCTGCCCTGGGACCTTCATAAAGAGCCTCTATTACCTTGTAGTATCTACCCCCAAATCCCATATGTCGTAGTACTGAGAACATGTATGGCCACCCCACCTGGTCAAAGGCCTTTGTGGCATCTAGTGAGTATAGGGAGGCTGGAATTTTGGACATCTGGCAGGTTGTCACAGCGAGCAATAATTTCCGCACAGTCTTAGCCGCTTGTCTGGACTTAACAAAGCCCACTTGTTCCTCAGCTATTAATCTAGGTAAAATCTCTGCCAGCCGATTAGCCAGCACTTTGGCTAAGATTTTCAGATCTACGTTTAGTAGGGAAATCGGTCTGTAGGAGTCTGCTACATTCTCAGGGCGTCAGGGTTTTAGGATTAAGGTTATTAAGGCTGCATTAGTGTGTGGTGGAAATTGTCCCTCCCCAATAACTTGCTCATAAAACTCGCAAATCGCTGGATAAAAGGAGGTAGGCAACATTTTATAAAACTCTCCCGTATATCCATCCGGGCCTGGTGCGGACCCCCCTGGCAATTGCTTGACCACGGCTTGTATTTCTTTTAATGTGAGAGGTTTTTCTAGCTCTGTTTGTTCTTGTATTGTGAGTCTTGGGAGTCCCGCCCGGTCCAGGAATTGTTGTAAGTCGGTGGCATCTGGAGCTGGCCTAGAATTATATAATGTGGAAAAGAACTTAGTGAGTGTATCCGCTATTTTCTCACATTGATTTTGTATTTGCCCTGATTCGTCTTTGAGTGTCACTATTGGTTTCGGCGGGCTCCAAGCCTTGATTAATCTCGACATCATTGTGCCAGACCTGTTACCGAACCAATAGAGTCTGAATTTCTGATAAGCTAGGGATTTGCACGCTCGTTCATGCAATAAAGCATTGAGGGTGACTTGGATAGCCTTTACTCGTTCCTGAGTTGTCGCTGACGGGTGTGCAATATATCGGTTTTTTGCCTTTTGCAGGTTTTGTTCTAGTCTCACTATAGCCATGGTGTGTTTTTTATTCCTGGCGTGGACATAGGCTATAACCTCTCCCCTTAGGACTGCCTTAGCTGCACTCCAGAAGAGCTTCGGTTGATCTTTGTGTTGTTCATTGTATTGGACATAGTCTTCCCATTTCTGCCTTATATGTTCCTGGAACTCTCTATTGTTTGCAAAATAAGCCGGGAATCTCCACCCCCTTGTCTGCTGATAAAAAGAGGGTGCTTCTATATCCATCCACACTATTGAGTGGTCGGACACCTCCTCCGGCCCTATTGTCGAGGAGGTCACCTATTGAAATGCTGGTTGCGCTATCAGGATATAATCAAGCCTGGAAAGCGTCCCATGGGCACGTGAGTGGTGTGTATACTCCTGCTCATCTGGATGTAAACAACGCCACACATCCACCAAATTTAATGTGCGCTGAAAGGAAGCCAGGGCACGCGATCTGGGTCCCTCTTTGTGAGCAGCGTTAGGTTCAGAACAGTCCCGCTGAGGATCTGCCACTATATTAAAGTCTCCCAATACCAATAAGTGTGAGTTGTGACAGGATAGGCATAATTGTATTATGTGTGCAAAAAATTGTTTATCGTATGTGTTTGGTCCGTATAGCTCCAATACCAAGAATTCTCTATGCTGCAGCCATAATCGTACCAAGACATACCGTCCCTGAGGATCAGCCTTTATTAGTTCTGTCTTGGTTGTCAGTCCCTTTTGGATCAGCAAAGCCACCCCACTCTTACGATCTCCCGATGAGGCTGCGTACACTTCGCCCACCCATTGTCTTTTTAACTTTAAATGTTCTTCCATAGTGAGCCTGGACTCCTGTAGGCATCCTATATCGACCTTATGTCTCTTTAGGGCCGCTAAGATTTTAGTTCTCTTAATTGGGGTGGCAATGCCTCCTACGTTCCAAGTGGCAAATCTAGTAGTATATGTGTGTGTACAAGTTATCAAATGGTACTATCTGCGCTTCTTTCCTTAAGGGTCGCCCCAGGTGCCCAGCCTCACCCGGGGCAGCAAGATGGATAAGTTTGGCTCTTCTCTCATACCCCAATATCCGTGACAGGCTCGGGCCTATCTGAGTTTTCGTCTCTAGTGAGTGACTCCACTCCTGTTCTAGCTTCCGGCTATTTCTTTCCCTCCCATCCCCTATACCCAACCCTTGCCCCCCACCCCTACCCTCCTCTCCCCCCACCCCCCTCCCCCCCCCCCCCCGTCCTAATCTCTCTCTTCCTAATTATAAGAAAAGTGGAGTGAGATCAATGATGGTAGGCCCCCCTCCCCCGGACGCCCCACTTATCTCAATGGTTGTTTCTAGATCTGCATGTTCAGCTGCTGCTTATTCAAAAGACCTTGCGAACTGCAGTAATTCCATTTTTTAGAGACTTTATTAGCGTTACTTGCTGCAGCTTCACCATTGCAATGTAACCTCTAGCCACTTTTGCGCCTCCTGGGATGACTGAAAGGTTCGCCATTTATCCTGATGGTGTATTTTCAGTATGGCTGGGTAAATCAGCATGAATCGCTGTTGTGCCTCTGCTAGTGCCCTGTACACGGGCCCAAAGGCTCTCCTGCGCTCTTGTAGGGCCTGTGAGAAGTCCTGAAATATTTTCACGGGTGAGCCTTCAAATATTAAGCTGTCTCTCTTTAGCCGGGCACCTCGCAAAATCTCCACTTTGTGAATAAAATAGTGTATCTTGAGCATTACCGCTCTGAGTCTTTGTGCATTGTCCATCCTGCGGCCCACGCGATGCGCTCGCTCCAGGCACAAAGGTTCCACGCTGTCTGAGAAGGCAAATTGGTCTGTCAGCCATTTTTCTAGGGCATTAGGCAACTGATGTTCCGGTACTGTCTCTGGTATGCCTATTATACGCAAATACACTCTACGCAAGCGATTTTCTAAGTCATCAATCTGATTTGCTTGCTTTTGGGTTAGTTTTAGCAGTTCTTTAATTTGTGCCGCGGTTCCGGCTCCCTCGTCCTCCAGGGTCAATACCCGCTGCTCCAGCTCGCCGGTTCTCCTCGTCGTGTCCTCCAACAAAGATTCTACAGAGGTCAGCTGGTTCGAAAGTTGTTGGAGTTGTGGGTCCATCGCCGACCGTACCGCCTCCGTCAGCTGTTGTAATTGTGAGTCCGAGAACATCAACGGTCGCGATGTGGTTAAGGGAACGGAGCTCGTCGCCATTTTGCTCTCGAGCATGCGGGGCTATCTGCTTCTTTTTTAGCTCCTTTCGTGGGCATAGCTGGTTCTAGGCGAGTGACAAAGCGATCCATGCACCCGTCCTCGCTTCCGATGAATGTTTTTGGGCCCCGCTATTATCAATCCGTCAAGTTTGGGCGTCGGGAAGAGGGCCAGGGCCTGAGAGGTGAGCGTTCCACGTCTGCTCCCCTCAACACATTACGTGAGCTCCCCAAATGCGGCTTACATATTATATACTTGGCCACTTAAGTACTGATATTTACAGGCAGATGATCAAAAGCAAACGCTGGCGCTAGAGACTGTTAGCGCCATACTAGCACTGGCATTTGCTATCGCCCCATGATCAGAGCCCTCGAGCGTGTGAAACAACGCGCTCGAGGTCTCTTAGCAAAAGTAGCATGCAAATGCATGCTAATCAGCGATTACCGCATTCATCCCCAATGATCAACGGCCAGCGCACCAAAGATTGGGTTGCTGGGCGCGATAAACCCTACACCAGCTCCGAGCTGGCGTTAGGGTTTGCAGATCATTGGGGAGGAATGGTGAGCCCTGTCCAGCAAATCTGCCAGCGAGGGCAGTAGAGGACGTCCAAATTTTGGACGTTTCTGCAATGGACAGTTAAGGACGTCCAAAATTGGATGTTTCTATGACGTCTTTCTCATAGAAACATCCAATTTTGGATGTCCTTAACTGCCCATTGCAGAAACGTCCAAAATTTGGAGTCCTCTACTGCCCTATCACAGAAACATACAAATTTTGGACGTCCTCAACTGCCCCGTAGCTATACCTCTGACACCCCCTTGAAATTTGGCTGTCCCTGCAACAGGGCAGTTGAGGACGTCCATCTTCTGATTTAAAGATGGGCATCCTTCTCTTTTCATTGGTCTCCAGCCCAGACCTGTCAAACAAGTGCGGAAGGATTGTGCTGAGCGCATACTCAGGCACAATTCTCCCACACTTCTACCCCATGATCAGAGATAATTGCGCTGCTTAAATTTGCATGTATATCGAATGATACATACCTGTAGCAGGTGTTCTCTGAGGACAGCAGGCTGATTGTTCTCACGACTGGGTTGACGTCCACGGCAGCCCCCTCCAACCGGAGCAAAAATCTCGCAGGAGGTCCCGCACGCAGAGCACGCCCACCGCGCATGCGCGGCCGTCTTCCTGCCGTGCGCGACCGTTCTCGCTCAGTTGAATGACAGCAAAAGAATGAGGAAAACGCAACACCAAAGGGGAGGAGGGAGGGTAGGTGAGAACAATCAGCCTGCTGTCCTCGGAGAACACCTACTACAGGTATGTATCATTCGCTTTCTCCGAGGACAAGCAGGCTGCTTGTTCTCACGACTAGGGTATCCCTAGCTCTCAGGCTCACTCAAAACAAGAACCCAGGTCAATTGAACCTCGCAACGGCGAGGGCATAACAGAAATTGACCTACGAAGAACAACTAACTGAGAGTGCAGCCTGAACAGAATAAATTGGGTCCGGAGGGTGGAGTTGGATTCAAACCCCAAACAGATTCTGCAGCACCGACTGCCCGAACCGACTGTCGCGTCGGGTATCCTGCTGGAGGCAGTAATGTGATGTGAATGTGTGGACCGATGACCACGTCGCAGCCTTGCAAATCTCTTCAATAGTGGCTGACCTCAAGTGGGCCACCGACGCAGCCATGGCTCTAACACTATGAGCCGTGACATGGCCCTCAAGAGCCAGCCCAGCCTGGGCGTAAGTGAAGGAAATGCAATCTGCTAGCCAATTGAAGATGGTGTGTTTCCCGACAGCGACCCCCTTCCTATTGGGGTCGAAAGAAATAAACAATTGGGCGGACTGTCTGTGGGGCTGTGTCCGCTCCAGATAGGAGGCCAACGCTCGCTTGCAGTCCAATATGTGCAACTGACATTCAGCAGGGCGGGTATGCGGTCTGGGAAAGAATGTTGGCAAGACAATTGACTGGTTAAGATGGAACTCCGACACCACCTTTGGCAGGAACTTAGGGTGAGTGCGGAGGACTACTCTGTTATGATGAAATTTAGTATAAGGAGCATGAGCTACCAGGGCTTGAAGCTCACTGACTCTACGAGCTGAAGTAACTGCCACCAAGAAAATGACCTTCCAGGTCAAGTACTTCAGATGGCATGAATTCAATGGCTCAAAAGGAGGTTTCATCAGCTGGGTGAGGACGACCTTGACATCCCATGACACTGCAGGAGGCTTGACAGGGGGCTTTGACAAAAGCAAGCCTCTCATGAATCGAACGACTAAAGGCTCTCCAGAGATGGCTTTACCCTCTACACGATAATGGTAAGCACTAATTGCACTAAGGTGATTCCTTACTGAGTTGGTCTTGAGACCAGACTCTGATAAGTGTAGAAGGTATTCAAGCAGGTTCTGTGCAGGACAAGAACGAGGTTCTAGGGCCTTGCTCTCACACCAAACGACAAACCTCCTCCACTTGAAAAAGTAACTCTTTTTAGTGGAATCCTTTCTAGAGGCAAGCAAGACACGGGAGACTCCCTCAGACAGACCCAATGAAGCAAAATCTATGCCCTCAACATCCAGGCCGTGAGAGCCAGAGACTGAAGGTTGAGGTGCAGAAGCGCTCCGTCGTTCTGCGAAATGAAAGTCGGAAAACACTCCAATCTCCACGGTTCTTCGGAGGACAACTCCAGAAGAAGAGGGAACCAGATCTGACGGGGCCAAAAAGGCGCGATCAGAATCATGGTGCCGCGGTCTTGCTTGAGCTTCAGTAAGGTCTTCCCCACCAAAGGTATGGGAGGATAAGCGTACAGGAGGCCCGTCCCCCAATGGAGGAGAAAGGCATCCGACGCCAGTCTGCCGTGTGCATGAAGTCTGGAACAGAACTGAGGCAGCTTGTGATTGGTCTGGGAGGTGAAAAGGTCCACCGAGGGAGTGCCCCACTCTCGGAAGATCTTGCGTACCACTCTGGAATGGAGCGACCACTTGTGCGGTTGCATGAATCTGCTCAGCCTGTTGGCCAGACTGTTGTTTACGCCTGCCAGGTATGTGGCTTGGAGAAGCATGCCAAACTGGCGTGCCCAACGCCACATCCTGACGGCTTCCTGACACAGAGGGCGAGATCCGGTGCTTGTTGATGTAATACATCGCAACCTGATTGTCTGTCCAAATTTGGATAATTTGGTATGACAGCCGATCCCTGAAGGCCTTCAGTGCGTTCCAGACTGCTCAGAGCGCCAGGAGGTTGATCTGAAGATCTTGTTCCTGGAGGGACCACACCCCCTGGGTTTGGAGCCCATCGACATGAGCTCCACACCCCAGGCGAGATGCATCCGTCGTCAGCACTTTTGTGGGCTGCGGAATTTGGAATGGGCGTCCCAGGGTCAAATTGGTCCGAATTGTCCACCAGCGCAGCGAATCGCGGCAACTGATGGACAGACGGATGACATCTTCTAGATTCCCGGTGGCCTGGCACCACTGGGAAGCTAGGGTCCATTGAGCAGATCTCATGTGAAGACGAGCCATGGGAGTCACATGGACTGTAGAGGCCATATGGCCCAGGAGTCTCAACATCTGCCGAGCTGTGATCTGCTGAGACGCTGAGGTCTGGGAAGCGAGGAACAGAAGATTCTGAGCTCTCACCTCAGAAAGATAGGCCTGAGCCGTCTGTGAATTCAGCAGAGCTCCTATGAATTCCAGAGATTGGACTGGCCGGAGATGGGACTTCGGGTAATTTATCACAAACCCCAGCAGCTCCAGAAGTTGAATAGTTCACTGCATGGACCGAAGAGCTCCTGCCTCTGAGGTGCTCTTCACCAGTCAATCGTGGAGATACTGGAACACGTGCACCCCCAGCTTGCGTAGATAAGCCGCAACCACCACGAGACACTTCTTGAACACCCATGGTGCAGAGGCGAGCCCAAAGGGCAGCACACAATACTGAAAGTGACGTGTCCCCAGACGGAATCGTAAATACTGTCTGTGAGCTGGCAGTATCGGGATGTGAGTGTAAGCGTCCTTTAAATCCAGGGAACATAGCCAATCGTCTTTCTGAATGATGGGTAGAAGGGTGCCCAAGGAAAGCATCCTGAACTTTTCTCGGACCAGATACTTGTTCAGGCCTCTCAGGTCTAGGATGGGGCGCATCCCCCCTGTTTTCTTTTCCACAAGGAAGTACCTGAAATAGAATCCCTGCCCTTCCTGCCCGGGTGGTACGGGCTCGACCGCATTGGCACTGAGAAGGGCGGAGAGTTCCTCTTCAAGTACCTGCTTGTGATGGGAGCTGAAAGATTGAACTCCCGGTGGCAATTTGGTGGGATGGAAACCAAATTCAGGGTGTATCCGCACCGCACTATTGGAAGAACCCACTGGTAGGAGGTTACAAGAGGCCACCTTTGGTGAAAAACTTTCAACCTCCCCCCAACCGGCAGGCCGTCCGGCACGGCTACTTTGATGGCGGCTATGTTCCCATGGATCCTGTCAAAAGCCCGTCCCCTGCTTTTGCTGTGGAGGCGCAGGGGGCTGCTTAGGCGCACGCTGTTAACGGGAACGAGTACGCTGGGACTGCCCCTGAGCCTGAGGAGGCCTTCGGGCCGGCTTGGTGTACCTACTCTTGTTGTAGGCATAGAGTGCAGCCTGCCGGGCCCGGGAAAAACGTCCACCTGCGGAAGTGGATGCTGAAGGTGCCCAGTGGGAGAGCTTGTTGAGAGCGGTTTCCCACTGGTGCAGTTGGTCCACCAACTGCTCGACCTTCTCCCCAAAAATGTTATCCCCCCGGCAAGGGACATCCGCCAGCCACTGCTGAGTGCGGTTGTCCAGGTCAGAGGCACGCAGCCAGGAGAGTCTGCGCATCACTATACCTTGAGCCGCAGCTCTGGATGCCACATCACAGGTGTCAAATACCCCTGGACAGGAATTTTCTGCACGCCTTCAGCTGCCTGACCACCTCCTGAAATGGCCTGGACTGCTCCGGGGGGAGCTTGTCAACCAGATCCGCCAGTTGCCGCACATTATTCCACATGTGGATGCTCGTGTAGAGCTGGTATGATTGTATTCTGGTCACGAGCATGGAAGATTGGTAGGCCTTCCTCCCAAACAAGTCCAGAGTGCAAGACTTCCGCCCAGGGGGCGCCGAGGCGGTATCCCTCGAACTCTGTGCTCTCTTGAGAGCAGAGTCCACGACCGCCGAGTCATGAAGCAATTGAGGCCGCATCAACTCCGGGTCTGAGTGGATTCTGTATTGGGACTCCACTTTCTTGGGGATGGTGGGATTAGATAATGGCTTCAACCAGTTCCGAAGCAGTGTCTCTTTGAGAACATTGTGCAACGGTACCGTCGAAGACTCTCTAGGTGGAGATGGATAGTCGAGGACTTCGAGCATTCTCGCCCTTGGCTCACCCACAGTAACCACTGGGAAGGGAATGCTGATAGACATATCCCAGACAAAAGAGGCAAAGGAGAGGCTCTCAGGAGGCGAGAGCTTCCTCTCCGGTGAAGGAGTGGGGTCAGAGGGAAGGCCCACAGACTCCTCGGAGGAGAAATATCTGGGGTCCTCCTCCTCCTCGGTGTCGGACATGAGCTCTCTCAGCTCAGACTGCAACTGGGCCCGTCTCGACTGCGAGGAACCACGTCCTCAATGAAGCTCCCTCCAGCAACGTCGACGGGGATTCCACCTGAGTGGCAGTCGACACCGGTGCCGCAAGCAGCTCGGCGTCGGAGGCCTCTCATCACCGGACCAGAGCCCACCGGCGCCTCCATCAACGGCTCCGAGGGCGCAAGCACCCCCGGTGCCGGCAGGGTCCGGCGCATCAGCCCTTCCAGAATCCCCGGAAGGATGGCTCGGAGGCACTCGTCTAGGCCCGCTGTCGAGAAAGGCAGGGGGCCGGTGTGGGCGTCGGTGCTGGAAGCTGCCCGAGTCCAGCAGACGGTACCGAGGTACCCGACGACCTGCGCATCGACACCTCTTCGACCGAGGGGGAGAGCTCCTCCCGGCACTGCTGCTTCCTGGGGGTCGAGTCTTCTCTCGATGTCCCGGAGCTGCCAGTCCTGTGCGCCATGGGCGACCGATGACGGTGCTTCTTGGCAGCTTTCTTCCGATGTCCGTCATCGGTGCTCCGCGGAAGAGACAAAGAGGAGGTGGAGTCCCCACGGCCTCGAGGTATCGGATCCGACAGGGTTCGGTCCCGATGGCCCTGAGCAGCGGGAGTGGCCGGGGCAGACCACCACCACTGTCGCTGGCAGGTTGTCGGGCCAAGGGAACCTGTGTTCCTGGGGTCGATGCCATAGTCGGTGCCGACGCCGTCGACACCGATGTCGTCGAGGTCGACGTCGAAGGGCCAGCGAAAGTTCCAAAAAGACGGTCCCAAAGAACTTGCCTCACCACCTGCGTCCGCTTCCGTAAGCCCTTGGAATTATGCTCCAGGCCGAGGCACTGGAGGCACCAAGCGTGAGTATCAGTCTGCGAGATCTGCCGGCCGCACCAACCACACTTTTTGAATCCGCTCGGGACCTTCGAGGACATTGACGTAAAAATCGCGTCTGCGAAATCAAAATCATCGATGGTGGTGGTGAAAAGCACACCAGAAGAAAAAGAAACGACCGCACGACCACAAGGCCGCGACCCCGCGACTAAAGAACGACGAGGGAAACTTCTTCTTTTCTTTTTTTTCGTAAACGAAAAAAACAACAAAATAAAGCGCAGACTAGGCCGCAAACCGGTTTTCCGGGGCTGACAAGGAGAGGAACGAAGACGCGTCTCTCTCCAGCGTGGAAAGGAAAAAACTGAGCGGGAACGGTCGCGCACGGGCGGGAAGACGGCCGCGCATGCGCGGTGGGCTTGCCCTGCGTGCGGGACCTCCCGCGAGATTTTTGCTCCGGTTGGAGGGGGCTGCCGTGGACGTCAACCCAGTCGTGAGAACAAGCAGCCTGCTTGTCCTCGGAGAATATCTCTGATCATAGGTCTAATAGCGCCCTGTTTGGAACAGCGCGGGGCTTTTGAACATCTGCCTGTCAGTGCTTAAGTAGCCAGAGTTAGTGCATAAACGGGATCAAATAAATGTTTATCCTATTTTTATGCAGCCACTTAAGTGATGAATATTGACTTAAGCGGCTATGTGTTAGCCGGTTTAAAAATAACCGGATATTGAAAGCCGAAGGCTACATAGGTCCCAGCTTTGAATATCCAGGAATAACGCCGTTGGCAGTAAGCAAAACTCTCACCACTGATGGCTGAATATTGACCCCATAATATCCTGCTTATCCTCAGAAAATAGTTCAATCGCCAAACCTTACTCTTCCAGGGATAACAGTAGCTCCCTCTTACCTCTTCCTCACAGTCCCTGAAGGTCCAAAACTTAATTGGGTTAACATGACCCCTCCCCCCCATTCCTGAACCCTGCTGGTGTAAACATAGGCTGCGGTCTGTCCCTTCCAGACTCATTACTCACAGCAAACTTGTCATACAGCTGGTAGGTAAGCAGTGGGTTTGGAAGCTCTCGGAAGTAGAGTTTACAGAGAGAGCTGACACAGTGAATGTCTTGTAGGTAAATATCTCGAGCCAACTCTGGGATCCGCTCACTGTCAAACTCATGCCTGTTGCCAAGAAGAGGGTGGGGAAGGGAATGAAACAGGAAAAAGAAGAATAAAGACATGCAGGTTACTGTGTTTATAGCAATCTTTACGCAAAGTTGTGCTGAAATCCCTGACTGTCAGGCATGCTCAAGGCACAGACAGGAATTCTGAGGAGACAGTTAGCAAAAACCTGAGGACCAGGACAACAAAAAACAGCAGAATATAAAACGGGGAAGAAATTTTAAAAGCCATTTGCACACTACTTTTATCTGTAGCCAAAAAGCATTATAGTTAAGTTGGGGAAAGCTGAGTTGCTTACCTGTAATAGGATATTAGTCCTCAAACATGTGGTTCACTGCAATAGAAAGCTCTGCGTTTTGGGGGGTCTGAGCTTCTGTGGGGAAACATCACGCTTATACATGAGGACTAAATATTCTGCTTGTCTTCCAGGAAAATGTGGAAGTACATGTGAGCACTTTGTTTTGAAAGGCCTGCATGTACATTCCTGTGGGTACTTCTGCACAAAGCTAGTGCAAAAAAGCACTCACTTTGTTTTGGCTGCTCAAAATTTCTAATTGAAATTCTACAAGCAGTTTCATAACTTCCCCTTATATACATACGTATTACATGCACACACATCAGGAAACCCACAGAATTTCAACAAAAGTGGTTTTTGGTTTTTTTTTCATACAACTGACAAACAGCAATACATTTTTTAAAGCAGCAATTACCCTATTGATGAATCAGGATTCGGGATGACAGATTTTTCTGTGGCCTGTAAACTTGTTGCACCCAGCCTGGACCTTCCGCAGCCCCCCCCCCCCTCCCCGGGACATCACAGCAGTTCAATTTATTTTATTTATTTAGATTTTGCTCACACCTTTTTCAGTAGTAGCTCACAGTGAGTTACATTCAGGTACACTGGGTATATCCCTGTTCCTGGAGGGCTCACAATCTAAGTTTGTAGATGAGGCAATGGAGCGTTAGTAACTTCTCCAAGATGTCAAGGAACAGCAGTGGGATTTGAACCAGCCACCTCTGGATGTCAAGACCAGTGCTCTAACCACTAGGCCACTCCTCCACTCCATTGAATCTCTCTCCCTCTCTTGAGACACTAGGATATGCTTTTGTGTAGCTATAATTTGATTATTCTTCCCAGTGTGCATCACTTTACACTTTCATCCATCATATAAAGTGATGCACATTGAGAAGAATAATCCAAATTTATAGTTAAACAATGTTAGGTTTCCCATTAGGAGTCACCACCTAGGAAAGGGATTTGGGTGTCATAATGCCTCATCTTGAGTATTATGTGCAATTCTGGTCGCAGCATCTCAAAAAAGATATAGCAGAATTTGAAAAGGCAATCAATCAACACTGTTAAGCTCTGGACCTCGTTGCTGGAGGACGTGCTAAAAGCAGTCAGTGTAGCTGGGTTTAGAACATTTTTGTACAAATTCCTGGGGAATAAAAGCCCATATCCGTTATCAAGGTAAACTTGGAGAAACTCGCTGCTTATTCCTGGAGGTAGGTAACAGGGAATCTTGTTACTTTTTTGGACTCTGCCAGGTACTTGTGACCTGGACCGGCCACTGCTAGAAACAGGATGCAGGTTAGCTGGGCCTTTGGTTTGGCTCAGTAGGGCTCCAGGCAGTGTCCCCTTGGCTGTCACGTCAGGACTTACCGAAGCTTCTGGATGTTTGAGGAGATGCCAGAGAGGCGGTAGATGCCATCCACGATTCCATGCTTCTCGATGAACTCTGAGCAGCAGCGCAGCACCTGCGGGACTAAGAGAAAAAGAGATGAAGGACTGGTGGAGAGAGACAGAGAAGAGGGAGTGCAAGGAGGAAGAGGGGTTGATGACCCTCTTGTCTTGGAATGAAGGACTACACCTCTAATACCAAGTGGAAGCACTGTCTATTAATACGTGTTACAGCAATGATCAAATCTCAGCAACTATTAATCCAACTGCACATTTTTACCTTTATATAAACAAGTTACATATTTTCTCAGTTTTGACTAAAAGGCCATATTGAGGGTACTTTATTTTTACTTTTCTTTACCCGAGGCTTATATTCTGCTAACACCATGAAAGGTTCAAAGCAGATTACGGAAAATCTCAACAAGTAACAGCAATAATGGTTGCAACTAGGATGATTTACATAAGATAGCAGAGTCTAACATATGAGACTAGCGAAGATAGCACAGAGAAGAGGTTTGTTCAGTATAATATAGACAATTGGTCTAGTACCGAGCTTGCAATGTTTGAAGGGTTTTGAACAGGGTTTTTGTTGCTGAACATGTTTCTAGAATAATGTGGTTTTGAGAAGTGTTATTTTTATGAGAGTACATGTTTCTTGAATAGTGCAGTTTTTAAAGGCTTGCAAAACCAACTACAGCAGGTGGTGTTCAGTGTTGATAGGGGATGGGACTTGATACCGCCTTTCTGTGGTTACAATCAAAACTGTTTGCATATTATATACAGTGAACCCAGTTCACTAGGATCAAAGCCCACTGCACTACCACTATGTTACTCCTCCACTCCACCCCTAGGCTACACCTCCACTCGATATAAGCAGGGTGTTCCAGATCTTGGCAGCTTGGTAGCTTAAAGCGGAAGCTTTTGTAAGATGGAAAAGAGAGTTTGAGGACATTTCTTGTACAGTAATTCAAGCTCAATACTGTCAAAAGTGGAAACATATAGGGTGAGGCAAAACCCTGGATAATTTTGAAGATAAAGCAGCAGAGCTTAAAAACAATTCTACTACTACTACTATTTAGCATTTCTATAGCGCTACAAGGCGTACGCAGCGCTGCACAAACATAGAAGAAAGACAGTCCCTGCTCAAAGAGCTTACAATCTAATAGACAAAAAATAAAGTAAGCAAATCAAATCAATTAATGTACACAGGAAGGAGGAGAGGAGGGTAGGTGGAGGCAAGTGGTTACGAGTCAAAAGCAATGTTAAAGAGGTGGGCTTTCAGTCTAGATTTAAAGGTGGCCAAGGATGGGGCAAGACGTAGGGGCTCAGGAAGTTTATTCCAGGCGTAGGGTGCAGCGAGACAGAAGGCGCAAAGTCTGCAGTTGGCAGTAGTGGAGAAGGGAACAGATAAGAAGGATTTATCCATGGAGCGGAGTGCACGGGAAGGGTGTAGGGAAGGACGAGTGTGGAGAGATACTGGGGAGCAGCAGAGTGAGTATTTATAGGTTAGTAGAAGAAGTTTGTACAGGATGCGAAAACGGATAGGGAGCCAGTGAAGCGACTTGAGGAGAGGGGTAGTATGAGTAAAGCGAATTCTGGCCTCTATGGGTAGCCAGTGGAAATGTTTGTAAAGATGGAAGACCCTGTCAAATTTTTTCAGTCTACCGATGAGTCTGGTGGCTGAATTTTGAACGGTTTGTAATTTGCACAGTAGGTTCTTTGAGCAGCCTAGGTAGATGATGTTGCAGTAGTCCAGTTGGTTAGTATCTGGGCCTAAACCATGAATCTGAAGTGGTCTTGCATGAAGCATTTTCTTAAGCGTCTTGGGTTGTGCATGAGATAGAAACATTTCTTTATCATCCAGTTTACCTGCGCATCCCAGGTTAAGTTCTGGTCGATTGTGATTTTCAAGGAGGATTCTAGGCCATTTACTGTAAAGGCGCAATTCTGAACTGTGGTGGTATAGTGACCTGCTAGGAGAATTTTTTTTTTCACAGTTCAGTTTGAGGTGATTGATTGTCATTCAGTCAATGACTTGGGAGATGTAGTGATCTATGCGGGGTATTATTGTCGTCCAGATAGATGAAAACACAGAAACCAGTAGTGTCCACAACAGACCCCAGTGAGGCCATGAGAATGTTGAACAGGATGGGTGAGAATGGTGAGCCTTGCGGGACCCCATCATTTGCATTCCATCTTTCAGAGTGAGATCTGTTCATTTTTACCAGAAACTTTACCTATCAGCCCAATGTTGTTTAGTATGGTTATTAGTAGCTCATGGTCGACCACATTGAAGGCGCTAGAAAGGTTGAATTGCATGATGGGTGCCTTTTTTCCTTTTGCAACTAGTGTGTTTATATCATTTATTAAGGTGCACAGTACAGTTTTGGTGCTGAAGTTTGCTCGAAACCCCGACTGAAAATGGTGTAGAATAATCAAATTTCTCCAGGTATTCAGTCTGCTGTATGGTAACTAGGCCTTCCATTAACTTTGCCAGGAATTGTATGGAGGTCACTGGTCTGTAGTAGTTCACAATGGCTCTCGATTCTTGTTTATTTTTTTAGTAAAGGGGTAAGAATAATACTCCCTAGGGAAGGAAGGAAGAGACCGTCAGATAGAGTGTTTGAATTTAAGGGTTATGCATCTTATAAGTACTGGTTGGGCAGGCGTTGAGAGTGGGATTTCAAGAATTTCTTTATAAGTCGGTCCAGCTCTTCTTGTTTGATGGCATGGAAGCTATCCCAGATCATACCGGCAGGTACAGCAGTGTCTGAGTAACTGACCACTAGATAGCTTTCATTTGTGAGGTTGGTGAACTGTGCCCTGATTTTGGCAATTTTTTCTTTGAAATATAGAGCCAGCTGTTCAGCTGTTGGAGTTGCTTCCTGGGATGGGATAATGATCTCATTGATGTTTAGTAGGGTGTTGACAATTGAAAAGAGGCATTTGGTATCAGCAATGTCTGTACCTATCAGTTTAGAGTAGTAGGCATTTTTGGCTTCAGTTATTTTAATTTTGTACATTGAAATTACCTGTCTCCAGTTATGTCTGTTTTGTCTTTTTCCCAGGTCCTCTCTAGTTGACTGCATGTTCTCTTTAGTGTTAGGATATCTGGGTTGAACCACCTGTTCCTGTTGTATTTTGACTTTCTTTTAGTTTCGTGGAAGCGATGTTGTCTAGAACTTCCTTGGACACCTTGTTCCAATCATCCAGGTTTATTTTATCGTCAGTTGTTGTTGAGTAGTGGTTGTCTACCGTTTCCCAGAATCTGGCTCTATCAATTTTCCCTCAAGTGTGGTACTATATTTTGAGGACTTTGGTAGTGTAATTTTTGTGTTGTTGGTGTCTAGGCTTTCATTGGGACCATATGATATTGAAATCAAGGAGGAAGTGATTGGGCCAGATCAGGGAGGACCATTTTCCATCTCAATCCTGGAGCAGGATGTTGAGTTATTTGTGAATACAATAAGGTCTACTTGGTTGCCTTTTTCATAAGTCACTCGACCTGGCGGGTAGAGAAGATTTAATGTATCCAGGTAGCTATGTAAATCATTCACTGCTAGGTCGTTTGTTAGTTTGAGGTGTAGATTTATGTCACCTAGTAGTAAGATGCAGGTCATACTGTTTGCATGTTTAGCTACGAATTCAAAGATGTCACTGTTTGCAAGGGTCCATTTCCCTGGTGAGCAGTAGAAAAGAATACCTATTAGTGTATTTATTAGAGTGATGTCTTCAATCTTGCATGCCAATATTTCTAAGTCTGGGGAGTTGAAGGAGTCTATAAGGGTAACATTAAACAACTTGTACATTAGACAGAGGCCTCCATCACATCTTAATTTTCTGGGTATGGACAAAAATTTGAATCCTAGAGGACAAACCTCCTTCAGAATTGGATCATTAGCTGTGCGTATCCAGGTTTCAGTAAAAAGAACCAACCCCAGTTTAGAAAGTTCGATTCAGTCCCTAACTGTGTTTGCCTTGTTTCCGAGAGACTGTGCATTTAGATAGAATGCCAGTACTGGGACTGTTGTGAGGACTCTCCCCAGTGGAGTTAAGTTGTTTGAGGGTTCTCCTATTTGGTCTGGAGGTTTGGTTATGTCACCCCTCTCTATGTGTTCGCTTTCTTGTGGTTGTTATAGTTGTTATGTTGTGCTGCATATGGTCTGTGCAGATCAATAAGAATCTGATTGGTTGGGTAAATGTGGGCCCACTGGTTGTGTAGGATAAAGCTGGGTTGTTGGGCGAGAACTGCACCCATCGAAGTTGCAGATTGAGCCCCCCCCCAAAAAAAAACTCACAAAAAAATCCCAAAACAAAACACATTAATCCCATCTTAAAGAGAATCCCAAAGAGAAACAACAAAATGATTATCACCAAATTAATTCTAATAACCTACACACTATCCCTAATTCACCAAACACTAACCACCCCCTCACAAACACCAACAACATACCCACAATAATTAACCTCTTCAGACTACCTAAGCACAACACACCTCACCAGAACAACAATAATCAAAACATTGAAAAAACTACCCCAGGGGACAAACATATCACAAAGGAAAGAAAGGACATAAACCTACCCAACAAGAGAACAGACAACTTAAGAAAATCATCACAACTACAAACATAAAAGACCCCTACCAAACAATTCAGGTGGGATACATAAACGCCAGATCAGTAGTAAATAAAACAACAATAACTGACTGGATCACGGCAGACAATCTTGACCTAGTACTCATCAGCGAAACTTGGATCCACGATTGCAAGGACCCCATAATCCTAGAACTCTATCCCCCAGGCTACAAAATTACACACTGGACAAGGAAAGAAAAAAGAGGAGGTGGAATAGCACTCATCTATAGATCCCACTTCACCGTAACAACAACTGCTGAGTCCATAACACCAAAACTCGAAATTGCCTCAGTTAGAATCCACCATCCTAACCTGCTCGACCATCTAAACGTGGTCCTGTTTTATAGACCACCAGGAACTCCAACTTACTCATAATAGGGGACATAAACCTACACCTGGAAGACCCTAATGCAACCAATACACGTGACTGCAAAGACTTCCTACAACTATGGGACCTCTACTTGCCTAATATGCAAGCTACACATGTCAAAGGACACACAATTGACCTCATTACACACAAACTATCCTTAAACTCAAACCTTATACTAACAGACACAAAATGGACGGCCACACCATGGTCAGACCACCATAAATTAAACGTAGCCCTACAATGGCGGAAAAAAGACACGCAACCAAAGCAAGAAAGCACAACCTACACCACTAGAGGAAAGATTGATCCTGTTACTTTCTGGCAACAGATCTACAAAAATGAATGGTTAGCACAGCCAGACTCCAAACACTATCTCCAAAATTGGGACGACAGATGCAGGAGCATACTAGACGAAACTACACCACTACAAACAAGAAACACACGAAGACACAGCTCAATACCTTGGTTCAACGATGAACTGAAAAAACTAAATACACAAGTCAGGAGACTCGAACGCGCATGGCAAAAAATGAAAAATGAACATACACTTAAAGCTTGGAAACAAATGCAAAGAAAATACAAATATACAATAAGACAAACCAAAAGAGCATACTACAAAACCAAAATAGGACCAGACTACAAAGACGCATATAAACTCTACCAACTCGTGAATAAATTAATAGACACCACACCGGTTACCACAGCCAGCACAGACACCCCATTGGCAGATCAACTTACCAAATACTTCAATGAGAAAATTATAAAACTTCGATCCACATTACCACTCAACATCACTGATCACGAAAAATTTAAGGATTGCCTGGACCCTACTCCCGGTGAATACCCAGCAGATTGAACCTGGATTGACTTCGATCTGCTAACCGAAGAAACCATAACTCAAGCACTCAACAAATTCTCCAAAACCCACTCCAAACTGGATATATGCCCCAGTAGCCTAATAAAGTCCACCCCCAAACACTTCATAACAGAGCTTACGTCACATCTGAACTACATGCTACAACACAGACTCTTCCCCAAGGACAAAGGAAATATATTATTACACCCATACCCAAAGACTTAAAGAAAAAATTAAATGACACAACCAACTATCGACCAGTAGCATCCATCCCCGATAGTAAAACTAATGGAAAGTATGGTAACCAAACAACTCACCAATTACCTAAACAAATTCACAATACTACATGAATCACAGTCAGGATTTCGATCCAACCATAGCACTGAAACAGTGCTAACCACTCTCATAACCAAATTTAAACAACTAATTGCAACCGGAAACAATGTGCTACTCCTACAATTCGATATGTCCAGTGCGTTCGACATGGTCAGCCACTAAATACTCTCGAACATCCTAGACTACTTCGGGATCGGAGGAAACACACTAAGATGGTTTAAAGGCTTCTTAACAGGAAGAACTTATCAAGTTATTTCAAACTCAAAAACATCAACACCATGGAAACTTGAATGTGGAGTACCACAAGGATCACCGCTATCACCAACCCTTTTTAACTTAATGATGACACCTTTAGCCAAATCACTATCCAACCAAGGACTCAACCTGTACATCTATGCAGACAATGTCACGATATACATCCCGTTCAAACAAGACATAACCGAAATCACAAATGAAATCACACACAGCCTCCAAATAATGAACTCATGGGCGGACGCATTCCAACTAAAGCTAAACGCAGAAAAAACACAATGTCTCATCCTGTCCTCACAATACAACACAAACAAACCCAATACCATAAATACCCCAGACTACACCCTTCCGGTCTCAGACAGCCTGAAAATTCTGGGAGTCACAATTGACCGAAATCTCACAATTGATGACCATGCGAAAAATACAGCAAAGAAAATGTTCTATTCAATGTGGAAACTTAAAAGAATCAAACCTTTTTTCCCCAAGGGACGTATTCCGCAGCCTAGTACAATCAATGGTGCTAAGTCATCTAGACTACTGCAATGCTATTTATGCCGGATGCAAAGAACAAATCATTAAGAAGCTTCAAACCGCTCAAAACACAGCAGCCAGACTCATATTTGGGAAAGCGAAATACGAAAGCCTAAGAGAAAAACTACATTGGCTCCCACTAAAAGAACAAATTGCATTCAAAGTTTGCACCCTGGTCCACAAAATCGTTCACGGGGAAGCTCCGACCTACATGTCAGACCTTATAGACCTACTTACTAGGAATGCAAAAAGATCATCACGCACATTCCTCAATCTCCATTATCCTAACTGTAAAGGGCTAAAATACAAAATCCACATACGCGACCAGTTTCTCATACATCAGCACGCAGCTATGGAACGCACTACTGAAGGCCATAAAAACAACGCAAGACTTAACCGTCTTCCGAAGGCTACTGAAAATAAATCTTTTCAAGGAAGCTTACCATAAACATCCATCTTAAATACTATATAATAACACTATACACGATCTATACAAAACCGAACTCTTATCACATGACTGATCAACCTCTTTGATATTAATGATCAAGCAATACCACTTTAAACCTTATGTTGCATAGGGTCTCTCTATAGTGACGACCTAATGTATGTCACAATCCAATTTATTACTCAGGAACCTGCATGCAATACCATATGTTATTCTTCTTTACCATGTATGTATGCACATGGTGTGTATATATATATATATATATATATATATACCATGATCTGCTCCATATATGTTATGTTCCATGTATGTTATCATACATGTATGCACCTAACGCAATACCATTTGTAATTCTGTTACCCGGAAACGTCAATCGCCATTACGGCAAATGTAAGCCACATTGAGCCTGCAAATTGGTGGGAAAATGTGGGATACAAATGCTACAAATACATAAATAAAAAGAGTACGATTATTAGTAAGAAGTTGACCATATCCATCTTGGTTATCAAGTGTGTCGTTTGCAAGTAATGAATTGGTCTATTGGTGGTGCTATGAAGCTTACTAGTAGTGACAGCCAGTTGTACATATTCCATGTTTGGGATTTGGTTGTGCTTGCATTCAATGAGGCTTAGGTCTTCAGCGTGGATCGGCAGGGCTGATTGTGTATGCTCGTGGGGAGCTCTCTCTCTGTTGTGTACGAGTTGTCTTGGTCTGCCGCAACCTTCACAGCAGTCAATATCACCTTGGGTCTTACCTGATGAGATGTAGAATGATCTGAAGGGTGGAAGCTCAGGTCAGAAGCAGACTCGAGTCTTCAGTCTTTCTAGCAGGGGTTGATGTACATGACAGGTTGTGTCTGACAGGTGTGAGCTTGTGTCAGAGGTGGAGCAGGCTATGATAACTCCAAAGCAGAGTCGACTGTAGTGTTTGTGTGAGGGCTCTCTCACTGCCGATGGGAAGCCAATTTATTCTTCCTCAAGCGTACGGATGAAGGAGTGAGTTTGGGTGGAAGCAGGTGGCCATACTCTGGTTGGAAGCAAGGTGATGCATGTGGGAAAAAAGAACCCGAATTATAGCTACGTCATGCAAGGTTCCACGTTAGGAGTTACGGACCAAGAAAGGGATCTGGGTGTCGTCGTCCATAATACACTGAAACCTTCTACTCAGTGTGCTGCTGCGGCTAGGAAAGCGAATAGAATGTTGGGTATTATTAGGAAAGCTATGGAAAACAGGAGTGAGGATGTTATAATGCCGTTGTATCGCTCCATGGTGCGATCGCACCTTGAGTATTGTGTTCAATTCTGGTCGCCGCATCTCAAGAAAGATATAGTGGAATTGGAAAAGGTGCAGCGTAGGGCAACTAAAATGATAGCAGGGATGGGACGACTTCCCTATGAAGAAAGACTAAGGAGGCTAGGGCTTTTCAGCTTGGAGAAGAGACGGCTGAGGGGAGACATGATAGAAGTATATAAAATAATGAGTGGAGTGGAACAGGTGGATGTGAAGCGTCTGTTCACGCTTCCCAAAAATACTAGGACTAGGGGGCATGCGATGAAACTACAGTGTAGTTAATTTAAAACAAATCGGAGAAATTTTTCTTCACCCAACGCATAATTAAACTCTGGAATTCGTTGCCGGAGAACGTGGTGAAGGCGGTTAGCTTAGCAGAGTTTAAAAAGGGGTTAGACGGTTTCCTAAAGAACAAGTCCATAAACCACTACTAAATGAACTTGGGAAAAATCCACAATTCCAGGAATAACATGTATAGAATGTTTGTACGTTTGGGAAGCTTGCCAGGTGCCCTTGGCCTGGATTGGCCGCTGTCGTGGACAGGATGCTGGGCTTGAAGGACCCTTGGTCTTTTCCCAGTGTGGCATTACTTATGTACTTATGGACTATGGAACTCTTCAGCCGGATTGAGGTTCAATGTCCACAGGGCTTCTCTCACAACTAGGGATAGGCGACTCTATTCTTGTTCTCCAGCTTATATGCCGTGATAAATCTGCTCTTCTCTTGTTCTGTTAGTACTTGTTCACTCCTTCCCCAGGTTCAGACTGCAGTGGTTCACACCATGCTGGGGTCAAGTGTTGCATATGAGGGAGGATTTCTGTGCATTAGGGTGAGGTTCTGTTTCTTTTTTTATATTATTTTGTTTTGGAGGGGGTGTGTCACCACGAGGGGTGAAGTAGCAGGGCACTGGTATGCTGGGGCTTGTGCCACAGCGGGCAGCACGAGATGCAGGTCTCCCTTGTACTGCAAATAGGACTCCCTTGCTGCTGTACATCTCTGCAACACTCCACTGTGCCCTCCACAGCAGGGCACAGAACCGCCTGGATGCAGATCTCACCCCCGGAGATGGTCAGCTGCACAGAATGTAGCTCCTCCTTCGCTAGGAGATGTAGGCCTCCCCTCTTCGTGGAAGGCCTCCGCACATGCTGGTGGACTCTCTATAGTGTAGAGCTGCCCAGGAGGACAGTTCTTTCCTGCTGGGGATGCTCGACCCCTACGGAGGAGGGCTCCTTGCATCGAGTGGAGATCTGCCCCGTCTTCTCACACGCGGCCGCTGACCTCATCCCTGTGTCATGTCGCACTGGAACGTGAGGGCCTGTAGTTGTGTCGCCTGGGGTTGTGACAGTCCAAGGTTTTAGTACCCTCCATTCTTCATTTGTGTGATCCACAACAGATCTGTATGCTACTTGATCCCGTGCTTGATCAGGACATCGATGGTCTCTTTGCCTCGATGGTGGGCCCGAATCCGGTGATGTCCCTGGAGCTCGATGCTATGTGTCTCTCTTAGTCAGCAGCCATCTTCACAATTTGTGTATCTAAAAAATTTTATACCAGTGCGTCCTGGCAGGCACCTATTTTGGCCCTATTTTATGTGACTTCATAAAACACTAGTGCAAAACCAGTGCCTAAGTTGAAAGCTGAAAGCACAGACATTTCACCTACTCACAAGTAGATGTACATGTTAGCACATACTTTATACAGGGACATGCGTATTTAATAAACGTTGATTCCACCCTAACTCTTCCCCTGAGCATACCTGCTGTAAAAGCATGCACTGACTTGTGTCATGGTCATTGTTGTCCGTGCCTTGCTCATCAGTGCCCTGCTCCATCTACTACTACTACTACAAATCATTTCTATACTGCTACTAGTCATACGCAGCGCTTCACAATTTAACATGAAGAAAAGACAGTCCCTGCTCAAAAGAGCTTACAATCTAAATCAGGGCAGACAGACAGGACAAATAAGGAATAAGGGTAGGACAGACAGATAGTCCCTTTCCCTATGTGTCCTATTGAAGAGAGGAAGACAAGATAAAGGTTACGAGCAGGTGACAAGTTAGGAGTTAAAAGCAGCATCAAACAGGTAGGCCTTTAGCCCGGATTTGAAGGCGGCCAGGGATGGAGCTTGACGTAATGGCTCAGGAAGTCTATTCCAGGCATAAGGTGCGGCAAGACAAAAGAAACGGAGTCTGGAGTTAGCGATGGAAGAGAAGGGTACAATTAGGAGAGATTTGCCTAGTGAACGGAGTTCCTGGGAAGGAGTGTAGGGAGAGATGAGGGTGGAGAGGTAGTGAGGGGCAGCAGAGTGAATGCACATAGGTTAATAAGAGGAGCTTGAACCGTATACGGAAACGGATAAGGAGCCAGTGAAGTGACTTCAGAAGAGAGCTGATATGGGCATAGTGACTTTGGCGAAATATTAATCTTGCAGCAGAATTTTGAACAGATTGAAGAGGAGAGAGATGCCTGAGTGGAAGACCGGTGAGAAGCAAGTTGCAGTAGGCCAAGCGAGAGGTGATGAGAGTGTGGATGAGGGTTCTGGTAGCGTGCTCAGAAAAGGAGAGGGCGAATTTTGGTGAAATTATAGAGGAAGAAACGGCAGGTTTTAGCAATCTGTTGAATACATAGTAACATAGTAGATGATGGCAGAAAAAGACCTGCACGGTCCATCTAGTCTGCCCACGATAAACTCATATGTGTATACCTTACCTTGATTTGTACCTGTCTTTTTCAGGGCACAGATCGTATAAGTCTGTCCAGCAGTATTTCCTGCCTCCCAACCACCAGTCCTGTCTCCCATCACCGGCTCTGGCACAGATCCCGTATAGGTCTGCCCTCCCCTATGCTAGACTCTCAACCAATGTTAAGTAGTAGTAGTAGTAAGCTTCTGTGGATCCATTCCTTCTGCACAGGATTCCTTTATGCCTATCCCACGCATGTTTGAATTCCGTTACCGTTTTCATCTCCACCACCTCCCGCGGGAGGGCATTCCAAGCGTTCACCACCCTCTCCTTGAAGAAATACTTCCTGATATCTTTCCTGAGTCTGCCCCCCTTCAATCTCATTTCATGTCCTCTCGTTCTACCGCCTTCCCATCTCCGGAAAAGATTCGTTTGCAGATTAATACCTTTCAAATATTTGAATGTCTGTATCATATCACCCCTGTTCCTCCTTTCCTCCAGAGTATACATGTTCAGGTCAGCAAGTCTCTCTTCATACGTCTTGGAACGCAACTCCCATACCATCCTCGTAGCTTTTCTTTGCACCGCTTCCATTTTTTTAACATCCTTCGCAAGGTACGGCCTCCAAAACTGAACACAATACTCCAGGTGGGGCCTCACCAACGTCTTATACAGGGGCATTAAAACCTCCTTTCTTCTGCTGGTCACACCTCTCTCTATACAGCCTAGCAACCTTCTCGCTACAGCCACCGCCTTGTCGCACTGTTTCATCGCCTTCAGGTCCTCAGATACTATCACCCCAAGATCCCTCTCCCCGTCCGTGTCTATCAGGCTCTCCCCACCTAACACATACGCCTCCCTTGGATTTCTACTCCCTAAGTGCATCACTTTGCATTTCTTCGCATTGAATTTTAATTGCCAAACCTTAGACCATTCTTCCAGCTTCTTCAGATCTTTTTCATGTTTTCCACTCCCTCCGGGGTGTCCACTCTGTTGCAAATCTTGGTGTCATCCGCAAAAAGGCACACTTTACCTTCTAACCCTTCGGCAATGTCACTCACAAATATATTGAACAGAATGGGCCCCAGCACCGATCCCTGAGGCACTCCACTACTCACCTTTCTCTCCTCCGAGCGAACTCCATTTACCACCACCCTCTGGCGTCTGCCCGTCAACCAGTTCCTAATCCAGTTCACCACTTCAGCCCTTCTAGTTTATTCAAGAGCCTCCTGTGGGGAACCGTATCAAAAGCCTTGCTGAAATCTAAGTAGATGACGTCCATAGCACGTCCTTGATTTAATTCTCCTGTCACCCAGTCAAAGAATTCAATGAGATTCGTTTGGCACGATTTCCCTTTGGTGAAACCATGTTGTCTCGGATCTTGCAACTTATTGGCTTCCAGGAAATTCACTATCCTTTCCTTCAGCATGGCTTCCATTACTTTTCCAATAACCGAAGTGAGGCTTACCGGCCTGTAGTTTCCAGCTTCTTCCCTATCACCACTTTTATGAAGAGGGACTACCTCCACCGTTATCCAATCCCTCGGAACCTCTCCCGTCTCCAAGGATTTATTAAACAAATCTTTAAGAGGACCCGCCAGAACCTCTCTGAGCTCCTTCAGTATTCTGGGGTGGATCCCGTCCGGCCCCATGGCTTTGTCCACCTTTAGCTTTCCAAGTTGTTCATACACACTCTCTTCCGTGAACGGTGCTCTATCCACTTCATTCTCAGGTGTACTTTTGCCAGTCCCTCTCGGTCCTTCCCCAGGATTTTCTTCAGTGAAAACAGAACAAAAGTATCTATTTAGCAAATTGGCTTTTTCTTCATCATTTTCTACATAGCGTTTTGCTGTATCTTTTAGTCTCACAATCCCCTTTTTAGTCTTTCTCCTTTCACTAATATACCTGAAGAAGTTTTTGTCTCCCCTTCGTACATTTCTAGCCATTTGTTCTTCCGCTTGCGCCTTCGCCAGACGTACCTCTCTCTTGAGATTTTTTGTATTTCTGGAATGCTAACTCTTTAGCCTTTATTTTCTCAGCCACTTAAAAATTTAAGACAATATCAGGTAGGTTTCTCACCTAACGCCAGTCAATTTGAGAAGAAGTATGGGATTTAGGGGTCAGAATAAACCTGTCCTTTTTGCAGGAGCTTGGTTCAGTCCCAGCACCTGGAAGTTAGAAGTAAAAGTGGTATGTCCTTTAGTTTGAGTCCAACCCTGCTTGCCCCCAGCTGTGGGGGTGCTTAAGTCCCAATGGGTCAGCTAAGTGCTGCTATCAAGGGAATTCTCTAGTTGAATGGACCAAAATGGTAGTGTCTGATCCAGGACTTTACAATTTATTATACTTTTTAAAACTGCCCTAGATATTAATAACTTTCCTTTTATGTTTGAACAATTTTATTGTTATTAATGACAAACAATATAACAATTGAACAAGTATCCCACAGAATCTCTCATTCGTCCATCACATATATCGATATGTTCTTATAACAGATTCAATGACTTTCTGTCTTAATACTCCCCTTGTAGAGGAATCGCATAATGTCTACAAGTACAATCTATACTTTCTAGAAGCACGATTCCATAGATAAACAACAATAAGGTACCTACTACATAATCCTCCTTCCCTCCCCAAACCCCCCCCCCGTCTATAACTTCCCCCCTCCCTCCCCACCCTAGCCCTCCCTTTTCCCCATCCCCCCAACCACCCCCCCTCCCCTCTCCCCCTACTCAGCCTGGAAGAACTTTATCGAATCAAAATAGGAAGTTCACTTTGCATTAAGAAGTAGGCTCCGGCCTCTTGGGCTTAGAATACGTAAGTAAGGGCCCCAAAGGGCCAAAAATGCAATCCTCTTTTTCTGCGAGAATCTAATCTCATTAGCCTCCCAGGAAATCAGCTGATGCAACTGATTCCTCCAGTGCCAGTAAGCCGGAGGGTCTTTGACCGTCCAGTATTGTAGTATGCATTTCCTCGCCAGTAAACACATCTTGCGAATTAACAATACTTCAAAGCGGTTCTGTCCTCTAAAGGACTCTGGCAGATCTAAAATTAATTGTTCAACTGTTCCCCGGGTCCTGACACCCAGTCTCCTTTCCCAAAAGCCTCTAACCTGAGTCCAAAATCTTTTCACTCTAGGGCAACTCCAAAACATATGTAAAAATGTACCTGGGCTCGTTCCACATTTAGTACAATTTGGACTACGACCTCCTCCCATGTGTGCTAATTGTGTCATTGCTACATACCATCTATAGATGCATCGGTATGCACATTCTCTTAAACGAGCATCCGTGACTAAAGAAGGAATGCGCGCTACTATTCTCGGCACGTCCCATGCCCCCAATTCAAAGCCCAATTCTCTTTCCCACGCGCTTTTCAGTGGTCCATAATCCTTAGGGGGTTGCCATCTCGTTAATGCTTTACAGAGTAAGGAGACCGTAACTTCTCCCTCGCCCATTGAATGAAAAAACTCTCGTAACTTACCCCCCACCTGTCTGGTCAAGGAGGATTCCGGTAATGACGCCATATAATGTTGTATTTGTCTTATGGCAAACCTATTACCCCAGGAATCTCCCACTCTACGTAGTATTTCTTTAGTTAGTAGGGGCCGCCCATCTCCATCCAGCAGATCTCCCAAGCATATAATTCCTTGATTCTCCCAATCAACAAAATACCGGCTCGACATCCCAGGTATAAACTCACGATTCCCACATATTGTAAGTTGGTCTGATACTGTTGGATCTCCCCCAAGCTGCCGCACCAGTTTCCTCCACGCCTCCCTTACCGGGCGCACCAACACACTTCTACGCAATCCCTCTGGCAGGTTACTTAATTTGTGATGTAGCAATGAAAAAAGTCTATAAGATCCCAAGTATGCCTTCTCCATCGCTATAGGAGTATAGCGTTGTGTTCCTAGGAACCAATCTCTTAAATGGCGTATCTGACATGCCTGATTATATAGTGCTAGATTCGGCATTCCCACCCCGCCTAACCTCCAGTTACCGACCAAGCAGGAAAATTGGACTCTTGGTTTCTTTCCCTTCCAACAAAACTTAGAAGCCAGTGAATAAAATTTTTGCAAATCCTTCCGACACAACCAAATTGGCAATGTCTGCAAAACATAAAGCCACTTAGGGAACAGTACCATTTTAATCAGATTGATTCTCCCCAACAGCGATAACGGTAAATCCATCCAGCCTTGTAAGACGTTTCGTGTCTCCTGCAACAACCAAGTAGTATTAAGAGCATGTAAACGAGAGGTGTCCATGGGCAGCAGAATTCCCAAATACTTAAAAGAATCTTGCGCCTGCCTCAGAGGGAACTCCCCTCTCCATTCCCTCCACATCTCCTCCAAAGAGGCCAAGGCCTCTGATTTCTCACGATTCAACCGAAAACCCGCATAGTCTCCATATTCTGAGAAAACCTCCAACAATGCATCCAATGAGTCCTGCGGGTTCGTCAAATGGACTAAAATATCATCAGCAAATGCTGCCACCTTAAACACCTCTCCTCCTATCTGCATGCCAGCTATGTCTGGCTGCTCCATTATGTCTCTCAGTAAAGGATCTAACGTGAGCACAAACAAAAGAGGTGATAGGGGGCAGCCCTGCCGTGTTCCCCTACCTATATCAAAATCTGGTGTCACAAGCCCATTCACCGAGATTCGGGCTCTCGGGTTCGAGTACAAAGCTTTTATCCCTGACACAAATCTACCGGAAAATCCATATTTCCGAAGGACCGCATACAAGAATTCCCAATGGACCTGATCAAAAGCTTTTTCCGCGTCAAAGCTTACTAAAAGTGATTTTTTGTTCCCTCTACTGCTAGCTTCCAAAGATGTCAAGATTTTACGGACATTTTTAGCAATTGTTCTGTCCTTTACAAATCCTACTTGGGCGTCATGAATTAATTTGGGCAGTATGTTTGCTAGTCTATTTGCCATGATCTTAGCTAGCAGTTTAATCTCAAAATTTAAGAGTGAGATCGGCCGGTATGATGTCGCCGATTCCGGATCTTTCCCTTTCTTAGGAATTACAACAATACATGCGGTGTTCAGTTCAGGGGGCACCTGTTCTCGCTCCACCAACTCATTAAACATTAAGGTTAAAGGCTCTATTATCTCCTCCCCCATTAGTTTGTAAAATTCCGCCCTATAACCATCTATTCCAGGGGTTTTCAACAACTGACTTTGATTAATGGCTAAGGACACCTCGTCTGTCGTAATTAGGTTATTAAGCCTCTGCTCATCTTGCGAGGAAAGACTCGGCAACTCCATCTGTTCTAAGTAAGAGTCTCCCGATAGGCCCTTGTCTATTGGGTTCTCATACAACTTCCTATAATAGTCATAAAAAATCTCGCTAATGCCTTGATCTGTGGAGATTCGCTTATTTAGCTCATTTTTCATGGTCAATATCCTAGTTTTCCCCTGTTTATTCGCAATTAAACGCGCCATTAATCTCCCCCCTTTATTGCCATATTTATATAGCTGATATTTATAATAATTTTGTGTTTTCACGGCTTTTTGATGAAGGAGTTCATTTAATGCTGTCTGTAAGGATAATAAATGTTGTTTATTCTCTAGAGAGGGTTGTCGACCATAACATCTCCTCGCCTTACATACTAATTGGCTCAATCTCAATATTTCTTGTATCCTGGCCTTACGTTTATGGGCCATATAGCTTATAATTTCCCCTCGAAACACCGCTTTAGCCGCTTCCCAATAGAGGATCGGACGATTCACATATGGTTCACTATGTAGCTTATAATCGTTCCAACTACGAATCATAGATGCCTTAAACACTGGGTCTCGATAGAGTTCCACAGGGAATGTCCATCTACTCCCTCCTGCCCGCTCTTCCTTGGGTAACCAGCACATTTCCACCCATGCATGGTCTGAAATTACTGTGGCTCCTATAACTGCACTTGGCACTGAACCAAAAAGCTGTTCCGAAACTAATAGATAGTCTATTCGTGCTTGTGTATCATGTGCTCGTGATAAATGTGTATAGTCCCTCCCTTGTGGATCGAGAGTCCGCCAAACATCCACCAGCCCCATCTGTCGACAGAGATTAGGCAGCCCCCGATTTTCCTGTCTAGCTATCTGTCTCCTTGGCCCAGTACAATCTATCAGAGGGTCCATTACTGTGTTAAAGTCTCCACCAAGTATTATGGGTAGAGGGTTCTGTTGTAGTAATTTCAACGTTATCATCTTATAAAACCTCCTATCATAGTAGTTCGGGGCATATATATTCCCAAACAGCACTGTCTGTCGATTTATAGTAGCTGCACAGATCAGAAATCTCCCCCCCCCCGAATCTGTATATCGAGTCTCCAATTTATCTACAATCCCTTTTCTGAACAAGATGGCAACCCCTCCTTTCTTCCCCTTGGCTGCTGCTGAGATGCAATCCCCCACCCACCAAGTGCGCAACTTCGTATGTTCCACGTCTGATAAGTGAGTTTCTTGCAATAAGGCTATATCTACTTTGTGTCGCTGTAGATGCTGCAAGATTTTAGAACGTTTAATGGGGGAGGAGATTCCTCCCACATTCCATGTAACAACTTTCAGTGAGCCCTCTTCTTATTGGATTCCTTTCTCTGTGATCTATATCTTCCTTGCTTTAAAGAGGGGTGTCCCAGCCACCACCCCCCTCCCAGTTCCAAAATGTGCCATTTACTTCTCTTCCAAACCTTCATACGTTGTATCCTCCAGACCTCTACATTTCCCCTCCCCTGAACCCTCCCTCCCTCCACCCTACTACCCCTTCCCCCCTTAACTAACCCTAATCCCTCTTGTAAATTCCCCCAGCCCCAAAACAGGACCATGACGTATAACGTCCCTTACCCCCACCCTCATGTAAATCAGACCCCCCCCATCATTATATCAACAACATAAAGTTATTAGCAGTGGCATCAAAAATTAAACCTCTGTATATGTTCAGCTTGTATACATCAACATCTCTATTTTGCAACCTTCACTTTTCTTGACTGCTTGTAAAGCTGTTTCTATTTCTTCAGAATCTTTAGAGACCTGGTATCTCTACTAAGTATGTCCTTTCTCTCGGCTTCTAATCCAGTCTGTATATCACCAGTCTTTCTGCTATTTTGCAGGTTCTTATCAACAGCAGCCCATAGTAACTTTTATTTTAATGGTTCAATTGCTTCGCCTTATATCACAGCTGCTTATCTGTTTCCTCTTAATATCAAAATCAGTAGTTAACAGGCAAAATGCTGTCATTGCAATAAACAGTAATAACCCATGTTTAACGTAACATTTTATAATCCATGTTTATTCCGACCGTATAGCTGTCCACCCTGTATCCATCATATTCTCAGACCTCTTGGCTCTCTTATGATCAACGATTCTCAACGGAACTCAAAAAGGCCTGCGCTTTATCCACAGAAGTGAAAATTTTTGTCTCCGCCTGGTAGGTGACCCGTAATTTTGCTGGATATTGCAAGGCGAAACGAATTTTCTTTTCAAATAGTTGTGTACAAATCGGGGAAAACTTCCTCCTTTGCATCGCCACTGCCGCCGAATAATCCTGGAAGCACAAAATTTTTTTGTTTCCATAGTGCAGTTCTTGATCTTTCCTTAGAGCCTGCAGTATAGCTTCTTTATGTGCAGAATTTAATAGCCAGCAGATCACCACACGCGACCCCCCGCTTTCTGAGCGTCTGGGTCCCACCCGGTGCGCCCTCTCCACTCGGAGGGTTCCCATATCTGCAGGTATTTGTAATTGTTCAATTAGCCAGTTTTCTATAAAGGCTCTCAGATTAGTAGTTTCTAGTTCCTCGGGCAGACCAACAAATCTCAAATTATTTCTACGCGATCTGTTTTCAAGGTCTTCCAGCTTTTCTTCATAAGTTTCTAATTGGGTTCTGAGTTTTACATTTTCTTCCTCCATTTTCAGCACTTTATCTTCCAAAGCCCCCTGGCGTTGTTGGAACTCTGCTAGGTCTTTATTTAATTGTCCCAAGTTCTCCTGGACTAAATCTAGTTTACTATCAATAGGTGCCAGACGCCTGTCTAACAGCGGCTCCATGGCATTCGTTACCTCCGCCACCACCTCCGCTACCCAAGCCGAACTCACTGTGTGCGCCGGTGGGCTTGGCGGGGCCGCCATTTTGTCTTCGCCAACACGTGTTTTATCTTTAGCGCTCCGAGCGCTTTTCGCTGCCATAGTTTCACGTTTGATCAGGTTATATTGTGCACCTTGATTTCCGGTTCCAGATCTGTAAGGTTGGGGGGCTCGCTGCTGCTTAATTCGCCAGGTTTTGAGGGCTTATCGGGTAAGCTGACAGGAGCGGGAGATTCAGCAACCGCTCCTGTTCATGACGTCACGTCCTCTATAACTTTCCTTTTAAATAAATCTAGATATTGCCAATAATTATAGCAGTGTCAGCTATGTAAAAATGCCCCTCCCCTCTATCAGAGTTTGGCAGGAACAGAAAGAAAGACAGAAAGAGAGGTTTCCCAGTGCTAATTAAATTGATTAAGCAACAAGCCTTAAAAATTTAAGACAATATCAGGTAGGTTTCTCACCTAACGCCAGTCAATTTGAGAAGAAGTATGGGATTTAGGGGTCAGAATAAACCTGTCCTTTTTGCAGGAGCTTGGTTCAGTCCCAGCACCTAACGCCAGTCAATTTGAGAAGAAGTATGGGATTTAGGGGTCAGAATAAACCTGTCCTTTTTGCAGGAGCTTGGTTCAGTCCCAGCACCTGGAAGTTAGAAGTAAAAGTTAGAATACGTGCAGAGAAGGAGAGAGAGTCGTCGAAGATGACCCCAAGGTTACGAGCAGATGAGACAGGAAGAATGAGCGTGTTGTCGACAGAAATAGAGAGTGGGGGAAGGGGAGAGGTTGGTTTAGGTGGGAAGATAAGGAGCTCAGTTTTGGACATATTGAGCTTCAGGTGGCGGTGAGACATCCAGGCAGCAATGTCAGACAGGCAGGCAGATATCTTGGCCTGGATTTCTGCTGAGATTTCTGGTGTGGAGAGGTAGATCTGGGAGTCATCAGCGTAAAGGTTATATTGAAAACCATGGGCTGAGATCAGAGCACCAAGGGAGGAAGTATATATGGAGAAAAGGAGAGGTCCTAGGACAGATCCTTGAGGTACACCCACTGAGAGCGGGATAGAAGAAGAGGAGGATCCACCAGAGTAAACACTAAAAGTACGCTGAGAGAGATAAGTTGAAAACCAGGAAAGAGCAGAGTTCTGAAATCCAAGTGAGGACAGCGTGCTCAGGAATAGGCTGTGATCAACAGTGTCAAAAGCAGCAGAAAGATCGAGAAGGATGAGGATAGAATAGAGCCCTTTGGATTTAGCCAGGAATAGATCATTGGAGACTTCATCATCTAGACCCATTAAATTTATCTGCAGTTCTAGTCAGTGATCTGTAGGGTCATTGTAGAGTGGTGGAGGACAAGCCGGTGATGTCATCAGTGCTGAGCCCTTCTTAAACTGGCCTCAGTGTGCACTCAATGTTCTGGCAATAATTCTTGATTGAGCTCAGGCCTCCCTGAGGCTCTGCTAGTTCCATCTGCTGTTTCATTATCAGGCCGTGGCCTAAAGCATTGTTGCAGCTTTCTACTTCTTGCTTTGTTCCAGTGAAGCCTGCTTCCAAGCCTTGAACTCCTGAGAGCTACTTGCCCTTCAGTGAGTCCATGGTTGCTGGCTGAGTTTTGGGACTGTGTGTGCTGGAAGCGCGGAGGGTTCCATGTGGGCTGTTCCTGGTTACTGTTTGCTGCGCTGTGCCTGTGATGGTCTTTTGCCCTGGTAGAATTCGGCTCGGGCATTTCAGAGATTATTACTGACCTGCCTGCCCTGGGAGCATTGGCTTGGGCATTGGTTTGCCTAAACCCCTTTTGCCCTGGGAGAATTGGCTCGGGCACTGCTTTGCTTAAACCCCTTTTGCCCTGGGAGCACTGGCTCGTGTATTGCTTTGTTTAAACCCCTTTTGCCCTGGGAGCATTCGGCTCGAGCACCTCTGTGACTGTTTCCTTCCTTGCCTTCAGCGAGCAGAATGGACCGCTCAAGTGCCCTACCCGCGGTGTGGGTCTACAAGAGACTATTTTTCCTTTGCCCTGCTGCTGCTCATCTCCTGCTTCTGAGAGAGCTTGCCACAGAGGTCCCATGCCTTACATGAGAGTCCTGACAGAATGAACCTTTATATGACTGCCAGCGGTCTCACTGCTTCCAGCTAAGTGCTACTGCTTTCCATTGCCTGCCAGGACAGCCCTTTGACTAGTCTCTTGTGCTCTTGTGTTTGCTTTTCTTGTAAAGCTAGGCTGTCTTACTATTTGCCAATATTGTATGCTTAATGTTTTGCTTTGCTTTAGCTAGTGTTAGGATGTGCAGCTAGGCTGCTTATTGTCCTCGCTTCTCTTACGTTATTGCTGAGATGTTTGTTTGCCTTTTGCCTTGTGTTTCTTTTTGCTGCCATTAAAGCTACCTTAGTTCACCTCCATTTGAAATCCAGTACAGTTCTTTGGGATACTCTTGTCTCTATGGGACTCCGTCTACCCAGAGGTGGTTGAGTGATTCTCACGCAGCCACCCCTGAGCCAAGGGCTCACAAATGTTACAACTTGCACAGCGCATACTTCTAGATGTGACCTAATCTTAAAAGTGTTCATTTATATGCCTAAATAGTATTTTAAATTTTTTTTAAACGGTTTATAAATTACCCTCCACATTAGTGATTTTCAAATTTTTTCATCTTGTGGCACACTGAGAAGGCACAAAAATTGTCAAGGCACACCATCAGTTTTTTTAAGGATATATATGCTATCATTTCACAAACGAGTATTAAGACTGTATTTAAAGTTCAATAATTACATCTTTAATCGTTGTGTTATCTTATAAGGACATAAGTATTGCTGTACTGGGACAAACCAAAGGTCCATCAAGCCCAGCATCCTGTTTCCAACAGTGGCCAATCCAGATCATAAATACCTGGCAAGATCTCAAAAAGGTATAATAGATTTTATGCTGCTTATCCCAGAAATAAGCAGTGGAGTTTCCCCAAGTCCATTTTAATAATGATCTATGGACTTTTCCTTTATGAAGCCATCCAAACCTTTTTTAAACCCCGCTAAGCTAACCAACCGCCTTTACCACATTCTCTGGCAACGAATTCCAGAGTTTAATTACACATTGAGTGAGGAAAACCTTTCTCCGATTTTAAATTTACTACTTTGTAGCTTCATTTCATACCCTCTAGTCCTAGTATTTTTGGAAAGAGTAAACAAACGATTGACATCTACCTGTTCCACTCCACTCATTATTTTATAGACCTCTATCATATCTCCCCTCAGCCATCTTTTTTTCCAAGCTGAAAAGCCCTAGCTGCTTCAGCCTTTCCTCATAGGGAAATCGTCCCATCCCCTTTATCATTTTTGCCGCCCTTCTCTGTACCTTTTCTAATTCCACTATATCTTTTTTGAGATATTTTGACCAGAATTGAACACAATATTTGAGGTGCAGTCGCACCATGAACCGATACAAGGGCATTATATCATCCTCATTTTTGTTTTCCATTCCTTTCCTAATAATACCTAACATTCTATTTGCTTTCTTAGCCACCGCAGCACACTGAGCAGAGGGTTTCAATGTATCATCAACGACGACGCCTAGATCCCTTTCTTGGTCGGTGACTCCTAACGTGGAACCTTGCATTACATAGCTATAATTTAGGTTCCTCTTTCCCATATGCATCACTTTGCATTTACTCACATTAAACGTCATCTGCCATTTAGACGCCCAGTCTCTCAGTGCCCTCTTGTAATTTTTCACAATCCTCTTTTGGTTTAACAACTTTGAGTATTTATTTATTTATTTATTGCACTTGTATCCCACATTTTCCCACCTGTTTACAGGCTCAATGTGGCTTACAAAGACCTGTTATGGCATCGCCATTTCAGGGTACAAAAGATACAATTGGTGTTACAAAGATAGCAAGGATAGCAAGGCGATATAGTCAAGCAGTTATAACAGAATAAGGGAGGAGTGGTGGAATGTTGGTAGCTAATTATTGATTGTCTTGGTAGGCTTTGTTGAAGAGATAGGTTTTCAAAGATTTGCGAAAGTTAATTATTTCGTTGATTGTTTTCAAATGCCTTGGTAGTGCATTCCATAGCTGCATGCTCATGTAGGAGAAGCTGGACACATGTGTTAGTCTGTATTTTAATCCTTTGCAGCTGGGAAAGTGCAGATTAAGAAAGGTGCGGGCAGATCTTTTAGCATTTCTGGGTGGAAGGTCCACGAGGTCTAGCATGTATGACGGGGCGTCTCCGTAAATGATTTTATGAACAATCGTGCAAATCTTGAACACGATACGTTCTTTAAGTGGGAGCCAGTGTAATTTCTCTCTAAGGGGTTTTGCACTTTCGTATTTTGTTTTTCCAAATATAAGTCTGGCTGTGGTATTTTGGGCAGTCTGAAGTTTCTTGATGATTTGTTCTTTACAGCCAGCGTAATGTGCATTGCAGTAGTCCAGGTGACATTATTTTTTGATGGCCGGCCAATCTGGCCGTCATTCCCCCCTTTTTAATAATAAAAACGTCTTTTTTGGCAATGCTTCACAGCTGAGAGACCAGGAAGTCTCTGAGCCAATCACAGCACCTTTAGCCGAGCTAAACGCGCTGTGATTGGCTCAGAGACTTCCAGGTCTCTCAGCTGAGTGAAGTACGGCCAAAAAAGACGTTCTTTATTATTGCAGAGATGAATGACGGCGAAAACGGACGCCTTTTCTTGGTGGCCGGCCTCAACTGCACTTTTTTTTATTATTGCGATGGGGTGCGGAATGATTTTTATAGTGGTTTTTCATCAGTTTTCGATCCCGCGCAGCCCCAACGAGAGGTATAGACCTCTCGTTAGAGTTTCCAGCGTTAAGGCAATCAGAAAAGCTTAGTGCATCTCATTACAATAGGGTTTCTACACAATTTGCTCATCTGCATTCCGTTTTCGTTAGCTGCTACCGTCGTCATAAAATGGCTTTTAGTGCATGCAAGGGTTTACTACTTGTTTGTTAATGGCTCGTTATTGGCTCGTTACGTTTAGTGCATCTGGCCCTCAGTGTTAGAATACTTTGGAGAAGCAAAGCTGAGCCAGCACTGAAATGCAATGGGTAGTGCAGTATCTTGAAATATGAATTCAGGAAAGGATGTAGGGATGGAAAAAGATGGGATGAGGGAGGAAAAGGCAGGCAGTGGGAAAATTGCATATGGATGAAAAAAATTATGATATTATGTCTTGCTAAATGTTCATATTTTAAAAAAATTAAACAAACAAAAACCAGAAAAAGGAAACACATAAAAAGAACTGGTTAGTGTATAAGGTAGTAGCAGACTGTCATTTTCATTAAAAGAACATAAAACAGACAACTGTAAGACAGTCTAAGGAGACAGACTTGGTCTTATGTATAAATATAATTGTGAAGAATTAAAAATGAGGAAGAATGAAAACACTTCAAAACCATAACTATGCATTTAAAAATAAAAAGCAGAAAAAGACTTAATCCATCTCATTAGGATACAATTCTGCAAAACATCTGCTTTGCAAAGAGAAAACTGTCTCTCTTTAGAGAAAGAAGATCTGTAAGTCCACAAAAGTACTGGTGGGTAAAAGAAAGACAGGTTCTGCTTATCTCTGCTGGGGACCCCGGCACTGGGACTTCCCACTCTCTTACCATCATTGCCAGAGTTCATGAGGTGTTCGCCGAGGTCACAGCCAAAAACACGCTCCTTCAGGATCCCGCGCTGCTTCAGCCGCTGTTTGCTGGGGCGTGATTTCATAAAGGTGCGTAGGAAGCCTACCAGCTTGCCATGCTTCTTGGCTACTGCAGAGAGGAGGAGAGGAAAGAAGGTCAAATGTGTACTTTAAAGGGGGCTTGTTTTTTTTTTGCCAAAGTACACTTGATGTATACATTGATGTAGATTCTGACTGCAGATAAAGACCTCCAGGGTCCATCCACTCTCTGCTCATTTCCCCTTTCTGCTTCAACACCACAGACCTAACTCAATCTCCAGTTTTGATGCAGGCTGAGTAAGGCATAAACAGCAGAAAGCCAAAATTAAACTGAATTCTTTACTCCCCCCACCTCCAAGGATCCTGTGTGTATCTCAGCCTTTATGCCTCACTTCCCCAACACTGAGCATTCTCTATGCCCATTGCAAATTTTACCTCTCCCTCTCCCACTGTGAAGGATCCTTTGTGCATGTTCCAGGCCTTGCCCCTTCTTCTCCTCTTTCTGGGAATCCTCTGTCCCTATCCCAGACTCAGTGGTGTAGCTAGAACTGAATGGGCCCCAGGTGGAAAAACTAAGATGCCCCCCCCCAATAATGCTATCTCTTCCAAGATAGTGGAGAACCGGGGACAGGGGTGGAGGAGGAGAAACCCCTTCAAAGCTCCAGTAAACAAATCCTACAAGAAGCAAACACATTCCAGACCTATATAGAAAATGTGTAACAGTAATAGAAATAGAAACTGAAATGCAAGATATTAGAGATGCACACTTCCCAAAGCTTTCCTACAATTAATAAATTTAGAAAAAAACATCTTATTTCTTCCTTTGCTGTTTCTCTTTTCTGCTTTTCTCTGTTTCTTCTCAACTCTCTTTCCAGGTCATTTTGATATTTCTTCTATCTATATGTCTATTATCCATCTTTCATCCTAACCTCCCCTCATGTCCAGCATCTGCCCTCTCAATGTCCCTGTCCCTCCGCTTTTTCAGCTTGTCACCTCTCTCTTCCCCTCCTTCCATATTTCCCACCCCGCACCCAGCATCTCTCCCTCTCTCTCCTTCTCTCCAGACTGGCATCACTCTCTCCTTCCACTGGTTCAGTGTCTCTCCCCCTCAGGATCCAGTTTCTCTATCTCTTCCCTCCACTTACACCAGACTCCAGCATTTTTCTCTCTCTCTATTCCTTCCACTCACCACCTTCAGTCCAGCATCGTCTCTCACCTTTTGTTCCCCAGGCCTCGCTCTTTTCCCTCTACCTAACCCCCCCAATCTCAGTGTTCCACCTCTCTGGTCACTTTCTGAGGGCAGGACACGGCAGTGGAAAGGCCCTAGCGGTGCCGGTCAGAGGCAGTCTCTTTACCTTACTGCCTCTGCCAGCTGCAGATTTCAAGGGCCCTTGGGGGGGAGGGGAATACTGGACCTCCAAGGGGGCAGAGAGAGGAAGAGAAATGCCTAGACCTGCAGGCATGCAACAGCAGGAGGCCCCTACCATTGGGCAGCTCTAGGCATTTTGCCAGGCTCGCTGAATAGTAGCTACGGCCCTTCTCAGACTCACCCCTTGGCCCCCATCATTCTGTGTGTCTCTCAGTCTTTATCCCTTGTACCTCTACTGCTGAAGATCCTCTGTGCCTGTTCAATATTTTACTCCTCTGCTCTCCCCACCCACTGAGAATCTTCTGTGTCAAGGATTTACTTCTCATTCCCCCAGAGAATCCCACGTCTTTGTCCCAGACTCTCCAATCTCCCGCCTATGAAGATCATCTCTTTCCTATCCAAGGTTTTATTCCTCATTCCTCCTCTGCTGGAGATCTTATGTTTTCTGTCCTAGATTTTATCCTCCACTCTCCCCCCATGAAGATTCTCTGTGCCTGTACAAAACACTTTCTTTCAATACTGGTTTTGCCGCCATTGAGCAACACTGCCATGTATCCATTCCTCTGTCTATGAGGAAATGTTTTCTTGAGTTACAACTTCCAATCTCATATGCCTGAGGACTTCTAGTTCTAAACTTTCTTTCCACCAGGAAACAATTGCCTCTTGTACATAATTTTACCTGTTGAGGGAGAGGGGCGATTCCGAGGCACTGTGACTGGGACTATCCCACACTTCTGGCCATCAACTTCTGCAAATCACAAAGAATACAAAGTCAGCATTTGTGATCTCACAAATAAGCTCCCTACCTAAAATTCATGCAGCACCCTGCTAATCCAGCATGGAGACCCCTCATATACATATGTGCCCAGTTACAAAATCACCCCTTGTGTGGAAATCCAAAGAGGCACCTACTTTGTAAAGGCAACATAGGGAGAGATCACATGATGCAGTGAGTGAGGCAGGATGTGTGTGTGCCTGTTGCTGCTCTGTGGCATCCTTAATTCCTTCCCATCTGCTCCTTTACTATAATACTTTTCTTATTATTGGTAAATTGCTTCAGCTCTGACCTTTAAGGACAAATTTGTTGTGAAAACGGGAGATGAAACGGCTGGGAAAGCACTTGAGAGAGATGGAGATTGGAACCCACAGGCAGCTAAGATGGTGGATTCTCCTTCCTTATGGGTCTGGAGTGGTCCCGGAGGACTAGAGAAGGGTGGGTGTGGTCCCTCTGCACAAGAGTGGAGGGAGGAGGTTGGAAATTAGAGACCTGTTAGTCGGACCTCGGTGGTGAGTAAACTAATGGAAACGCTTCAAAAGCGCAGGATTGTGAGGTTTCTAGAATCAAATGGACTGCAGGACCCAAGGTTTCACTAGAGGCAGGTCTTGTGAGACAAATCTGATTGATTTCTTTGACTGGGTGACCAAACAGTTGGATATGGGAGGGGCACTAGATGTGGTGTACATGGATTTTAGCAAAGTCTTTGACACAGAGACTTCCAGTGGCGGCCTTGCAAGAATTCCGCGGAAGTCTTGAAAGGCTACAGCTGAAAATTTCAGCAGCCATTTTAAAGAAGTGGTGCGGCAGCAAGAGGGTCAGTGGCAATGGGCAGGAAAGACTTGGGATCTTTCCTGCCCTGAAGAAGCTACTAGACCACCAGGGTGGCTTGAGGTATGTGCCGGGAGGCCACCCAGGACTGGAGGGAAGGACTGGAATCATATGTGGGAGGGAAGGAGGGAACTGTATCTGTTTCCCCTTCCTCGCGCAGCTGTCATCGCCATACACACAAAACAAAGCAAGCAAACCTATGAGCTGCTGCATCCACATTGTTGTTCTTTATTGTTGGTGGCATTTTTATTTAATCTCACTTACATTTTCAAACATGCCAGCTTGTGCATACAGATGTACACAGAGAAGTATAATAATGGAATAACTTTTCATAGGTAAAGTAGTAATTTGTTATAAATCATAATCAGTGTGTCATTTGGAGGGGCTGGTTAAAGGGACACCCTATCACTGTTATATTCATGCCACTAAAACAGACATCATGTTATTAGAATCAGGTGCTCAACATTCAGTTTCCATCTATCTATTTATGTACTTATTTATGACATTTATATCTCACATCAAACATGAATTAGGTTGAAACCTGGGAGAATTTAAACTCTTTTTTTTTTTTTCCTGTGCTTACATCAAAAGAAGAAGATGGCATGTGGGAAATTGCTCCTTTTGTTTTGTGGATTGCAGTAGTATATTATAAAAATGCACTTGGCTTTTTTTAAATGCCCAGTTAGGTATATATGGTCATCTCAACTTTACTAAATGTTTCAGACATATCCATCTACTTGCTCCCATGATATAACTGAATTCCATTATTCTGTCTCACTGTATTTCAAACGTAAGCTACATTGAATGTGAGTTTGCTTGGAATGTGTGATATAAATGTGAAAAAAAATAAGTACCTTATGTCTAATAATCTTTTTGCTGTTGTTTTTAATAGCGTTTGATATTGTTTGGGTGAACCAGTGTGGCAGGAATCTCCACCCATATAACGGGCTAGATAAGCTCACCCCGTCTCCTGTTTTATCTAACCTCCTTGGTAAAAAGGATGTAGGGAGTGTGGGTGCAGGGAAGAGGGAAAAAAAGATTGGTATGGGGGGACATACATGGAGGAGTAGGGAAGGGAAAAGAGGAAATAGAGCACATGGGATAGAAGGTGATGGAGAGGAGAGGGGGACATGCTGCTCATGGATATGTGTACCTTATTTAATTTTGTATTTAGCAGAGTACGGAAGAAAATGATTTATGTTACGTTTACTAGTATTTTTACTGTTTATAGAATCTGGCTTCTTGGGAAGGAGTCAAGGTGACTGAGACATGGCAAGGACAGGGCAGGTCAGGGGCTGGGATGGAGGAAATTACTTGAGGCGGGGACGAGTTAGATTTCTGTGGGGACAGGTTAGATTTCTATCCCCGTGCAACTCTACCCGAGAGAAGGCAGAGTCTTACCGTCCTCTCTCATTACTTAAATGTAGATGTGAAGCATTTGGCACAGGTACTGGCCACTAGGTTGGCAGACCACCTTCCCACATTGATTAGCTCAGAGCAAGTTGGCTTTAAGGATCATCAATCTGTGCTCAATGTATGGAAGGTTCTCCTTGCCGTGTCATATTGTCAGGCATCAGATAAACTAGTCATGCTGGTCAGTCTTGATGCACTGAAAGCCTTTGATCAAGTGAACTGGCAGCATCTATTTCAGGTGTTGAATCACATGGCGATTGGAGGGTGGTCCTTGCAAGCAGTTTGAGCCATATATAGCTCTCCCCAGGTGCAGCTCTTAGTACATGGAGACCGTTTCACAGTTATTGGCCATAGTATACGCCAAGGCTGCCTGCTCTCCCCGCTCTTGTTTAGTCCTCTTCTTCGGGTGATTAATGCCACTAACACCATTCGAGGCCTAACCTTGTGTGCGCATCAAATTAAAGCATTAGCCTATGCAGATGACATTACGGTGGGTCCTAACAGATCCCCAGGAGGTCCTCCCACCCTTATTATTGTTACTTCATTTTGGGAGCTTTTGAGGTTTTTCATTAAATTACTCTGTCCAAACCACTGCCTAAGTCATAAAGGCAGGACCCTTTCCTCTTATGTGGGAGGACTCTGCCTTACGGTACCTGGGGATACTGATTCCAGGGGGATCTGACCACATTATGTACTGTAAAAGTAGTGCCCCTGATGGAGAGCACATGGTTAAAATTGCAGCACTGGAAAGCTTATTCTTTGCCATCATGGGGCTATATTAATTTGTTCAAAATGATGCTGGTTCAGTGGCTCTATGTTTTTTCAATGTTGCCCATCTATTTGAGGTATTGAGAGGAAAGACAGTTGGCCACTTGTTACAAGCATATTTATGGCTGTGTAAAAGAGCCCGCATGCCACTGGTCTTGGTTCAGATTCCTAAAGAACATGGAGGAATGAGCCTGCATAGCATCTGATATTTGGCAGTGGCTAGCAGCAAAAGACATATAAATGATTGGTATAGGGGCACAGAGTGGTTTTCTCTTACCTCTTTGGAAACCAAATTGCCTCCAGGGGTGCATTTCAGCCAAGTTCTCTATACTGTGGGGAAACTGCCCTTGGGGACATTTTGTACTTACCCTATGCTTAAGTCCACTAGAGAGACATGACACTGAGTTTGTCGCCGGCATCATTTCTCAGCTAAGGTGATGCTTTATTTATCCTTGTGTAATAACCCAGATTTTCCCCACGGCAGGGAAAGAATATATTTTCCAGGTGGATTCGCCAGGGTCTCTTATATCTTACTCACATGGTAGATGAGTGGAAGCTGAAATCATTTCATACTTTATAGGTGGAATTTCAGTTTCCAGCTACTCATGTGTTTGCATAATGGCAATTACGACACATATTTCTTCACTTCCATGGACTGATATTACAGAGGATATGCAAGAAACTTTATCTAAAGTATATACCTTAGCTTCACAGCAAAGAGCCTTTAACTTTTCACCACCACTATCTGACAGCAGTTGCGTAGCTACGTGGGGCCACGGGGGCCTGGGCCCCCATAGATTTGGCCTTGTACCCCCCTGCCGATGACCCTCTCGACCCCCCCTCCCGCCGCCAACCCGCAGTCGCTGTCGCCGTCGCCTACCTTTGCTGGTGGGGGACCCCAACCCCCGCCAGCCGAGGTCCTCTTCTTCCGGCGCAAAGCTTCGTTCTGTTTCTGTCTGACGTCCTGCACGTTGTACATGCAGGACGTCAGACTCAGAAACAGAACGAAGCCTTGCGCCGGAAGAAGTGGACCTCGGCTGGCGGGGGTTAGGGTCCCCCCGCCAGCAAAGGTAGGCGACAGCAGCAGCAGGAGGGGGGGTCGGCAATGGCGGGGAGGGTCAGCGGCGCCGGGGGGGGGGGGGCTAAAATGTGCCCCTCACCTCAGGCTCTGGACCCCCTCCCGCCGGTCTGGCTACACCCCTGTCTGACAGACACTACACCTGATTTGGATTATGGTGCCTTGGTGAGGAAATGGTCTCAAGACTTGCAATGTACTCTCACTGCAGAAAAGTTTAAGAATTTTGTTTGAGGGTTCATCAAATGCATGAATCAGTGCCCCTGCGAGAATTACTCTAAGTTTGTGCTGCGACTGCACATTTCCCCTCACCATGCATTCCATGCACAAATTGAGCATCAGGACACATGCCCAAAATGTGGAAGGGCTCCAAACCTCTTAGGTCATACGTTTTGGAACTGTCCACATGTTTTGGAATTTTGAAGATCTGTACTGGCCATTACATCTTACTGGGACTGTTCAGTGTCTTGTAATACTCTACTGCTTTTTGGAAAATAAAGTTATGAGGGCCTAGTACATGCTGGTTTTAAGCGGTTTCTTCGAAAAGCCATCTTGTTTGGAGTGAAAGCAATTCTGCTTGTTTGGCCGGAGGAGCAGGGTCCCTCATTATAAAGCTGGCATTCTTTGTTATTCCAGGATAGGCCTGGAAGGCAATTCAAGAACTGTGGGAGCCCTTTTGGTTGTCTTTACCATCAAGAGAACATAACTACCTTTTGAACTTATGATCTTGCTTGCTGGGAAGTGGTACTGATCTCTTTGAGAAGAGCCCTGATGTTGTGCAGGATTAAGTGTGTGTGTGGGGGTGTGGGGGGGGGGGGGGGGGGAGGGAGAGATGGGGTGCTTGGGGTTGGATAATTGTTTATACATGTGGTGTTGGAACTATAAGAGATATTTGTTTTACTCTGTTCAATTGTATTTTGGAAACATAATAAAGATGATTTAAACATAAAGGCAACATAGGCACTTATAAGCCTTTATAAAACAGCCACCCAAAACCTCCCCAATAGTACACAAATTCTCATGCTTTGAGGCAGATATAAAATTATATGTGTACTTGTGTACTTTATAAAGTACAAACATACATCACATCTCTACCGCTGTTTTGGCCAATCTGTAATACCTAAATGCCACTCTCATTGGTGTGTTCTTATACACTAGTATACAGTCACATGAATTTATAAAAGCCCTTTTCTTTGAAAAAAAATGTTTTAAACCCTGCTATTATTTATCAAACTTATTAACCACCTTTCTAATAAAGCTCAAAGCAGTAAACAAAATATTCAACTTCTTTAATATAATAAAACATAAGTAAAAACATAAGTTTATACAAATGTCTAAAAATACACAATATTAAAAAAAATCAGATAAACCATTAACACACTTATAATTATAATGAAAAAGGCTCTTCTAAATATTTGTAGCAGGACCACTTTCTATGCAGAGACAGGAGGAACATTCTGGGGCCCAGCTCCTAAACAGTGCCAGTTAAAGTAATGAAGGGGTGGTCTCTTCTGAGAATGTAGCCCAATAGCAGTAGATCCTTGTACAGGGAATACAAAGAGATACAAGGGGACTTGAGGAGGTCACATGAAAGTTACTTGTAAAGCTGGGGAAGGATAGGGGTGGTCAAAATGAACATGTTTCAAACGTTGCTCTATTTGTTTCAGTCCTTGCCCACTGAATTCCAAGAGGAGTGCTAAAGAGGACTGGGGCCGGTCTTAGCAAGTGCGGGGCCCTATGCAGACCAATTTGATGGGGCCCCACCCTAGCCCTGCCCCCACCTAACTCCGCCCCCACCCTAGCTCCAGGGCCGGCTACCCCTCCCTCTGAGTTCCCGGCTGCTCCCTCTGAGCTCCAAGGCCCCAGCTCCAGGGCTTCCCCCCCTAGGGCTCCCAGCTCCAAGGCCCCCCTCCCTCCCGTCATTTTTTAAACACCCCCTCCAAAATCCAGTACTAGGTATGCCGAGAATACAAACACTCTAGGACCTATTGAGCAATTCTCCCATACCATAAGCAGTCATTTCTACGAATCACACAAAGAAAGGAAAACATCTTAAAACACTACAGTGAGCACTAGAACATCAATTCACCTATTGTAAAATGAAACCTGACAGAATAGTACAGATCGTCAATCCTGCACAGTCAATGCCAACTGAAAGCCATGTCTTTTCACAAACACAGATACACCCTAATCCACTATAGAATAAGTAGTAATATTTAAACTTTCTTTTTAGACAAAAATTAAACTGAACCCCCAAGATGCCAGACTCATGCATACAATTCAACACCACAGAAACAGAAAATGACCCCTAGTACTGTGCAAAATATAAAGACAGCAGATGTAAATTTGAAAAAAACTAACAATACCAATCACCACTTTACAAATTAACAAATAGAAATAAAACAAATACAGAAAATAAAATAATCCCATTTTATGGGACTAATACATTTGGCTTCCAGAGGCCAAAATCTCCTTCCTCAGGTCAATACAGTATAGTACTGTTACAGTATCCTATCCTGACCTGAGGAAGGGGGTTTTCTTCTCTGAAAGTTAAGTCGAAATGTATTAAAATTAGTCCAATAAAAGATTACCTTATTTACATGTTCTATTTACAAACATTTATTAACACAGCTACAATACTATATCCTAAAGCAAAAAAATAAAAATATATATTTTATTTACAGTTTGTTGTCTCTGGTTTCTGCTTTCCTCATCTTCTTTTCACTGTCTTCCTTCCATCCAGCATCTGTCATCCAGTGTCTGCCCTCTCTGCTGTCCCCTCCATCCAATGTCTGCCCTCTCTCCCTGCCCCTTCCATCCACATCTGCCCTCTATCTCTGCCCCTTCCATGATCCATCCACCATCTGCCCCTGTCTGCCCTCTCTCTCTCCCCCATCCATTCACTGTCTGCCCTTTCTATCCCTGCCATCCACTGTCTGCCCTTTCTCTCTGCCCCTTCAATCCACAATTTGACCTCCCTCTCCCATCCATCCGGGTTTGCCCTCCCTCTCGCTACCCCATCCAGGATCTGCCCCTCTCTCCGCCCCTTTTTCAGTCCCCCATTTCAGCCCCAGCCCTTTTCTCCCACCAGTCCCGAGCTTCAGCCCCCCAGCCACTTCTCCCTATCCCGTTTTCAGCCTCCAGTCCCAGTACTAGCCCCCTTATCCCACCTACCCTCCTTTTCAGCCCCCAGTTCCAGCCCCCTTCATCCACATGCCTTGTATTAGGGCCCCCTTTTCAGAACCATTCTCCCACCTGTCCCACGCATGCCCCATTTTCCCACCAGCCCCAGGCATGGCCCCCATTTTCCCATATGGCCACTTCTCAGACCCCAGTGCCTGCCCCCTTCTTCCATCTGAGAAGCCCCTCCCCAGTCCCCTTCTCCCATCCAAGAACCCCAGTCCCCTCCCCACCCGTCCCCTTTAACCATCCAAGAACCCCCTCCCCACCCCCTTCTCCCATCCGTGAACCCCCTCCCCACCTCGGTCCCCTTCTCCCATCCAAGAACCCCAGTCCCCTCCCCACCCGTCCCCTTCTCACATCCGAGAACTCCCTCCTCAGTCCCCTTCTCCCATCCATGAACCCCCTCCCCACCTCGGTCCCCTTCTCCCATCCAAGAACCCTCTCCCCACCCCCTTCTCCCATCCGTGAACCCCCCTCCCCACCTCGGTCCCCTTCTCCCATCCAAGAACCCCAGTCCCCTCCCCACCCGTCCCCTTTAACCATCCAAGAACCCTCTCCCCACCCCCTTCTCCCATCCGTGAACCCCCCTCCCCACCTCGGTCCCCTTCTCCCATCCAAGAACCCCAGTCCCCTCCCCACCCGTCCCCTTTAACCATCCAAGAACCCCCTCCCCACCCCCTTCTCCCATCCGTGAACCCCCTCCCCACCTCAGCTTTAGAAATGTTAAGTAGTAGTCTCCTTCCCATTTGAGAACCCCCTCCCCACCCTTCCCCCACCTGAGAACCCCCCACCCCACACACCCTTCTCCCATCTGAGTCCCCCCCCCCCCCCAACCTACCTACTAGCTTTGTTCTCCGGTCCCCACCACCCTCACTGACTTTAAAAAAAGAATTTGGAAGCACCAGAGGGACAGGCAGCACCTCGTGTCTGCCCTCCCTGCTACTAAAAATGTCTTCGATGTCGTCATTGGGCCTTCTCACATTGAGTCCTGCCCACCCTCGCGGTAATTGGAAGTTACCTCAGAGAAGGGCGGGACTCAATGTGAGAAGGCCCAATGACGACGTCGAAGACATTTTTAGTAGCAGGGAGGGCAGACACGAAGCGCTGCCTGTCCCTCTGGCGCTTCCACAGTCTTTTTTTAAAGGTAGGACAGGGTGGGAGCAGCGGGTGCAGGGCACCCCCCCACCCGCTGACAGCCGGGGCGGACCGCCCCCACCACTCCGCCGTCGCGCGCCATCCGAGGGAGGGAGGGAGGACTGGAACTCAGGCGGTCGGGGTGGGGCGACCTTAGGTGCGCCGCGCGGGGCCCCCCTGAGCGCGGGGCCCTATGCGGCCGCCTCGGTCGCCTCGCCTTAAGACCGGCCCTGAAAGAGGATGCAGAAGATTAATAGGTTTGTATGGTGGAGAGGTGGCGAAAGCAGTGCTATGCAGACATAGAAAGGGAGGAGGGCTAGACTGTACTACTTACTGCCCAGATAAAGCACATATTGGATTGGGAAGTGGGTGATAAGCTGGCCATGAGAGTACAGCAGATGTGGTGGAACAAATGTGAGCTTAAATATTTACCAGGGATACCAGAGGGCAAGAAATGGGTGAGAAAAATATGTAACCCCTTTACTAGATACTTATTGATAATTTGGAGGATGGTAAAAGGATGAAGGTGAAATTAGGCCTTACCTGCTAATTTTCTTTCCTCTAGATCCTCCAGACTGTTCAAGACGCTTGGGTTATGCACTCCTACCAGCAGAGGGAGACTGAGAACACTAAAACTTCTTATACAAGTAGCTTGTGCAGACCTCCTACTAACCAGTAAAACAGTAACAAAGCAGAGGAACAAAACACCTCCACCTAACAAAACCACTGAATCCACACTCAGATCTCCTCCCCTTAAGACGGGGGAATTCAACTGCAGATGGGCACAAACAGTACCACAAACTGCCCTTAGTAAAACTCCAGGACCCAAATCACAGGAGCTACTAGAAATACCAGCAACTGAAGTCTAAAGAAATTATCATACTGACTGTCTGATACACTGGGTGGGCTCTTGAACAGTCTGGAGGATCTAAAAGAAAGAAAATTAGCAGGTAAGGCCTAATTTCACCTTCCTCAGCAATCCTCCAGACCGTTCAAGACACTTGGGACATACCAAAGCAGTAAACACATCTAAGGGTGGGAGCTGCGAAGCCCAGAGGACAGGACTGAAGCTCCAAAACTGGCATCCTCCCTTGCCTGTACATCCACTCTGTAATGTTTGACAAAAGAATGCAGGGAGGACCACACCGCCGCTCTACAAATGTCCACCGGTGGAACAAAACTACTCTCTGCCCAAGAAGCCGCCATCCCCCTAGTGGAATATGCCTTGAACCCCACCGGCACCGTACGGCCATGCAATATGTAAGCCGAAGAGATGGCATCCTTCAACCACCGAGCTATAGATGCCTTAGAAGCAGCCGCTCCCTTCTTGGGCCCCCCATGAAGGACAAATAACCTGTCCGAAGACCTGAATTCCTCCGACCTGCGCAAGTAAACCTTCAACACTCTGCGCACATCCAATTTCGCCAAACGACGCTGAGAAGCATCCCCCGTCTGGTCCCCCAAGGCCGGCAACGAAATCACCTGATTGACATGAAAGGAGGATACCACCTTAGGCAAAAACAAAGGCACTGGACGCAGCGAAACCTTTTCCTTAGAAAACCACAGAAACGGAAGCCTACATGAAAGAGCCTGAAGTTCCGAAATCCGGCGAGCCGACGATATAGCTACCAAAAAGACCACCTTCATAGTAAGGTCTTTTATCGAACAAGACTCCAAGGGCTCAAAAGGATAACCCGCAAAGAGTAAAAAACGATATTAAGATCCCACTGAGGAACTACCGGCCGCTGAGGAGGACGAAGCAACTTCACCCCCCTCAAAAAACGGACCACATCTGGGTAAGACGCAACTGACCTGCCCTGCACCTTACCCCGAAAACACGCCAAAGCAGCCAGCTGCACCTTCAAAGATGACAATGAAAGGCCCTTCTCAAAACCATCCTGCAAGAAATCTAAAATGCACGACACAGAAGCTGTCGAAGGGACACACGCCCGGTCCCCACACCAATCTTCAAATATGCGCCACATAGGCCAAAGACGTCGAACGTTTGCGAGACTGCAGCATCGTCTGAATCACCTGAGGGAAAAACTCTTTCCTTCTCAACCGTTCCCTCTCAAGGGCCACACCGTAAGAGAGAACCGATCCGGATCCGGCATGACAATTGGACCCTGACAGAACAGCACTGATCACCCCAGCCGCAGAGGCTTGCCTTCTAAAAAGCGCATCAGATCCCCGAACCACGGCCGACACGGCCAATTCGGAGCCACCAACACCGGACCCACATGACATTCTACCCTCCGTAGGACTCGACCTATCAAGGGCCACGGGGGAAACACGTACAGCAATACCCGCTGAGGCCACGGAAGGACCAACACATCGATCCCTTCCGCTCGCGGATCCCGACTGAAATACAGAGGAACCTGGGCATTCTGTGCCGATGCCATGAGATCCACTACTGGCATTCCCCACTTTAGAACTATCTGGTCGAGCACAGAGACCATTCTCCGGGGTCCAACATGTGTCTGCTTAGAAAATCCGCGTTCACGTTGTCCACCCCGGCCACGTGCGCAGCCGAAATCTGCACTAGATGCCTTTCCGCCCAACTCATGAGCAGATCCGTCTCGATTGCCAACCGCGGACTCTTTGTATCGCCCTGCCGGTTGACATACGCTACCGCTGTTGCGTTGTCGGACATGACTCTTACCGCCTTTCCGACCACTCTTGAGCGAAACGCCAACAGAGCTAGCCGAATCACCCTCGTCTGCAACCGGTTGATAGACCACTGAGCTTCCTCCGTCGACCACCACCCCTGCGCGGACCGACCGAGACGCTGAGCTCCCCAGCCCAGCAGACTGGCATCCGTTACCAGAAACACCCACTGAGTAGGTTCCAACGGCATGCCCTTTTTCAGATGGGCCGAGCACAGACACCACTGGAGACTGCGCCGAGGAGCCTCCCTCAATGGCAACCGCAACTCCAAACTGTGCACCTGAGGAAACCACCGGGACAACAGAGCCGCCTGAAGCTGACGCATATGCGCCCTGGCCCATGGTACTACCTCTACTGTCGCAACCATGAGGCCCAGAACCCGAAGGTACATTCGAACCGTCGGACTCTGAATGGACATTAACAGCTGGACCTGCTGCTGAAGAGAGGCGATCCGAGAATCCGGCAGAAAAACACGACCCACTGCCGTGTGGAACCGCACTCCCAAGTACTCCAGACTCTGTGATGGGATCAACTGACTTTTGACTACATTCACTACCCATCCGAGCAATTCCAGAAACGCAACCACCTGAGCCGTCGCCGCCACACTGTGAGCCCAAGACTTCGCCCGGATCAACCAGTCGTCCAGATACGGATGCACCAGAATTCCCTGCCTCCGCAAAGCCGCTGCTACCACCACCATTATCTTGGAGAAGGTGTGTGGAGCCGTTGCCAGACCAAAAGGCAGAGCACAGAACTGAAAGTGCCTCCCTAAAACAGCAAAACGAAGGAAACGCTGATGGGCCTCTCGAATCGGCACGTGCAGATACGCTTCCATGAGATCCAGTGAGGTGAGAAATTCTCCCTGACGAACAGCCACTATGACCGAGCGCAGAGTCTCCATGCGGAAGGATGGCACCTTGAGCGCCCCATTGACCCTCTTGAGATCTAAAATGGGTCGAAAATGGTCCTCCTTCTTCGGCACCACAAAGTAAATGGAATAACAACCCATTCCCAGCTCGTGCCGAGGAACGAGTACCACAGCTCCCAACTAGATTAAGCGACCCAGAGTCTCTTGAATAGCCTTTAACTTGACTCGAGAGTGACAAGGAGAGGGAAGAAACAGATCCGGCAGCGGGTGCTCAAACTCGAGCGCATAACCGTCGCGAACGACCTCCAGCACACACTAAACTGAAGTAATTTGGGTCCACCCCTGATAAAACAGACGAAGTTGCGCCCTGACCTTCACCAGAGGCTGAACCCGCACACCTTCATAAGTACATAAGTAATGCCACACTGGGAAAAAACCAAGGGTCCCTCGAGCCCAGCATCCTGTCCACGACAGCGGCCAATCCAGGCCAAGGGCACCTGGCAAGCTTCCCAAACGTACAAACATTCTATACATGTTATTCCCGGAATTGTGGATTTTTCCCAAGTCAATTTAGTAGCGGTTTATGGACTTGTCCTTTAGGAAACCGTCTAACCCCTTTTTAAACTCTGCCAAGCTAACCGCCTTCACCACGTTCTCCGGCAATGAATTCCAGAGTTTAATTATGCGTTGGGTGAAGAAAAACTTTCTCCGATTTGTTTTAAATTTACTACACTGTAGTTTCATCGCATGCCCCCTAGTCCTAGTATTTTTGGAAAGCGTGAACAGACGCTTCACATCCACCTGTTCCACTCCACTCATTATTTTATATACCTCTATCATGTCTCCCCTCAGCCGTCTCTTCTCTAAGCTGAAAAGCCCTAGCCTCCTTAGTCTTTCTTCATAGGGAAGTCGTCCCATCCCCGCTATCATTTTAGTCGCCCTTCGCTGCACCTTTTCCAATTCCATTATATTACTACTACTACTACTAGTATTTAGCATTTCTATAGCGCTACAAAGCGTACATAGCGCTGCACAAACATAGAAGAAAGACAGTCCCTGCTCAAAGAGCTTACATAGTAACATAGTAGATGACGGCAGAAAAAGTCTGCCCAGCACTATCCTCACCTCCCAACCACCAGCCCTGCCTCCCAACCACTGGCTCTGGCACAGACCGTACAAGTCTATCCAGCACTATCCCCGCCTCCCAACCACCAGTCCCGCTGCCCACCACCGGCTCTGGCAAAGACCGTATAAGTCTGCCCAGCACTATCCCCGCCTCCCAACCACCAGCCCCGCCTCCCGATCTTGACTAAGCTCCTGAGGATCCATTCCTTCGGCACAGGATTCCTTTATGCTTATCCCACGCATGTTTGAATTTTGTTACTGTTTTCATTTCCACCACCTCCTGCGGGAGGGCATTCCAAGCATCCACTACTCTCTCCGTGAAAAAATACTTCCTGACATTTTTCTTGAGTCTGCCCCCCTTCAATCTCATTTCATGTCCTCTCGTTCTACCACCTTCCCATCTCCGGAAAAGGTTCGTTTGCGGATTAATACCTTTCAAATATTTGAACGTCTGTATCATATCACCCCTGTTTCTTCTTTCCTCCAGAGTATACATGTTTAGTTCAGCAAGCCTCTCCTCATACGTCTTGTAACGCAAATCCCATACCATTCTCGTAGCTTTTCTTTGCACCGCTTCAATTCTTTTTACATCCTTAACAAGATACGGCCTCCAAAACTGAACTCAATACTCCAGGTGGGGCCTCACCAACGACTTATACAGGGGCATCAACACCCCCTTTCTTCTGCTGGTCACACCTCTCTCTATACAGCCCAACAACCTTCTAGCTACGGCCACCGCCTTGTCACACTGTTTCGTCGCCTTCAAATCCTCAGATACTATCACCCCAAGATCCCTCTCTCTGCCCGTACCTATCAGACTCTCCCCGCCTAACACATACGTCTCCCGTGGATTTCTATTCCCTAAGTGCATCACTTTGCATTTCTTCGCATTGAATTTTAATTGCCAAACCTTAGACCATTCTTCTAGCTTCCTCAGATCCTTTTTCATGTTTTCCACTCCCTCCCGGGTGTCCACTCTGTTACAGATCTTAGTATCATCCGCAAATAGGCAAACTTTACCTTCTAACCCTTCGGCAATGTCACTCACAAATATATTGAACAGAATCGGCCCCAGCACCGATCCCTGAGGCACTCCACTACTCACCTTTCCTTCCTCCGAGCGAATTCCATTCGCCACCACCCTCTGGCGTCTGTCCGTCAACCAGTTCCTAATCCAGTTCACCACTTCAGGTCCTATCTTCAGCCCTTCCAGTTTATTTAAGAACCTCCTGTGGGGAACCGTGTCAAAAGCTTTGCTGAAATCTAAGTAGATTACGTCCATAGCTCGTCCCTGATTCAATTCTCCTGTCACCCAATCAAAGAACTCAATGAGATTCGTTTGGCACGATTTCCCTTTGGTAAAACCATGTTGTCTCGGATCTTGCAACTTATTGGCTTCCAGAAAATTCACTATCCTTTCCTTCAGCATCGCTTCCATTACTTTTCCAATAACCGAAGTGAGGCTTACCGGCCTGTAGTTTCCAGCTTCTTCCCTATCACCACTTTTGTGAAGAGGGACCACCTCCACCGTTCTCCAATCCCTCGGAACCTTTCCCGTCTGCAAGGATATATTAAACAAATCTTTAAGAGGACCCGCCAAAACCTTTCTGAGCTCCCTCAATATCCTGGGGTGGATCCCGTCCGGTCCCATCGCTTTGTCCACCTTTAGCTTTTCAAGTTATTGATACACACTTTCTTCCGTGAACGGTGCTCTATCCACTTCATTCTCAATTGTATTATTTCCAGTCCATCGCGGTCCTTCTCCAGGATTTTCCTCTGTGAAAACAGAACAAAAGTATCTATTTAGCAAATTTGCTTTTTCTTCATCATTTTCCACATAGCGGTTCGCAGTATCTTTTAGTCTCACAATTCCCTTTTTAGTCATTCTCCTTTCACTAATATACCTGAAGAAATTTTTGTCACCCCTCCTTACATTTCTAGCCATTTGTTCTTCCACTTGCGCTTTTGCCAGTCGTATCTCTCTCTTGGTTTCTTTCATTTTCATCTGGTAATCCTCCATGTGTTCCTTTTCTTGAGTTTTTCTGTATTTCTGGAACGCCAACTCTTTAGCCTTTATTTTCTCAACCACTTGCTTGGAGAACCATATCGGTTTCCTTTTTCTCTTGCTTTTATTTACTTTCCTTACGTAAAGTTTCGTGGCCCTATTTATAGCTTCTTTCAGCCTGGACCACTGTCCTTCCACTTGTCGTATTTCCTCCCAGCCCATCATCTCCTTCCTCAGGTATTCCCCCATTTTACTAAAGTCAGCATGCTTGAAATCCAGGACTTTGAGTTTTGAGTGGCTGCTCTCCACTTTAGCTGTTATATCAAACCAAACCGTTTGATGGTCACTGCTGCCCAGGTGGGCACCCACTCGGATATTTGACACGCTATCATAAGTACATAAGTACATATACATAAGTAATGCCATACTGGGAAAAGACCAAGGGTCCATCGAGCCCAGCATCCTGTCCACGACAGCGGCCAATCCAGGCCAAGGGCACCTGGCAAGCTTCCCAAACGTACAAACATTCTATACATGTTATTCCTGGAATTTTGGATTTTTCCAAGTCCGTTTAGTAGCGGTTTATGGACTTGTCCTTTAGGAATCCGTCCAACCCCTTTTTAAACTCTGCTAAGCTAACCGCCTTCACCACTTTCTCCGGCAACGAATTCCAGAGTTTAATTACACGTTGGGTGAAGAAAATTTTCTCCGATTTGTTTTAAATTTACTACACTGTAGTTTCATCGCATGCCCCCTAGTCCTAGTATTTTTGGAAAGCGTGAACAGACGCTTCACATCCACCTGTTCCACTCCACTCATTATTTTATATACCTCTATCATGTCTCCCCTCAGCCGTCTCTTCTCCAAGCTGTATAGCCCTAGCCTCCTTAGTCTTTCTTCATAGGGAAGTCGTCCCATCCCCGCTATCATTTTAGTCGCCCTTCGCTGCACCTTTTCCAATTCTACTATATCTTTCTTGAGATGCGGCGACCAGAATTGAACACAATATTCAAGGTGCGGTCGCACCATGGAGCGATACAACGGCATTATAACATCCTCACACCTGTTTTCCATACCTTTCCTAATAATACCCAACATTCTATTCGCTTTCTTATCCCCATTTGTGAGCACCAGATCCAGTGTCGCTCCCTCCCTCGTGGGTTCCGTCACCATTTGTCTAAGGAAAACACTTTGGAAAGCATCCACGATCCCTCTACTTCTTTCCGATTCCGCAGACGGAACCTTCCAATCTACATCCGGCAGATTGAAATCTCCCAGCAACAGCACCTCTCTCTTGCTTTCCAACTTTTGAATATCTGCGATCAGGTCTTTATCTAATTCCTCCAATTGTGTCGGAGGTCTGTAGACAACACCCACGTGGACAGAGGTTCTATCATCTCTTTTTAAGGTGATCCATATTGCTTCTTCCTTTCCCCAGGTCCCTGTCATTTCAGTCGCAGTGATATCATTCCTCACATACAGAGCTACTCCGCCACCTTTACGACCCTCTCTATCCTTCCTAAATAGATTATAGCCTGGTATGTTTGCATCCCATTCATGGGAACCATTTAGCCATGTCTCTGTGATTGCAACAACATCCAAGTCTGCCTCCAACATCAGGGCCTGAAGGTCATGAACTTTATTGCTTAGACTGCGAGCATTTGTGGTCATCGCTTTCCATCTACATTTCCTGGTATGCGTTTCAACAATAGTGATTTGGGGGTTCCTTTTCTCTTTGGGTACCTTCATATCTTTTTGTTCCATTTTTATTATTTTTCTTTGGCTTCCGTTCTGTTTTCAAGAACATCACAGTGCTGTAATGGAGTAAAAGAATTTTGTAGGGGTAACACTTGTGAGGTCGGATGTTTTCTTGTCACATAATGAAGTCTGCCTGACCCTACAGTGATCCATCTATTTTTAGGTGATTTTATCCTTTGTGGTAGTGATGATAATTTGGTATGATTCTGTGCAGTATGATATTGTGCGGTCCTAGATGCTGCTTTAAGTGCATCTAGTTCCTGTTTTACTTTACTGAGCTCGTGTTTTAATCTAGTGAGTTGCAGACAGATAGGACAAGCCTTAAGTCTCCAGATAATTGGTCTTGAAACTAAAGCACCACAATTATTACAGAGAATAAAAGTCATCCTGATTGATTGAAATGGGTATGAACAGGTATGATATAGTGAGAACAGCAGCCTATGGGTCTGTTGGCTGAGATTCTTATTTTTAGAGCAGTAATCCTTAGCTGGTGAGTAGAAGACTGGGGATTCCTGTGATAATGAGGGGTTTTCTTTTCAGAGACAGTTGTAATATGGGTGGAGTTAAATTGTGATAATTAGTGTATTTGGGGAAGTTATTTATGAAGTGTCCGTCTTGGGGTGGGTGGGCTTAAGCTTAAGTCTGTAGGAATGTCTCCTCTGTAACCTATCTGAAGAGCTGCACTTAAATTCACCAGAAGAAATTTGCAGGTGTACAGCTCTAAGGATTGGGACATGCAAATCACTATTTTAGCAGAGTATGTAACAAAACAGGAAAGATATAAAGATATAAATGCAGAATTAAGCCAGAATTAAGATATAACTGCAGAATTAATCCAGAAATTAAGGCAGAGCAATTCTTATCTGTGTGTATCTTTCAGGCAGGAGCCAGTGAAGACCATGTGGTTTAACTGCTCCTCCTACAACACAACCTCACCTTAGCCTACAGATTTACAAGCCAGATGGGGGAAGGGTACACTTTTAGGGAGCAAACAAAAGATCTAATTCTTTTGCTAGTTTTCAGATTAAACAGATATCAAACCAGTTTAAAACACAGCAAGTAAATCACAATATTAGCAGATCTAGTAGACAAAAAATAAAGCAAACAAATCAATTAATGTGTAGAGGAAAGAGTAGAGGAGAGTAGGTGGAGGCGAGTGGATACAAGTGGTTACGAGTCAAAAGCAATGTTAAAAAGCTGGGCTTTCAATCTAGATTTAAAGATGGTCAAGGATGGGGCAAGACGTAGGGGCTCAGGAAGTCTATTCCAGGCGTAGGGCGCAGCAAGACAGAAGGAACGAAGTCTGGAGTTGGCAGTAGCGGAGAAGGGAACAGATAAAAAGGATTTATCCAGGGAACGGAGTGCACGGGAAGAGGTGTAGGGAAGGACGAGTGTGGAGAGATACTGGGGAGCAGCAGAGTGAGTACATTTATAGGTTAGTAGAAGACGTTTGAACAGGATGCGAAAACGGATAGGGAGCCAGTGAAGCGACTTGAGGAGAGGGGTAGTATGAATAAAGTGACCCTGGCGGAAGACGAGATAGGCAGCAGAGTTTTGAGCCGAGGGGAGAGGTGACTAAGTGGGAGGCCGGCAAGATTGCGGTAGTCCAAACAAGGGGTGACAAGGGTGTGGATGAGGGTTTTGGTAAAGTGCTCAGAAAGAAAGGGGCAGATTTTACGGATGTTGTAAAGAAAGAAACGGCAAGTCTTGGCGATCTGCTGGATATGAGCAGAGAAGGAGAGAGAAGAGTCAAAGATGACCCCAAGGTTTCGAGCTGAGGAGACAGGGAGAATGAGAGAGCCATCAACAGAAATAGAAAACGGGGGGAGCGAGGAGGTGGGTTTGGGGGGGAAAATGAGAAGCTCGGTTTCGGTCATATTTAATTTCAGGTGACGTTGAGACATCCAGACAGTAATGTCAGACAAGCACACTGAAACTTTGGTTTGGATGCAAGGTGAGATATCAGGGGTAGAAAGGTAGATTTGGGAGTCATCAGCATAGAGATGGTAGGAAAAGCCATGGGATGAGATTAATGAACCAAGGGAAGAAGTATAGATAGAAAAGAGGAGGGGACCAAGAACAGAACCCTGAGGTACGCCGACAGGCAGAGGGATAGAAGTAGAAGAGGATCCACCAGAGTGAATACTAAAGGTGCGGAGGGAGAGGTAGGAAGAGAACCAGGAAAGGACAGAGCCCTGGAATCCAAGTGAGGACAGGGTATCGAGAAGTATGCTGTGATCGACAGTATCAAAAGCAGCGTAAAGATCAAGAAGAATGAGGATGGAATATTGACCTCTGGATTTAGCCAGTAATAGGTCATTGGAGACCTATTACTGGCCAATAAGGAGGACTTATTACCATTCCCGGCACCTCCGGAGGAGTCCCAACCTCCTCGACGACCCCCCTCGAAAGGACTGCGTCTGCTGGAAAAACCGGCTTTTAGAAGGAGACACAAATCTGCCCGGCCTGTAACGCCTCGCGTCCTTAAACCGACCTCTAAGCGAACCATCTCGACTAGCCGCCTTAGGCCATAACTCCGGCAACCGTGAGACCTTGGTATCCCCAAGACCACTCATCAGTTTATCCAAGTCCTCTCCAAACAACATAGAACCTTTGAAAGGTAGGAATACCTGAGGAAGGAGCTGATGGGCTGCGAGAACGCACAACACGTGGAAGGACAGTGGTCCAAGCTGAAAGAAGTAATAAACAGGGCCACAGACCTTTATGTAAGGAGAGTAAATAAAAGCAAGAGAAAAAGGAAACCGATATGGTTTTCAAAGCAAGTGGCTGAGAAAATAAAGGCTAAAGAGTTAGCGTTCCAGAAATACAAAAAATCTCAAGTAGAGGAACACGGGGAGGAATATCGGATGAAACTGAAAGAAGCCAAGAGAGAGGTACGTCTGGCGAAGGCGCAAGCGGAAGAACAAATGGCTAGAAATGTACGGAGGGGCACAAAAACTTCTTCAGGTATATTAGTGAAAGGAGAAAGACTAAAAAGGGGATTGTGAGACTAAAAGATAAAGCAAAACGCTATGTAGAAAATGATGAAGAAAAAGCCAATTTGCTAAATAGATACTTTTGTTCTGTTTTTACTTTAGAAAATCCTGGGGAAGGACCGAGAATGAAGTGGATAGAGCACCGTTCACGGAAGAGAGTGTGTATGAACAACTTGGAAAGTTAAAGGTGGACAAAGCCATGGGGCCGGACGGGATCCACCCCAGAATACTGAGGGAGCTCAGAGAGGTTCTGGCAGGTCCTCTTAAAGATTTGTTTAATAAATCCTTGGAGACGGGAGAGGTTCCGAGTGATTGGAGAACGGCGGAGGTGGTCCCTCTTCACAAAAGTGGTGATAGGGAAGAAGCTGGAAACTACAGGCTGGTAAGCCTCACTTCAGTTATTGGAAAAGTAATGGAAGCCATGCTGAAGGAAAGGATAGTGAATTTCCTGGAAGCCAATAAGTTGCAAGATCCGAGACAACATGGTTTCACCAAAGGGAAATCGTGCCAAACGAATCTCATTGAATTCTTTGACTGGGTGACAGGAGAATTAAATCAAGGACTTGCTATGGACGCCATCTACTTAGATTTCAGCAAGGCTTTTGACACGGTTCCCCACAGGAGGCTCTTGAATAAACTAGAAGGGCTGAAGATAGGACCCGAAGTGGTGAACTGGATTAGGAACTGGTTGACGGGCAGACGCCAGAGGGTGGTGGTAAATGGAGTTCGCTTTGAGGAGGGAAAGGTGAGAGTAGTGGAGTGCCTCAGGGATCGGTGCTGGGGCCCATTCTGTTCAATATATTTGTGAGTGACATTGCCGAAGGGTTAGAAGGTAAAGTGTGCCTTTTTGCGGATGACACCAAGATTTGCAACAGAGTGGACACCCCGGAGGGAGTGGAAAACATGAAAAAAGATCTGAAGAAGCTTGAAAAATGGTCTAACATTTGGCAATTAAAATTCAATACGAAGAAATGCAAAGTGATGCACTTAGGGAGTAGAAATCCAAGGGAGGCATACAGTGGGGGAAATAAGTATTTGATCCCTTGCTGATTTTGTAAGTTTGCCCACTGACAAAGACATGAGCAGCCCATAATTGAAGGGTAGGTTATTGGTAACAGTGAGAGATAGCACATCACAAATTAAATCCGGAAAATCACATTGTGGAAAGTATATGAATTTATTTGCATTCTGCAGAGGGAAATAAGTATTTGATCCCTCTGGCAAACAAGACCTAATACTTGGTGGCAAAACCCTTGTTGGCAAGCACAGCGGTCAGACGTCTTCTGTAGTTGATGATGAGGTTTGCACACATGTCAGGAGGAATTTTGGTCCACTCCTCTTTGCAGATCATGTCTAAATCATTAAGAGTTCTGAGCTGTCGCTTGGCAACTCGCAGCTTCAGCTCCCTCCATAAGTTTTCAATGGGATTAAGGTCTGGTGACTGGCTAGGCCACTCCATGACCCTAATGTGCTTCTTCCTGAGCCACTCCTTTGTTGCCTTGGCTGTATGTTTTGGGTCATTGTCGTGCTGGAAGACCCAGCCACGACCCATTTTTAAGGCCCTGGCGGAGGGAAGGAGGTTGTCACTCAGAATTGTACGGTACATGGCCCCATCCATTCTCCCATTGATGCGGTGAAGTAGTCCTGTGCCCTTAGCAGAGAAACACCCCCAAAACATAACATTTCCACCTCCATGCTTGACGGTGGGGACGGTGTTCTTTGGGTCATAGGCAGCATTTCTCTTCCTCCAAACACGGCGAGTTGAGTTCATGCCAAAGAGCTCAATTTTTGTCTCATCTGACCACAGCACCTTCTCCCAATCACTCTCGGCATCATCCAGGTGTTCACTGGCAAACTTCAGACGGGCCGTCACATGTGCCTTCCGGAGCAGGGGGACCTTGCGGGCACTGCAGGATTGCAATCCGTTATGTCGTAATGTGTTACCAATGGTTTTCGTGGTGACAGTGGTCCCAGCTGCCTTGAGATCATTGACAAGTTCCCCCCTTGTAGTTGTAGGCTGATTTCTAACCTTCCTCATGATCAAGGATACCCCACGAGGTGAGATTTTGCGTGGAGCCCCAGATCTTTGTCGATTGACAGTCATTTTGTACTTCTTCCATTTTCTTACTATGGCACCAACAGTTGTCTCCTTCTCGCCCAGCGTCTTACTGATGGTTTTGTAGCCCATTCCAGCCTTGTGCAGGTGTATGATCTTGTCCCTGACATCCTTAGACAGCTCCTTGCTCTTGGCCATTTTGTAGAGGTTAGAGTCTGACTGATTCACTGAGTCTGTGGACAGGTGTCTTTCATACAGGTGACCATTGCCGACAGCTGTCTGTCATGCAGGTAACGAGTTGATTTGGAGCATCTACCTGGTCTGTAGGGGCCAGATCTCTTACTGGTTGGTGGGGGATCAAATACTTATTTCCCTCTGCAGAATGCAAATAAATTCATATACTTTCCACAATGTGATTTTCCGGATTTAATTTGTGATGTGCTATCTCTCACTGTTACCAATAACCTACCCTTCAATTATGGGCTGCTCATGTCTTTGTCAGTGGGCAAACTTACAAAATCAGCAAGGGATCAAATACTTATTTCCCCCACTGTATGTGTTAGGTGGGGAGAGCCTGATAGACACGGACGGGGAGAGGGATCTTGGGGTGATAGTATCTGAGGACCTGAAGGCGATGAAACAGTGCGACAAGGCGGTGGCTGTAGCGAGAAGGTTGCTAGGCTGTATAGAGAGAGGTGTGACCAGCAGAAGAAAGGAGGTTTTAATGCCCCTGTATAAGACGTTGGTGAGGCCCCACCTGGAGTATTGTGTTCAGTTTTGGAGGCCGTACCTTGCGAAGGATGTTAAAAAAATGGAAGCGGTGCAAAGAAAAGCTACGAGGATGGTATGGGAGTTGCGTTCCAAGACGTTAGAAGAGAGACTTGCTGACCTGAACATGTATACTCTGGAGGAAAGGAGGAACAGGGGTGATATGATACAGACGTTCAAATATTTGAAAGGTATTAATCCGCAAACGAATCTTTTCCGCAGATGGGAAAGCGGTAGAACGAGAGGACATGAAATGAGATTGAAGGGGGGCAGACTCAGGAAAGATGTCAGGAAGTATTTCTTCACAGAGAGGGTGGTGAATGCTTGGAATGCCCTCCCGCGGGAGGTGGTGGAGATGAAAACGGTAACGGAATTCAAACATGCGTGGGATAGGCATAAAGGAATCCTGTGCAGAAGGAATGGATCCACAGAAGCTTAGCTGAAATTGGGTGGCGGGGGGAAGAGGGGTTGGTGGTTGAGGCTAGGATAGGGGAGGGCAGACTTATATGGGGTCTGTGCCAGAGCCGGTGATGGGAGGCGGGACTGGTGGTTGGGAGGCGGGAAATACTGCTGGACAGACTTATACGGTCTGTGCCCTGAAAAAGACAGGTACAAATCAAGGTAAGGTATACACATATGAGTTTATCGTGGGCAGACTAGATGGACCGTGCAGGTCTTTTTCTGCCGTCATCTACTATGTTACTATGTTACTATGTAGAACACAACTTTGCTTTAGAGGCCGCATCTGCCACCCAGCCCCTAAGCCAAAGAGCCCTGCGAGCCGTCACCGCCAGAGCCATATTCTTAGCCAAACCCCTTAGCAAATCATAAAGGGTGTCTGCCAAAAATGAAGACCCCATCTTCCATTTGGCCAGGTCCTGAACCAAACCAGTCCTATCTAACGCAGGCTCATCCAAGAGCTTCTCCGCCCAACGGAAACAAACTCTGGCTACCAAGCCCCCATACACAGAGGCTTGCAAGGCCAAAGCCGACAAATAAGCTGCGCTTCAGAAAGGACTCTAGCTTCTTATCCTGAGGATCCCGTAAGGCTGTACCGCCATCCACCGGAATGGCCATAGCCTTAGTAACCGCCGTAACCACCGCATCCACAGTAGGTGGTTTCAGAAGAGCCAAATCTTCCGAAGGCAAGGGATACAGCCGCGCCATAGCCCTAGACACCTTACAAGCAGCCTCTGGCACAGACCATTCCTGAAAAACCATGTCCCTAATGTCTGAATTCATGGGAAAGGAACGGGAGGCTCTCCGAATCCCCTTAACCAAGGGATCTACCTGGGGTCCCTCCGAAGAGGGAGTGGCTGCCGGATCAAACTTCACAGTAGAGATCACCTGATCAATGAGCTCTAACAACTCCTCCTTATGAAAATGCGAACCACTGAAGAATCTTCCCCAGGCCTTAGCCCATCCTGACCCTCAGACACATCTAAGAGATCCTTCTCTCCTGGGTCACTGCAAATGTCCGACCCAGGCAGAGAAAGTATCTCCATAGGCTCCAAAATATCCACCTGTGGGCGCTTAACTCCCACTGAGCTAGCAGCCTCCGGGGAACAAACAGCCTGAGAGGGGCCAGCTCTCCAGGCATTATACAGAGACCAAACAAACTCAGGGGGGAAGCCAGGCCCCCCCGATGCTGCTGAAGCCCCAACAACACTTCCTGCAGTCTCCGCGACGGACCCCCCTCGCTCCAGAGGCGGCAGGTCCATCACGTGATCCGTGGCTAAACTAGGCACGCTTCCCACCACACACAGGTCCCCCGGTGCTGGTACGGAATGCGCGGCCAAAAGGGCCACGCTTCCCGCCAAACTGGCCCCACCGTTGCTGGCCCGGAATGTGCGGTCAAATCGCCGCCCAACACCTCCGCAGACTCAGGGAAAAGCACGGAGGCAAGAGCGCTGACAACGTAGGCTCCCCATAAAATTTACATTGGCCACCTTTCACTTCAATGCCGTGCTTCGCGCAAAACCGACACCTCGCCGGCGTAGACATAATGGCCGCGAACACAATAAAAACAAACAGTTGCTTTGTGCTCTAACAGACTAATAGGCAAAACCGCCTAAGGCAAGAACGCCCTTGAAGACATTTTATCTCTGGACTGCCACAAGCACGGCCAAAATAGCCGCCTTTTAAAAATGTTTATTTTTATTTTTTTAAACCTCTTTGCTGATGCCTAAATGCCTCAAGGGTACAGAACGAGGTCTGTAGCCGAGGTCAAGCAGTCCTCCAGAGGAAGAGCACAGGGGGAGGGACCCAGCCACCTGGGTGTGACCCCCACAGGGAATAAGAAGCCCCTTAGGACTTACACCCTGTACTAGAGATCCAAGTGTGGGTTCTCTAACATTTACAACCCAACCTAGAAACCCCAAATGGGCCTACCAGACTGAGTACACTGCACAGGCTGCACACATCTACCCTCTGCTGAGACTGAGAAAATACTGGTTAGTAGAAGGTCTGCACAGGCTACTTGTATAAGAAGTTTTAGTGTTCTCAGTCTCCCTCTGCTGGTAGGAGTGCATAACCCAAGCGTCTTGAACGGTCTGGAGGATTGCTGAGGAAGAGGAGCTTTTTGGATTAGCTTCTATCAATCAGGAATGAGGAAGCTTTCATATGTGACTAGCGAGTTGGATCAAGGGATAGCACTAGATGAGATCTATTTAGATTTTAGCAAAGCCTTTGACACAGTTCTGCATTGATTACTAATAAACAAACTGAGTGCCATCGTTATGGGCCTTAAAGTGACTGACTGGTTTATGAACTGGTTGAGTGGAATGTAACAGAGGGTAATGCTAAATGGAGCTCACTCTGAGGAAAGGGACGTTACCAGTGGTGTGCCACAAGGTTCAATACTGGGGCAGGTTCTTTTTAACTGAAAACTTCAATAGGGTAGACACCCCTGATGACGTAGATAATGTAATGAAGGACCTAGCAATACTTGAAGAATGGTTCAGAATTTGGCAGCTAAGGTTTAATGCTAAAAAATGCAAGGTCATGTATTTGAGCTGCAGACACCTGAAAGAACGGTACAGCGTAGTGCGTACATAAGTATTGCCATACTGGGAAAGACCAAAGGTCCATCAAGCCCAGCATCCTGTTTCCAACAGTGGCCAATCCAGGTCACAAATACCCGGCAAGATCCCAAAAAAGTACAAAACATTTTATACTGCTTATCCCAGAAATAGTGGATTTTCCCCAAGTCCATTTAATAATGGTCTATGGACTTTTCCTTTAGGAAGCCGTCCAAACCTTTTTTTAAACTCCGCTAAGCTAACCACCTTTACCACATTCTCTGGCAATGAATTCCAGAGTTTAATTACATGTTGAGTGAAGAAATATTTTCTCTGATTCATTTTAAATTTACTACATTGTAGCTTCATTGCATGCCCCCTAGTCCTAGTATTTTTTGGAAAGCGTAAACAGACGCTTCACATCTACCCGTTGAACTCCACTCATTATTTTATAGACCTCTACCATATCGCCCCTCAGCCGCCTTTTCTGCAAGCTGAAGAGCCCTAGCCGCTTTAGCCTTTCTTCATAGGGAAGTCGTCCCATCCCCTTTATCATTTTAGTCGCCCTTTGCTACACCTTTTCTTTTTTTTTTTTTAATTTTTTATTTATATAATTTTCAATATTATACAAGATCAAAAACAAATACAAGTGTTCATCTATTGGATAATGCAACTAAATCCATCATTACAGTCTTCAACTTATATATCCTAAGAATCTTTTGTAACACATCTTTAACCCCTGTTCCCTCTGCCCCACCCACCCTCCCTCCCCTCTGATCCCTCTATGTCTGTGTGACTGACGGTTCAATGTTCACATTTGAGGATAACCATTTGGTAAACAAATCCCATATCTTATAGTACTGAGCTAATTGTCCATTCCGCAGTGCGGTAAGTTTAGACATTAACTGGATTGCTTCAGTCTCTCCAGCACTGTTGGTAGCTCCGGCAGCCGCGGTTTTTTCCACGAGACCGCCAGAACTCTCTTACCCGCCACTAACACCTGAGCGCCAAACCTATGGATGTTTTTTTTTACTCCTATTGGTTTAAAGTGTAATAAACAATTATCCATTTTCATCGGGTATTCTATATCTGTCACCTTATGTATGTAATCGACAATGTTTTCCCAGTACCTTTGTGCCTGGTCACATGACCACCAGATGTGGTACATGTCACCTACCATACCACATTGCCGCCAACATAAATCAGAGCCCGATTTAAACATATGAACCAGGCGGCTAGGGGTGTAGTACCAGCTACATAAAATCTTATGTCCATTTTCCACCATTACGCTGGACACTGAGACTCTTAGCAGGGATTTAAAAGCCTGTGCCCATTGTACGGGTTCATATGAAGTCCCTAGTGCTATTTCCCATTTCTTTGTGTAGTGTTCCACCGGTGAGGAGTATGACAGTAGCGCTTTATATAGCCTTGAGATACTGCCTCTGTCTCCTCCCCCCATTAATCCTTTTTCTAGTGTTGTTTCAGCTAGGCTAAGCTCATCTTTTGCTTTACGATTAATGAAATCTCTCACTTGATAATATTGGAGAGCTTGTATGGGTGAAAGTCCATGCTCTTGACATAGCATTTGGAATGTGGGAATATTTCCCTCCTCACACATCTGTCCCAGTTCATATAAGCCCATAACTTCCCAGTCCTGATAAGCTGTGTCCATTGCCCCTGGCCTGAATTGGGGGGTAAATCTAAGATAAGCATGTTTGAAGTATACTCGCCCTGGGAAAAATTGCTCCCTAATTTTGTACCAGATGTTTAGTGGCCATTGGAGCAGGCGGGGACTCTTTCCGATTATTTCTTTCAATTTACATTTCGGTAACCAAGGTATCGCTCTAAGCGGTATTGGTTCCAGCCAACTTTGTTCTATGTGGGTCCATATTTTCCCTTTACTTTGCGACCAGATTGCTATTATGCGCAGATGAGCTGCCAAATAATAATCATGAAACAAGGGGACCCCCATGCCCCCCTTGTCTCTACACTGACACATTGTGTCTCATCGCACCCGGGGTGGCCTTTTCCTCCAAATAAATGAGAACACTCTTCTCTGTAGGCCACGGAAGAATACATCTGGTATTTCAATTGGTAGGGCCATAAATAAGTACAAAAGTTTCGGAAGGACTATCATTTTTATGGCATTGATTCTGCCCATCCAAGACAGTGTTAATCTCTCCCACCGTTCTAGCTCCTAGAACAAGTCCCTCACTTTACATGGAAAATTGCTGTCAAAGATATCCTCCATCCTACGTGGTATATTAACCCCTAAGTATCTGATGTATTTACTAGTCCATCTATATGGGAATTGATGTTTTAGTTGATCTAATTGATCACTGGGTATGTTTATGTCTAACGCCTCTGATTTGTCAAAGTTTATTATAAAACCTGACACGGCCCCGTAGGCTTGTATTTCATCCCCTATTATTGGAAAAGCTGATAAAGGATCTTTTAAGATAAGCAAAATGTCATCAGCAAAAAGGAGTATTTTAGTCTCTATCCCTCCCCCCCCTCATGCATTTAATTCCTGGGTTTGCTCTTATTCGAATTGCTAAAGGCTCCATTACTAGAGCAAAGAGCAATGGTGACAGTGCACACCCCTGCCTAGTGCCTCTGTGTAAGGAGAATGGGCGGGATAAGACCCCATTAATCCGTACCGCTGCCTGCGGAGACTTATATATAGCATGCAGCCATTCCGCATATTTACCCCCTATACCTGCTTTCTGTATTACTGCAAAAAGAAATGGCCAACTCACACGATCAAAAGCTTTTTCGGCGTCTAATGATAGAATACACAATGGAGATTTTGTGAGTTGTGCCCCCTGGATCACCTGTAAAGTTCTTCTTATGTTATCAAAGGTCTGACGATTTTGCACAAACCCTGCTTGATCTTCATGGGTAAGTAGGGGGAGATTTTTCTGCAGTCTCGTAGCTAAAATCTTAGTAAATATTTTGTAATCCACCCCTAGCAGTGAAATGGGTCTATAGGAGCTACAGACCTGGGGGTCTTTACCTGGTTTGGGTAAAACTGTTATGGATGCCATATTCCAGGTCGGCGGAAGGCCAGTGACTTCATCTAAAGAATTAAAGACCTTTACCAAAAGAGGTGATAGTAACTTCCCAAAAGCCTTATAAAACCTATTGGAGAACCCATCTGGACCAGCAGCTTTATTGGGAGATAACCCTTTGATGGTCTGTTCTACTTCCTCAAGTGTTATGGGGCTTCCTAGTACCTGATCAGCGCCTTCTGGTATCACAGGGAGTTCCATATTTGCTAAGAAAGCTACTGCTTCCCCCAAACTCTGTTCTGCTTCTGGTTTATAAAGCGTTTAGTAATATCCCCTGAATGCGGATTCCAAGAACTCTTGGTCGGAGCGCATCAGTCCCCTCGAGTCCCAGAGCCCCCCAATCATGTTCCTGCTAACATGTTGTTTTAACTTATGGGCCAATAATTTACTCGGTTTATTGCCAAATTCAAAGTGCGATTGACGCACCTGTTGCAATTTCTCCGTGATATCTGCCAACTCAAGATCATGGAGTTGGGTACGTAATTCATGAGCCCGCATTGCAAGGTTCGCTGCATTTTTGCCTTCCCCTCGTTGCAAGAGTGCCTCGGTCTTTGCCAGCTGTTGGCGGATTTCTGTTTCCTTTGCACATCTAGCTTTCCAAACCCGTGTCGCTACACCTTTTCTAATTCCACTGAATCTTTTTTGAGATGTGGCGACCAGAATTGAACACAATATTCAAGGTGCGATTGCAACATGGAGCGATACAAAGGCATTATAGCAAACTCATTTTTGTTTTCCATTCCTTTCCTAATAATACCTAACATTCTATTTGCTTTCTTAGCTGCAGCAGCACACTGAGCAGAAGGTTTCAACGTATCATCAATGACGACACCTAGATCCCTTTCTTGGTCTGTGACTCCTAACGTGGAACCTTGCATGACGTAGCTATAATTCGGGTTCCTCTTTCCCACATGCATCACTTTGCACTTGCTCACATTAAACGTCATCTGCCATTTTGACGCCCAGTCTCCCAGTCTCGTAAGGTCCTCTTGTAATTTTTCACAAACCTCTTGCGATTTAACGACTCTGAATAACTTTGGGCCAGATGCACTAAATTTAACGAGCCATTAACGAGAAAAAGTAAACCGTGGCATGCACTAAATGCTTCTCCGAGCCATTTTCCGATCACGGTAGCAGCTAACGAAAACGGAATGCAGATGAGCAAATTAGTACCCCAATGTGTATAAATCGTATTGTAATGAGATGTACTACCGTTTTCCAATTGCCTAACCGTGGAAAATCTAACTGGATGTCTGTACCTCTCGTTGGGGCTGCGCAGCCTCTAAAAACTTCTATAAATGTAACAAAAAAGAAAAAAATCGGGAAAAACAAACGTTCAAGTGCTCGTCAGGGATGTCCTTTATGGACGTCCTTCACTGCCTAGCCACGTCCAAGTGCTCGCCAGGGACGTCTATCATGAGCTGGACGTCTTCCTGCAGCTTTTGTGATGGGCGTCCTTCTTGGACGTGTTTTTCTTACCTGCAATTAGGAAGGACTTCTCTGAAGGAAAAAAAAAAGTACGTCCCTGTTTTTCTTACCTGCCTAAACTGACCACAACCACAGTTCTCTCAACAATCCCCTCCAAGGCTGTTTTCAGCTTGTGCCCCCCCCCCCCCCCCACAAGATCGGGATGTGCGAGCAAGGACGTCCAAATCAAAACTTTTTGGATGTCCCTCCCTCCAGGTCTCTCTCAGCCAATCATAGCGCGTTTAGCTGTTACCAGTATCAGCTAAATGCACTGGGATTGGCTGAGAGAGACCTGGAGGGAGGGACATCCAAAAAGTTTTGATTTGGACGTCCTTGCACATCCCGATCCTTGGGGGGGAGGATGCAAGATGAAAACAACCTTGGAGGGGACTGTTGAGAGAACTGTGGTTGTGGTCAGTTCAGGCAGGTAAGAAAAACAGGGATGTCTTTTTTTTTTTTTTCTTTAGAGAAGTCCTTCCTAATTGCAGGTAAGAAAAACATGTCCAAGAAGGACGCCCATCACAAAAACTGCAGGAAGATGTCCAGCTCTTGTTAGACATCCCTGACCAGCACTTGGATTTTTTTTTCTTCAGAGAAGTCCTTCCTAATTGCCTGATGTAAGCCTGCCTTTAATATGCAAAGCAGTAAACAATGGAAATGTTAAGAGCAGTAGCACTTAAATTAACTGGGGCTCTTGTCAGCACTATTTCTCTTCTGGCTGCCGACAAGTTTCAGGCTGCTGACAAGTTTCCTGCTTGTCAGAGACGTCCTTTGTTGTTTTTTGAGTGAAGGACGTCCATATAGAACGTCCTTGGCATGCGCAGAGCAGCCACCATAACGTTTGGCTGCTCTGCGCATGCTCGACCAGCCAACTGGCTTCCGAGGGAATAGAGAATGCAAGTAAGCTACAACGAGCAGCTCATTTGCATTCCCTTTCCTTGATGCATGACCGTTCCTTACCGATTCGCTATAGAATCGGTAAGGGAAGGGCTCTTCCGAGGACCTTAGTGCATCTGCCCCTTTGTGTCATCAGCAAATTTAATTACCTCACTAGTTACTCCCATCTCTAGGTCATTTATAAGCATGTTAAAAAGCAGCGGTCCCAGCACAGAGCCCTGGGGAACCCCACTAACTACCCTTCTCCATTGAGAATACTGACCATTTAACCCTACTCTCTGTTTTCTATCCTTTAACCAGTTTTTAATCCACAATAGAACACTACCTCCTATCCCATGACTTTCCAATTTCCTCTGGAGTCTTTCATGAGGTACTTTGTCAAACGCCTTCTGAAAATCCAGATACACAAAATCAACCGGCTCCCCTTTATCCACATGTTTGTTCACCCCTTCAAAGAAATGTAGTAGATTGGTGAGGCAAGATTTCCCTTCACTAAATCCATGTTGACTTTGTCTCATTAATCCATGTTTTTGAATATGCTCTGTAATTTTGTTCTTAATAATAGTATCTACCATTTTGCCCGGCACCGACGTCAAACTCACCGGTCTATAATTTCCCGGATCTCCTCTGGAACCTTTTTTAAAAATCGGCGTTACACTGGCCATCCTCCAATCTTCCAGTACCAAGCTCGATTTTAAGGATAAATTACATATTTCTAACAATAGCTCTGCAAGCTCATTTTTCAGTTCTATCAGTACTCTTGAGGCAGCCATGGGCATAATTATATATACATAAGAAATGATATTAAAAGCTTGAAGTTTGAATTCTCTTCAGTCCTGCAGGTAAAGGAATGCAGGCTGGTTCAGATTACTAGAAGTCTAGTTTGCCGGGCTGGGTTAGAAAGGTCAGAGACAGGAATTTCTTTCACCCTGGTGAATGATGAAAGCTAGCTCAACATCTGTATATTATTAGGCATGCTGAGCAGCCTTTGTAAGCTCTGGCATGAGCCAGATATATTGTAGTTTACAAGATAGAAAATACTATTTAGAGAGAGAGGCAATAGATTAGTATTTACAAGTTTTTGATATTTAGAATATGTCTTATAAGGATGCTCATTTTAGAATATGTTTACTCTGTGTAGTTAAATGTAGAATACCTTTTTAAATCTAATGTTACTCTCTGCTGTATTTTCTAAGCAAAGACTGCAGTGAAGAGGCCAACATGTGTTTTGAGTTTTCTGTGGTCCTAGCAAGTTCTGTGTATAAGCTGATAGGTGAAAAAGGTCAGGAAAAGTCTTGATTAATTATAGGTAACTGTAGGAATAGTCCTGAAAGTATATCTGTATGCTATTAAGTAAGACTGACTTTTGACCTCTTTAATGAATGCCAGAGTCCAGTAAGCAATTTAAGCTATAGCTGAGAAATTAATCATGATGAGAATATAAGAGTTCTAGTGCCATATTGTCTGGCTTGAGGGGCCCCAGGTTAGAGGTCAGTTTGAGGAATACCAAACCTATGTAACTGATATTTCAAAAGTAATGATTGGTTGAGGCAAAGTGACCAATCTATTCCTTAACCAATTGGAGAGTAAGGGGGGGCTAGGCTAGGAGGGGGATAGAAACTGTATTTAAGTAAGAGCAGAAGCAGTTTACGTCAGAAGAAAGGAAGAAAGCTGGAAGACAACAGGAGAGACAGCAGAAGAGAAGCAGCTGAGACAGAAGCCACATGATACAAAAGAGCTGAGAGAAAGAGAAGAGAGCTAGAACTGATGTCCTGCTTTGTTTGCTGGCAAATAAAGAAGATTTCTCTCTCATACTGGTGTGTGCTGTCTGACTCCTGAAGTATCACAAATTCCTATCTCAATTCCTGCAACAATTCTTGGTGGCAGCGGTGGGATGAATCCTGCATTAATCCCAGCACCCAACTGACTGGAGAACATTCGCCGGGTATGTATTTTGTATTCTGTATTATAATTCTAGCTAGAAAGTTGTAAACCAGCCCCCTCAAAAATTGAGGGAAGGAGAGCCTGATCAACTCTCAGCGAAGGCCCTAGTACCTTCTAATCTAGAGGAGATTAGAAGCGAAAACGCTTGAGCTTATCTGTATCTGAGAAATCTGAAATTGTTGGGTGGGATTTTCTGTATGGAATGTGTGATGCGTGAATGATTAAATGAGTGCGGACTTCTTATAGCTGCGTTTTCAATTAACGCGAGTTCAATTGGCCAGCGACAGAAGGAAGCGATTGTTGTTTGTTCTACCCTTTTGTTTCCGGATCTGCGGACCCCTTACCGCAAATCCAAAAACTCCCTCCCTTTTGTGTGTTGTAACTGTAAGCATTATGGGTGGGACATCATCTAGACAAATTGCTACCCCCCTAGATTGTATGCTTAAGAATTTTAAAAAAGGATTTTTAATTAATGACTATGGACAGACTTTAAGCTCAAGTACTCTAAGAACCTTGTGTGAAGTTGAGTGGCCATCTATGGGAGTGGGGTGGCCCCCTAGTGGCAGCTTAGATATTGAAGTAATCCGGAAGGTCTACAGCATAGTTGTAGGAGAACCAGAATATTCTGAACAACTCCCTTATATAGATTCCTGGGACAGCCTTGTGACTGACCCTCCCTCGTGGTTGAAAACATATGGGATCCCCAGTAAAATTCATGTTAGGCCAAGTTCAAAGAAAGATTAGAAAATCTAAACTAGAAGAGGGAAAGAGCCCCAGGAAGCCTACCACCCAATCGGTGGCTTCCGCCCCTACCCTGTCTGAGAAACCCATACTCTCTGATGACCCCTCAGACCTTGAGCCACCACCTTATGGCCCATTGTTGGGGTTCCGTGCCACCCCTAGAGATCCACGCCGCCCAGCCCAAGCCTCTCCAGCACAGGCTTCTCCGGATAGTTCTTCCCCTCCTGTGCAAAACCTACCACACCCTAGGTTGGATTTTTCACCCAGTCTCTACCCTCCTCTGCCACATCCTCTCCTGTTAACCTCCGAAGACCCACTTTGGGCTCCACTCCCTGACTCCTCAACTCCTGACAGCCCAGCCTCTCCCTCTAGTACCCCTACCCACTCATCAGGGGCCCGGCATCCCTTTCAATGGACTGATTCACCTGTGACCACCTCTCAGTCTATGAGTACCCCTCCCCATCCCTCAGGATTTCAACCTACCTCCACTGAATGGGTTAGACCTGCTGCAATTACTTTTGAGCATGATAGGAGGGTAGCTCCTAGCTCTACCTCAGGTTCTATTCCCACCTCCTCGAGAGTTCTGCCACTTCGTCAGGTAACTACCACTCGACCGGATCCTAATAATCAGGGTCAGGTTATACAGGCACAGGCCTACCAGTATGTACCCTTCACAACCACCGATCTCCTGAATTGGAAGACGCATTACCCCTCTTATACTGAAAAGCCTCAGGCAGTGGTGGACCTAGTGACTAGCATTATGGCCACCCATAACCCAACCTGGACTGATTGTCAACAACTTCTCCTGACCCTCTTCACAACTGAGGAGAGGCGGAAGATTTTGCAAAATGCTGAGGCCATCACGCGAGAGCGTGTCCCCGGGGGGACACAGGACCCAGAGGGGTGGATTAGAGCTCGGTTTCCTCGCGCAGCTCCAGTTTGGGATCCAAATGATGGGCAGCACTATGAACTGTTGTCTGGCTATCGCCGGGACTTACTGGAAGGTATGAGGAAAGGCATAAAGAGGCCCATTAATCTGGCAAAGGTCTCTGAAATTCTCCAAGGGGCAACTGAATCCCCTGGGGCCTTTCTAGAGCGACTAATTGAAGCCTACAGAACATACACCCCATTTGACCCTGAAGCCCAAGAAAACCAGAGAATGGTGAATAGTGCATTGGTGGCCCAGAGTATGCCAGATATCCGGAAGAAGTTGCAGCGTCAGGAGGGATTCGCAGGGATGAATACCACCCAGCTAATTGAGATCGCAACCAAGGTTTTCATTAATAGAGATCAGGAGGTGCGCCGAGAGGCTGACCGGAAGATGCAGAAGAAGGCCGACCTTTTAGCGGCAGCCATTACTAATTCCACCCTTAACCGAGGTCGACCTCTAGCTAATGGGAAGCCAAAGTGGGACCCCGGACCACCAGCCAGGCCCCGAGATTCCTTCAATCAATCCCGGCCAAGGGGGGAGAATCCCAGACCAAGATTGGAGAGGGATCAGTGTGCCTATTGTAAGGAAAGAGGGCACTGGAAAGATGAATGCCCCCAGAGGCGCCAGGGACTGAGAAGGGGACCAGGAGATCGAGGAAGCCGAGGCCGAGTTCGAGAGGGAAGATATGAGCCTCCTGAATCTGACATCATCGGGATAGCCGAGATGGCAGAATGGGATGAATAGGACAGACCGGGTTCCTACAAACTGGGCTCCCAGGAACCTATGGTCAAGTTAACTATAGGGAGCCGCTCAATTCCATTCATGATTGATACAGGAGCTGAACATTCTGTTGTGACGGAGCGATTAGCGCCTGTGTCTGGAAAAACTGTCCGAGTGGTGGGTGCCACGGGGGTGCAGAACCGGAGGCCCTTTCTGACAACCCGTAGATGCCAATTAGGCTCACACATAGTCACTCATGAATTCCTGTATATGCCAGACTGTCCAATCCCTTTGTTAGGTCGAGGCCTGCTGTCCAAGCTTAGGGCCCAAATTTCCTTTGACACTGATGGCCAGACTTCAGTCTACTTTCGGCCCCCAGCATCCAGCCCTAAGGGTATATTGAGTTTCTGCTGCCCCCTTGAGGAAGAATGGCGGCTGCATCAGTCACATAGCCAAGTTGACCTACCCCTGGCAGACAGCTTTCAGGTTAGTGGGGTATGGGCAGAAGATAATCCCCCAGGGTTGGCTCGAAATATTCCTCCTGTACATGTAGATTTACTTCCAAGTGCCCGGCCAATCCATCTTCGTCAATACCCAATTCCCAGAAAGGCTCTGGAAGGGATTCAAGCACATCTGAATCGTCTGTTATCCCATGGAATTATTCGACCTTGCCAGTCTCCATGGAATACGCCATTGTTGCCAGTTCAGAAGCCAGGGACTGAGGACTACCGGCCAGTCCAAGACTTACGAGTGGTTAACAAATCCACTATTTCATTACACCCTGTAGTGCCTAATCCATATGTCCTGCTAGGATTGATACCTTCTGGAGCTACCCATTTCACGACACTAGACCTAAAAGATGCCTTCTTTTGTATTCGGGTGGCCCCAGCCAGTCAATTGCTTTTTGCCTTTCAATGGGAAAACCCAGTAACAGGAAGGAAGCTTCAGTATACATGGACTCGCCTGCCACAGGGGTTCAAGAACTCCCCCACCATTTTTGGGACTGCCCTAGGGCAAGACCTTAAGATTTTTAAATCTGAGCCTTCCAGGCGAGTTTTACTCCAGTATGTAGATGACCTCCTGATTGCAGCAGTGACCCAGGAAGAGTGTTTTGAGGCTACTAGAGAATTGCTGGAGCTACTCTTGGATGCAGGCTATAAGGTCTCACGCTCAAAGGCCCAACTCTGTCAGTCAGAAGTGAAGTATTTGGGCTTTTGCATTTCCCAGGGAAGTCGGAGACTGGATGCTTGTAGGAAGCAAGCGGTAGCTGCAATTCCCCAACCCAAGTCCAGAAGGGAAGTTAGGGAATTCCTGGGAGCAGCTGGATTCTGCAGAATTTGGATTCCAAATTTTGCACTGATGGCGAAACCCCTTTACCAAGCCACAAAGGGGGGTGAAAAGGAACCATTTGAATGGGGACCTACTGCTCAACAATCCTTCATTGCCATAAAGAAAGCCCTACTCCAAGCCCCTGCGTTAGGCCTTCCTGATGTGGAGAAACCTTTCTCACTGTATGTCCACGAGAGACAGGGGGTTGCTCTGGGTGTGCTGACCCAGATGATGGGATCCTGGCAGAGGCCTGTTGCATACCTGTCTAAACAGCTGGATGGAGTGGCTAAAGGATGGCCAGCCTGTATGAGGGCCATTGCAGCAACAGCCTTACTGGTCCAGGAAGCTGATAAGTTGACCTTGGGGCAAGAACTGGTTGTTAAAGTCCCCCATGCAGTTCTCACCCTCATGGAGTATAAGGGCAACCACTGGTTTACAAATAACCGCATGGTTAAGTACCAAGCTAGCTTGTGTGAGAATCCACGGATACACCTGGAAACAGTGGCTACATTTAATCCTGCCACTCTTTTGCCAGCATCTGAGGGACCACCGGATCATGACTGTATCCAAACTATGGATGAAGTGTATTCCAGTCGACCAGATCTTAAAGATGTTCCGTGGAGGGACCCAGATGTAATTTATTTTACAGATGGAAGCAGTTATGTGGAGAACTCCAAGCGATTGGCAGGCTATGCTGTGGTGACAGAGGACAAGGTGATAGAAGCGAGAGCCCTGCCCCAAGGAACTTCAGCCCAGAAAGCAGAACTTGTGGCCCTCATACGAGCTCTGGAGCTAGCAGCAGGACTGGTAACCAATATTTATACTGATTCTAAGTATGCCTTCACAACCCTACATGCTCATGGAGCTTTGTATAAGGAAAAGGGGCTCATAAATGCTGCAGGCCAACCTGTTAAGTATGGACCCGAAATACTTCAGCTGCTAGAGGCTGTTTGGGCCCCCAAGAAGGTAGCTGTCATTCACTGTAGGGGACACCAAAGAATAGATACTCCAGTGGCCCGAGGGAACCGCCATGCTGATCGGGTGGCCAAAGAAGCTGCTCGAGGACCCCCAGCAAGTACTGTGACTCCCCTGTTCCAAATCCGACTGCAAGAATGGACACCTATGTATACCCAAATGGAAGAGAAATGGGCTCAAGAAGAAGGTGCAGTAAGGAGACCTGATGGCTGGTTACATCTCCCTGATACCAGAGTTCTGGTGCCACGCCATCTAGCTTGGCCTGTAGTGTCTCAAGCTCATGACCTATCACACTTAGGGAAAACAGCACTAGCCCGCCTACTCAATCGAGTAGTGGTGCTGGAAGGATTGGATAGTCTGGTTGCCACTGCCTCTGCCCGATGTACTCTCTGTGCCCAGAATAATGCTCGTCAGGGACCCCGTATTCCACCAGGAGTTCAGTCTAGAGGACTAACACCCTTTGAGTCCCTAGTTATAGACTTCACAGAAATGCCCAGGAGTGGTAGGTTCCAATACCTCTTATTATGGTTTGTACCTTTTCTGGGTGGGTGGAAGCATATCCTACAGTCACTGAGAAAGCCACAGAAGTAGCTCGAGCTCTCCTTAGGGATGTCATCCCCAGGTATGGACTGCCCCTTGCCATAGGTTCAGATAATGGTCCCGCCTTTGTTGAAGCTACACTTCAGGCCCTGTCCCGCGCATTGCGCATTACCTGGAAATTGCATTGTGCCTATCGTCCCCAGAGTTCAGGGCAGGTTGAGCGGGCAAACAGAACCTTGAAAAATAGCCTAGCAAAGATTTGTCAGGAAACCCAATTGAAATGGCCACAGGCATTGCCACTAGCCCTCTTTCGCCTCCGATGCACCCCAACTAGAGGAACAGCCCTCTCTCCCTTTGAAATTGTGTATGGGAAGCCCCCAGCCATTTTACAGGGAATTAAGGGAGACATAGGGATTTTAGGGTCTGCCCAGGTGCAGGAGCAGGTAGCCCTCCTGGGTAAGATAATTTCTGAGCTTCAGTCTTATGTGAGAGAAATAAACCCTGTCCCCTTCCAGGCTCAGGTACATTCCTTCCTGCCAGGGGATAGAGTTTGGGTGAAAGACTGGAGGCTCCAGCCTTTGGGGCCCCGGTGGAAAGGACCTTTTACTGTTTTGCTTTCTACCCCTACAGCTGTGAAGGTCGCAGGGATAACTCCATGGGTCCATTGGTCTCGAATTAAGTCTGCTGACCAGACTGAGCCCAGCACGGATCAGACGGAGCCTAGACAGTGGAGAGCAGAAAGTGATCCAGCGGAGCCATTGAAGTTGCGCTTGACCCGAACCAAAGAATCTACTAGCTGAAAAGAAGGGTCAACTGCATACTGCAGGAGCGGCTGAACTTCGGCTTCATACTGAGACTCTTTCTTGCCCAGATTCTGGCTTTCTTGGAATTTGAGAGCTTGATCCTTGTCAGTTGAGGGTCTATCCCAACTGGTATAAGAACTCAAAGACTGAGAACACTATATTAGAGTAATCTGTGATTAGCACAGACTGTTGAAATATTATTGCTTAATTAGTTTGCTGTATTTGTTTTAGATTAGGAAGAAAGAAAATGTTAGTAGTTTGGATGCTTTTGTTGTTTTCTACTCCTTGCCTCCTTGTTCCTAATACCCCAACTCGCTCCAACCTTTGGTTACACTCTGTCCAGGAACTAATTAGCCAGGCAAAGATTACTTCCCCTTGTATTGTGTGTTCCCGATTTTCTCCTTATACTACAGATGTCCCAGCTGTACCTGTCCCTGTGCAGCTCCCAGCTCTTATACCTCCCTATTTTTCGAGTTCAGGCCCTTGGAGCCAGGATTATACTTGGTGGTCCTTTTATAATGCTACCTCCCCCTCTGAATCTTCTCTAAGGCCAGTTTTTACGTCTCCCTATCCAGCTTCTGGAGTGTTTTGTTTAACAAGAAACATCTCAACTGTTCTTCCCATTCCCTGTAACTATACTAATGTTCTCCCAGAAAAAGGAGAATCTGTGTGGGTAGTTTCTCCAGGTACTCCTATGTGCCCTACTACCGTACCTGCAGATTATGACCCAGGTGATTATCTGGCTCCTAAGCGTACCACTGAGAGGACTATAGCGTCCAAGCTTATTTTCTACTTTCATAAGTCCCCGGGGTATGAAGAGTTACTAACAAATGAGCAGCCTGTCACAATTGGGGATTGGCACCTATGGTGTGCAAAGTCTCCATTTCGTCTTCGTTCCCCCTGGGATAGGGGCTCGCATTATGGGCACCCTAAGTACCTTGTCCAGCCTGAGCCAACATTTATTGGGAACTTTCCTCACCCTCTCCTTGGTCATTACTGGCTCTGTGATAATGTCCTCCACATGATTCTTCCCCCTACATATGATTTTTGTGTATTGGTAACCTTGAATTATTTTCCTAAAGTTATTCCTCTTAAGCCACCATCCCCGCACCGTTCTAAGCGAGAGGCTTTGTCCTTACCCTCCTCCGTTGCCACAGAGGATGAGGCGATTGAATTAGCCCTCCAGTATATTAATTCTACTTATCCTCTGACTAAAAAGAGACTTGTAGCCCTTTCTGCCACGGCCTGGATTCCGGTAGCGGGTATTACTGAACTAGGTATGGCTACTCGGAGACTTCAGTCCCTACTTCATGTTTTAGTTCATGAGCTGAACGTGGTAGTCAATGCATTGCAGGATCAAATTAATGAATTAAGTATAGTTTCTCGGTATAATCGTATGGGTCTTGACTACCTCTTTGCAGCCCAGGGTGGTCTCTGCACAGTGTTAAATTCTTCAGAGTGCTGTACTATTGTCATAAATAGGACGCATGTAGTTAGGCATGCCATGGATAAAGTCCTACAGTTGGCTAGCCTTAATGTGGAGGATTACCGAGGAGGATTAGACCTTACCTCCTGGTGGTGGTCATTGACCTCCTGGATACGTCCCTTGTTCATTTCCCTAATAGTCTTAGTTTTAGCAGGGTTGTTGTTTTGTTTCTTGGCCTCATGTGCTTCGGCAGTATGCCGTCGGACCTTAACAAGTAAGGTAATGGTGATTCACAAGTCTATTCCCAGTTAGGATCACTATAATCTCCAGAGTTTGAGATGTGAGACTTATCTCTGCATAAGCTGATTTTAGTCTCAAAGGGGGGAATGAGGCAGCCATGGGCATAATTATATATACATAAGAAATGATATTAAAAGCTTGAAGTTTGAATTCTCTTCAGTCCTGCAGGTAAAGGAATGCAGGCTGGTTCAGATTACTAGAAGTCTAGTTTGCCGGGCTGGGTTAGAAAGGTCAGAGACAGGAATTTCTTTCACCCTGGTGAATGATGAAAGCTAGCTCAACATCTGTATATTATTAGGCATGCTGAGCAGCCTTTGTAAGCTCTGGCATGAGCCAGATATATTGTAGTTTACAAGATAGAAAATACTATTTAGAGAGAGAGGCAATAGATTAGTATTTACAAGTTTTTGATATTTAGAATATGTCTTATAAGGATGCTCATTTTAGAATATGTTTACTCTGTGTAGTTAAATGTAGAATACCTTTTTAAATCTAATGTTACTCTCTGCTGTATTTTCTAAGCAAAGACTGCAGTGAAGAGGCCAACATGTGTTTTGAGTTTTCTGTGGTCCTAGCAAGTTCTGTGTATAAGCTGATAGGTGAAAAAGGTCAGGAAAAGTCTTGATTAATTATAGGTAACTGTAGGAATAGTCCTGAAAGTATATCTGTATGCTATTAAGTAAGACTGACTTTTGACCTCTTTAATGAATGCCAGAGTCCAGTAAGCAATTTAAGCTATAGCTGAGAAATTAATCATGATGAGAATATAAGAGTTCTAGTGCCATATTGTCTGGCTTGAGGGGCCCCAGGTTAGAGGTCAGTTTGAGGAATACCAAACCTATGTAACTGATATTTCAAAAGTAATGATTGGTTGAGGCAAAGTGACCAATCTATTCCTTAACCAATTGGAGAGTAAGGGGGGGCTAGGCTAGGAGGGGGATAGAAACTGTATTTAAGTAAGAGCAGAAGCAGTTTACGTCAGAAGAAAGGAAGAAAGCTGGAAGACAACAGGAGAGACAGCAGAAGAGAAGCAGCTGAGACAGAAGCCACATGATACAAAAGAGCTGAGAGAAAGAGAAGAGAGCTAGAACTGATGTCCTGCTTTGTTTGCTGGCAAATAAAGAAGATTTCTCTCTCATACTGGTGTGTGCTGTCTGACTCCTGAAGTATCACAAATTCCTATCTCAATTCCTGCAACACTCTGGGATTAATACCATCCGGTCCAGAAGATTTGCTACTCTTCAGTTTGTAGAACTGCCCCATTACATCCTCCAGGTTTACAGAGAATTCATTAAGTTTCTCCGACTCGTCAGCTTCGAATACCATTTCCGGCACCAGTATCCCACCCAAATCTTTCTTGGTGAAGACCGAAGCAAAGAATTAATTTAATCTCTCCACTATGGCTTTGTCTTCCCTGATTGCCCCTTTTACTCCTCGGTCATCTAGCAGTCCAACTGATTCTTTTGCCGGCTTCCTGCTTTTAATAAACCTAAAAACATTTTTACTATGTGTTTTTGCCTCCAATTCAATCTTTGATTCAAAGTCCCTCTTTGCTTTCCTTATCAGCGATTTGCATTTGACTTGACATTCTTTATGCCGTTTCTTATTAGTTTCATTCGGTTCCTTCTTCCATTTTCTGAAGGATATTCTTTTAGCTCTAATAGCTTCCTTCACCTCACTATTTAACCACGCCGGCTGTCTTTTGGTCTTCCGTCCTCCTTTTTTAATACATGGAATATATTTGGCCTGGGCTTCCAGCATGGTGTTTTTGAACAGCATCCACACCTGATGTAAATTTTTGACCCTTGCAGTCGCTCCTCTAAGTTTTCTTTTCACCGTTCTTTTCATTTTATCATAGTCTCCTTTTTTAAAGTTAAACGCTAACATATTTGATTTCCTATGTATACTTACTTCAAAGCTAATATCAAATCTGATCATATTATGATCACTGCTATCAAGCAGCCCCAGCACCATTACCTCCCGCACCAGATCATGCGCTCCACTAAGGACTAGGTCTAGAATTTTTCCTTCTCTCGTCAGTTCCTGTACCAGCTGCTCCATAAAGCTGTCCTTGATTTCATCAAGGAATTTTACCTCCCTAGCATGCCCCGATGTTACATTACCCAATCAATATCGGGGTAATTGAAATCACCCATTATTATTGTTTGCGTCCCTAATTTCCTTTAACATTTCTGCATCTGTCTGTTCATCCTGGCCAGATGGACGGTAGTACACTCCTATCACTATCCTTTTCCCCTTTACACATGGCATTTCAATCCACAGGGATTCCAAGATGTGTTTTGTTTCCTATAGAATTTTCAATCTATTTGATTCAAGGACCTCCTTAACGTACAATGCTACCCCTCCACCAATTCGATCCACCCTATCACTACAATATAATTTGTACCCAGGTATGACAGTGTCCCATTGGTTATCCTCCTTCCACCAGGTCTCAGAGATTCCTATTATATCTAATTTTTCATTTAGTTCAATATATTCTGTCTCTCATCTTATTTTTTAGGCTTCTGGCATTCACATATAGACATTTCAAACTATGTTTGTTGTTCCTATTTACCTCATGCTCAGTAATTGATTGTATTAAATTGCAATCTCTTGTCTGATTTTATTTTTATTTAAGGACATCTGATCTACTACAGTCTCTTTTGCAACCTCACTATCGGAATACCCTATCTTCCTTGTTTTGGTGATATCTTTAAAAGATACCTTATTCCAAACTATGCGCTTTTGAGCGATTGTCGGCCTTCCCCCAGTCTCCAGTTTAAAAGCTGCTCTATCTCCTTTTTAAATGCCGATGCCAGCAGCCTGGTCCCACCCTGGTTAAGGTGGAGCCCATCCTTTTGGAATAGGCTCCACCTTCCCCAGAATGTTGCCCAGTTCCTAACAAATCTAAAACCCTCCTCCCTGCACCATCATCTCATCCATGCATTGAGACTCCGGAGCTCTGCCTATCTCTTGGGCCCTAGAGGTTCTGGATTTGAGTTTTATGTATTTATTTATTTATTTATTGCATTTGTTCCCCACATTATCCCACCTTTTTGCAGGCTCAATGTGGCTTACAGAGTGTTGTTATGATGTAGTCATTACATGATCTTAAATACAGTCAATAATAGGCTGAAGGTAGGTGATTTAGATGCAAGGTGCTAGGTAAGGTATTGTGAGAGGTGTTTTTTTGATGCACCTGAGTAGTTTGAGGAATGATTTATTAAGGATGTCTTTTGTATTTATTTATTTTATTGCATTTGTATCCCACATTTTACCACCTATTTGCGGGGTCAGTGTGGCTTTGTTGAAGAGATGTATCTTCAAAGATTTGCGAAAGCTGGTAAGATTGTCCATAGTTTTCAGAGCCAAGGGTAATGCGTTCCATATCTGTGTGCTTTTATACGCAAAAGTAGTAGCGTATGACTGTTTGTATTTAATTCCTTTACAGCTGGGGAAGTTCAGATTAAGGAATTTGCGGGCTGATCTTTTGGCGTTTCTAGGCGGTAGGTCCACTAGGTTTAACATATAGAGTGGGGCATCTGCGTGGATGATTTTGTGGACGGTTGTGCAGATCTTGAACTCAATTCGTTCCTTGAGTGGTAGCCAATGTAGTTTCTCTCTTAGAGGTTTCGCCCTTTCGTATTTAGTTTTTCCAAAGATGAGTCTGGCTGCAGTGTTCTGGGCTGTTTGGAGTTTTTTTAATGGTCTGTTCTTTACAGCCTGCGTACAAAGTGTTACAGTAGTCCAGATGACTTATCACTAATGACTGTACTAGGGTACGGAAGATGTTTCTTGGGAAAAAAGGTTTTATTCTTTTGAGTTTCCACATCGAGTAGAACATTTTTTTCATTATATTCTTCACGTGGGTATTGAGTGTGAGGTATTGATCAATAGTGACTCCAAGAATTTTCAGATTTTCTGAGATAGGAAGTGTGCAGTATGGTGTGGTTATGGTAGGGTAGTTGTTTGTGTTGTATTGGGAAGTGAGAACTAGACACTGAGTTTTTTCTGTGTTCAGTTTTAACTGGAATGAGTCCACCCAAGAGGGCATGATTTGGAGGCTCTGGTTGATCTCGTTGGTTATTTCGTTTAGGTTACTTTTGAACGGGATGTTGATCGTGACATCATCCGCATATATGTAGGGGTTAAGGTTCTGATTGGCTAGAAGTATGGCTAGTGGTAAATTTGGCTTCCAGAACCTCTCTCTCACATTTTCCTATGTCATTGGTACCCATGAACGTTTGTGCTCAAAAGAGGAGCAGGATTTGGGTGTGATCATATGTGATATCCTTAAGGTGGCCAAGCGGGTAGAAAACATAGTTAGAATTAGGGATTCTGTATCTCCCAACTTATCAGTTGTGGCTGACATGGTGGAAAACGAATAATCTGTCATTTGTCTTTCCTACTTATAGGATTTGCATTCTTCTTTTTCTGATCTGTAGCACCACCTGCTATCTCAGTACTGAGACCCACACACTCACTAATGCCCCCTAACCTGACCTTCAGTACTCCTTCTATGCCATATCAAGACCTACATATACAGCCTTACTTGTACTGGTTTTCTTTACTATATATAAAGAGTTTTGGGAAGAAAATATTCTGGCTGTGGGAATGCAGGAATGTGAAATGTGCAAGTGTCAGGAAAAAGGAGGAATTACCAGATTTGAATCCAGGGGTTAATCTCTCAGTGAAGAGTTCAACACACTCGCTAGGGAAGAAGCCCACCTAGAAGGGACAAAGATAGAGATGAGGAACTACAGTTATGTTGGGGGCTCAAACCCTCGACTTTACATCTAGCATTAACCTACAAAACTTTCTGCCTCTCTCATTACACGACCACTCATTCACTTAGCCACATGACCACCTGCCAACTCAATCACAGTCCCTTCCATTTCCTTCTCATCCAATTCCAGTCCCTTATCATGGTCCCCTCTTCATATCCATGTGCCACTCAGTTCCTTTTAAACCTCTTTATGCTCCCTTTCTTGGCCTCTATCCCCTACACTAAAATTCTCCATTAGATTTTTCTCATTCAAACCAGCTTCACTTTACAGCTACTCTCCCCCTCTCCTTTCTCCCCAATCCCCATCATTGTCTATGTCCCTCTCTCCACTCTCTGCCCACCACCCACCTGGAATCCATGCTTCCCTCTCCACCAGCTGGTATCATCCTTGGGGGGCATGTCAATGACAGAGACAATGTCCCCAACCTGTGAAGAATGCAAAAAGATGTTAATAAGACAGGAAGAGGATGTAGTCAAATGTGCTCCTTTTCTCTTCTCCTCCTCCTTTTACTGCCCAATTGCATAGGAGGCAGGGAATCAGCACATGCATCCTAAAGCTCAATTGTCACCCCAGTTCCACCACATTATGCCAAGACTGTCTGACATTCTAACACTTCCACAGAGGACCCTGAACCTCCCACCACTTTCCCAGTTCCCCCAACCCCATTTCATTAATGATCTTCAACAACCTCACTATTAGCTTCCCCTTCTCTCAAAGCATATCAAAGGAATGCCACTTCCCCAGGACTCCAAGGTAAAATTATGTATCATACCTGATAATTTTCTTTCCATTAATCATAGCTGATCAATCCATAGACTGGTGGGTTGTGTCCATCTACCAGCAGGTGGAGATAGAGAGCAATCCTTTTGCCTCCCTATATGTGGTCATGTGCTGCCGGAAACTCCTCAGTATGTCGATATCCAAGCTCCATCCGCAGGACTCAGCACTTAGAGAATTACACCCACAAAGGGACACTCTGCCCAGCTCACCACCGCCGAAACGGGGGAGGGGAATTAACCCAGCTCATCCCCACACCAGTTGGGGCGGGGAATCCGTCCAGCTCATCCCCGCGGAGCGGGGGAGGGACACCACCCCGCCGATGCGGGGGGATCTGGCTTATCCTGCAACCGCAACCACGGGAGGAGCTGACTGACCCTAACACCGCCGAAGCGGGAGGGGTACAAAGCTGCCCTACAGCCGCACGAAGCGGGAGGGAGCGCCGGCAGAATTTATGTCTCAATCCAGCCCCGTAAAACGGAGGGGAGAGGAATGCAGCAGCTCACTGTAACACAAACTCGTCTCAACTCTTGAAGAATCCAATTGAAAAATTTTGAACACGAAGTCCTCCTGAACAGGAACTGAAGACTAACTTGAATCTGAAATGCAACCAGAATATAAACAGTACAGATATCTGGGAGGGGCTATGGATTGATCAGCTATGATTAATGGAAAGAAAATTATCAGGTATGATACATAATTTTACCTTCCATATCATCATGCTGATCAATCCATAGACTGGTGGGATGTACCGAAGCAGTACTCACCCAGGGCGGGACATTGAAATCCCTGACCGCAACACTGAAGCTCCAAACCGGGCCTCCGCCCGAGCAGCCACAGTCAAGCGGTAATGCTGGAGAAGGTATGGGCCGATGCCCAAGTTGCCGCCTTGCAAATCTCTTCCAAGGAGACGGACCCGGCCTCTGCCATCCAGGCCGCCTGAGCTCTAGTGGAGTGAGCCTTCAGCTGGATAGGCGGCACCTTCCCCGCGGCCACATAAGCCGCTGCAATGGCTTCCTTGACCCATCTTGCCACTGTAGGCTTAGCAGCCTGCAGACCCTTACGAGGACCTGCAAACAGGACAAACAGATGATCCGATTTCCGGAAATCATTGGTCACTTCCAAGTATCTGATGATGACTCGTCTCACATCCAGATATTTGAGAGCAGAGTATTCCTCTGGGTAGTCCTCCCTACGAAAGGAAGGGAGACAGAGCTGCTGATTCACATGGAAGCGAGAAACAATCTTGGGCAGGAAGGAAGGCACTGTGCGAATAGTCACTCCTGCCTCAGTGAACTGCAGAAAAGGCTCTCGACATGAGAGTGCCTAGAGCTCGGAAACTCTTCTGGCTGAAGTGATAGCCACCAAAAAGACTGCTTTCAACGTCAGGTCTTTCAGAGATGCCCTCGACAAGGGTTCAAAAGGCGGCTTCTGCAAGGCCCTTAGCACCAGGTTGAGATTCCACGCAGGCACCACTGAGTGCAGAGGAGGGCGCAGGTGATTAACTCCCTTGAGAAAACGTACCACATCTGGCTGCGAAGCCAGGGAAGCACCCTTCAGGCGGCCCCTGAAGCAAGCCAGAGCCGCTACCTGGACTTAAGGGAACTGAGCGACAGGCCTTTCTCCAGACCCTGTTGCAGGAACGCCAGCACTGAAGAAATTGGAGCAGTGAAGGGAGAAAGTGAGCCTGCTTCACACCACGATGCAAAAGTACGCCAAACCCTGGCGTAAGCAGTAGAAGTAGAGCGTTTCCTCGCTCTCAGCATAGTGGCGATGACCTTGTCTGAGAAGCCCTTCTTCCTCAGACGCTGCCACTCAATAGCCAGGCCGTAAGACCAAAGGGGGAGTGATCCTCCATCACCACGGGACCCTGATGCAACAGGCCCTGCTCCACTGGCAGCCACAGAGGGTCGTCCACTGCGAGCCTGATCAAGTCCGCATACCAGGGACGTCTGGGCCAGTCCGGACCCACCAGGATTATCCGGCCCGGATGCTTTGCCACCCGGTCTAGTACCCTGCCCAACATGGGCCAGGGCGGGAACACATAGAGATGCTCTTGTGTCGGCCACTGTTGGAGAAGAGCATCTACTCCCAGAGATCGAGGGTCCCGTCCTCTGCTGAAAAAGCGCGGCACTTGGCAATTGGCCGATGACGCCATCAGATCTAGGCTCGGCTGGCCCCAGCGCTTCGTGATGTCCAAGAACGCCTGAGCCGATAACTGCCACTCTCCGGGATCCAAGGTATGGCGACTGAGAAAGTCCGCCTTGACATTCATGACTCCGGCAATGTGGGCAGCTGACAGCTGTTCCAGGTTCGCTTCCGCCCACTGGCATAGATTCATGGCTTCCTTGGCTAGAGGGGCGCTCTTGGTACCTCCCTGGCGGTTGACATAGGCCACAGCCGTGGCATTGTCCGACAGGACCCGTACTGGCTTCAACGCCAGTACCGGGAGGAACTCCAAAAGCGCCAACCGAATGGCTCTGAGTTCCAGGAGGTTGATAGACCACTTTGCCTCTGCAGGAGACCAGAGCCCCTGCGCTGTCCTTCCCAAGCAGTGGGCTCCCCAGCCCGTCAAAGAGGCATCTGTCGTGACGACAATCCACTCCCGGGTCACAAGAGGCATCCCTGCAGACAACTTGTCTGTCTTCAGCCACCAGCTCAGCGCCTTGCGCACTGCTGGGTCCAAGGGAAGGCGCACAGCATAATCCTCCGACACCGGAGTCCAGCGCTGCAGCAGAGAGTGTTGTAGTGGTCTCATATGAGCCCTGGCCCAGGGCACTACTTCCATCGTGGCCGTCATAGAGCCCAACAGCTGCACATAGTCCCAAGCCCGAAGCGGAGAGGCTACTAGGAACTGGTCCACCTGAGCCTGAAGTTTGACAATCCGATTGTCCAGCAGGAACACTCTGCCCACTTGGGTGTCGAATCGAACTCCCAGATACTCCAGGGACTGAGTCGGGCGCAGCTGGCTTTTCTCCCAGTTGATGATCCACACCAGGGAGCTCAAAAGAGCAATCACCCGGTCCACAGCTTTGCCGCACTCTGCATAAGAGGGGGCTCGGATCAACCAGTCGTCCAGATAAGGATGGACTTGTACTCCTTCCTTTCGCAGGAAGGCCGCGATGACCACCATTACTTTGGAGAAGGTCCGCGGAGCAGTAGCCAACCCGAACGGGAGGGCTCTGAACTGGAAGTGTCGGCCCAAGACTGCAAAACGCAGAAAGCGTTGATGAGGAGGCCAGATGGGAATATGCAAGTACGCTTCCTTGATGTCCAAGGATGCCAGGAACTCCCCTGCCTTCACTGCCGCTATAACAGAGCGGAGAGTCTCCATGCGAAAGTGCCGAACTTTCAAGGCCCGATTGACCCCTTTGAGGTCGAGGATAGGCCGTACAGAACCTCCTTTCTTTGGTACCACAAAGTAAATGGAGTAACGTCCCTTGCCAAGCTGATCTTCTGGCACCGGAACGACCGCACCCAGGCGGATCAGATTGTCCAAGGTCTGCTGCACTGCCACAGCTTTGACCGGAGACTTGCAGGGAGAGAGTACAAACCCGTCTCTTAAGGGTCGGCAGAACTCTAGCTTGTAGCCGTCTCTGATGACTTCCAGCACCCAAGCGTCTGAAGTTACCCTGGTCCACTCGCCCAGAAACGAGGACAGGCGTCCTCCAATCTGCACTGGGGCCATGGACCAGGACCCCGTCATTGGGTACGAGACCCTGGGGGAGGACCGGAGGGCGCACCTCCGGGACGGCGGTCTCTGCGAAAGGAATGCTGCTTGGGGGAGAAATTCCTCTTGAAGGAAGAGGGGGCAGAGGAGCCTGACTTGCCCGGGCAGTACCGACGGGCTTCCTGAAACCGTCCTCTGGAGATACCGGGGCGAGCACTGGCCCGAGCCCTGACCTCTGGTAACCTCTTGCCCTTAGACGTGCCGAGATCGGTCACAATTTTGTCCAGCTCAACCCCAAAGAGCAGCTTGCCTTTAAAAGGCAACTTAGCCAGGCGGGACTTAGAGGCGTGGTCAGCAGACCAATGTTTCAGCCAAAGCCACCGCCGCGCAGAGACTGTCTGAGCCATACCTTAGCCGAGGCTCTCAAGACATCAAACAGTAAGTCTGCCAAATAAGCCAAGCCCGATTCCAGGGCCGGCCAATCAGCCCTCAAGGAAGGATCCGAGGGGAAGCCCGCTGCACAATTGTGAGGCACGCCCTGGCCACATAGGAGCCGCAACTGAGGCCTGCAAACTTAAGGGCAGCCGCCTCGAAGGACGACCTTAAGGCCGCCTCCAATCTTCTGTTTTGGGCGTCCTTTAGGGCCGTGCCACCTTCCACCGGCAACGCCGTTTTCTTAGTCACCGCAGTGATTAAAGAATCCACGGTAGGCCAAAGAAAGACTTCCCGTTCACTTTCAGGCAAAGGATAGAGGCGGGACATAGCCCTAGCCACTTTGAGGCTCGCTTCCGGGACATCCCATTGAGCCGAACTTAAGGTGTGCATGGCATCATGCACGTGGAAGGTTCTAGGCGGGCGCTTCGTCCCCAGCATAATGGCGGAGCCAACAGGGGCTGAGGGAGAGACGTCCTCTGGAGAGGAAATCTTCAAAATGCTCATGGCCTGCACTAACAGGTTGGGCAAATCCTCTGAGCGAAAGATCCGCGCTGCAGAGGGGTCATCCGCTCCATCCGAGCGGGAATCGTCTCCTCCAAGGAATCCCCAAAGGACCGTTGGGAGAACTCAGATACGCTGCCCTCATCTACATCAGAGGAAACAGAGTCCTCTAAGGCCTGGGAATCCACCCGAGGGCGTTTACTTCCAGGGGCCTCAACCCCTTTATCGGACAAGGGAGAAGGGGCAGCGTTTTGCATAAGGAAGGGCTGATGCAGCAGCAAAATAACTCGGGGGAGAAAACCCCCCAGACTGTGCACTTCAGCAGCCTGGGCCACAGCCCTAGACGCACCCTCAACCGGCGCTCGCAAGAGCGGGGGAGAAACATGCTGCGCATCCAAGATGGCGTCCGGCGCGACACTCCGCGAAGGAGCCGCGTGGGAAGAACTGCGCTTAACTTTAGCCGCTTTTTTTGCCGTCGCCCAAATCAGGGCGGCCATGGCATTAACGTCTCCCAGCTCAAGGGCGGTCCAAAGAAGAAGCCGTCCGAGCAGAGTGGCCGGCCAAGATGGCGGAGGCGAGCAGCGGGGGATGGGTGTTTATGGCGGGAAAAAACTGACCGGCCTCCGAACTGACACCCAACAAGGGCGAATCAGACTTTAAGACCCCCGCATCCCCGCTAGAAGCGCACACGCGGTCCGGGAGCGATTCTTCGCGCCCTCGCCCTCCGACGCCATAGGCCACGTGGAGATCGATCGGGGAACCCCCTGCCCGCTATAAAAAGGTAAAAATTACCTGCTTCTCGCTCCGAGCTGTAACGACCTGGTGTCCCAGTGAGTAGCTGCAATAAACGTTTAAATAAACGTCGAAATAAACGCCTTTAAGGACGTCCAAATTTTTTTTTTTTTTTACGGAGCCAGCGGGAGGGGGGAGAAAAGGAGGGACCTGGCGCCACCAGGTTTGCACTTGCTCAAGAAGAGCCCTCAACCCCAGGTACTCAACAAAACCTAAAAATTAGGCTTGGAGACCTAGCCAGAGCTGCTGCTGTGTGTGACCACCACCTGCTGAGATAGAGAACATACTGAGGAGTTTCCGGCAGCACATGACCACATATAGGGAGGCAAAAGGATTGCTCTCTATCTCCACCTGCTGGTAGATGGACACAACCCACCAGTCTATGGATTGATCAGCATGATGATATGGAAGTGGGTATTCCTAAGCAGGGTTCCATGTCATTACTAGCTAGAAAAACTCTCTCACAGAAATGCCAACTAAAACTCCAGCAACAGTGTCCTACACTCAGCAATCGATGCACACTCACCTCAAAGGACAGCTCATCGCAGGCCTGCGAAGTATAACGTTTGATCACCTGGGCAGCTGCAATTGCAGGAACATTGATGGATGCCTCTTCATTGACAAGCAAGCGGTTCCCATGGTTATCAATCTGGGACAAAGATGAGAGAAAAATTTACCCCCCCCCCCCCCCCAAAAAAAAATAAAATAAATACAGTTATAGTATAAACCAGTCAAAGACATTTTTCCAGTAGATCACTGAATAATTTTCTGTCATTTATCCTACACTCCATCTGAATTATGATGGTCAATTTGTCAAGATCCAAAAGGGAAAATTTCAGGGAGACCCTGTCACTACTCTGTCAGGCATTAAATCCACTGAGTACTTTTATTAACTCATTGGGCTGTGGATTTAGCTTTCATCCCAGAGGCAATGATGACTACTAGATAATTCGCAAATAATAGATGTGATGTTACTTGAAGATGCACAGCTCCTGCAATTGTCACTTGATGGAATGACTTTGAGGAAGGAACAGTTTCTCAAATAACGTCAGGATGATTTTTGTCTGGACAAATGTGCAAAGGCAACCTTCCATAATGGAAAACAATCTCGCCAACTATGGTGAAATTAGGCCTTACGTGCTAATTTTCTTTCCTCTAGACCCTTGGGTTATGCACACCTACCAGCAGAGGAACACTGAGAACATCTGAGTTTGGATACTGTATATCTATCCTGTGCAAAAACCCAGCCAGCCAGTATACAGATAAAGCAGAGAAAGAAACAAAGAAAAAAACATCATAGACCCTTGTACCTGGCCCCACCACAAAAAATAACTGTGCTTCTGCAGACAGACCGCAACCAGCAGACTGACCTGCACCAGCCATGAAAATAGGAACACAGAACAGGTCTGGCACCTTTTGACTGGTTTCGTACTACTTTGTACTAATAAACAACCACAGCAAGCTCGAGCAAAACACAACAAACAGGGAGGGCTCTTGACCAGTCTTGAGGGTCTAGAAGAAAGAAAATTAGCAGTTAAGGCCTAATTTCACCTTCTTCAGCAACCCTCCAGACCAGTCAAGATGTTTGGGAAGTACCAAAGCAGTAAATCCGTTAGGGCGGGACCCTCAGAAACCAGAAGTCAAAACAGCTGCCCCAAAAGCAGCTCCCCTTTCGCCTGCAAGTCAGTCTGTAATGTTTCACAAAAGAATGCAAAGAAGACCACACCACTGCTCTGCACATATCCTGAGGTGGAATCAAACTGCTCTCTGCCCAGGAAGCAGCCACCCCCCCGAGTGGAATGTGCTTTAAGCATCAACGGAACCTCACAACCCTTGAGCAAATAAGCTGAAGCAATTGCCTCCTTCAGCCACCAAGCCAGTCACCTTGGAGGCAGCCGCCCCCTTCTTCGCACCTCCAAACAGCACAAACAATCTATCTCAAGTATGAAAGTCCTCCAACCGCAAAACTCTCTTCACATCCAACCTCGAGAGCAAAGCTGATCCGAATCCCCTGCTCTATCTCCCAGAACCGGCAAGGAGATAACCTGATCCAGATGAAAGTCTGAAACGACCTTGGGCAGAAAAGAAGGAACTGGCTTCAGAGAAACCTTCTCCCTGGAAAAAGACAAGAAAGGTTCCCTACAGGACAAGGCCTGTAACTCTAAAATTCTCCAAGCCAAAGAGATTGTCACCAAAAATACTGTCTTCAAAGTAAGGTCCTTACAGGTGCTCGCCTCAAGCGGTTTGAACAGAGCACCCACCAAAACCTCCAAGACAAGATTCAAATCCCAAAGGGTCTGAGAAGCATGCACCACATCCAGAGAAGAAGTCAAGGACAACCCCTGAACTTTCCCAGTGACCCGCACTTTCAAAGATGACAGAGAGGCAAGCCTCTGTCCAAACCATCCTGCAGAAATTCCAAAATCTCTGCGATGAAAGTACACAAAGGCTGATAAGACCTATCCCGGCACCAGTTCTCAAAAATGCACCATACTCTCACATAGGCTAAAGAAGTCAGCTGCTTACGCAACTGCAGCATTGTAGAAATCATCTTGGATAAATATCCCTCTTCCTCAACAGAGAACGGAGACAGGTCGGGCATCACAATGGGACCCTGACATAAGTCCAACGGCCTGTGCGAATGGCAATGGCTCCTACATCACCAGATGGACCCAAGTCTCTGTACCAAGGAAGGCGCAGCCAATCTGGAGCCACCAGAATCACCGGGCCCACATCTCATTCAATCCACTGAACCACCCCACCCCACCATGGGCCAAGGCAGACAAAACGTAGAGTAGCACCTGAGGAAGCCACAGAAGAATCAACGCTGCAATCCCTTCGGAATGAGGGTCCCTCCGACGACTGATGAAGCGAGGCACATGAATATTGTCAGCCACTGCTATGAGATTCATCCGAGGCAGGCCCCATCTCACCACAATGCGTTTGAAAACCGACTGGCGAAGAGACAACTCACCGGGTTCCAGAGTGTGCCTACTCAGAAAATCCACGTGCACATTGTCCACACTGACCACGTGCACCGTGAAGACATTTTCTGTGACCGCCCTACTTTTCATGCCGCCCTGCCTATTTACATAGGCCATGGCCGTAGCATTGTTGGATAGGACCCATATGGCTCCGCCGATGAGGAGCAGTAGAAAAAAAAAAAAAAGACTCCAGAGCTAACCGGATCACTCGTGTCTCAAACTGATTGATCGACCAGTGAGACTCTTCCATCAAACAGAGGACCTGAGTCACCTGTCTGAGATACTGAGCTTCCCAGCCCCCCCAGACTGGCGACCGAGGTGACTACTATCCACTCCAGCAGCTCCACAGGCATGTCCTTTTACAGATGAGCTGTGCAAAGCCACCACTGTATGAGCTGGGGAGCCCCCAAAAGAGGAAGCCGAACCTCCAAATCCTACTTCTGTGGAGACCAGCGGGAAAGAAGAGCTCACTGCAGAGGCTTCATGTGAGCTATGACCTGCAGGACCACCTCCAACAGAGCTGCCATCAAGCCCAAAACCTTCAGGTAGGAGCGGACCATGGGATCAGTCTCCGACAGGACCTGCCGAATCTAACCCTGCAACCTGCTGATCCGAGTAGGAGGCAAAAAGCACACACTCCACCAGTGTGTAGAACCGAACCCCTAAATACTCGAGGGACTGAGATGGCTGCAGATGACACTTGGTTGAGTTCACAACCCAGCTCAGAGACTCCAGAAAGCTCGCCACTTGACTGGTTGTTCTCTCGCTCCCAAATGAGACTTTGCCCGAATCAACTAGTTGTCCAAATACAGGTGGGCCAAAATGTCCTGCTTCCAAAGGGCTGCAGCAACAACCACTATCACCTTGGAAAACATTCAAGGCACAGTTGCAAGACCAAACGGTAGCACACAAAACTGAAAATGCCTCCTTAAGACAGCAAACTAAAGAAACTGCTGTTGCGCCTCACGAATAGGAATGTGCAGATAAGCTTCTGTCAAATCCAGGGACATGAGGTATTCTCCGTGCCGCACCACAACAATGACCGAGCAATATGTCTCCATGTGAAAGGATGGAACCTTGAGAGCCCCGTTGACTCGTTTGAGATCCAAATGGGATGATAGGAACTCTCCATTTTGGGAACCACGACTACTATCTTGTCTTATCATAATCATGTCACCCAAGATCTGTCTGTAATACTAAATATCTATCTTATCATGTATTTCCACTATTCATGATGTATTGTAAGCCACATTGAGCCTGCAAAGAGGTGGGAAACAATGCAATAAATAAATAAATGGAATAGCAACCCATCCTCCATTCCCTCTGAGGCACGGGCACTACCGCCCCCTGACAGATCAGCCGAAGCAATGTATCCCGAACCGTCCCCGCCTTGCGACAAGAATGGCACAGCGATTTGAGAATCAAATTTCAGCACATAGCCATTGCGAACCACCTCAAGAACCCACTGGTCTGACGTGAACTGGGTCCACCTCTAGTAAAACTGCCTCAACTGAGCGCCCACCTGCACAAGAGGCTGGACCCCCAGCACCTTCATTGAGAACTGCAGCACCCTCATTGAGAACTGGAGCACTGGACCGGAAGCTCCTGAAATGGAGTCACAACCTCCATGATGCCCCCCCAGTGGTGTGCTGGTAAATGTTTAACAACAGGCTCTCTCCTCGGTCCACCTCTGCGCCCCCCCCCCCCAAATTGCAGAGCTGGCTATAGCCAGGGAGAAAGCCTGGGGGGGGGGGCAATGCATTACTCTCTCCAGGAAAAAAAACATTAAATGCTCACAGGTTCCAATCTAATTCATGTTTAATGTGGGATAAAATGCCATAAATAAGTGGAGTGGAGGAGTGGCCTAGTGGTTAGAGTGGTGGACTTTGGTCCTGAGGAACTGGGTTCGATTCCCACTGCAGGCACAGGCAGCTCCTTGTGTCTCTGGGCATTGCCCCAAGTACAAATAAGTACCTAAGCTGCATTGAGCCTGCCATGAGTGGAAAAGCGCGGGGTACAAAAAAAATAAAATAAAAAAATAAACTTTTAACGTTGAGCACCTGATTCTCATAACATGATGTCTGTTTTAGAAGCCTTTACCAGGGGAAAAAAAAATCTCTGCAGTATACCCAAAATGACACAAACCAAATCAGCATACAGACCAGGAATTAGGAGAACAGACAGTCTTGCCAACTCTGGAAAACAATGTGTTATCAAAATCTCAGAAACTAAGAAACAGATCCCTATTCAGACACTTGGCCTGCAGAACAAAGATAGCCTCGCTTCAAATTCTTCAAAAATTAACCTGAAATCCTAAGAAGTTAGACTCTGCATGCAGCACAATACCAGAAAAACAGAAAAACACATTGCTATACATTGCAAAATATGATCGCAGATGTAAATTCTCAAAGTGGACATATTCCAAACACTAAAATGAAAATAAAATAATTTTTTTCTACCTTTGTTGTCTGGTAACTTTGTTCTTCTGATCATGCTGGCCCAGTATCTGAATCTGCTGCTCATTATCTGTCCTCTTAACTCCGTTTCCAGGGCTTCCTTTCCATTTATTTCTTTACTTTCCTCCTTTCTTCTTCATTACTTGCCCTACATCCGTACGTAAAAGCTGGGTCCTCCGCAGACTTGACTGTCCAGTGGATCCAGCTTCTGCCTATTTTCTACATCTATGTGCAGTTTTTCTCCCCTCATCTCATCTTCTTCCTCTCTCTTCCCTCCCCTCCATCCATGTCCAGCATTTCTCCTCTCTCCCCTCCATTCATGTTCATCTCACTTCTTCTCTCTTCCCTCCCCTCCACCATGTCCAGCATTTCTTCTCTCTCCTTTCCCCTCCATCCATATGCATCTTCTTCCTGTCTTCCCTCCCCTCCATCCATGTCCAGAATTTCTCCTGCCCTCCCCTTCACCCATGTCCTGAAACTCTCCTCTCTCCCCTGCCCTCCCCTCCATCCATGACCAGCAACCCTCCTCTCTGCCCTGCCCTCCACTCCATCCACCCATGTCCAGCAACTCTCCTCTTCCCTCCCCTCCCTCCATCCACCCACCCATGTCCAGCAACTCTCCTCTCCCCTTCCTTCCCTCCATCCACCCACATTCAGCAACTCTCCTCTCCCCTCCCCTCAATCCACCCATGTCCAGCAACTCTCCTCCTCCTCCCCTCCATCCACCCATGTCCAGCAACTCTCCTCCCCCTCTCCTCCCCTCCATCCACCCATGTCCAGCAACTCTCCTCTCCCCTGCCCCTCCATCCATCTATCCATCCATATCCAGCAAATGTCCTCTCTCCCCTGCCCTCCATCCATATCCAGCAACTGTCCTCTCTCCCCTGCCCTCCATCCATCCATATCCAGCAATTCTCCTATCTCCCCTGCCCTCCATCCATCCATCCATATCCAGCAATTCTCCTCTCTCCCCTGGCCCCCTCCATCCATCCATATCCAGCAATTCTCCTATCTCCCCTGCCCTTCATCCATCCATCCATATCCAGCAATTCTCCTCTCTCCCTTGGCCCCCTCCATCCATCCATTCCCAGCAATTCTCCTCTGTCCCCTGCCCTCCCCTCCATGTCCAGCAATTTCTCCTCTCTCCCTGGGCCCTCCCCTCCATGTTCAGAGATTCTCCTTTGCCCCTATCATCCACTCCCATCCATGTCCAGCGATTCTCCTCTCTCCCCTGCCCTCCCGCTCCCATGTCTACCTGCCCGCCCTCTTCTCCCCCCCAACATCCCTCTTTTTGTCCCTGCCACCCTGCGTGGTGTAAATCTTTTATTTACCTCCATCGCAGCAGCCACGTCAGTGAAAGCCCTGCCCATCTCCAGCCTTCCCTTCATTTCCTCTCAGTGTCCCGCCCTCGCGGAAAGAGGAAATGACATCAGAAGAAGGCGGGACACTGACAGGGAACGAAGGGAAGGCTAGAGATGGGCAGGGCTTTCACTGCAGCCGCTGCGATGGAGGTAAATAAAAGATTTAACCCCCCAGGGCAGCGCGGGCGCAGGCATATGAGGGCTGTGAGAGGTGAGGTAAACTGCGGTAAGCATGGCTTGTGGCGCCCTCCTGCCATGCTTGCCCCGCCCCTGGAGAGCTGGCTCGCCTACCAGATCAACCTGCTCACAAGATGTAAAAAAAATTAACAACTGGCTCTTGCGAGCCGGTGTGAGCTGGCTCCAGCACACCACTGACCCCCCCCCCCCCCACCCCCCCCAAGGACTCTGTCAGCTGAAAGAAATGACCTCTGGGCGCTTCTACAGACCTACCCGGCTGATAACACCTAGCCTCTTGAAAATGGTCGTGCATCGAGCCACCACAACCACCCGACTTCGACCAAACTTCTGGTAACAATGGAACCTTAGCCTCTCCAACACCCTGCACCAACTTATCTCCAAAAAGCATGGAACCTTTAAAAGGGAAGAGAACATAACTTGGACTTGGAAGCCGCATCCGCAGACCAGCCACGAAGCCAAAGCGCCCGCCAGGCAGCCACTACGAGGGACATATTTTTTGCCGAAGTGAACCGCTCTGCTCCACCACAGTGCCGCTGCTGAAGTTGACTTTGGCTCACCATAGAGCCAACACTGTGCCTTAGGTACCTCTATCCCCTGGTGCAAGCATGAACAGCAGTGCAAGAGCTTGGCCGCACACATTGCCGCAGAACCCTAGAACAGCAGAGTGCGGAGAGCACAGTAAAGAGCGCCCTGACCCAGCCAAAAGTAAGTGAAACCCACTCCCTGCACAGTAAAGAAGAGCCCTGTTCCCCACCCACCCCCAAAGACAGCTGACGAACCGGCACACAGCGCTTTTTATTTTTTTTTCCTCTAAAAATCTGTATTTTAGGTAGAGGCTGTTTAAGGCACTCAAGGCTCCCATTCTTACACAGCAGCCGAGGCACACAGCTGTCCATTCTAACTGGAGGGCAGAGCAGGAGGAGGGACCCAACCACCCGGGTCTAGCACACCAAGAGGAGAGGGGGCCCCACTGGACCCACACCCCAGAAGCAATTTGACTCTCCTAGAATGCCTGTTTTTTTTTTTTTTAATTCCTCAAAGAAGAGACACAAGAAAGAACAAGAAACCTAGAACAACCAAAGTACCCCACTGGGCCTACAAGACCGGCCAGGCTGCACAGATTGTATGTCTAACCTCTGCTGAAGGTTGAGAAATACTGGCTGGCTGGGGTTCTCCACAGGATAGAAATACAGTATCCAAACTCAGGTGTTCTCAGTCTCCCTCTGCTAGTAGGTGTGCATAACCCAAGCATCTTGATCTTGAGGGTTGCTGAGGATAATATGCTTTAAGAGAGCTTGAGAAGGAAGGTGTATATAAATATCTAGGACTAGACAAAGATGCAACAATCCAGCATAAATTGAGAGAAAAGATCACCAAAGAATACTACAGAAGACTGAAACATATTGAAAAGTACTATAATGGGAGGAAGTGACGCCACCCATCTTAATGGCGGTGTAAAAACGGAGCTCCCGCCTCCCAGCCAAAAAAAACAGCTAGCTTACAATACATTGGTGTTTGCAAAAACAGCCCGCGGGAGGAGGGAGAGCGCTGAATCGGGTTATGTCAGTATCGAAGATTAAATCGCTGATTCTGTCTGCATTTTCGTATCAACAGAGAGGATGGAGTCTGGTGATGCAGGCAGAAGAAGATGGCAGCCGCAAAGCCTGCGCGGGGCAGCGAGCTACAGAGCAGCCAAGTGGGGAAACAATGAAGGAAGGAGCCAAGGTCGATCAAGAAGTGTAAGCTAAATTATGTACCTGGTTCCAGGAGATTAGAACAGATCTCAAAGAAGTGCGGTAGGACTTTGCCCAGTTGAGCGCGGAGCTAAGAGGGGAAATCTCGGAGTTGGGAAACCGCGTGGCGGAGGTGGAAACCAGCTTGGAGGAGCATGTGGAAACCATAGCGACAATGGAGCAACAATTACAGGATGGAAAGGAGGAAGCCAGGTACCTCACAGACAAAACTGAGGACTTGGAGAATCGGAGCAGAAGCTCCAATATTCGAATTCGAGGCCTGCCCGAGATTCCTCAATTCATCAAGTGCGAGGAGGTGGTGCAGTTGATCGCAGCTCATCTATTATCAACAGCAGATAAAGCATATGCCCAATCTGCAATCTGTATAGAGCGAGCCCATCGAGCACTAGACACGAGGAAGCCAAACCAACCCAAGGATATAGTGGCCTGCTTTACAGAGTACAAGGTCAATGAAGCAGTGATGCAAAGAGCGAGGGCGGCTAGCCCACTTACATGGGAAAGTTATCCTATTGAAATCTACCAGGATCTATCAGCAACAACTCTTAAAAGACGGAGTGAACTGCGCCCGTTAACAGCACAGCTGCGGGAAGAGGGGATACCATACAAGTGGCAAAATCCCTTTGCACTACTTTTCTGTCAAGAGGGCAAGCAACGGAGAGTGGTATCGCTAGAGGAAGCCCAGGAATACATGAGACAATCAGGGGCAGAGGAAGCGAGCCAACAACAGGAGCAAGCAGGAGTGATGCGAATTAAATCGGCCAAAATGGCAGAGGGTATCCCACGCGCAGGTTTGCCTGCGAAGGCAACTCTCTGGAAAGCAGTTGGCATCCCATGCTGGCAAATAAGGGAGCGGAAGAAGAGTCCACGGGGGCCCCCTGTTTGGATCTTTGCGGCGGAAAAGTGGCTAGAAGATGCTTCCTTCGGAGGAGGGAAAAAAAAAAACCAATGGATTAGCTGTCGGATGTGTGAGGACGTCACTTCTTTCTATAAGAGACATGTCTCAAGATGTAGCAGAGGCACCTTTCTTTGCTTTATTCCACTTTGTTCATATCATATTGGAGTTCCTGAGGAAGTTTATAGGAAATCCTGCAGAGTCGGACTCTTTATGATCTATTGAGGGCGCAGTAGCGCTCTTGTATGGGGACAAAAAGAATATTTGATTTGTCCTCAGGCAGAAAAAAAGAACTTTGGAAAGGATAAAGGCTAAGCAATTGAGAAAATTTTCCCAACTAGAAAACAACATTGAATACTCAGAAGGGGTATATTCTACTCGAATGATATACTTTTCATCCAGGAGGGAAGAAATCAACTATATAATGATAAATGCCTAATTGCTGTTACAAATGTTAGAGACTTCCTTGAGGTTTTTAAGTGTATGAGGTAGGATGGAGCAATAGATGGAATAGTTAATCCAGACACTTTTTTACCATTTTCATATTAGGTTATTAACCAGTTGGTATAAAGAGCACGGGTGTGTGGTTTTGCTCACATAATTAAATATAAATCACAGAGAAGTTCTATGATTGAGAAGCTTGTACACCCTTAGAGACATAAATCATTTTGGTGTAGTCTTGCTTGGGTGAGTTTATACTCTGAAAACTCTCCATTACCATAAATTACATATTATAGATATTTATTTAATGAGAGTGGTAGTGTCTGGTCAACATTCCGTCTATAAACTGACTCCTCCTTTTTGGACCCTGGTTCTTGGATAATTTTCAAGTTGGTAATGGGGCATGTCTTGTTTGGAAATGGGGGGGGGGGGGTCAGGGAGGTAGGGGACATTATCAAAGTATCTGGAGGTGGCTGACTAGGTTAAAGCTCTGGGAATGGATGTTTAGAAAATGTTTAACTGTGTAACATAGGACGTTAAGGGCCTCAATTCACCAATGAAGCGTACAGTGTATGGTTTAAAGATATGATGCAGCTAAAGGCTGATGTAATTATGTTGCAGGAAACTCACTTGAAAAATGTCATGAAAAAATTAATCTCGCATAGGCACTATCCAGTGGTAATGCACTCAACAGGTAATCTAATCAAAAACAAAGGGGGGCGTACTTATGGCCTTCTCTGATGCCCTTCCCTGGCAAATACTGAAACCATAGCAGACAAGGCAGGAAGGGTTCCTTCCTGGTGATTGCTTCTCTATATAATGTTCAGTATCCATTTGTAACAATTTATGCACCAAATGAAGGACAGGGGCTATTTTAGGGGAAATTAGAGCAACTACTGCAGCAAAATGTGAAAGGTGAATTGGTGATGGGAGGGGACTTTAATCTGACGGTTCATCCCCCCTTAGACAACTCGGCTGGACAAGTGGGATATGCTAAAAAGGGATAGAGCAGCCTTTGGAAGCCTTTATGGCTAGGTGGGGACTGACTGATCTCTGGCGGGCGACCCCATGCCCATGAGAAGGCTATACATACTTTTCACCACACAACACAACATATTCCAGGATAGACTACGGCTGGGGATGGTGCAGTTGCGAAGGCGTTACAGACAGTGCATATTGAACCGCACACCTGGTCGGATCACGCCCCGGTAGTTATGAGGTTGAGGACTGCAGGAAAATTGGGGGGGGGGGGGGGGCGGCATTGGCGATTGGATGAGGCCCTTCTACGAGAACCGGAAAATGCTCTCGATCATAGAGAAAGTATATAAGGGATATATTGAATTCAATGATGTGGGGGAGATCCCATCCAGCAAGCCTATGGGAGGGCCTAAAGGCAGTGTTGCGGGACAGTTAATTTCATTAAGGGCCCATCTGGTAAGAAAAGGGAAGCCCAGGAATCTATTGTTAGGGAAACTATAAGGCAAATAGAGCGACAGCATAAAGGAGATCCGTTCGATAGGTGGGCTTTGGAGGAGCTCCATAGATGTAGGCTACAGCTTAATGAGATTCAGATGGCAGAGTTAGCCACGCAGTTACAGCAGGAATATTTCAAGTATGGAAAGAAAGCGAGCAGGTTATTAGCTAATAAGCTTAAAAAGCAAGCCCATCGTAACCTTATCAGTAGTATTAAGACCCCATTAGGTCAGACGGTCACTCAGACAGAGGAAATTCAAGCAACCTTCTATGACTTTTACGCTAACCTCTATGAGTCGGAACTGGCGTCAAGCTCGTCAAGCATGGAAACGCATGAACAGGAGATAGCTATTCCTTCTTTGTCGCAGGGGGAAAGGGAGATACTTTCAGCACCAGTAACGTTAGAGGAGGTTAAATGGGCCATCTCAGATCTCCCACATGCCAAGGCACCTGGCCCAGATGGGTTCTCCATGAGTATACAAATTATATGTGTCATTATTGGTGCCCCTACTGTTAAGGCTCTTCAATTCATTTGAGGAGGCACAGGAGCTACCATACTCGTGGCGATTAGCAGCGATAACCCTCTTGTTGAAAGCGGGGAAAGATCTACAACAGTGTGGATCATAAAGACCGATATCTCTCCTTAATGTAGACTATAAAATATTCACAAAAATCTTAGCGAAATGGCTGCAAATAGTACCTGCCTAAATTAATTCATGAGGGTTTATAGCAGATATCAGGACTTTGATAATATTAGATGCCTACTGCATGTCATACAACAGGTTAGAGATGAGCAGGTACCGGCTGTTCTACTCTCGACGCATGCGGAAAAAGCGTTTGATCGGGTGGAATGATCGTACCTGTTTGCGGTGGTGAGACAAGTAGGGATAGGGGGACGTTATCTGAAATGGCTTCAATTACTATATAGGGCCCCATTGGCTATACTAAAAATTAATGGATCATACACCAAGCCATTGGAACTCCATAGAGGAACTAGGCAGGGATGTGCGGTCTCGCCCCTATTATTTGCCCTCTCCATTGAGCCCTTGGCATGTGCAATACAGGTGGATGCTGGAGTCAAGGGAGTGATTAGAGGGAAGAAGGAGCATAAACTTATGCTGTTCGCGGATGACATACTCCTGACCCTGACTCACCCGGAGTCCTCAGTGCGGAGAGCAGTGGAATTAATGAGGCAATATGGGGTACAATCAGGATTTAAAGTAAATATCACAAAGACAGAGCTTCTTAATATAACGGTCCCCGGTCAGGGGTTGTCACAACTTCGCACAGCCTTTCCCTTTGCATGGGCAACTAAATCTATTAAGTATCTGGGGGTGCAGATCACGCAGAAAAATGGAGGACCTGTATGAAGCGAACTTTCCAATAAAGGTAGCAGAGCTATTGTGGAGCTTGATTGATGGGAGGGACTGAATATCTCCTGGATGAGGCATATTCACGCAGTTAAAATGATGATGCTCCCCAAATTACTGTACCTTTTTATGGCACTTCCCATCCCGATCCCCCGTAGTTTCTTTGCGCAACTCAATCAAAAGCTATTTGCATATATTTGGAGGAAACGCCCGCCACGTGTACGGCGAGCCATAATGTTCCAACCACATGTGAGGGGGGGCATGGGAGTTCCAAATTTCTCTATTTATTATCAGGCGGCACAATTGAGAATATTGGCAGATTGGAACCCTACTGTTAATAAAAAATGGTTACATTGGGCGAGAGCTTGGGTGGGAACACGATCACTAGGAGATATACTGTGGCTACCGGGGAGGGAGTTGAGGGCCATAGGAAGAAGAGTTCCGATGGGCATCAGTCACCTAATATCCACCTGGTATCAAATTAAGAGGCGATGGTTTCCAGAGCGACAGTATTTACTGCAGACCGCCATATGCCGGGCCCCGGGTTTCCCATTAGGCAAAATTGAACTGGTGTATAGGCAGTGGGCACAAGCGAGGTTAAGAACACTGGGGCAGCTGTGGGACAATGGGAGGGTGGTCAGATTTGAAGATCTCCAGGAGGAATACGGGTTGCCTGCCAGAGATCAGGTCTATTATTGTTGTGTGCGCAACTATATTCTCTCCGAGCTAGAGAGGAACTGGAGATGGCGGAAACAGGAATAGAAGTAGCACTGGGGGGGGGGGGGAGGCAGGGGCAGTGTGTCTCACCTTTACCTAGCCCTGCTACAACGAGCAGATCCTCAAATATTCTATATTAACAGATGGGAGGCAGTCCTTCAGTGCTCATTCACGCGGGCAAATTGGAGGAGCGGGTATGGATATCTGTTTAAACCACCCTGGCGCAATCCATGATTGAGAATGGTTTCAAACTATATTACTGGTGGTACTATACCGCCAGATAGGCTACAGCGTATATATCCTGAGTCATCTGCTGAAGTGCTGACGGCATGTGGAGACAGGGGTACATTCATGCACATTTGGTGGGACTGTGCAAAGATACAAGACTTTTGGAAGGCGGTAACATCTTTGATAAGTCAAATTCTCCAGCAGCCATATCCTTGTAAAGCAGAAAACTGTCTTCTTCACTTTAAGCCGGCGGCTATTGCAGCATCTCATCATAGACTGGCAACTCATACCTGACAGCGGCAAAAATAGCGTTGCCAGAGCGTGGAAGCAGCAAACAGTCCGGAGATACAGGTGATATCTTCAAAAAGTCGAACTACTTGTATCAAATGTCAAAATTGACAGCAATGCAGAGAGGCCGATTGGGAGCCTTTACAAAATCTGGCAGCCCTATGAACAGTTACAAACTCATAGTTCAGCACCTCCATGATGCGGGTATGGGTGGTGAGGGGGGTAATAGGTGTAGGTGGGAGTGTGGAATAGCTATTGAGATGATGTTTACTTGTTGCTAATCTATGATTTTGTAAAAGGTGTATTGTTACGGAGAATTTATCTTATGCGGTTTTCTCAATAAAAATTTATATGAACAAAAAAAAAAAAGAAAAGTACTATAAAGCACAAAATAAGATATATACTACCAATTAGTTTGGCGATCCGAGTGCTCTCAGTCAGTTTTGGCATCCCATAAAAATTTTGAAAAAACTGGATGTAAGAACGAGAAAAACCACCATCTATGACAGAATCAGTGTATAGAATATTGTATATCATAAGAGTTAAGGGCACAATGGTCCTTATTTAAATATAGGGGTAATATTCAGCTGCTGGCAATGAGCATTTTGCTGACCATCGCAGACATTATTCCTGGATATTCAAGACCAGATCATGTATGGTCTCTGACATTGAATACCCATTTAAACACATGGCCGATTTAAGTCAATATTCAGAATTTAAATGGACTTGGGTTGCTGCGTAAGATAAGACTCTAATTTATACAGTCCCAATTATGCAGTAACCATGGCCAGTTAAATGCTGAATATCAGCACTTAACGGACAGTACTGATTCTGCCCGAACGTCCCCAAAATAGCCACGCTTGCAGCTTGGGCGTAACCGGCTAATTTCAGCGGCAATAACCACTTAAATGCTGATGAAAATTAATGAATAGCTCCAAACAAGCGATTTAACCAGTCAGTGGCCATTCTGGCTGGTTAAATCGTTTTGAATATAAACCAGATATTACACAAATAAAGCTACCATCATGGGCCTTCAGGCACACTTTATAGCAACAGACTCCAATAATCAAAAAGCACTTATTTATGAAAGTAAAGGGACACAGCTGGTCTTCATTCCTAAACTTGGACAGGCATTGCAATGAACAAGAATCCACTAGCACATGGGGGAAAGAGGCAACGGAATTTGCAAAATAAGAAAAAAAATATTCGACCAGAAAACAATGAAAAACAAGTAGCTGAAGAGGAGAAAATACAGTGTTACTTCACAGACCATAGACAAATCAAAATATGAACAGGAATGGTTAAGGAGAAGTAAGCTTAAATCTAAAGACAAGATAATGAACATGTCAATATTCAGACCAGTGCCCAGTAAGCTCTCTCTGAGGCTAAAGTTAGGAGCCACTTACTTAACCAGCTAGCCATCTGAATACGTCCCCAACTGGTTAAGTACCATCTTGTCCAAGGCCCCACCCAAACTCTGCCCAAGGACTGCTCCCACCCAAGGGGTGGTCAGTAGTCATATTCAGCAGCATTGTCCAGTTAAATGCAGCTGAATATCTGTGGTTAGGCAGCAATGGGCTATTTAAAGATCACTTTGAATATCGGGCAGATGATTTTTAGCACAATCTCCGTTCCACCCCTAACCCAGTCTATTATTAACATATAATATGTGGTCATTTAGGGGGTCTTACAATGTGGCGTTAAAAGGGCCCTGGCACATGAGAAAAACGGCCCCACCACTACTGCAGGGCCAGTTTCTTGCAGTTTAGTACAAGGACCCCTAAGTGATTTAAAACAACCTAATATTATCAATACAGTTTTGAATATACAACAGATAAGCAAGTTATGTGCTCAGTGCCTGCTGATGAACACATTATTTGCTTTGAAGATTATTTTTACATATACAACTACAAACAAAAAAAGCAACACTGGGCCTTCAAGACTGAGACAACAGGAGTATTTTATTAACAGATGACCCAACACGGGCCGTGTTTTGGTGTTAGACAACGCCTACCTCAGGGGTCTAATAACAAAACATGTAAAAACATATAAATAACCAAAATAAATGATTAAACAATTAAAAATGTGAATTTGATAAAACAACATATTAATGAAAAACATATATAAAATATATAATGTAATAGAAAATGTAGAAAAAAAAGCATTGTTCTATGCATTGTTCTATGGGGCCACCGTTTCACCCCTTATAGGCTTCGTCAGAACAAGTGCTGTGGATCTCAGCGCGAAAATGTCCCTAATGAAGCCTATAAGGGATGAAAATGTGGCCCTGTAGATCAAAGCTAAGTGCTGTCTTTGAAAAACTTTTATGTAAGTGCAGTTATATGAAACTGTCAAGGAGAAAGCTTGATTTAAATTATATTTGATTTGAGCACTGACACCTGATTAACGTTAAACATTCACAGCATCACAAGTAAAAAAAATCTGATTTGGAGTTTTTAGCCTATGATAGAAACCTAAAACGCTGGTTAATTGATATAACCAGGTTAAAACCAAGGATTGCTGTCCTTTGGTTTCTGAGGGCTTTTCTCCAATACAACAAAGTAGTATTAACAGCTATCTTGAATGCCATATACTAGTGTAATTGTTTGTTATTATTAGGTTACCTAAATTTTACTCTAGCAATTACTGAAAGTTTTATACTGTGTAATTGAACCCAGTTCCCTGCACTAACCATTAGGCTATGCCTCCATACTGAATTATAAGTGTCTGACAAAAGTTATCTGAGTACATCCAATAATTTTCTGTCATAAACTGTCCAGATAGTTATCTGCATATTGGCACTGAATACTGGCGGAATATGGATATCTTCCGGTTCTGCATTGGTTCTGCCCTTGGACTGCCTCAGCACTATCTGAATAGTATTGGGGTGATCAGTAAAGATTTTCAGCGGTATTATCTGGTAATGCCGCTGAAGACCAGTGACTGACCCTGGTGAGTGACGCTTTTCCGGGTAGCAGCCACTCCTACCCAGATAAGTGTCACTGAATATCAACCTCTATTGTTGCTTGTTTACATAAAATTCTATCCTTTACTATCTTTTGTTCTGCTTCCTCACCTCCATCCCAGGTCAGCACCGGCCCCACAGCTGATATTACTATCCACAATCACAGACAGCTTCTCCAGGTACTGCGAGAGCATTGGCATCAGGAGCTGTGGGGAGAGGACATGCCAGCATGTGTGGCATCAGCATCAGGAGTTGCTAATAACATTTTCAGAGCACCACTGGTTAAATGCAGCGCTGGACCATAAAGCGAATGCTACATACCTGTAGAAGGTATTCTCCGAGGACAGCAGGCTGATTGTTCTCACTGATGGGTGACGTCCACGGCAGCCCCTCCAATCGGAAACTTCACTAGCAAAGTCCTTTGCTAGTCCTCGCGCGCCCGTGCGCACCGCGCATGCGCGGCCGTCTTCCCGCCCGAAACCGGCTCGAGCCGGCCAGTCCAGTATGTAGCAAGACAATACACTTCAAGGGAAGACACAACTCCAACGGGGAGGAGGCGGGCGGGTTTGTGAGAACAATCAGCCTGCTGTCCTCGGAGAATACCTTCTACAGGTATGTAGCATTCGCTTTCTCCGAGGACAAGCAGGCTGCTTGTTCTCACTGATGGGGTATCCCTAGCCCCAGGCTCACTCAAAACAATAACCATGGTCAATTGGGCCTCGCAACGGCAAGGACATAACTGAAATTGACCTAAAAAATTTACCAACTAACTGAGAGTGCAGCCTGGAACAGAACAAACAGGGCCCTCGGGGGGTGGAGTTGGATCCTAAAGCCCAAACAGGTTCTGAAGAACTGACTTGCCCGAACCGACTGTCGCATCGGGTATCCTGCTGCAGGCAAGTAATGAGATGTGAATGTGTAGACAGATGACCACGTCGCAGCTTTGCAAATTTCTTCAATGGAGGCTGACTTCAAGTGGGCTACCGACGCAGCCATGGCTCTAACATTATGAGCCGTGACATGACCCTCAAGAGCCAGCCCCGCCTGGGCGTAAGTGAAGGAAATGCAATCTGCTAGCCAATTGGATATGGTGCGTTTCCCTACAGCCATTCCCCTCCTATTGGATCAAAAGAAACAAACAATTGGGCGGACTGTCTGTTGGGCTGTGTCCGCTCCAGGTAGAAGGCCAATGCTCTCTTGCAGTCCAATGTGTGCAGCTGACGTTCAGCAGGGCAGGAATGAGGACGGGGAAAGAATGTTGGCAAGACAATTGACTGGTTCAGATGGAACTCCGACACGACCTTTGGCAAGAACTTAGGGTGAGTGCGGAGGACTACTCTGTTATGATGAAATTTGGTGTAAGGGGCCTGGGCTACCAGGGCCTGAAGCTCACTGACTCTACGAGCTGAAGTAACTGCCACCAAGAAAATGACCTTCCAGGTCAAGTACTTCAGATGGCAGGAATTCAGTGGCTCAAAAGGAGGTTTCATCAGCTGGGTGAGAACGACATTGAGATCCCATGACATTGTAGGAGGCTTGACAGGGGGCTTTGACAAAAGCAAACCTCTCATGAAGCGAACAACTAAAGGCTGTCCTGAGATCGGCTTACCTTCCACATGGTAATGGTATGCACTGATTGCGCTAAGGTGAACTCTACAGAGTTGGTCTTGAGACCAGACTCAGACAAGTGCAGAAGGTATTCAAGCAGGGTCTGTGTAGGACAAGAGCGAGGAGCTAGGGCCTTGCTGTCACACCAGACGGCAAACCTCCTCCACAGAAAGAAGTAACTCCTCTTAGTGGAATCTTTCCTGGAAGCAAGCAAGACGCGGGAGACACCCTCTGACAGACCCAAAGAGGCAAAGTCTACGCTCTCAACATCCAGGCCGTGAGAGCCAGGGACCGGAGGCTGGGATGCAGAAGAGCCCCTTCGTCCTGCGTGATGAGGGTCGGAAAACACTCCAATCTCCACGGTTCTTCGGAGGATAACTCCAGAAGAAGAGGGAACCAGATCTGACGCGGCCAAAAAGGAGCAATCAGAATCATGGTGCCTCGGTCTTGCTTGAGTTTCAACAAAGTCTTCCCCACCAGAGGAATGGGAGGATAAGCATACAGCAGGCCCTCCCCCCAATCCAGGAGGAAGGCATCCGATGGCCAGTCTGCCGGGGGCCTGAAGCCTGGAACAGAACTGAGGGACTTTGTGGTTCACTCGAGATGCGAAGAGATCCACCAAGGGGGTGCCCCACGCTTGGAAGATCTGGCGCACCACTCTGGAGTTGAGCGACCACTCGTGAGGTTGCATAATCCGGCTCAGTCTGTCGGGCAGACTGTTGTTTACGCCTGCCAGATATGTGGCTTGGAGCACCATGCCGAGACGGCGAGCCCAGAGCCACATGCTGACGGCTTCCTGACACAGGGGGCGAGATCCTGTGCCCCCCTGCTTGTTGACATAGTACATGGCAACCTGGTTGTCTGTCTGAATTTGGATAATTTGATGGGACAGCCGATCTCTGAAAGCCTTCAGAGCGTTCCAGATCGCTCGCAACTCCAGGAGATTGATCTGTAGACCGCGTTCCTGGAGGGACCAGCTTCCTTGGGTGTGAAGCCCATCGACATGAGCTCCCCATCCCAGGAGAGACGCATCCGTTGTCAGCACTTTTTTGTGGCTGAGGAATTTGGAAAGGACGTCCCAGAGTCAAATTGGACCAGATTGTCCACCAATACAGGGATTCGAGAAAACTCGTGGACAGGTGGATCACGTCTTCTAGACCCCCAGCAGCCTGATACCACTGGGAGGCTAGGGTCCATTGAGCAGATCTCATGTGAAGACGGGCCATGGGAGTCACATGAACTGTGGAGGCCATGTGGCCCAGCAATCTCCAACATCTGCCGAGCTGTGATCTGCTGGGACGCTCGCACCCGCGAGACGAGGGACAATAAGTTGTTGGCCCTCGTCTCTGGGAGATAGGCGCGAGCCGTCCGAGAGTCCAGCAGAGCTCCTATGAATTCGAGTTTCTGCACTGGGAGAAGATGGGACTTTGGATAATTTATCACAAACCCCAGTAGCTCCAGGAGGCGAATAGTCATCTGCATGGACTGCAGGGCTCCTGCCTCGGATGTGTTCTTCACCAGCAATCGTCGCAGATATGGGAACACGTGCACCCCCAGCCTGCGAAGTGCCGCTGCTACCACAGCTAGGCACTTTGTGAACACCCTGGGCGCAGAGGCGAGCCCAAAGGGTAGCACACAGTACTGAAGTGGCGTGTGCCCAACTGAAATCGCAGATACTGTCTGTGGCTGGCAGTATCGGGATGTGTGTGTAGGCATCCTTCAAGTCCAGAGAGCATAGCCAATCGTTTTGCCTGAATCATGGGGAGAAGGGTGCCCAGGGAAAGCATCCTGAACTTTTCTTTTACGAAACATTTGTTCAGGGCCCTTAGGTCTAGGATGGGACGCATCCCCCCTGTTTTCTTTCCACAAGGAAGTACCTGGAATAGAATCCCAGCCCTTCTTGCCCGGATAGCACGGGCTCGACCGCATTGGCGCTGAGAAAGGCGGAGAGTTCCTCTGCAAGTACCTGCTTGTGCTGGAAGCTGTAAGACTGAGCTCCCGGTGGACAATTTGGAGGTTTTTGAGGCCAAATTGAGGGTGTATCCTTGCCGGACTATTTGGAGAACCCACTGGCGGAGGTTATTAGAGGCCACCTTTGGTGAAAAGCTTTCAACCTCCCCCCGACTGGTAGGTCGCCCGGCACTGACACTTGGATGTCGGCTATGCTCTGCTGGAGCCAGTCAAAAGCTCGCCCCTTGCTTTTGCTGGGGAGCCGAGGGGCCTGGCTGAGGCGCACGCTGCTGACGAGAGCGAGCGCGCTGGGGCTTAGCCTGGGCCGCAGGCTGTCGAGAAGGAGGATGTACCTACGCTTACCAGAAGAGTAGGGAACAGTCTTCCTTCCCCCGAAAAAATCTTCTACCTGTAGAGTTAGATGCTGAAGGCTGCCGGCGGGAGAACTTGTCGAATGCGGTGTCCCGCTGGTGTAGAGACTCTACCACCTGTTCGACTTTCTCTCCAAAAATGTTGTCCGCACGGCAAGGCGAGTCCGCAATCCGCTGCTGGAGTCTATTCTCCAGGTCGGCGGCACGCAGCCATGAGAGCCTGCGCATCACCACACCTTGAGCAGCGGCCCTGGACGCAACATCAAAGGTGTCATACACCCCTCTGGCCAGGAATTTTCTGCACGGCCTTCAGCTGCCTGACCACCTCCTGAAAAGGCTTGGCTTGCTCAGGGGGAAGAGCATCAACCAAGCCCGCCAACTGCCGCACATTGTTCCGCATGTGTATGCTCGTGTAGAGCTGGTAAGACTGGATTTTGGCCACGAGCATAGAGGAATGGTAGGCCTTCCTCCCAAAGGAGTCTAAGGTTCTAGAGTCCTTGCCCGGGGGCGCCGAAGCATGCTCCCTAGAACTCTTAGCCTTCTTTAGGGCCAGATCCACAACTCCAGAATCATGAGGCAACTGGGTGCGCATCAGATCTGGGTCCCCATGGATCCGGTACTGGGACTCGATCTTCTTGGGGATGTGGGGATTAGTTAGAGGTTTTGTCCAGTTCGCAAGCAATGTCTTTTTTAGGACATGGTGCAAGGGAACAGTGGACGCTTCCTTAGGTGGAGAAGGATAGTCCAGGAGCTCAAACATTTCAGCCCTGGGCTCATCCTCCACAACCACTGGGAAGGGGATGGCCGTAGACATTTCCCGGACAAAGGAAGCGAAAGACAGACTCTCAGGAGGAGAAAGCTGTCTTTCAGGAGAGGGAGTGGGATCAGAAGGAAGACCCTCAGACTCCTCGTCAGAGAAATATCTGGGGTCTTCTTCTTCCTCCCACGAGGCCTCACCCTCGGTGTCAGACACAAGTTCACGAACCTGGTCTGCAACCTCGCCCGGACTCGACTCAGTGGAGCCACGTCCCACGATGGGGGCGTCGAGAGGTAGACTCCCTGGCCCGCATCCCTCCCGCCGACGTAGTCGGGGGAGCCCTCCTGGGAGGTGGCCGCAGTCGGTACCGCACGCCGGGTACCGACGGCGGGGACCTCACCCCGGGCGATGGGCCAGCCGGCGCCACGCTCGACCGGTACCGGAGGCAGCAAGCACCGCCGGTACCGGAGGGGTAGGGCGCAACAGCTCTCCCAGAATCTCTGGGAGAACGGCCCGGAGGCTCTCGTTCAGAGCGGCTGCAGAGAAAGGCAAAGAGGTCGATGCAGGCGTCGACGTCAGAACCTGTTCCGGGCGAGGAGGCTGTTCGGGGCTGTCCAGAGTGGAGCGCATCGACACCTCTTGAACAGAGGGTGAGCGGTCCTCTCGGTGCCGATGCCTGCTGGGTGCCGACTCCTCGGCGACCAGAGCTCTCGGTGCCGACGCGGGGAGGCGACGGTGTCGATGCTTCTTCGATTTCTTCCGAAGCATGTCACCGGAGCTCCCCGGCACCGACGAGGACGTAGAATCCAGCCGTCGCTTCCTCGGGGCCGAGGCCGAAGGAGGTCGGTCTCGGGGGGCTGTACCGCAGGAGCCCTCAGGGTAGGAGGAGACCCACCCGAAGGCTCACCGCCACCAGCAGGGAATGGACAGCCCTCACCTGGACTCCTGACGATGCACCACCGTCCGACGACATCAGCAGACGATGGTCCGGTACCACCGACGTCGATGCAGCTATCCGATGTCTCGGCGCCGATGCAGAGGCCCGATGCCTCGATGCACTCGATGCAGGGGCGGCCGAGGAAGATGGTCTGGATGCTGACGACGTCGATGCACTCGAAGATCCCGGTGCCGATGCCGACGAAGAGCCCGAGAACAACACGTTTCCACTGGGCTAGTCTCGCTACCTGAGTCCGCCTTTGAAGCAGGGAAACACAGACTGCAGTTCTGAGGGCGGTGCTCGGCCCCCAGACACTGAAGACACGACGAGTGTCGATCAGTGAGCGAGATAACCCGGGCGCACTGGTGCACTTCTTGAAGCCGCTGGAAGGCTTCGATGTCATGGGCGGAAAAATCGCGCCGGCGAAATCAAAGTCCGAAATGACGGAAAAAGAGCACCAAAAAATTTGTAAGGGAGAAAATCTCGACCGAGGCCGAAAAGAGGCCTACCCCGACGACGAAAGAAAACTTATAGGGGCAAAAGCTGGAAGTACGGGGAGGATTAACACGAAACCCGGGGGGGGGGTTTCCGGAGCACTTCCCGACACTTGAAAGACTTTTCCGAAGAAAAAACACGTCAAAATAAATTTGGACGCGCGAGGTCGACTTTCCGGGGCTCGACAAGGCGAAAACACGACCGTACCGAGTGCGGACAAAAGAAGACTGGCCGGCTCGAGCCGGTTTCGGGCGGGAAGACGGCCGCGCATGCGCGGTGCGCGCGGGCGCGCGAGGACTAGCAAGGACTTGCTAGTGAAGTTTCCGATTGGAGGGGCTGCCGTGGACGTCACCCATCAGTGAGAACAAGCAGCCTGCTTGTCCTCGGAGAATGATAAGTATATAGGCAAAATATGTCCCTAACCCAAAGGGCTTACAATCCATCCTCTCAATCTATAACTTTAGTCCCTAAATATAAGCCCCATTTGTGCACTAAACTTTACTAGCACTTACTCAGGTAGTGTACACATATGTAAGTTGCTCAGTGAATGTTTTGAACTATTCTATAATTTGGTGCACAATTTGCTTAGTGTATAAATGCAAGGACATACATGTGATGGAGCATGGACCAGGCTCCCACTTATACACATGACTTACAGATACTGTAAGTTATGCGCTGAAGTACTGCATTTTATCTGTGCACATTTACGCCTGCTATTGACATGGAGTAACTGGGTGTACTTAATTGTAGGTGCAAGATGCTAATTTACACTAGTATTCTATAAGAGAATCTTAACTGCAGTTATGGAATTTGTGTGCAGCGTGCGTTATCTAGGCATCTAACATTGGCACCCAATTATAGAATTGCTCCCTAAGTGGATACCTGAGGCAATGGAAAACAAAGAGGGGGCATAATCAGAAAGGGGCGCCCAAATTTTCCTGAGATCATCCTCGCAGGACGTCCCGGCAAAGAGGCGGGGAAACCGCTATTATTGAAACAAGATGGGCAGCCATCTTTCATTTCGATAATACAGTCGGGGACGCTCAAATCTCAACATTTAGGTCAACCTTAGAGATGGTCGTCCTTAGAGATGGTCGATCCCGGTTTTGGGCGACAATGGAATCCGAAGACGCCCATCTCAGAAACGACCAAATGCAAACCATTTGGTCATGGGAGGAGCCAGCATTCGTAGTGCACTGGTCCCCCTCACATGCCAGGACACCAACCGGGCACCCTAGGGAGCACTGCAGTGCTCCAGAAATTGCTCCCAGGTGTATAGCTCCCTTACCTTGAGTGCTGAGCCCCCCAACCCCCCCCCCCCCCAAACCCACTCCCCACAAATGTACAACACTACCATAGCCCTAAGGGGGGAAGGGGGGCACCCTACATGTGGGTACAGTGGGTTTCTGGTGGGTTTTGGAGGGCTCACATTTACCATCACAAGGGTAACAGGTGGGGGGGGATGGGCTTGGGTCCGCCTGCCTAAAGCGCACTGCACCCACTAAAACTGCTCCAGGGACCTGCAATATGTTGTCAGGGAGCTGGGTATGATATTTGAGGCTGGAAGGTTTTTTTTTTTTTTTTTTTAGGGTGGGAGGGGGTTAGTGACCACTGGGGGAGTAAGGGGAGGTCATCCCCGAGTCCCTCCGGTGGTCATCTGGTCAGTTCGGGCACCTTTTTCAGGCTTGGTCGCAAGAAAAAATGGACCAAGTGCTCGTCAGGGATGCCCTTCTTTTTTCCATTATCGGCCGAGGATGCCCATGAGTTAAGCACGCCCCAGTCCCGCCTTCGCTATGCTTCCAACATGCCCCCGTGAACTTTGGTCGTCCCCATGACAGAAAGCAGCTGAGGACGCCCAAAATCGGCTTTCGATTATGCCAATTTGGGCAACCCTGGGAGAAGGACGCCCATCTTGCAATTTGTGTTGAAAGATGGGCGCCCTTCTCTTTCGAATATAAGCCTGAAAACGACTTATTCAAGGCAACAAGAAGCAGGAACTGAACTCTAACCTCCCTGGTTCTCAGCTCTTTGTTTTAATCACTAGGCCATTTCCTCTTCCAGACACACAAAGAGATGTGGGCAGTGTCAGCAGGTCTCATCCACCTAACATTTGACACTGCAACGTGTACCGTATCTCACATACAGATGAACTGAAGACACTGGAGGCCTCATCCACTTGACACACAGTGCTGGAATCTTCACCACATCTCATGCACAGATTAACAGAGCCAGAAGAGCGCACCAACTGACCCACATCTTACCCCTGCAGGATGTCTTAACATTGCTCCATCAATGGAAGGTATGAAAAAGAGGAGGAGGGATTTAGTAAGGTGGTTGTAGAGTTTGGCAGCTAAGATTTAATACCAAAAAATGCATGGGTTATGCATTTGGGCTGTCAAATCCAAGGAAGTGGTACAGGGAATGATGTTCATCTGTGCACAAAAGAAGAGCGGTATACTGAGGTGATTATCTGATGATCTTAAAGTGGCCAAACAGGTAGATATCACAACAGCACAAGTGAGAAGGATGCTCGGGTGCACAGGGAGAGGAATGACAAGCAGGAAAAAAAGATGGTGACATGGCTTCTATATACAGTGGGGGAAATAAGTATTTGATCCCTTGCTGATTTTGTAAGTTTGCCCACTGACAAAGACATGAGCAGCCCATAATTGAAGGGTAGGTTATTGGTAACAGTGAGAGATAGCACATCACAAATTAAATCCGGAAAATCACATTGTGGAAAGTATATGAATTTATTTGCATTCTGCAGAGGGAAATAAGTATTTGATCCCCCACCAACCAGTAAGATATCTGGCCCCTACAGACCAGGTAGATGCTCCAAATCAACTCGTTACCTGCATGACAGACAGCTGTCGGCAATGGTCACCTGTATGAAAGACACCTGTCCACAGACTCAGTGAATCAGTCAGACTCTAACCTCTACAAAATGGCCAAGAGCAAGGAGCTGTCTAAGGATGTCAGGGACAAGATCATACACCTGCACAAGGCTGGAATGGGCTACAAAACCATCAGTAAGACGCTGGGCGAGAAGGAGACAACTGTTGGTGCCATAGTAAGAAATGGAAGAAGTACAAAATGACTGTCAATCGACAAGATCTGGGGCTCCACGCAAAATCTCACCTCGTGGGTATCCTTGATCATGAGGAAGGTTAGAAATCAGCCTACAACTACAAGGGGGGAACTTGTCAATGATCTCAAAGCAGCTGGGACCACTGTCACCACGAAAACCATTGGTAACACATTACGACATAACGGATTGCAATCCTGCAGTGCCCGCAAGGTCCCCCTGCTCCGGAAGGCACATGTGACGGCCCGTCTGAAGTTTGCCAGTGAACACCTGGATGATGCCGAGAGTGATTGGGAGAAGGTGCTGTGGTCAGATGAGACAAAAATTGAGCTCTTTGGCATGAACTCAACTCGCCGTGTTTGGAGGAAGAGAAATGCTGCCTATGACCCAAAGAACACCGTCCCCACTGTCAAGCATGGAGGTGGAAATGTTATGTTTTGGGGGTGTTTCTCTGCTAAGGGCACAGGACTACTTCACCGCATCAATGGGAGAATGGATGGGGCCATGTACCGTACAATTCTGAGTGACAACCTCCTTCCCTCCGCCAGGGCCTTAAAAATGGGTCGTGGCTGGGTCTTCCAGCACGACAATGACCCAAAACATACAGCCAAGGCAACAAAGGAGTGGCTCAGGAAGAAGCACATTAGGGTCATGGAGTGGCCTAGCCAGTCACCAGACCTTAATCCCATTGAAAACTTATGGAGGGAGCTGAAGCTGCGAGTTGCCAAGCGACAGCCAGAACTCTTAATGATTTAGAGATGATCTGCAAAGAGGAGTGGACCAAAATTCCTCCTGACATGTGTGCAAAACCTCATCATCAACTACAGAAGACGTCTGACCGCTGTGCTTGCCAACAAGGGTTTTGCCACCAAGTATTAGGTCTTGTTTGCCAGAGGGATTAAATACTTATTTCCCTCTGCAGAATGCAAATAAATTCATATACTTTCCACAATGTGATTTTCCGGATTTAATTTGTGATGTGCTATCTCTCACTGTTACCAATAACCTACCCTTCAATTATGGGCTGCTCATGTCTTTGTCAGTGGGCAAACTTACAAAATCAGCAAGGGATCAAATACTTATTTCCCCCACTGTAACTCTCTGGTGAGACCTCATTTAGAGTACTGCGAAGAACTCTGGAAACCACACTTTCGAAAGGATATAAACTGGATGGAGTTGATCCAGAACAGCAGTCTTTGCCATAAAGTATATTCAGAATGTGCATAAATAACCAGAATAAATACTTGTATTCTGGTTATACACTACTCTATGAAATGGCATCTAAAGGCAAAGGCATGTAGTATGAAGGTAGTATAGATGGGCAGAGCATGGGTGGAGCACATTTACATGCATAAACTATAGGGTTTTTTTTTTGGGGGGGGGGGGGGTTGTAATCTAGGCATCAGCTCTATAGCTGGTGTAAGTGGTAGCACCTAAATTATATGTGTGTATTTGCACTATGTTAGTAATCTGTAAAGAACAGTAGTCACCAACTTTCCTTTCTGGAATATGCTTGAAATAAGTACCCTTTTACAGAACTGCCCTCGATGTGGATGGCCAGGCTGGATAGGTTGCATGGTCTTTACCTGTCTTCATCTATGCTTCATTGAATTCTGAATCAGTTCTGCAGGCATCACCTTCATTTCTGCTATTTCTTCACATGCAGTTCCACTAAAGATCTTAACCCTAGATTTAAGGACAACTTTCAATTCTGGTTTGCTTCTTCTAGAATACAAACTTACTGGAACAATCTGCCCCTTCAGTTCCAGGCATCTCACACACAACCCCATTATTTTCACCCTGGTATTGCCAAGTTTCCTAGTCCTAGCATTAATCCCTGTGCTCACGCAGCCCAACATTGGCCCATGTTGGACTATAGAGGCCCTTGAGGAATCTTACCTCAGTCTGATATTTGACTTCAGCAACTGGAGGCAGCTCAGGGAGCTGAGAAAACCGCCGGTCAAAGATGCAACGGTGGAGATGGGCATCCAGGGTGCAGAACTCCTCATAGTTTCGGGTGCACTGGCCACATCTTCCCCTATACGAGGGAAAAGAACAAGAAATCAGACATCATGAGGAGGAAAAGAGAAGAAAAGAAGAGAGAAATGGAAAATAAAGTAGGGAATGGGGAAAATAAATGAATATTTTTGTGTTCTAGATGACAGAACATTGTATGCTATTATTGAGTTTTGTTTGTGTTTTACGCTGGTTTTTATTGTAACCTGCACAGAATTTGATAAGCACATAAATCTCTGGAAGAGATTTTTTTCTGCAATAGTGGCAAGACCATCAGGAGGATTCTTCTAGTCAGTTTAGTTTCTCACAACCGAAAACTGTTCACTAATCTTCAATTGTAGAATTTGAATTTTATTTATTTATTTGTAGCATTTGTATCCCACATTTTCCCACCTATTTGCAGGCTCAATGTGGCTTACATAGTACCGTAATGGCGTTCGCCAGTTCCGGTATGAACAAATATAAGGTGTTATTATGGTAGAATAGGGTTATGAATGGTAGGTATATAGGGGATTTAAGGAGGATGCGGGAAGTTGGGATATGTCCATAACCATCTTTGGTTTTGTTGTGTTGCGGGTAGTCAGTCTTTTATGTTGGGTCTGTGGGGTATGCCTTCTTGAATAGGTTTGTTTTTAGTTCTTTCTGGAAATGTAGGTGGTCGTACGTTGTTTTTACTATTTTTGGCAATGCGTTCCATAGTTGTACGCTTAAGAGAAACTGGATGCATACATTGATTTGTACTTGAGACCTTTACTGCTTGGGAAGTGAAGATTTAAGTATGTTCGTGCTGATCTTGTTGCATTTCTGGTTGGCAGGTCTATGAGGTCTGTCATGTATCCCGGGGATTTGCCGTAGATGATTTTGTGAACCAGGGTGCATATTTTGAAAGCAATACGTTCTTTGATTGGGAGCCAGTGCAGTTTTTTCGGAGAGGTTTAGCCCTTTCATAACATGTTTTTCCAAATACAAGCCTGGCTGCTGTGTTCTGTGCGGTCTGGAGTTTCTTTATAATTTGTTCTTTGCAACCCGCATAGATTCCATTGCAGTAGTCAGCATGGCTTAGTACCATTGATTGGATCAAGCTGCGGAATGTTTCCCTCAGAAAGAATGGTTTCACACGTTTTAGTTTCCACATTGAATGAAACATTTTCTTTATGGTAGACTTTGCTTGATTCTCTAGTGAGAGGTTCCGGTCGACTGTTACTCCGAGAATTTCCAGGCTGTCTGCGATGGGAAGGGTGTGGCCTGGAGTGTTTATGTTTGTGGGTTTATATGTGTTGTATTGGGATGAGATGATGAGGCAGTGTGTTTTTTCTGTGTTAAGTTTTAATTGGAATGCGTTTGCCCATGAGTCCATGATGTTAAAACCGAGTTTGATTTCATTGGTGATTTCTGCTAGGTCATGTTTGAAGGGGATATATATTGTGACATCATCAGCATATATGAATGGGTTAAGGCCTTGAGTGGATAAGGACTTGGCTAGTGGGGTCATCATGAGGTTAAAAAGGATCAGTGATCATGGTGATCCTTGCGGTACGCCGCAGTCTGATTTCCAAGGTGGTGATATGTTTGTGTTAGCTTTCACTTGATATGTTCTTGTGGTTAAGAAGCCCTTGATCCATTTGAGTGTAGTTCCACTAAATACAAAGTAATCTAAGAGTCTTATTGTGATTGACCACGTCGAACGCGCTGGACATGTCAAATTGTAGGAGAAGTATACTTTTCCCTTTTGTTATTTCATGCTTGAATTTAGTTAGGAGAGTAAGGAACACTGTTTCGGTGCTGTGTAGGGGGCGGAATCCTGATTGTGATTCGTGTAGTATTGTGAATTTAGATGTAATCATTAAGTTGTTTAGTTACCAAGCCTTCCATTAATTTGACTGCCAGTGGGATAGATGCTACTGGACGGTAGTTGGTAATGTCGTTTGTTTTTTTTCTTGTTGTCCTTTGGTATTGGGGTAAGTAGAATGTTGCCTTTTTCTTTTGGGAAGGAACCTTGTTGAAGCATGAAGTTTAGGTGGGATGTGAGATCTGTTATGAAGCGGTGGGGGAGCAGATTTTATTAGGTAGCTGGGTCAGGTGTCCAATTGACAGTGACTATTGGAGTATCTCTTAAGCGCCTGGGTGACTGTATCGGCGGTGAAGGGAGCAAAATTTGTCCAAGTTCGGTCCACTGGGTGTTCCCCTGGAGATGGGTCTAGCTCCTTGACGAAGTTATCGATGTCCGTGTTGTCCTGTGGTAGCATTTTACGTAGGTTTGCAATTTTTTCGTTGAAGTATTTAGCAAGGTTGTCTGCAGATGGGATGTTAAAATTGGTTGTGGTGATCGGCGTTGTGTCTAGTAATTTGTTCACGAGCTGGTATAGTTTCTTCGTGTCTTTGTAATCTGGTCCTATTTTAGTTTTGTAGTATGATCTTTTGGTCCATCTTATTGCGTATTTGTAATTCCTTTGTGATTGTTTCCATGTGTTGAGTGTAAGTTCATCTTTTATTTTTTTCCATGCGCATTCCAATTTTCTGTGTTTTTAAATTTGTTAATTCTTTGTTGAACCACAGTATCGAGTTGTGTCTGCGTGAGGTTCTTGTTCGTAGGGGCAGTGGTGTGCTGGAGCCGGCTTGCACCGGCTCTGCAGAGCCCGTTGTTAATTTTTTAATAATTTAGCGAACCGGTTGTTCTGCTCTCAGCTGCGACTTGAATGTTTTGGTTTTTTTTTCACAAATTGCAGCAGGAGGCTGGAGGCACGCATGCCCAAACACACCAGCTGTCACCTGATATTGGTGCATGCGTGGTGTGTGGCAACCCTGCCTCCTCGTGCTGCACTGCAGGCAAGAGGTTCGTCGGAGTTCCTGATTCTCTCTTCCCTGCTGCTGCCCTTCCCACTGCCCCATGCATTGAACTTTGTTTCTTCCCTCCCGTATTCGCTCCCGCTCCCTGCCTCCCTCTTTCAACCTCTTCCCTCCCCCCACCGCAGTTCGGACCGGATCATTATCGTTACTTACTTGCAGACAGTAGGCAGGACGCCGCAGGCAAAGGACGCTGTCGGGACCAAGGAGGTTTGACGTGATGAGCTGCAGGCAGCCTATCTACTCCACAGGTAAGCAAGGAAACCAATTTGTTTAATCTTTGTTTTCAGTCCCCCCCACAGCTAGAACACTCAAACCAAACAAAGCAATCAAACCTATGAGCTGCTGCATCCACATTCTCGTTTTTTGTTTTTTGTTTTTTTTATTCTTGGGCCATCTGTAACAAGTCTAAAGCTGTTAGGCAGTGCCTTAAAAGGTGGAGGACAAAAGTTTTTGTTTCGTTTTGTTTTTTTCTTATTGGACAGATTTTTTATTTATTTGAAAGCTTCCCATATAATATAAATATCATGAAGTAACAATTGAATATCACTAAAACATCTTTAAAAATTATTATAGCTGGTAGAAACAGCAGTCTTAAACTCTGTATTTTGTGCTCATTTTTCTACACTAAAAAAAAAAAATACACGTCTGTATACAATACAGATGGCCAAATTTCAGTGAGGATATCCTGTTTCCTGATGAGTTCACGTTAACTGTTGTTGTAGTCTACCTTGGGAAGCCTTGTGTTATAAAGATGATGATGGAATATATTGAAATTAAATGGAAGTAGAATTAAACTCTCCTTTCATTGGGGCACATGAAATCAGATCTTAATCTGTTTTGTAGAAGTTTACCTTTTAGATACACAAATGGATTATTCTGTTTTGAACATGTTTCATGGGCAAGTGTTTTATTAGTCAAACTAAAAATATTTTGTTTCTTGCAGATTTCTTTTGTTGAAACATAAATGGGCCATAAACCCCTAATGCAGCCCATTGGTTTTCTTATATTTTGTTCTTGTGATAAATTATACTGTGTCAAAACTGAAAACTCTTGTCTCTATCTGGTCGATAATAAAAGGAGCTCATTGTGAACACTATTCACCCTAAAAGGTTGTTTTGTGGCTGTACATGAAGAATTATGATATTGACTAAATACGTGTATGTGTGTGTCCCTAGTCCTGCATCCTAAGTTTATATAATCCTTTCAAGAAATCCAGTTAATCTTTTAACTTATTAGTGGAGCATAACCGCAGACTCATCATATGGTCGCATCTTCAATATCGTAATACTAGTACCCATCCAAGGAACAGCCAGGTTATTTGAGTTAGTCTTCACTTGCTTTCCTTGTGCCATCACTATCCAGCAGGTAGGCAGTGTCTTAAAAGATGGAGGATAAAGGATTTATTTTTTTTTTTTACATTAAAAGAAGGTAAATTGGATGTAAGGATTGTTTGAAAGCACACTCTCTCCCCGGGTATAGCCAGCTCTGGAAATGGTTTTTTTTTTTTTGCGGGGGCACAGAGGTGGACCAGGGAGAGAGCCTGTTGTTAAAAATTTACCAGCACACCACTGCGTAGGGGTGCTATTTCATCTAATATGTGTTTGCATCTTTTGTCCCATTCTGAGAGGTAGTGTATGGAGTCATTTGTGTTGTCCAATCATTATTATATTGTTATGATTATGGTCAGGACCCCTCTCAAACTTACCTTATTTCTGGTGGTCAGCTTCTTTGCTGGCTTCTGTCTGTGTTGCTAGAGTTAGCTCTGTCTCTGTGTGCTGGCTGCTTCCAGTGTGGGTCTGATTGCTCCACTGTGCTGCACCTGTGTGGGTTAAGCTTCTCTGTGCTTCAGTGTGCTTGCTGCCTGTGTCCTGGAGTGGTAACATTATCAGTCAGGGCCTTGATAAGAAAGTGGTGTTTTTTCCATTCAGGGCCTTTGCAAACGCTGAAGGTCACGGTTAGTGCTTAGTGGTTAGAGCACTTTCTGCTTTGTTGGCTTCCCCTTTTAGTGCTTAGGAGCACTTTCTGCTTTTCCCTGTTCGCTCCCTGCTTTTCCTTTTAGTGCTTAGGAGCACTTTCTGCTTTGTTGGTTTCCCTGTAGTGCTTAGAAGCACTTTCTGCCTTGTTCTGTTTTTTTCTGCCTGCCTAGTCCTGTTCCCTCGGGTGTCTGTCTGCCTTGCCTGCTTTGTGTTCTCTAGTCCCCTCTGCCTTTCCTTGAGTCCCTGTTTAGTGCAAGCTTGTGTAGTATTGCTTTGTCTGAGGAAGTCCCCTCAGTCCTGTTTCCTGGTCTTTGTTTGGCAAGCTTGTTTTAGAGTCCCAGTCCCTGTGTTCCTGTCTCTGGTAAGTCCTGCCGGCCGCCAGAACCCAGGAGCTCAACTCCTGGGGAACGGTTGCTAGGTATAGGTGGTAGAGTTCCAGTCCAGTGTGTTCCAGTCTGGTGTGTTCCTGCTTTGCAGCTCCTGTCCTGTCTGTTGTGTTAGCCCAGTCCTGGTCGGGGGGTTTTGCCTGCTGCTGCCACTCAACGGCAGTAGCCCAAGGGCTCACATACCTCTAGTATCCGAGATCGTGACATATATATATATATATATATATATATATATATATATATATATGTTTCCAGAATGTTTCCACGTCTATTTGGCCTCTCGTGGTGTAATATGTGTGTTCTCGTATGTGGAGAGAACCTCTTTTCCGCCATTTTAGGGATAGGTTGATGTGTTGGAGTATAATACTTATGATATGATACTTATGCTGACCCAGAATATTTGTTTTCTGACATGCAGAATGTTTGTTTTGACCTGTTGCTACCAGAATATTTGTTTGACAGGTTGCTACCACAACACTCCGTTGCAGTGGGTAACTCACTACAGGACTGTGCTAAGAAACAAGTCCAAAGGCTGGTGTTTTCATCAGAGGGTGCCTGGGAGAGAGGAATGCAGATTGGCCACTCATTGTTCTGTTCTAGGCACACTTGTTTGTGAGCTGTTATAAAAAGAGGGGAAGCACTGGCTGAAACAGAAGCTCTGTACCTGGTTCGAGGGACGCCTCACTAGTGCTGGAATTTTCCCCACAGATCTCTGGGCGGTCATCGGTGCTTCCCCGATTGATGTTGCAGCTCAGATGAAGGCTACAATCCTGTGGTGATGTATGTATACTGCATAAGAGTGTTATGTAATATGTGTGTGCCTATTGATGTGTGAATAAACAATCTTTAAAGCAATATCCGAACCCTTGATTTGCTACATTTGGCGCTGTGAGCCGGATTTGCGGATTGTTTAAGCAAAAAAAAAAAAACATGTTTCGGAAAGGGAAAAAACAGAACCATAACTGTAGTGGTGCTGGGATATCAGAGGACACTGTGCAGGCACATTTACCTCAGTTATTTAGTATCCCGGGGTGGGATAAGTATCCCTATCAGGCATTGGCAACTGAATGGGCTACTGATACGGGTTTAAGTGAGAACTGGGATGTTTGCCTAGGAGAGGGAAAGTGTGAGGAAGTGTTGCAATGTCTACAGAAAGCCCCTGTAATTAAAGGCAAGGAGTTGCGCTCAATAAGTCGACGTGGGTGGATTTTATTGTCGGCATATCGTCTGGTGCATCAACAAAATGTACTTCTCCAGCAGCAACTACTGGAAGCACAGGCAGAAATGCGGACAGTAAAAAGTGATTCGGTAATGGCACAATGTCAGGGAAAGTTGATGATGAATAAGTGTACAGGGTACCAGAGGGTTGCAGAGCGTGCCGCAGTAAGGGTGGCACAGTATAAAGTTAAAAAGCGGAAAGGGAAAGTTAAAAAGCGGGGATTAAATGGGGGCAAAGTAGTACACAGTCAGCAAGCTCGGGTAAATGCTGACAAATCAGCCATTCTCCCCCTGAGGCTGGAACCCCTAGTGTTAGTGTTAGCTTGCCCCCACAAGAGCAAGAGGAATGGCAGGGTTATGAGGATTTGTATCCCTGGACAGAAGTGCAGTATCTTAAAAGCAGGAAAATATGATTGACAGAATGACCAGGCTTCCACCCACTTGGCGCATTTAGATTTGCAGCCCCATGTAAATATAGAAATTTGTTGGAAAAATAGGTCCTGTCAAAAAGTGCGTGCACTAGTGGATACTGGAGCTGAGGCCACTTTATTATATGGAATCCACGTAAATTTAAGGGTCAGAGAGCTGTTATGACCGGGTTGGGTGGAAAACAAATTGAAGCTGTACAGACCTGGGTGAATTAAAAATTGGAAATTTGCCTAAAAGGGAATACTAAGTTATGATTGTACCTGTGCTGAGATATACTGGGTACAGATATATTAAAAGGATTGACATTAACATTACAAGAGTGGAGTGGAGGAGTGGCCTAGTGGTTAGGGTGGTGGACTTTGGTCCTGGGAACTGAGGAACTGAGTTCAATTCCCACTTCAGGCACAGGCAGCTCCTTGTGACTCTGGGTAAGTCACTTAACCCTCCATTGCCCCAGGTACAAATAAGTACCTGTATACAATATGTAAGCCGCATTGAGCCTGCCATGAGTGGGAAAGAGCGGGGTACAAATGTATCAAAAAAAAAAAACAGATGGGAGATATCAATTTGGAGTTAAACCTTACATCTAATCTCATTCAATTACTGTGGGAAAGGTGAAAATGACCCCAAAGATTCCCCCAGCCACACAGACTATTCATTTAAAACAGTATAGAATATAAGGGGGGCACCTTGAGATCAGTAAAACTATAAAAGAGTTCATGGAGAAGGGGGTTATTAAAACTACCACAGGGCTGGATTCATAGCCCCCTGTCTGTCACCGGATGGTGGCAGATCATTTAGATGAGTTTCCTCTAGCTGATCATATGCAAATTGTGCATTATTTAGACTGTAAGCTCTTCGAGCAGGCACCATCTTTTCATGTATGGTGTACAGCGCTGCGTATGCCTTGTAGCGCTTTACAAGTGTTAAGTATTAGTATATTGATGATATTATAATTCAAGGGAAAACACAGGAAGATGTTCAGACTCAGTTGGAGTTGTGAATTTTACATTAAAAAAAAAAAAAAAGGATGGGAAATAAATCCTGATAAGATACAAGGGCCATCCCAACAGTGAAATTTCTAGCCATTCAGTGGCATAATGGTCTGAGGGAAATTTTGCCAAAGCTAACAGAACATTTTGGAATTTGTTCCTCCTTGTAATAAAAAGGAGGCATAACGTTTTATAGGATTATTTGGCTTTTGGAGACAACACATACCCCACCTGGGGCAAATTTTAGCACCATTACAGTGGTGGAAATAAGTATTTGATCCCTTGCTGATTTTGTAAGTTTGCCCACCTGACAAAGACATGAGCAGCCCATAATTGAAGGGTAGGTTATTGGTAACAGTGAGAGATAGCACATCACAAATTAAATCCGGAAAATCACATTGTGGAAAGTATATGAATTTATTTGCATTCTGCAGAGGGAAATAAGTATTTGATCCCCCACCAACCAGTAAGAGATCTGGCCCCTACAGACCAGGTAGATGCTCCAAATCAACTCGATACCTGCATGACAGACAGCTGTCGGCAATGGTCACCTGTATGAAAGACACCTGTCCACAGACTCAGTGAATCAGTCAGACTCTAACCTCTACAAAATGGCCAAGAGCAAGGAGCTGTCTAAGGATGTCAGGGACAAGATCATACACCTGCACAAGGCTGGAATGGGCTACAAAACCATCAGTAAGACGCTGGGCGAGAAGGAGACAACTGTTGGTGCCATAGTAAGAAAAATGGAAGAAGTACAAAATGACTGTCAATCGACAAAGATCTGGGGCTCCACGCAAAATCTCACCTCGTGGGGTATCCTTGATCATGAGGAAGGTTAGAAATCAGCCTACAACTACAGGGGGGAACTTGTCAATGATCTCAAGGCAGCTGGGACCACTGTCACCACGAAAACCATTGGTAACACATTACTACATAACGGATTGCAATCCTGCAGTGCCCGCAAGGTCCCCCTGCTCCGGAAGGCACATGTGACGGCCCGTCTGAAGTTTGCCAGTGAACACCTGGATGATGCCGAGAGTGATTGGGAGAAGGTGCTGTGGTCAGATGAGACAAAAATTGAGCTCTTTGGCATGAACTCAACTCGCCGTGTTTGGAGGAAGAGAAATGCTGCCTATGACCCAAAGAACACCGTCCCCACTGTCAAGCATGGAGGTGGAAATGTTATGTTTTGGGGGTGTTTCTCTGCTAAGGGCACAGGACTACTTCACCGCATCATGGGAGAATGGATGGGGCCATGTACCGTACAATTCTGAGTGACAACCTCCTTCCCTCCGCCAGGGCCTTAAAAATGGGTCGTGGCTGGGTCTTCCAGCACGACAATGACCCAAAACATACAGCCAAGGCAACAAAGGAGTGGCTCAGGAAGAAGCACATTAGGGTCATGGAGTGGCCTAGCCAGTCACCAGACCTTAATCCCATTGAAAACTTATGGAGGGAGCTGAAGCTGCGAGTTGCCAAGCGACAGCCCAGAACTCTTAATGATTTAGAGATGATCTGCAAAGAGGAGTGGACCAAAATTCCTCCTGACATGTGTGCAAACCTCATCATCAACTACAGAAGACGTCTGACCGCTGTGCTTGCCAACAAGGGTTTTGCCACCAAGTATTAGGTCTTGTTTGCCAGAGGGATTAAATACTTATTTCCCTCTGCAGAATGCAAATAAATTCATATACTTTCCACAATGTGATTTTCCGGATTTAATTTGTGATGTGCTATCTCTCACTGTTACCAATAACCTACCCTTCAATTATGGGCTGCTCATGTCTTTGTCAGTGGGCAAACTTACAAAATCAGCAAGGGATCAAATACTTATTTCCACCACTGTATATAAGTGACTAGGAAAAAATATTATTTTGAGAGGGGAGAAAAATAACAACAAGCTTTTGAAGAAGTGCAGCAAGCAATACAACTGCCTTAGATTTGTAGCCAGTGCAGACAGGAGAGGTAGAGCTAAGTGTCTCAGTAACTGAAGATTATGCTAATTGGAGCCTTTTGGCAGAAACAAAAGACTCGGGTGCCAGTACAACTGGAAAATTAATACAAAAAAAATGTATGGGGGTACAGAATTGTGGCAAGACATTTGGAATTATGTACAGACTACTAACGTTACTGTTTTTCAATTAGATGCTCATTGCAAGGGTGATAATCTAGAAACGCCTTTAACAACGCAGTGGCTGATGAACAAAGCAAAATTTCACCTCTCAAGGTGGAAACCTTGGAAGAACCGGAAAATTGCTCAGGTTTGGCGACATGGGCACACCAAAAAAAGTGGACATATGGGTGAGAACAAGCCACACTGCATTGGGCACGACAGCGTGGGTTAGCAATCACCACTTCCCTCATTAAAGATTATTGCACAGTGTCCAATCTGCCAACATTTGACTAAACGTCCGGTACCCCATCCAGTGCGAGGTCATTTGGCCAGCGGAAAGTTGCCTGGTCAAATCTGGCAGATTGATTACATTGGCCCTTTACCTTTGTTCTAAAGGATGCCAATATGTCTGATGTCGCTGTTGATACCTTTTCAGGTTCCTGGTGTACATCCCTGGTCGCAGGGCAACTGCACCAGAATACTGTTGTTTTAATTGAACCTCATCATTCGCTACTATGGAGTGCCACTGCAAGTTCAGTCAGACAATGGTACTCACTTTAAAAATATATTGCTCACCATTTTTGTACCGAGTATGACATTGAATGGATTTATCACTTCCTTTTAGTCCTCAGTCAGACCGGATTAGTAGAGCGGATGAATGGTTTCCTCAAAGCACAGTATATGCAAATGACACCTACTCAATTCCACTACTCGCGGAGTGTGCGGTTTTGGAGTCCACTGATTTGCACTTGGACAGAAGGTTTGGGTTAAGGGACCCTACTGGAGCTCAGCCTCCTATGCCAGCTGAGGTGGTGGCCAGAGGACAAGATGGCACAATGGGTATTGTTAAGCCTGGTGATTCACAGTTGCATAATGTTCCCATAGATCGTTGTTATTTGCGAGAATAACATGCTTGTTGTTTATCCTTTGTAGTACGTCGTCCTACTCCTTTTGGATGGTTACCCCTAGTGTATACCCGGAACACCAGTGACGGAAATCCTCAACCAAACAAATGTGGTCCGCTATTGGTGGAAGAATTCGGAGAACAAGACGCTGACTCAAGATACCTACACATTGTACTACCAGCTGCCTTATTATGAATGTTACTGTTTGACAATAGCTTCACTGTGGAAGGTGCCAGGGTCGTGTGTTGTTGGTAACTAATGTCACCCTCAATTTGGACTATCTCGAATAATACACACTGGACGGGGTGTGTACAGCGAGCTGGCTTCCGAGATCAACAATGGATTCATTGGAACAGGACACAAAAGCTATTATTTTTAAAGGGTTGTAATATGTGCAAGAAAGATTTAATAGTGATAAATCGACCGGGGAATGGGTGTTCGCAAATGCCACCCCAATTACTAACCGAAGTAACCCAGATGGACTTCTTGCATGTTTCTGGAAACAGGAACCGAGTATGTTATCTTCCCGCGTAATGCGTCTACACAAACTTGTAAAAATATGTCAATGAAACATCAGCGCATGATCTTAACATATAACATCACTTTCCCTAAGATGCCACATTGTACATGGTATCGGAGAGCTTGGTATGATACCATTTTAGGAATGTTGGTACTGGGTTGGGAGTGTTAAATACTGTAGACACTGACACTTTGTATAACAATTACATTGTTTTAGGGAAGGGACTTATACGAAGAATTGAATATTTTAGCGAATTGGATGCCTGCTATTCCATCACTGGGACAATTGGTGTTACCAGCAATGGAAGGACATAATCGTTTATTTCAGCAGGACTTTATGTTTCAAAATGATTCATGGACGAATGTCACACAGGCTTTGAATTACACCTGGTGTACCTTGCAGGTACTGTATGCTATTCAACAGAGAGATAATTTCAGATGGCTTTGCAGATGGGGATGCATACCCATTTGCAAACCCTGTTTGGTAAAATATTGCGTGGAGAGGTTTGGTTGGTACCTCAGAATAGCCTTACAATCTGCAATATGCACTACTGTACTGGAGAACTGCATGTTTATGCAATTCAGAATACACAGATTGTATGTAAATATTATATTGTACCTATTATTGTTCAACAGACTGCACAATTACAATTTGGAGTCCACATGTAAAGGAACAGTATATCACTAGGTATAATAATACTTACGATCTATCATATTGTATTTTTAGTTTAAATAGATTAATTGTCCTTTACAAACACCTTTATATGAAACCATGCTTATCACCTCATTTTGGTGAATGTACCTTCATGGTGTACCCCAAGATTGTGAAATGTTTGTAGAGATATCCACTCAGATGGTATGCGTTACCACAGCTATAGCTCGACCGTACAACATAATCCATTTTTAGGGAATATGGTGGTTAGCCAATGTTTAGTAATATATCAGTATTTTGGTGGAAGGGTGCTAAATATTTCTTTTTCCCGGATATACAGATAAGCACCTCCACAATCTATACGTATAGTTTCTTCCGTGCTCCTCTGTTTATTACTTAGTATTGCTTGGTGGTATGGAATTGTATTCTTACATGTAAAATTTGGCACCCTCCAGCAGGAGCAGTCCATAATACCATGTATACTTCCGTGTCAGCATAGGGTATCAAGAGGTGGAATGTGGTTGGAGTATAATACTTATGATATGATACTTATGCTGACCCAGAATATTTGTTTTCTGACATGCAGAATGTTTGTTTTGACCTGTTGCTACCAGAATATTTGTTTGACAGGCTGCTACCACAACGCTCCGTTGCGGGTGGGAAACTCACTACAGGACTGTGCTGAGAAACAAGTCCAAAGGCTGTGTTTTCATCAGAGGGTGCCTGGGAGAGAGGAATGCAGATTGGCCACTCATTGTTCTGTTCTAGGCACACTTGTTTGTGAGCTGTTATAAAAAGAGAGAAAGCCCTGGCTGAAACAGAAGCTCTGTACCTGGTTCGAGGGACGCCTCGCTAGTGCTGGAATTTTCCCACAGATCTCTGGGCGGGTCATCGGTGCTTCCCCGATTGATGTTGTAGCTCAGATGAAGGTTACAATCCTGTGGTGATGTATGTATACTGCATAAGAGTGTTATGTAATATGTGTGTGCCTATTGTTGTGTGAATAAACAATCTTTAAAGCAATATCCGAACACTTGATTTGCTACAGTTGAGTTTGTAATGGTCCATCCAAGGTGTTTCTGACCATGCAGTTTCTGTTATTGTTAGGTTCTGGTCGTGGATAATTTATATGAGATGAGGTCGAGTATGTGCCCTTTCGCATGGGTTGGTTGCATATGTGGCCAGTTAAGATCACATAATGAAGGAAGTCCTTGCATTCTCGTGCATTGGTGGAGTTTGTGTCTTTAAGGTGAAGACTGATGTCCCCTAGTACTAGTTACATTAGAATTGGGTATGCAGGTGTTTGAAATGAAGTCCATGAAGTTTGTCTGGCTTACATTCCAATTGTATTGTAGTCTGTAAAAAAGGACACAATTTAGGTGGTCGTGTAGGGTTTTGTGTTGGATTCTGATTGAAGCTATTTCGAGTTGGGTTGTTATCAATTCACCTGTGGTTTCGATGATGAAATGGGATCGGTTTATAAGCGCTATGCCTCCACCTCTCTTTTCTGGTCCAGTGAGTGATTTTATAATCTGGAGGGCATAGGTTTTAAGATGATTGGGTCCTCTTGATTATGGAACTAGGTTTCAGTGATGAAGAGTAGGATCAAGTTTTGCTGACATGAACCAATCTGTTATTGTTGTTGTTTGTTTACTACGGATCTGGCATTAACATAGCCTACTTGGATAGTTTGGTGTGGGTCTTCTTTGTTCGGTGTTATGTGGATTTTTGTCAGTTGTCGGTTCTTAATTGTGAGGGTTTTTTGTGATCTTTTTTTCCCTTTTGTTGGGGGTGTCCATTTATTTGTGTTTTTCCTTTGTTTTGGTTTGTTAGCGGTGTTGTGGTGTGGTATATCCGTTTAGTCCTTTGGTAGTTGTGCAGTACGGTATAGTGTTAATTTCTGCGAATGGGGTGGTGAGTGTTAAGTGGATTAGCGATAAGAAGTAGATTACTGGGAGTGTTTTGCAGGTGTTCATTGTGCTTTCAGTTTGTTTGGAGTAGAGCATTAAAGAGTTTGATGTTATCTGAGTCTTGTTCAATTGTTCTTTCAATGTGGTTGTATATTGCCACTTTGTATCATAGATGAATCGTTTTTTGTTATTTTAAGGTAAGATCAGTAGGGGCTAAAGGTTTTAGATCCGGTGAACTTGAATTTTAAGGGAGTCTTTGATGTGCAATGCTGCCAGTTGCTAGGTTCGTCCTCAGCTTTGCTGGCTTATTGTTCTAGTTGAGAGGTATCAATAGTGGTGATCTTTGGTGTAGTGTGGTGAGCTTGGACTCCATTTGGTGGCTTCAGAGGACGGGTCCTGTGTCCTACTCCCAGGAGATACCATTACAGGTACTCAAACAAGGCTGGAGCCGTCTTGGTGTATCAGCAACTCGTGGCCGCGGGCTAACAGCCGGGGGATGGGGCCCCTCTCAAGACCGTCGTTGGACCGCGTGGCTCAAGATACCGGTTGGCCCCCTGTTTCTCTGATCTCCCGGATCGGGTTATCCAGGCAGCTGTCTGGGGTCACGGTCTGGTCGATCCTCCGACAATTTAATGGTCGCATGATTTGGTGCACTTGTACTGTGCTCTTCCCTGTAACTCCGATCTAGCGGTTGGCTTGTTGAAGCTCTGCATTTTTGTTTTGCGAGGCTAGACGGTTCAGGTGGTCTCCGGTAACAGCGATTCGTTGGGTGTCGGTCGTTGCTCCTGCTCCTCCCTTGTGGCCGGCCAAAGGTAAGGTGCCGGGCATCCTTACCGTCACAGCAACTGGGCACCGGTGGATGCTCCTGTTCCCTCATGGCAGGCCGATAGACTGTTCAGGTGGTCTACGGTACCAGTGATTCGGATGGGCGTTGGTGGGTGCTCCTGCTCCCTTGTGGCTGGCCGAAGGTAAGGTGCCAGGCTCGTACCGGCACAGCAACTGGGCACCGGTGGATGCTCCTGTTCCCTCGTGGCAGGCCAAGGATATGTTACAGTGGCTCGGACTGTGGCAGCGACTGGGTTTGGCGGTCGCGTTGAGTGGTCAGGGTTCTCGGGTCCTCGGGGCTGATAACTTCCCTGATCTTTAATCGGACCGGGGTAGCACCGCTGTTTGGGGGGGGGGGGGGAGGCTGTTTGGGGGGGGGGGGGGAAGACTGTTGTCGACATTGCCACAGTGGCAGATAAAAAGTCATGTTTTAAAAGATATCCAAGCATGATCAAAAAATGTCACTACCAGATACCAAGAATCCCACTCAAAAACAAAATACACAGCGCAGGCTCAGTATCTCAGGAAACTACACATCTTCTTTCCTCCTCGAAACTAACTACCTGTTCCTCTGATCCTATTCCCACCCATCTACTTAACACTATCTCTCCTAGTGTCATCCCGTTTATCTGTCATATCCTCAATTTTTCACTGTCCACTGCGACTGTTCCTGATGCCTTCAAACATGCCATAGTCACACAGCTCCTTAAAAAACCTTCATTGGACCCTACCTGTCCTTCCAACTATCACCCCATCTCCCTCCTACCTTTCCTATCCAAGATACTTGAACGTGCTGTTCACCGCCATTGCCTTGACTTTCTTTCATCTCAAGCTATTCTTGATCCACTTCAATCTGGCTTTCGCCTCCTTCATTCAACTGAAACAGAGCTTGCTAAAGTCTCCAATGATCTGTTCCTGGCCAGATCCAAAGGTCTCTATTCTATCCTCATCTTTCTCGATCTATCTGCTGCTTCTGACACTGTTGATCACAGCCTACTCCTTGATACGTTGTCCTCACTTGGATTTCAGAGCTCTGTTCTTTCCTGGTTTTATTCTTATCTCTCCCAGCGTACCTTTAGTGTATACTCTAGTGGATCTACTTCTATCCCACTGTCAGTTGGTGTACCTCAGGGATCTGTCCTGGGACCTCTTCTTTCTCCATCCTATACTTCTTCCCTTGGTACTCTGATCTCATCCCATGGTTTTCAGTATCATCTTTATGCTGATGGACTCCCAGATTCACCGCTCCACACCAGAAATCTCAGCCGAAATCCAGGCCAAAGTATCAGCCGCCTGTCTGACATTGCTGCCTGATGTCTCAGCGCCATCTTAAACTAAACATGACCAAGACTGAGCTTCTCATCTTTCCCCTACTAAACCCACCTCTCCTCCTCCCCCATTCTCTATTTCTGTGGATAACACTCTCATCCTTCCTGACTCATCAGCTCGTAACCTTGTGGTTATCTTCTCTGCACATATTCAACAGACTACTAAAACCTGTCGTTTCTTTCTCTATAATATCACCAAAATTCGCCCTTTCCTTTCTGAGCACACTACCAGAACCCTCATCCACACTCTTATCACCTCTCGCTTAGACTATTGCAACTTGCTTTCCACAGGTCTCCCACTTAGCCATCTCTCTCCTCTTCAATCTGTCCAAAATTCTGCTGCACGACTAATATTCCGCCAGTGTCGTTATGCTCATATTAGCCCTCTCCTCAAGTCACTTCACTGGCTTCCTATCCATTTCCGCATTACAGTTCAAAACTCCTCTTATTGACCTATAAGTGCATTCACTCTGCAGCTCCTCAGTACCTCTCCACTCTCATCTCTCCCTACATTCCTCCCCAGGAACTCCGTCACTGGGTAAATCTCTCTTATCTGCACTCTTCTCCTCCACTGCTAACTCCAGACTCCGTTCCTTTTATCTTGCTGCACCTTATGCCTGGAATAGACTTCCTGAGTCAGTATGTCAAGCTCCATCTCTGGCAGTCTTCAAATCTAAGCTAAAAGCCCACTTTTTGATGGCTGCTTTAACTCCTAACCCTTGTTCACTTGTTCAGAACCCTTATTTATCATCCTCATTTTAATATTCCCTTATATCTTGTTTGTCCTGTTTGTCTGCCCTAATTAGATTGTAAGCTACTACTACTACTACTACTATTAAACATTTCTATAGCGCTACTAGACTTACGCAGCGCTGTACAAATTAACATGAAAAGACAGTCCCTGCTCAACAGAACTTACAATCTAAATTGGACAGACAAACAGACAGCTAGGGGTGGGGAAATTGCAGAGATAGGGGTGATAAGTGAGGGTGTTGAGTAAGAGAGTCATGGTTAGGAGTCGAAAGCAGTAGCAAAGAGGTGGGCTTTAAGCCTAGACTTGAAGACAGCCAGAGACTGAGCCTGACATACTGGCTCAGGGAGTCTATTCCAGGCATAGGGAGCAGCGAGATAGAAGGAACGGAGCCGGGAGTTAGCAGTGGGGGAGAAGGGGGACGACAGGAGACATTTACCCAGCAAACAGAGGCAGGGACTGTCTCTTCATATTCAAGTGTACAGTGCTGCGTACGTCTAGTAATGCTAAAGAAATGATAAGTAGTAGTAGTAGTGGTATTATCTTCCTTATTGCCAACACTAGAGCTCTGACAATGTCCATTAACTCGCCAATTCAGTATCACCAGCGCTGAATAAGGGCAGGAAAGGCCTGGCATGTAAAAGAAAAAAAAAGACCCCCCCCCCACACACACACACACACATTCATCAACAACACAGCATGTGCATCAGTTGATGGTGCTGACTTCCACCACACCTCTATTACAAGCAATAAACACGCAAACACATTTGCACCTATCTGAACTCATCACAACCAGAGAGGTAGCTTATCTCAATCTAGACACAGCAGAATAAAAAAAGCACTGAATCTAAAAGAAGCCCAGTTCATCTCCTCCTGCTCTACCAACTCACAGGGGATGATTGTCAGACAGCTCTTCCTCCCAACCACATCCAGTCACACAAGAGCTATGGAAACAATTTTTGCTAGAGACATATGACTCAGATAAATCAAGGCTGTGTCACTACCTAGACAGGCTTCCCCTGACATTTCTATGACTCCTCATTTGTCTCCAACTCATAGAAACCAATGCTCATCCTTGTCAACATCTTCCTCTATAGAAACAGAAGCCCTTTGAAATTTCCGATCATCTCACAGCAGATGGAAAGCACACAGTCCAAGGCACAGACCATGCTCTCATTCCTCACAAAGATCTCCAGAACTTCCCTTACATCCCTCACAACCAGAGCCAATACAAATATCTCAATTAAAAGACAAAATTATTGAACATTTTTACAGAAAATCATAGGAGAACTTACTATCATCTGACGATAAACCTGACCCAAGAACATAGTAACATAGTAAATGATGGCAGATAAAGACCTGTATAGTCCATCCAATCTGCCTAACAAGATAAACTCATTTTACATGGTATATGATACTTTATATGTATACCCGAGTTTGATTTGTCCTTCCCATTCTCAGGGCACAGACCGTAGATGTCTGCCCAGCACTCTTCTTGTACTAAAAGTTCTGAAGGTCCTTAAAATGTACACTCAAGCCTATCTGTATTTATTCAGTCACGATCAGGGTATGGATAGGCTTGAGTGTAAACAAAACGCTTTGGCATCAGGACAGGAAGGCAGAAGCTGTGTTCATATCGGGCTCCTACAATTCAGGTTAGATAATACACTAACTGCCTATTTACTGCTCAAAGTTTACATACTTCTGCTCAGTCTATGATGGAGTACCAGACCTGAGATCTGAGTTTTCTTCCTTCACTTAGTTAATTTAATTTGTTTTGTTTGGATAAAAGCAACTTTTTGCCTCCCTGCATTTTTCAAGCAAGCATCCTTTCTCTTTGTTTGTGATATGAGCTGCATCTACAACTAAAAAAGCCTCGAGGGATCTGCATCAATTGGACCAAAGGACATCAGGATCAGAAATGGCAAATTGAAACCATCAATACAATTTGTGAGTTGAAGTTTCATATCTTTAACTTATATTATCTCTAAATTTCTGATACCTTGCTTAATCTTCTTCCACATTAAAACTTCCAAACAATTTCACAGGAGTGAAATACAGACATCTGATGTGTGTCTCTGTGCATATCCAGAAGATAGCCAAGACCTGTCGCTTCTTCCTCTATAACATTAGCAAAATTCGCCCCTTCCTCTCTGAGCACACCACCCGAACTCTCATCCACTCTCTCATTACCTCTCGCCTTGACTACTGCAACCTACTCCTCACCGGCCTCCCACTTAGCCATCTATCCCTCCTTCAGTCCATTCAGAACTCTGCTGCACATCTTATCTTCCGCCTTGACCGATATACTCATATCACCCCTCTCCTCAAGTCACTTCACTGGCTTCCGATCAGATACCGCATATAGTTCAAGCTTCTCCTACTAACCTACAAATGCACTCGATCTGCAGCCCCTCCTTACCTCTCTACCCTCTTCTCCCCTTACAACCCTACCCGTAACCTCCGCTCTCAAGACAAATCCCTCCTTTCAGTACCCTTCTCCACCACCGCCAACTCCAGACTCTGCCTCACCCCATGCTTGGAACAAACTCCCTGAGCCCACATGCCAGGCCCCCTCCCTGCCCATCTTCAAATCATTGCTCAAAGCCCACCTCTTCAATGTCGCCTTCGGCACCTAACCACTACACCTCTACTCAGGAAATCTAGACTACTGCAACTTGACATTTCGTCCTTTAGATTGTAAGCTCCTTCTTTGTTAATTTGTACAGCGCTGCGTAACCCTAGTAGCGCTCTAAAAATGTTAAGTAGTAGTAGTAGTGTCTCTAGTGAATAGAAGTGCCTATTAAATATTAGATACTGGACTTTAAAAACTATTTTACCTTGTTTCAAGATTTGAAAGCACAAAATATAGGTAGAATTAGCTGACTGCATATCTCATTTTAAACAAAAAGTCTTTATTGAAGTAAACAACAGAGCTCCTCTTTCTAGGAAGCTGATACTTCAAAGGGACTCAGACCTTCAGATCAAGCACTGTCTGCCTAATTAACACTCCACTGTTAATTGTTGCCAAAGACAAACTGGCTCTTTGTTATACTGAATAGCTAGAAAGCTCTGTAATATTACTTTAAACAAGAAAGGTCTAGTAAACCAAAAATCTTCAGACATCCTAGTAATATGGGGAAGAAGAAACAATAGACTCCCCCATCCACCTAGAAGACACAAACTCAAGAGGCAAAACTATTATCTAGCTATACGAACCCACGAGGGAAGGTTCGATGCTGGATCTAGTGCTCACTAATGGAGGTAGTGTTTCCGATATCCGGGTGGGTGCCCACCTATGTAAAAGTGATCATCACACCGTATGGTTTGATATAAGGGCGAAGGCGGAGTGCGGACGCACAAAACTCAAAGTAGTGGATTTCAGATGTACTGATTTTGATAAAATGGGGGAATACCTGAAGAAGGAGCTGTTGGCATGGGAAGGCATAGGAGACGTGGAAAAAGAGTGGTCAAAGCTAAAGGCTGCTATAAATATGGCGACTGATCTTTTTGTGAGGAAAGTAAACAAAAACAAGAAAAGCAGGAAGCCTATATGGTTCTCCAAATAAGTAGCTGAAAAAATAAGAGCAAAAGAGGCTTTGTTCAAGAAATACAAAAGAACGCAACGAGAGGATCACGGAAAAGATTATCGGATTAAACTCAAAGATGCGAAGAGGGAAATATGGCTAGCGAAAGCATGAGCGGAAGAAAAATGGCTAAAAATGTAAAGAGAGGTGACAAGACTTTTTCCAGATATATTGGATAAAGGAGAAGAGATAGGAATGGAATTGCGAGACTGAAGGATAATGAGAATGGCTATGTGGCGAGTGATGAAGATAAAGCGAACGTGCTAAACAATTATTTCTCTTCGGTGTTCACAGAGGAAAATCCTGGAAAAGGACCACGGTTGGCTGCCGAGGGAACTGGGAATGGAGTGGATACTGCGCCGTTTACAGAAGAAAGAGTTTATAAACAGCTGGAGAATCTGAAGGTGGTCAAAGCTATGGGGCCGGATGGGATACATCCCAGGATACTGAAGGAGCTCAGAGAGGTCCTGGTGGGACCTCTTAAAGATTTATTTAACAGATCTTTAGAGACGGGAGAGGTTCCACAAGATTGGAGACGAGCGGATGTAGTCCCTCTTCACAAAAATGGAGACAGGAAGAAGTGGGAAACTACAGATCAGTAAGTCTCACGTCAGTGTAGGAAAATAATGGAGTCGCTGCTGAAAGAAAGGATAGTTAACTTTCTAGAAGCCGACAAGTTACAGGACCAAGCCAACATGGCTTTACCAAAGGAAAATCCTGCCAACGATCTTATTGACTTCTTTGGACTGGGTGACCAAAGAACTGGATGAGGGACTGGTGCTAGATGTAATTTACTTAGACTTCAGCAAAGCCTTTGATACGGTCCCTCACAGAAGACTCAGGAATAAGCTGAAAGGGTTGAACTTAGACTGAAAGTGGTGAACTGGATAAGAAACTGATTGACTGACAGGTGGCAGAGGATGGTGGTAAATGGAATCCGCTCGAGGAGAAGGAAGGTGAGCAATGGATTTCCTCAGGGGTCAGTGCTGGGGCCTATTCTGTTTAATATATTTGTGGGAGATATTGCTGAAGGGTTGGAAGGAAAAGTGTGCCTTTTTGCGGATGACACAAAAATAGCCAATAGAGGTGGATACCCTGACGGGAGTAGAAACGATGAGAAGGGGATCTCCAAATCCTTAGAAGAATGGTCGAGGGGTCTGGCAGTTAAAATGTAATTAGTGTAATACAAGTAATCTGGGGATTTATAAACAAAAGGTTCCTTGGAATATATTTCAATAAACAACAAAACAGAAACCTATTTCATAAGACGGTGAGATATGTGGCTATATAGCTATTCAGTGTAATATAGTGAACAGTGCTCAGACCAAGGTGCTTGAATTGAGCTATAGAGCAGCTGATAATCATAACCCCATCCTCCGCATCACAGCACTGCATTCCCTCCCTCACTACCTAAATATTCTAATATTATTAGTCCAGTTTCTTAAATGGTGGTACTTAGCTTGAGAGTGCTGGATGCCGTCCAAATACAGTGCACTGCTACCATAGACATCAACTCAATTTGATGCAATTTTTTCTTCTTTTCAGTTTTTGCTAGTGAAAGTGTGATTAGTGATGATTCCCTTTTCACACTCTCATAGCGGATGTTTCCCTTTTCATGCTCAGCTATGAGAGCATCAAGGACATCAACTTCATAGAAAATGGAGAAAATCTGATGTAGATGAAGACAGGCTCAACTGTAAGAATCGCATGACAATGTACCTACCGCCAGGCCATAACAACATCCAAAAAACAATATTTTGGTAGAACAAGATGGTGTTTGAAGGGAGCACAGTGAAGTTGCTCCGGTCTTACTTTAACTTTTTGGTATTACAATATTGTTCTGCTTTCCTTATGCCCAAAAGAAGGGGTAGGCAGCACGTTTGCCCGGCTGCGCCTCCTTCATCGGTGGTCGGACCTATGGATCGCTTTGCTGTTCTAGGAATGGTAGCGGGACTTGAATCTTTGCTGCAGGAGGGAGGAGAGGTGGGAGGTGAGCCGCTCCCCAAGTTTGAAGCCGAAACATCTTGGAGTCCTGAGAATCAGATACTGCTGCTCATGCCGGCAGTCGAACAGAGACCTGTGCACAAAATCCTATGTTCCAAAGAGGGGTTAGTGCTTCCTGGTGAGAGGTCAGGCTCTGGTGACGGACCGCCATGTGTTACCACACAGTTGGGTGTGGCACAGCATGGATCTGGTGTTTCTGGTGACATCATCTCAGTAAAGAAGATACAACTTTCTGGTAATTCTATGACTGAATTCACTTCATTAAGTAAGTCATTTCTTCCAGTTAAGCGAACAATTATTACATTGGATACCATTGGGGAAGCCCTTTTGGGTTTGGAAAAATCTTTTTCACAAAAACTACTGTCAGTATTTCATCAAATTCAAATTTCTTCAGAAACATTTCTTGTATTGGAAAATAACATTTCAATAATGGATAAAATGATTGAAACTAATGTTAAAGATATTCAATCTTTTCAACAAATTCAAGCTAATATAATTAAAGAAAATTTGTTGTTGCAGAATAAGATTGAAAACTTGGAAAATAAACAGAGGTCTAAAACATAGCGGTTAATACATTTTCCTAGACAGCCTTCAATCACTCTTCTTATAACCTTTGAAAAGTATTTGTCTAAAATATTGAAGATCCCGGAGCAAGCTTACCCTCCGGTTTCAAAAATTTATTACTTATTGCCTTATATCAAGAAAGGGTATGATACATACCTGTAGCAGTTGTTCTCCGAGGACAGCAGGCTGATTGTTCTCACGACTGGGTGACATCCGCGGCAGCCCCCACCAACCGGAAGAAGCTTCGCGGGACGGTCGGCACGCAGGACACGCCCACCGCGCATGCGCGGCCGTCTTCCCGCCCGTGCGCGACCGCTCCCGCCAGTTGAATGACAAGCAATAAAGTATGAAACACAACTCCAAAGGGGAGGAGGGAGGGTAGGTGAGAACAATCAGCCTGCTGTCCTCGGAGAACAACTGCTACAGGTATGTATCATACCCTTTCTCCGAGGACAAGCAGGCTGCTTGTTCTCACGACTGGGGTATCCCTAGCTCTCAGGCTCACTCAAAACAAGAACCCAGGTCAATGGAACCTCGCAACGGCGAGGAAACAACAGAAATTGACCTACGAAGAACAACTAACTGAGAGTGCAGCCTGACCAGAATAAATTCGGGTCCTGGAGGGTGGAGTTGGATTTACACCCCAAACAGATTCTGCAGCACCGACTGCCCGAACCGACTGTCGCGTCGGGTATCCTGCTGGAGGCAGTAATGAGATGTGAATGTGTGGACAGATGACCACGTCGCAGCCTTGCAGATCTCTTCAATAGTGGCTGACTTCAAGTGGGCCACCGACGCTGCCATGGCTCTGACACTATGAGCCGTGACATGACCCTCAAGAGTCAGCCCAGCCTGGGCGTAAGTGAAGGAAATGCAATCTGCTAGCCAATTAGAGATGGTGCGTTTCCCGACAGCGACCCCTAGCCTGTTAGGGTCGAAGGAAATAAACAATTGGGCGGACTGTCTGTTGGGCTGTGTCCGCTCCAAGTAGAAGGCCAATGCTCTCTTGCAGTCCAATGTGTGCAACTGACGTTCAGCAGGGCGGGTATGCGGCCTGGGGAAGAATGTTGGCAAGACAATTGACTGGTTAAGATGGAACTCCGACACCACCTTCGGCAGGAACTTTGGGTGGGTGCGGAGCACTACTCTGTTGTGATGAAATTTGGTATATGGAGCATGAGCTACCAGGGCTTGAAGCTCACTGACCCTACGAGCTGAAGTAACTGCCACCAAGAAAATGACCTTCCAGGTCAAGTACTTCAGATGGCAGGTATTCAGTGGCTCAAAAGGAGGTTTCATCAGCTGGGTGAGGACGACGTTGAGATCCCATGACACAGTAGGAGGCTTGATAGGGGGCTTTGACAAAAGCAAACCTCTCATGAATCGAACGACTAAAGGCTCTCCAGAGATGGCTTTACCTTCCACACGATAATGGTAAGCACTAATCGCACTAAGGTGATTCCTTACTGAGTTGGTCTTGAGGCCAGACTCCGATAAGTGCAGAAGGTATTCAAGCAGGTTCTGTGCAGGGCAAGAACGAGGTTCTAGGGCCTTGCTCTCACACCAGACGACAAACCTCCTCCACTTGAAAAAGTAACTCTTTTTAGTGGAATCCTTCCTAGAGGCAAGCAAGACCCGGGAGACACCCTCAGACAGACCCAACGCAGCGAAGTCTACGCCCTCAACATCCAGGCCGTGAGAGCCAGGGATTGAAGGTTGGGATGCAGCAACGCTCCGTCGTTCTGCGAAATGAGAGTCGGAAAACACTCCAATCTCCACGGTTCTTCGGAGGACAACTCCAGAAGAAGAGGGAACCAGATCTGACGGGGCCAAAAGGGCGCTATCAGAATCATGGTGCCGCGGTCTTGCTTGAGCTTCAGTAAGGTCTTCCCCACCAAAGGTATGGGAGGATAAGCATACAGGAGGCCGGTCCCCCAATGAAGGAGAAAGGCATCTGACGCTAGCCTGCCGTGTGTCTGAAGCCTGGAACAGAACAGAGGCAGCTTGTGGTTGGTCTGAGAGGCGAAAAGATCCACCGAGGGGGTGCCCCACTCTCGGAAGATCTTGCGTACCACTCTGGAATGAGCGACCACTCGTGCGGTTGCATGACTCTGCTCAGTCCTGTCGGCCAGACTGTGTTACGCCTGCCAGGTACGTGGCTTGGAGAAGCATGCTGTGCCGGCATGCCCAGCGCCACATCCCGACGGCTTCCTGACACAGGGGGCGAGATCACGGTGCCCCCCTGCTTGTTGACGTAATACATTGCAACCTGATTGTCTGTCCGAATTTGGATAATTTGGCAGGACAGCCGATCTCTGAAAGCCTTCAGTGCGTTCCAGATCGCTCGGAGCTCCAGGAGGTTGATCTGCAGATCCTTTTCCTGGAGGGACCACATACCCTGGGTGTGAAGCCCATCGACATGGGCTCCCCACCCCAGGCGAGATGCATCCGTTGTCAGCACTTTCGTGGGCTGCGGAATTTGGAATGGACGTCCCAGGGTCAAATTGGTCCGTATGGTCCACCAGAGCAGTGAAGTGCGGCAACTGGTGGAGAGGCGGATGACATCCTCTAGTGGAGAAGAGAACCAACTGAAAGTAACAGGATAGATCATAAGGAATGCCAAGCCAAATGCAAAGCGGAGATAAGGAGGGCAAAAAAGGACTTTGAGAAGAAATTAGCGTGGAAGCAAAAATACATAGTAAAAATTTTTTTACGATACATTAAAAAGCAGGAACACGGCCAAAGAGTCGGTTGGGCCGCTGGACGAAAATGGTGTTAAAGGGGCGATCAAGGAGGACAAAGCCGTAGCGGAGAAATTAAATGATTCTTTGCTTCGGTCTTCACCGAGGAGGATTTGGGGGGGGACACCGGTGCCGGAAAGAATATTTGAAGCGGGGGAGTCGGAGAACTAAACAAATTCTCTGTACCTTGGAGGATGTAATGGGTCAGTTCAGCAAGCTGAAGAGTAGTAAATCACGCGGACCTGATGGTATTCATCCCAGAGTATTAATAGAACTAAAAAATGAACTTGCGGAGCTACTGTTAGAAATATGCAATCTGTCCCTAAAATCAAGTGTAGTACCGGAAGACTGGAGGGTAGCCAATGTTACTACCGATTTTTAAGAAGGTTCCAGAGGAGATCCGGGAAAATATAGACCGGTGAGTCTGACGTCGGTGCCCGTGGCAAGATGGTGAGGCTATTATTAAGAATAAAATTGCAGAGCATATACAAAAACATGGACTGATGAGACAAAGTCAGCACGGATTTAGTGAAGGGAAGTCTTGCCTCACCAATCTAATGCATTTTTTTGAGGGGGTAAGCAAACATGTGGACAATGGGGAGCCGGTTGATATTGTATATCTGGATTTTCAGAAGGCGTTTGACAAAGTGCCGCACGAAAGACTCCTGAAGAAATTGCAGAGTCATGGAATCGGAGGTAGGGTATTATTATGGATTAAGAACTGGTTGAAAGATAGGAAGCAGAGAGTAGGATTGCGTGGCCAGTATTCTCAGTGGAGGAGGGTAGTTAGTGGGGTCCCGCAGGGGTCTGTGCTGGGTCCGTTGCTTTTTAATGTATTTATAAATGACCTAGAGATGGGAATAACTAGTGAGGGTAATTAAATTCGCCGATGACACAAAATTATTCAGGGTCGTCAAGTCGCAGGAGGAATGTGAACGATTACAGGAGGACCTTGCGAGACTGGGAGAATGGGCGTGCAAGTGGCAGATGAAGTTCAATGTTGACAAGTGCAACGTGATGCATGTGGGTAAGAGGAACCCGAATTATAGCTACGTCTTGCAAGGTTCCGCGTTAGGAGTTACGGATCAAGAAAGGGATCTGGGTGTCGTCGTCGATGATACGCTGAAACCTTCTGCTCAGTGTGCTGCTGCGGCTAGGAAAGCGAATAGAATGTTGGGTGTTATTAGGAAGGGTATGGAGTCCAGGTGTGCGGATGTTATAATGCCGTTGTATCGCTCCATGGTGCGACCGCACCTGGAGTATTGTGTTCAGTACTGGTCTCCGTATCTCAAAAAAGATATAGTAGAATTGGAAAAGGTACAGCGAAGGGCGACGAAAATGATAGTGGGGATGGGACGACTTTTCCTATGAAGAGAGGCTGAGAAGGCTAGGGCTTTTCAGCTTGGAGAAGAGACGGCTGAGGGGAGATATGATAGAAGTGTATAAAATAATGAGTGGAATGGACCGGTGGATGTGAAGCGACTGTTCCACGCTATCCAAAAATACTAGGACTAGAGGGCATGAGTTGAAGCTACAGTGTGGTAAATTTAAAACGAATTGGAGAAAATTTTTCTTCACCCAACGTGTAATTAGACTCTGGAATTCGTTGCCGGAGAACGTGGTACGGGTGGTTAGCTTGACGGAGTTTAAAAAGGGGTTAGATAGATCCTAAAGGACAAGTCCATAGACCGCTATTAAATGGCCTTGGAAAAATCCGCATTTTTAGGTATAACTTGTCTGGAATGTTTTTACGTTTGGGGAGCGTGCCAGGTGCCCTTGACCTGGATTGGCCACTGTCGGTGACAGGATGCTGGGCTAGATGGACCTTTGGTCTTTCCCAGTATGGCACTACTTATGTACTTATGTACTTAGTACTTATTCCCGGTGGCTTGGAACCACTGGGAAGCTAGGGTCCATTGAGCAGATCTCATGTGAAGACGAGCCATGGGAGTCACATGAACTGTGGAGGCCATATGACCCAGAAGTCTCAACATCTGCCGAGCCGTGATCTGCTGAGACGCTCTGGTCTGCGAAGCCAGGGCCAAGAGATTGGTGGCCCTCGCTTCGGGAAGGTAGGCCTGAGCCGTCTGGGAAGTCAGCAGCGCTCCTATGAATTCCAGAGACCTGAGTAGGCTGGAGATGGGACTTTGGGTATTTATCACAAACCCCAGCAGCTCCAGAAGTTGAATAGTGCACTGCATGGACCGGAGGGCTCCTGCCTCCGAGGTGTTCTTGACCAGCCAATCGTCGAGATATGGGAACACGTGCACTCCCAGCTTGCGCAGGTAGGCCGCTACCACCACGAGGCACTTTGTAAACACTCGTGGGGCAGAGGCGAGCCCAAAGGGCAGCACACAATACTGAAAGTGCCGTGCGCCCAGGCGGAATCTGAGATACTGTCTGTGAGCTGGCAGTAGCGGGATGTGAGTGTATGCGTCCTTTAAATCCAGGGAACATAGCCAATCGTTTTTCTGAATCATTGGCAGAAGGGTGCCCAGGAAAGCATCCTGAACTTTTCTTTGACCAGGAATTTGTTCAGGCCTCTCAGGTCTAGGATGGGACGCATCCCCCCTGTTTTCTTTTCCACAAGGAAGTACCTGGAATAGAATCCCTGCCCTTCCTGCCCGGGGGTACGGGCTCGACCGCATTGGCGCTGAGAAGGGCGGAGAGTTCCTCTGCAAGTACCTGCTTGTGATGGGAGCTGAAAGACTGAGCTCCCGGAGGACAATTTGGAGGCAGGGAGGCCAAATTCAGGGCGTATCCGCACCGCACTATTTGGAGAACCCACTGGTCGGAGGTTATGAGAGGCCACCTTTGGTGAAAGAATTTTAACCTCCCTCCGACCGGCAGGTCGTCCGGTACGGACACTTGTAGGGCGGCTATGTTCCCGTGGATCCAGTCAAAAGCCCGTCCCCGGCTTTTGCTGTGGAGGCGCAGGGGGCTGCTTAGGCGCACGCTGTTGACGGGAACGAGGCGCGCTGGGGCTGTCCCTGTGCCTGACGAGGCCTTCGGGCCGGCTGGTTGTACCTACGCTTCGCAAAAGAATAGGGTGCAGCCTGCCGGACCCGGGGAAAAACGCCCGCCCGTGGGGGCGGGTGCTGAAGGCGCCCGGTGGGAGAGCTTGTCGAGAGCGGTTTCCCGCTGATGCAGTTGGTCAACCATCTGCTCGACCTTCTCACCAAAAATGTTATCCCCCCGGCAAGGGACGTCAGCCAGTCTCTGCTGGGTGCGGTTGTCCAGGTCAGAGGCACGCAGCCATGAGAGCCTGCGCATCACTATACCTTGGGCCGCAGCACGAGATGCCACGTCACAGGTGTCAAAAATCCCCCTGGACAGGAACTTTCTGCACGCCTTCAGCCTGCCTGACCACCTCCTGATATGGCCTGGACTGCTCCGGCGGGAGCTTATCGACCAGGTCCGCCAGCTGTTGCACATTGGTCCGCATGTGGATGCTCATATAGAGCAGGTAGGATTGGATGCGGGTCACGAGCATGGAGGATTGGTAGGCCTTCCTCCCAAACGAGTCCAGAGTGCGAGACTCCCGCCCCGGGGGCGCCGAGGCAGTATCCCTCGAACTCCGTGCCCTCTGAGAGCAGAATCCACGACCGCTGAGTCATGGGGCAACTGGGGCCGCATGAGCTCTGGGTCAGAGTGGATCCTGTACTGGGACTCTGCTTTCTTGGGAATGGTGGGGTTAGTTAATGGTCGCACCCAGTTCCGAAGCAGCGTCTCCTTCAGGACATTGTGCAGCGGGTACCGTGGAGGACTCTCTAGGTGGTGATGGATAGTCGAGGACCTCGAGCATCTCGGCCCTCGGCTCTTCCACAGAGACCACGGGGAAGGGAATGCTGATGGACATATCCCGCACAAAGGAGGCAAAGGAGAGGACTCTCAGGAGGGGAGAGTTTCCTCTCCGGTGACGGCGTGGGGTCCGAGGGAAGGCCCGTAGACTCCTCTGAGGAGAATATCTCGGGTCCTCCTCTTCCCCCCACGAGTCCTCATCCTCGGTATCGGACATTAGCTCATGTAGCTGAGTCCGGTACCGGGCCCGGCTCGACGTCGAGGCACCGAGGTCTCGGTGTCGTCGAGCGGTGGACTCCCGCGCCGGCGGGGACGGAGCTCCCCTCCATCGACGTCGACGGGGACTCCACCTGCGTGGCGGTCGAGACCGGCACCGCAAGCGGGCGGCGGGTGTCGACAGCCCCGGCGCCGGGCTAGAGCTCGCCGGCGCCACAGTCATCGGCGTCGGGGGCGCAAGCACCCCCGACGCCGGCACAGCCTGGCGCATCAGCCTTCCAGGATCCCCGGAAGGATGGCTCTGAGGCACTCGTCCAGGCCCGCTGCCGGGAAAGGCGGTGGGGCCGGTAAGGGTGTCGGTGCCAGAAGCTGCTGGGGGCCAGGAGACGGCACCGAGGTGCCGGAACCCCGACGCGTCGGTACCTCCACCACCGACGGAGATCTCTCCTCTCTGCGGATGACGCTTCGGCGTCGACTCCTCTTCAGGGTGCACGAGGGCTCCCGGTGACGGCGCTTTTTGTCCTTTTTCCGGTGGCACGTCACCGGCGCCGGAGGGCATGGAGGAGGAGGAGGGTCGATCCCCCTCGGTCTCGAGGTACCGGGTCCGACATGGGTTCGGTCCCGTGGCTCACGAGCTGAGGGAGTGACCGGGGCCTGATCGCCCACGCGGCCTTCAACCCCACTCTCACCGGCGGACCGGCGGGCCGACGTGACCTGTTCTCCTGGGGTCGCTGCCATCGGTGCCGATGTCTCGGGCATCGATACCGGTACCGAAGAACCGGCCTTCGATACCGATGCCGTCGAGGTCGACGTCGAGGGGCCGGCGCAAGTTCCAAAAAGACGGTCCCGTAGAACTTGCCTCGCAACTGAGTCCGTTTCCGGAGACCGAGACACAAAGCACACGACTTGAGATTGTGCTCCGGGCCCGAGGCACTGGAGGCACAAGCGTGGGTGTCGGTCTGCGAGATCGGCCTGGCCCGCAGCGACCACACTTTTTAAATCCACTCGGGACCTTCGAGGACATCGACGGAAAAATCGCGTCGGCGAAGTCAAGTCGGCAATGGTGGCTAAAATCACACCACGAAAAAACAAACCGACCGAGCGGCCACTAGGCCGCAACGTGGCGTCCCCGCTAGAAGCGAGGGAAAAGGGGAGCGGTGCTCCACACGCGCGAAATCCCTTTTTTTTTTTTTTTTTTTTTTTAAAACAATACAAAAGAAAAGAAAAGAGGAAACCGAAACGGGAATCCAAAAGCGACGGTCGAAAAATCCGGCGGCCTGAACAGAGAGAGAGGCAATTGCACAACTCTCTCCAGTCGCGCGAAAAAAAGTAACTGGCGGGAGCGGTCGCGCCCGGGCGGGAAGACGGCCGCGCATGCGCGGTGGGCGTGTCCTGCGTGCCAACCGTCCCGCGAAGCTTCTTCCGGTTGGTGGGGGCTGCCGCGGACGTCACCCAGTCGTGAGAACAAGCAGCCTGCTTGTCCTCGGAGAAGACAACTGATCAATCTGTGGTTGAAGGAGCTGAAGTATCTTTTGAAAGTTTAAACCTTACACAGACACTTGAAGATGATAATTTGGGTTTAAAACCTGTAACATTACTTGTGACTTTTGTATTACAACATGATAGAGAAGAGTCTTTTTTGAACTGTAAGATTAGAATATTTCCAGATGTATCTAGAGCAACCCAAAAGAGGCGCCAACTTTTCCTTAAACTTCACCCATGAGTTTTGCAAATGGGTGGATTGGTTTGGCTGAACTTTCCCTGTAAATGTGTATTAAAATTGCATTCCGTGAAATATGTCTTTTATGATTCAACACATTTAAGTTCATTTTTGAAATCCAAGACATTTGTAACTCCACTTTTGCAGCCAAGAGTAATTTCATCTACTCCGTAATTTTTATAATCCTGTGTTACTTCCTTCTTTTCTTAATTTGATTAGTGACCTGTTTTTCCCTAGGTATTGTGCCTTGTTCTCTGGTCAAATTGCAGACTAAAGATTGGGTAATATAAATATTTGTTTTATTTACATTTTGTAATTATAACCTTGTTTCAATATTATTCATCTCTTCTGTATCAAGATTTATTCTTGGAATTATTTTTGAAAATTACTTTAAAAATTTTTTTAAACCAAAACAAACAATATTTTTCTCAACACATAGAACAAGCTGCAAATTCAACCAAGCAGCTATTTACAATATTAAACAGCCTACTGCAAACCCCACAACAGAACCAGTCTTCCCAGTCACAACTAACCAGCAATGATTTTGCCAATTACTTTGCCAACAAAATTAAAGGTCTTCATCAGGACCTACAGCCAATCTCACCAAAGTTCCTACCAGCTAATGAAGAGAACACTCACTCTTCCCCACTAAGCACAGCCATCTGGGATTCATTCAACTAGGTCACAGAGGAAGCTCTTGAAAATATCCTGAAAGGTCTACAGCCTATAACTTGCCCTCTTGATCCATGACTAGCAAAGATCGTAAAATGAGCGAGCACAGGCCTCATTGAAGGAGTCACTAAAATTGTTAACTCCTCTCTTATGGAAGGGCAGCTGCCAACAACAGTAAAAAGAGCTGTGGTGCGCCCCCCTACTGAAAAAGAGCTCACTGGACCAGGACAAGTTCGAAAATTACCTACCAGTCTCTAACATTCCTTCCCTGGCAAAACTTAAAAAAAGTACAGTCTGCAATCAACTCAACGACTGGCTAATTGAAAGTAATTGGCTAAACCCATGTCAATCTGGCTTCAGACCTGGGTAAGGAACAGAGACAGTTCTTGTGTCCCTTCTTGATGATCTGCACAGAAACTGTAACAGGGGATCTGTGTTGTTCGATTTTTTGGCAGCCTTCGACACACTGGATCATAATATCATGCTAACAAGACTGGAAGAAATAGGTATCAGTGGTACATTATTTACTTGGTTCAAATCCAAATAGACAACAATCAGTTATGTTCAACAACAGCATATCACTACCTTGGGCACTATAAGTGGGGTGCCACAGGGATCCATACTGTCTCCCATTTTATTTAATATTTACTTCAAGCTTCTGGCTGAGCTGCTTTGGGCAACTGCCTGCCTGCCTAACCAGAATTCAGAAATGGGCAAACTACAACAAACTTTGCCTGAACCCAAATAAAACAGAGATTCTTTGGGTGCCAAACACAAGTGGATAAATACCCAACTTCAAAATACCTTTTGGGAAGTATGAACTCCCCCTAAAATCACAGGTCAGGAATTTCGGGATACTGCTATATTCATCACTCACTCTGATCTCACAAATTCAAACAGCCTTCAAAAATTGTCTATCACCAATAGAAGCTACGAAATCTCTCTCCATATATTGAAAAGACGAGCCTGACCACAGTGGTCCATGCCATGATAACATAACTAGACTACTTAATGCCCAGTACACTGGCCAAACCAAAAAAGAGTTTGTATCAGCTCCAACTAATTTGGAATGCTGCAGCACGACTGATAGAAGGCTTCAAGTGGCGTGACCAAATCACGCCCTTCATGCAAAAGCTACACTGGCTACCACTACCTTACAGGGCTAAATTAAAAACTCTCTGTTTTTTTTTCAAGGCTCTCAGACAAAATGGGCCGGAGTCCTTAAAGAATAAGTTAACCCTTTACACACCGTTAAGATCTCTAAGGTCCTCTCAAGGATCATCGCTATCTGTACCCTCATCAAAAGAAATTGTGGCACCCTTTTACTAAGCTGCGGTAGGCTCTCTGTAAATGCAGTGTGCGCCCAAATGAGACTACCACCAGGCCAGTGCGCCCTCCTGGCAGTAATTTCAGATTTGGCATGCGCCCATAATGCACGGATGAATTATTTATTTATTTCCTCCTATGTACGCTGGTTGCGGCAGTAATCGGCACTTAGCGTGAGCCGACCTGTCACCGTGCGTGTAGCAAGTGAGCCTTTACCACTAGATCAATGGGAGGCATTAAGGGCTCAGGCTGATTTTAGGTGCGCACTGGTTTCATTTTTACCACAGGCACTTTTCCTATCCCATTAAAGAAAAAACCCATTTTTTGTAGATGCAGTAAAAACTGGCCCAGCACACACCCAATACACGAGCCTACCCTACCACAGGCCACTTTTAACCGCAGCTTAGTAAAAGGACCCTTGTATGATGTGATACCCGCCAGCAAATCTTCTCAGGAGTAGCCCCCACATTCTGGAATTTACTCCCAGAGGGGCTACGTACAACTCGAGACTACCTGTACTTCAGGAAGCACGTGAAAGCCTGGCTCTTCTCCCAAAGGTCACTTGATGGTAGGGTGACTGACTATACACCCATTCTGCACCTGGACTAGCTTGCTACACATACTGTAACTTATATCAGTTCCTTATCTCTTGCTTAACTATACAAAGAACTTACCTTGATTGTAGCTAATCATCAAATTATCCCAACTGACTCTGTACCACGCATCTTGTTCCCATCATATATCTGCTCTTGGTTCCTCAGCTATATGGTAAGCCATATTGTAGAAAATCTTTAGTATCATATCTATGTTAGTTGAATGTTCTAATGCATGCTTATTAGGCGTATCAGTATTATGGTAAAATTATATATCATACCTGATAATTTTCTTTCCATTAATCATAGCTGATCAATCCATAGACTGGTGGGTTGTGTCCATCTACCAGCAGGTGGAGATAGAGAGCAATCCTTTTGCCTCCCTATATGTGGTCATGTGCTGCCGGAAACTCCTCAGTATGTCGATATCAAAGCTCCATCCGCAGGACTCAGCACTTAGAGAATTTCACCCACAAAGGGCCACTCTGCCCAGCTCACCACCGCCGAAACGGGGGAAGGGAATAACCCAGCTCATCCCCACACAAGTGGGGAGGGAAATCCATCCAGCTCATCCCCGCGGAGTGGGGGAGGGACACCACACCCGCCGATATCAGATATCTGGGCGGGGCTATGGATTGATCACTATGATTAATGGAAAGAAAATTATCAGGTATGATACATAATTTTACCTTCCATATCATCATGCTGATCAATCCATAGACTGGTGGGATGTACCGAAGCAGTACTCACCCAGGGGGGGGCATAGAAATCCCTGACCGCAACACTGAAACTCCAACCCGGGCCTCCGCCCGAGCAGCCACAGTCAAGCGGTAATGCCTGGAGAAGGTATGAGCCGATGCCCAAGTTGCCGCCTTGCAAATCTCTTCCAAGGAGACGGACTCGGCCTCCGCCATCGAGGCCGCCTGAGCTCTAGTGGAGTGAGCCTTCAGCCGGATAGGCGGCACCTTCCCCGCAGCCACATAAGCCGCTGCAATGGCTTCCTTGACTCATCTTGCCACTGTAGGCTTAGCAGCCTGCAGACCCTTACGAGGACCTGTAAACAGGACAAACAGATGATCCGACTTCCGGAAATCATTAGTTACTTCCAAGTATCTGATGATGACTCGTCTCACATCTAGATATTTGAGAGCAGAGTACTCCTCTGGGTAGTCCTCCCTACGAAAGGATGGGAGACAGAGCTGCTGATTCACATGGAAGCGAGAAACAAACTTGGGCAGGAAGGAAGGCACTGTGCGAATAGACACTCCTGCCTCAGTGAACTGCAGAAAGGGATCTCGACATGATAGCGCCTGGAGCTCGGAAACTCTTCTGGCTGAAGTGATAGCCACCAAAAAGACTGCTTTCAACGTCAGGTCTTTCAGAGATGCCCTCGACAAGGGTTCAAAAGGTGGCTTCTGCAAGGCTCTTAGCACCAGATTGAGATTCCACGCAGGTACCACTGAGTGCAGAGGAGGGCGCAGGTGATTAACTCCCTTGAGAAAGCGCACCACATCTGGCTGCGAAGCCAGGGAAGCACCCTTCAGGCGGCCCCTGAAACAAGCCAGAGCCGCTACCTGGACTTTAAGGGAACTGAGCGACAGGCCTTTCTCCAGACCTTCTTGCAGGAACGCCAACACTGAAGAAATTGGAGCAGTGAAGGGAGGAAAGTGAGCCTGCCTCACACCACGATGCAAAGGTATGCCAAACCCTGGCGTAAGCAGTAGAAGTAGAGCGTTTCCTCGCTCTCAGCATAGTGGCGATGACCTTGTCTGAGAAGCCTTTCTTCCTCAGACGCTGCCGCTCAATAGCCAGGCCGTAAGACCAAAGTGGGAGGGATCCTCCATCACCACAGGACCCTGATGCAACAGGCCCTGCTCCGCTGGCAGTCGCAGAGGTCCGTCCACTGAGAGCCTGATCAAGTCCGCATACCAGGGACATCTGGGCCAGTCTGGACCCACCAGGATTACCCGGCCCGGATGCTTTGCCACCCGGTCTAGCACCCTGCCCAACATGGGCCAGGGCTGGAACACATATAGAAGCTCCTGTGTCGGCCACTGTTGGAGAAGAGCATCTACTCCCAGAGATCGAGGGTCCCGTCCTCTGCTGAAAAAGCGCGGCACTTGGCAATTGGCCGATGATGCCATCAGATCTAGGCTCGGCTGGCCCCAGCGCTTCGTGATGTCCAAGAACGCCTGAGCCGATAGCTGCCACTCTCCGGGATCCAAGGTATGGCGACTGAGAAAGTCCACCTGGACATTCATGACTCCAGCAATGTGGGCCGCCGACAACTGTTCCAGGTTCGCTTCCGCCCACTGGCATAGATTCATGGCCTCCTTGGCTAGAGGGGCGCTCTTGGTACCTCCCTGGCGATTGACATAGGCCACAGCCGTGGCATTGTCCGACAGGACCCGTACTGGCTTCAACGCCAGTACCGGGAGAAACTCCAAAAGCGCCAACCGAATGGCTCTGAGTTCCAGGAGGTTGATAGACCACTTTGCCTCTGCAGGAGACCAGAGCCCCTGCGCTGTCCTTCCCAAGCAATGGGCTCCCCAGCCCGTCAAAGAGGCGTCCGTCGTGACGACAACCCACTCCGGGGTCAAAAGAGGCATCCCTGCGGACAACTTGTCTGTCCTCAGCCACCAGCTCAGCGCCTTGCGCACCGCTAGGTCCAAGGGAAGGCGCACAGCGTAATCCTCCGACACTGGAGTCCAGCGCTGCAGCAGAGAGAGTTGTAGTGGTCTCATATGAGCCCTGGCCCAGGGCACTACTTCCATCGTGGCCGTCAAAGAGCCCAACAGCTGCACATAGTCCCAAGTCCAAAGAGGAGAGGCTATTAGGAACTGGTCCACCTGAGCCTGAAACTTGACAATTCGATTGTCCGGCAGGAACACTCTGCCCACTTGGGTGTCGAAACGAACTCCCAGATATTCCAGGGACTGAGTCGGGCGCAGCTGGCTTTTCTCCCACTTGATGATCCACCCCAGGGAGCTCAGAAGAGCAATCACCCGGTCTACAGCTCTGCCGCACTCTGCATAAGAGGGGGCTCGGATCAACCAGTCGTCCAGATAAGGATGGACTTGTACTCCTTCCTTTCGAAGGAAGGCCGCGATGACCACCATTACTTTGGAGAAGGTCCGCGGAGCAGTAGCCAACCCGAACGGGAGGGCTCTGAACTGGAAGTGTCGGCCCAGGACTGCAAAACGCAGAAAGCGTTGATGAGGAGGCCAGATGGGAATATGCAAGTACGCTTCCTTGATGTCCAAGGATGCCAGGAACTCCCCTGCCTTCACTGCCGCTATAACAGAGCGGAGAGTCTCCATTCGGAAGTGCCGAACTTTCAAGGCCCGATTGACCCCTTTGAGGTCGAGGATAGGCCGTACAGAACCTCCTTTCTTTGGTACCACAAAGTAAATGGAGTAACGTCCCTTGCCAAGCTGATCTTCTGGCACCGGAACGACCGCACCCAGGCGGATCAGATTGTCCAAAGTCTGCTGCACTGCCACAGCTTTGACCGGAGACTTGCAGGGAGAGTGTACAAACCCGTCTCTTAAGGGTCGGCAGAACTCTAGCTTGTAGCCGTCTCTGATGACTTCCAGGACCCAAGCTTCCGAAGTTACCCTGGTCCACTCGCCCAGAAACGAGGACAGGCGTCCTCCAATCTGCACTGGGCCATGGACCAGGGCCCCGTCATTGGGTACGAGACCCTGGGGGAGGACCGGAGGAAGCACCTCCGGGACAGCGGTCTCTGCGAAAGGAATGCTGCTTGGGGGAGAAGTTCCTCTTGAAGGAAGAGGGGGCAGAGGAGCCCGACTTGCCCGGGCGATACCGACGGGCTTCCTGAAACCGTCCTTTGGAGGACCCAGGGCGAGCACCACTGGCCCGAGCCCTGACCTCTGGTAACCTCTTGCCCTTAGACATGCCGAGATCGGTCACAATTTTGTCCAGCTCGACCCCAAAAAGCAGCCTGCCTTTAAAAGGCAACTTAGCCAGGCGAGACTTAGAGGCGTGGTCCGCAGACCAATGCTTCAGCCAAAGCCACCGCCGCGCAGAGACTGTCTGAGCCATACCTTTAGCTGAGGCTCTCAAGACATCATACAGCAAGTCTGCCAAATAAGACAAGCCCGATTCCAGGGCCGGCCAATCAGCCCTCAAGGAAGGATCCGAGGGGGAAGCCCGCTGCACAATCGTCAGGCACGCCCCTGGCCACGTAGGAGCCGCAAACTGAGGCCTGCAAACTTAAAGCAGCCGCCTCGAAGGACGACCTTAAGGCTGCCTCCAATCTTCTGTCTTGGGCGTCCTTTAGGGCCGTGCCACCTTCCACCGGCAACGCCGTTTTCTTAGTCACCGCAGTGATTAAAGAATCCACGGTAGGCCAAAGAAAGGCCTCCCATTCACCTTCAGGCAGAGGATAGAGGCGGGACATAGCCCTAGCCACTTTGAGGCTCGCTTCTGGGACATCCCATTGAGCCGAAATCAAGGTGCACATGGCTTCATGCACGTGGAAGGTTCTAGGCGGGCGCTTCGTCCCCAGCATAATGGCGGAGCCAACAGAGGCTGAGGGAGAGACGTCCTCCGGAGAGGAAATCTTCAAAATGCTCATGGCCTGCACTAACAGGTTGGGCAAATCCTCTGAGCGAAAGATCCGCGCTGCAGAGGGGTCATCCACTCCATCCGAGCGGGAATCCGTCTCCTCCAAGGAATCCCCAAAGGACCGTTGGGAGAACTCAGATACGCTGCCCTCATCTACATCAGCGGAGACAGAGTCCTCTAGGGCCTGGAAATCCACCCGAGGGCGTTTGCTTCCGGAGGCCTCAACCCCTTTATCTGACAGGGGGGCAGGGGCAGCGTTTTGCATAAGAAAAGCCTGATGCAGCAGCAAAATGAACTCAGGGGAGAATCCCCCCGAACTGTGCACTTCTGCAGCTTGGGCCACGGCCCTAGCCGCACCCTCAACCAGCGCTCGCAAGAGCGGGGGAGAAACGTGCTGCGCATCCAAAATGGCGTCCGGCGCGAAACTCCGAGGAGCCGCGCGGGAAGAACGGCGCTTAACTTTGGCCGCTTTTTTACCATCGCCCGAATCAAGGGCGACCATAGTATTAACGTCTCCCAGCTCGAGGGCGGCCCAAGAAAAAGCCGTCCGAGCAGAGTGGCCGGCCAACATGGAGTGGGCAAGCAGCGGGGGATGGGCGCTTATGGCGGGAAAAACCGCCGCACCGGAGGAGGAACCGGGACACTGACTGGACTGCAAACTGATGCCTAACAAAGGCGATTCAGGTTTTGAAATCACCGCATCCCCGCTAGACGCACCCACGCGGTCCGGGGAGCGAATCCTCGCGCCCTCGCCCTCCGACGCCATAAGCCACGTGGAGACCGAACGGGGAACCCCCTGCCCGCTATAAAAAGGTAAAATTACCTGCTTCTCGCTCCGAGCTGTAACGAACTGGTGTCCCAGTGAGCAGCTGCAATAAACGTTGAAATAAACACCCTTAAGGACGTCCAAAAATTTTTTTTTTTTTTTTTAAACGGAGCCAGCGGGAGGGGGGAGAAAGGAGGGACCTGGCACCACCAGGTTTGCACTTGCTCAAGAAGAGCCCTCAACCCCAGGTACTCAACAAAACCTAAAAATTAGGCTTGGAGACCTAGCCAGAGCTGCTGCTGTGTGTGACCACCAACTGCTGAGATAGAGAACATACTGAGGAGTTTCCGGCAGCACATGAACACATATAGGGAGGCAAAAGGATTGCTCTCTATCTCCACCTGCTGGTAGATGGACACAACCCACCAGTCTATGGATTGATCAGCATGATGATATAGAAATTAACATTGTATTGTATCTCTGGTATTTGAATTCCTGTGCTGCTACATGTGTATATTTTTTATACTGTTTCACGGTAGTTCAATTATTAGGTTTCAATTTACTGTTTTCAAGTTTATCTCATTTATTGTATTTATGTTTATTCTTGGTTATTTTACTATTGTTATGCTGTTAACAAAATTGTAAGTTTTACGTTAAACTGTACCTGCTGTACAGCGTCTTGGGTGAATTTCTTCATAAAGGCAGTTAATAAATCCCAATAAATATTAAAAAAACTTAGAGGGGCATAATCGAACGCGTCTATGTCCAAAAACGGGTACGTGAAGAGGCGGGACAGACCATATTTTCGAAAAAAAATGGACGTCCATCTTTTTTTTTCGATAATACAATTTGTGCCAGCCAAATGCATCGGATTTGTGCAGATTTGAGCTGGGCGGTATCGTTTTTCAGCGATAATGGAAGCCGAAGGCGCCCAGCTCAAAAACGAACAAATCCAAGGCATTGGGTTGTGGGAGGGGCCAGGATTCGTAGTGCACTGGTCCCCCTCATATGCCAGAACAACAACCGGGCACCCTAGGGGGCACTTGTAAAACGTAAAAAACAAAAGTAAAATACCTCCCAAGTCCATAGCTCCCTTCCTTTGGGTGCTGAGCCCCTCAAATCCCCCCCAAAACCCACTGCCCACAACTCTACACCATTACCATAGCCCTAAGGGGTGAAGGTGGGCACCTACATGTGGGTAAAGTGGGTTTTGGGGGCGGTCTGGAGGGCTCCCATTTACCACCACACGTCGAACAGGTGGGGGGGGATGGGCCTGGCTCCACCTGGGTGAAGTCCACTGCACCCACTAACAACTGCTCCAGGGACCTGCATACCACTGTCATGGAGCTGGGCATGATATTTGAGGCTGCCATACAGGCTGGAAAAAAAGGTTTTTCAAGTTCTTTTTTTTTGGTGGAAGGGGGTTAGTGACCACTGGGGGAGTCCAGGGAGGTCATCCCCGATTCCCTCCGGTGGTCATCTGGGCAGTTGGGGCACTTTTTTGGGACTTCTTCGTGAAAAAAAAAAGGGTCCAAAAAAAGTGACCCAAAATCGCAGTAAAACCGCCTTTCTTTTTGTCGATTATCGGCCGAAGGTGGCCATCTCTCCTCGGCCGATAACCACGTCCCAATCCCGCCTTTACCACGCCTCCGACACACCCCCGTCAACTTTGGTCGTTCCTGCGACGGAGTGCAGTTGAAGACGACCAAAATTGGCTTTCGATTATACCGATTTGGTCGCCCACGGGAGAAAGACACCCATCTCCCGATTTGGGTCGAAATATGGGTGTCTTTATCTTTCGAAAATAAGTTGGTTAGTCACACCTAAGGAGACAGTGGCAATTCTGCTACTCAAAATACTGCAAGAGCAACATCAGGCAATATGGACCAATACTTGTACATCTCATTCTACCTTAAAGAGCTTGGTCTTTAATGGGTCATGGAAAGTCACAGTTCTCCCATCATTCTGTGGGCGACAAAAATAATAAAGGGAATTGGACAACTTCCCTATGAGAAAAGGCTAAAGCGGCTAGGGTTCTTCAGCTTGGAGAAGAGATGGCTGAGGGTAAATAAGATACAGGGCTATAAAATACTGAGTGGAGTGGAATGGGTAGAGGTAAATCACTTGTTTACTCTTTCCAAAAATACTAGGACAAGGGCAGGGGTAGGCAACTCCGGTCCTCGAGAGCCGCAGGCAGGTCAGGTTTTAAGGATATCCACAATGAATATGCATGAACTTGATTTGCATACACTGCCTCCATGGTATGCAAATCTATCTCCTACATATTCATTGTGGATATCCTGAAAACCTGACCTGACTGCGGCTGTCGAGGACCGGAGTTGTCTACCCCTGGACTAGGGGGAACACAATGAAGACAAAATAAACTAGAGAAAATATTTCTTCACTCAATGTGTAATTAAACTCGGGAATTCATTGATAGAGAATGTGGTAAAAGCAGTTAGCTTAGCTGGGTTTTAAAACAGTTTGGATAATTTCCTAAAAGAAAAAGTCCATAAGCCATTATTAAGAAGAGCTTGGGGAAAATGTCCATGAGCCATTGTTAAGATGAGCTTGGGAAATCCACTGCTTATTTCTAGGATAAACAAAATAAAATCTGTTGTACTGGTCCAGGTTCTTGCCAGGTACTTGTGACCTGGAGTGGCCACTGTTGGAAACAGGATACTGGACTTGATGGACCTTCAGTCTGTCCCAGTATGACAACGCTTAAAAAAAAAAAAAACAGCATTAAAGAAAAATAAAAGCACCTGAACACACTCTAATTGTCCTCCAGGAAAAGAGCAGAATTTCTTGATTTGTCAGACAGACATATCAGAACTGGCACCTCTACCTCTCCCTCCATCCTGTAGGGTCTGGCATCTCCCCTCTCCTAAATCAGTGTTTGGCTTCTCTCCCTCTCTCTCCATCCTATGGCCCCACCAACAGGAATAGCATCTCTTCCTTTCTCCCCTCTCCATCCTGCAGGTCTGGCAGCTCTCCTCACCCAAGAGCCTGCATTTCTCCTTCTCCCTCCATCCTGTGGGGCAGGAATGTCGCCTCCCCCTATTGTTTAGCATCTCTTCCTCTCCCCCATCCCTTGAGTGTGGCCTCCCCTCCCACCCATCCACCAACAGGAACAGCATCTCTTCTCTTCTTCTCCTCCCCATCCAGTGGATCTGGCAGCTCTCACTCTCCCCCTACCATGTGTCCAGCATCTGACCCCTTCCTCCCTCCAGGTCCTGAACAGCCAATGAGTCAAGGGCAGCACTAAAGATGCACTGCTTCCAGCAGCCTGGTCCCACATACAGGAAGTTGATTCAAAAAAGGCGGGACCAAGCAGAGAGATGCAACAAGGCAGCCAAACGCATTGTGTCTTTAGTGCTGCCCGTGACTCGCTGATTTTCCAGGAACCAGAGGGAGGAAGGGATGCCACTGAAGCCGGAGGGGGGTTAGGATTTCAGGAAGGGAGGGAGAGAGAACTGCCAGACTGCATGATAGGGAGCCTGGAGCAGGAAAAAATAAAATTTAAAAACATGGCGATGAGGCATATTTTCAAACCACTTTGGGAGGCTAAGTTCCATAGGTTTCTATGGAACTTTGTGAGGATAAGTGCTTTGAAAATGAGCTTGTTTGTGTGTGACAATTTTAAGGGTTTGTGGCAGCTGACCCAGCCTTTGCAAAACCAGCCAATTGACAACCCTACTTAAAGCAGGGATGGGCAACCATTGTTCAAAGCCACAACTCAGTTGGCTTTTCAAGACTTCCACGATTTCCATAATCAATGTATTTATTAGGATTTATTTACCGCCTTTTTGAAGGAATTCACTCAAGGCAGTGTACAGTAAGAATACAACAATACAACAATACAATACAATACAATAATTCAAACAACAATACAAAGTATGGTATGGTATACTACTTGCAATGACAACACAATCCTGCTTATAATCGAACGAGAAAAACGCCCAAGTTCCGACCTAAATCGGGAGATGGACGTTTATCTCACAAAAATGAATAACGCGGTATAATCGAAAGCCGAACTTGGACGTTTTCAACTGCACTCCATCGCGGAAGCGTACAAAGTTCACGGGGGCGTGTCAGAGGCGTGGTGAAGGCGGGACTGGGGCATGGCTATCACCCGAACAGAGATGGGCGCCTTTCGCCGATAATGGAAAAAAAGTATGCGTTTGTAGCTAGAATTTAGGGCACTTTTCCTGGACCCTGTTTTTTTCACGAATAAGGCCCCAAAAAGTGCCCTAAATGACCAGATTACCACCAGAGGGAATCGGGGATGACCTCCCCTGACTCCCCCAGTGGTCACTAACCGCCTCCCACCACAAAAAATGATGTTTCACAACTTTTTATTTTCACCCTCAAATGTCATACCCACCTCCCTGGCAGCAGTATGCAGGTCCCTGGAGCAGTTGTTAGGGGGTGCAGTGGACTTCAGGCAGGTGGACCCAGGCCCATCCCCCCCTACCTGTTACAATTGTGCTGCTTAATGCTTAGTCGTCCAACCCCCCCCAAACCCACTGTACCCACATGTAGTTGCCCCCCTTCACCCCTTAGGGCTATAGTAATGGTGTAGACTTGTGGGCAGTGGGTTTTGAGGGGGATTTGGGGGGCTCAACACACAAGGGAAGGGTGCTATGCACCTGGGAGCTCTTTTACCTTTTTTTTGTTTTTGTAAAAGTGCCCCCTAGGGTGCCCGGTTGGTGTCCTGGCATGTGAGGGGGACCAGTGCACTACGAATCCTGGCCCCTCCCACGAACAAATGGCTTGGATTTATTCGTTTTTGAGCTGGGTGCTTTCATTTTCCATTATCGCTGAAAAAACAAAAACGCCCAGCTCACAAATTGTCGAATAAAACATGGACGTCTATTTTTTTGGAAAATACGGTTCGGTCCGCCCCTTCACGGACCCGTTCTCGGAGATAAACGCCCATGGAGATAGACGTTTTCGTTTGATTATGCCCCTCCACATGTACTAAAACATTATAATTGGTAGTGAGGGGTAAGGCAAAGTTGTAATATATAGATGAGTAAGAAAGTAGGAAGGTGATTGATTTGAAGAAAGTTGCATGTGAGGTCAGAAAGATGGTTAAATATTATCTTAGCTAGGGTTGGAGTGGATAAACATGTCCCGCTGCAGTATGTGCAGCCCGAGTCAATCCTTGTGTGTGTGAGTGAGACTAACAAGTTAGTTACTTCTTCCATTAAAGGCTTGGTTGAACAGCCAAGCTTTCACCTGCTTCCTGAAGTAGAGGTAGTCTTGTGTTAAGCAGAGCCTTTCAGGCAATGCATTCCAGAGTGTGGGGGCTACTCCGGAGAAGGCTCGCTTGCGGGTATCACACCGTGTAATGTCTTTTGGACAGGGTGTAGTTAGTGAAAGTCCTTGGGAGGACCTTAGTGTCCTTGGCGGTGTGTGGAGGATCATCCTATTCTTCAGAAACTCAGGGCCATTTCCTTTCAGGGCCTTGAAAATCAGACACAGAGGGGCATTTTCGACTGGGGACACCCATCTCTAAGGGCCACCATCTCCGAGGATAGCGCCATGAAGGGGCGGGGCCAACCGTATTTTCAAACGAGATGGGCGTCCATCTTTCGTTTCGATAATATGGTTGGGGGCGCCCAAATCTCAACATTTAGGTCAACATTAAAGATGGTTGACCTAGATGCTGAGATCGCCGGATTTAGAGATGGGCGCCCTCGGTTTTCGCAGATAATGGAAACCGACGGCGCCCATCTCAAAAACGAACAAATCCAAGGCATTTGGTCGTGGGAGGGGCCAGGATTCATAGTGCACTGGTCCCCCTCACATGCCAGGGCACCAACCAGGCACCCTAGGGGGCACTACAGTGGACTTCGCAAATTGGTCCCTTACCTTGCATAGCTCCCTTACCTTGGGTGCTGAGCCCCCCAAAACCCACTCCCCACAACTATACACCACTACCATAGCCCTAAGGGGTGAAGGGGGGGCACCTACATGTGGGTACAGTGGGTTTCGGTTGGGTTTTGAAGGGCTCCCATTTTCCACTAGAAGTGTAACAGGTAGGGGGGGATGGGCCTGGGTCCGCCTGCCTGAAGTCTACTGCACCCACTAAAACTGCTCCAGGAACCTGTGTACTGCTGCAATGGACCCGAGTATGACATTTGAGGCTGACATAGAGGCTGGTTAGTGACCACTGGGGGAGTCAGGGGAGGTGATCCCCGATTCCCTCTGGTGGTCATCTGGTCAGTTCGGGCACTTTTTTGGGACTTGGACCTGAAAAAAAAGGGACCAAATAAAGTGGACTAAATTCTTGCCACGGACGCCCTTCTTTTTCCCATTACTGGCCGAGGGCGCCCATCTCTTAAGCACACCCCGGCCCCGCCTTCGCTACCCTGCCAACACGCCCCCTGGAACTTTGGCTGTCCCAGCGACGGAAAGCAGTTGGAGCCGGCCAAAATCGGCTTTCGATTATACTGATTTCGCCGGCTTCAGGAGATGGCCGGCCATCTCCCGATTTGTGTCGGAAGATGGCCGGCGATCTCCTTCGAAAGTAAGCTGGATAGAGTTTTAAATTTAGCCCTGTATTGTACTGGTAGCCAATGAAGATTTTGCAAAAATGGTGTGATGTGGTCACATCACTTGCAACCTTCTATGAGTCTTGCTGCTGCACTCTGAATCAACTGGAGCTGGTGCAGGCCCTTTGAAGTCAGACCATTGTATAGTGCATTGCAGTAATCTAGTCTTGATGATACCATGGCATGCACAACTGGGATAAGATTTACCTTCTTGATGTAAGGAGAGAGGCAGGGTAGCTGTCGCAAATAATAGAAGCAGCTCTTGAAGGTTGCTTGGATTTGAGGAATCAGAGTAAGTGTTAAATCTAACTGTATTCCAAGGTTCTTGACTTGTGATTTGAAGGGGAGTTCATACTTCCCAAAAGGGATTTTGATGTCAGGTATGTATCCACTTGTGTTAGGGACCCACAGAAGCTTGGTTTTACTTGGGTTCAGGCAAAGTTGGTTTTGTTTAGCCCATTCTTGAATTGATGTTAGACAAGTGATCAGTTTATTCAAGGCTATAGGTAAGTCAGGTTCAATGGGTATGAGTAGCTGAACATCAGCCGCATAGATGCAGAACTGAGTGTCCATTGACCGGATCAGCTCAGCTAGTGGCTTCAGGTAGATATTGAACAGAATAGGTGACAGTATCGATCCTTGTGGTACCCTGCAGGTCAGTGTCCATGGTGGTGATGAGTTGCTGCCAATCAATATGGATTGTTGCCTATCTGATAGATAGGATCTGAATCAGGCAAGTACTGTTCCATTGATACCTGTTTCTGTCAGTCGTGCTAGCAAGATATCATGATCCACAGTGTCAAAAGCTGCTGAGAAATCTGGCAGTTCTAACATCGAGGCAAATCCCTTGTCTCGGTTTCTGTGAAGATCATCTAGCAGAGATACGAGGCCCATTTCTGTTCTATAACCAGGTCTGAATTCAGATTGACATGGATCTAGCCAGTTACTCTTTTCTAGCCATTCATTAAGTTGAACACAGACTGTTTGTTCTATGAGTTTCCCTAGAAACGGGATGTTGGATACTGGCCTGTAACTTTCAAGTTTATCCTGGTCAAGGTTGTTTTTCTTCAGCAGAGGGCGAACCACTGCCCTTTTTAATGTTGTTGGTAGTTGCCCATTAGAAAGAGAGGTGTTCACAATTTTTGTGGCACCTTCTATAAGGCCCATACTTGCCTGCTGCACTATCTTTGATGGGCAGGGATCGAGGGAGCAGGTAGTTGGTCGAAGGTCTCTTAGGATTTTGTCAAGGCTCTCCTCTGTCATTAGGTTAAAAGTGTTCCATCTGTCTCTGTTAGGAGGGGGCGAGTTTGTGCACCCCTGGTTGGGCACTGGCTGTGATTGCCTGTAAATCCTGGTGGAGCCTTTTAATTTTGTTGGCAAAGTATGCAGCAAAATCATTACAGTTCAGTTTAGACTGGGCAGGTTGGTTTTGTTGTGGGGGTTCCAGTAGGCTGTTTACTATACTGAACAACTGCTTGGTTGAATTGGCACAACCTGTGCAATGCATTGAGAGAAATACTGTTTTTTGGTTGTTATGGCTTGGCGGTACTTTGCCATGTGCTTTCTGCAGTTTAGCCTGTCTTCATCCAGGTGAGATTTGCGCCATCTCCCTTCCAGTTTTCGTCCTTAGCTTTTAAGGCTCCGAAGTTCTGTAGAAAACCAAGGTGAGCGTTTGTGAGTGGGGCATAAGACCTTTTTTAGTGGTGCTGTTTTCTCTAAGGTCTTGGCTAGGTGTGTATTCCAGATATCAACTTGTTTTGCCACTGTTGTCTTTTCATCTATATGCAGATAGTCCAAGGCCTCTAGGAAATTCTCAGTGGTCAGCTTTTTTTTGTCTCTGATCTCCTTCCAAACTCGGGGAGGTGCCATTTGTTTCAGGTGGTCACTTACGGAGAATTTAATTAGAAAATGGTCTGACCATGATAAGGGTATTATTTCAATACTGTTATCCCAGAATTTTGGGATATCCACCCCTTTGTAGAATACCAGGTCTAGTATGTGACCCTTTTCATGGGTTGGAGAATTGATCACCTGTGTAAATCCTAGTGCTGTCATCGTGTCCAAAAAGCTGCACAGCTGTGGTGCTATCTGGGGTTTTGACGTCTCCCTTGATCACCAGCCTAGGGTAATTCAGGGTCACTTGAGTAATCAGGTCTAGGAGTTCTTGCACAGATAATGTGTTGTTACGAGGTGATCTGTAAATCATGAACAGCCAGACTGGCTTCTTCTCTTCAAGTTGGATTAAAAGAGATTCTACTACTACTATTTAACATTTCTAAAGCGCTACCAGGGTTGCGCAGCGCTGTACAATTAACAAAGAAGGACAGTCCCTGCTCAAAGAAGCTTACAATCTAAAGGACAAAAAGTGCAGTCAATCAAGATTGAGGCAGTCTAGATTTCCTGGATAGAGGTACAATGGTTAGGTGCCAAAAGTGACATTGAAGAGGTGGACTTTGAGCAAGGATTTGAAGATGGGTAGGGAGGGGGCCTGGCGTATGGGCTCAGGGAGTTTATTCCAAGCATAGGGTGAGGCGAGGCAGAAAGGGCGGAGTCTGGAGTTGGCGGTGGTGGAGAAGGGTACTGAGAGGAGGGATTTGTCCTGTGAGCTGAGGTTACGGGTAGGAGCGTAAGGGGAGATGAGGGTAGAGAGGTAGTGAGGGGCTGCAGATTGAGTGCATTTGTAGGTTAGTAGGAGAAGCTTGAACTGTATGCGGTACCTGATCGGAAGCCAGTGAAGTGACTTGAGGAGAGGGGTGATATGAGCATATCGGTCTAGGCGGAAGATAAGATGTGCAGCAGAGTTCTGAACAGATTGAAGGGGGGATAGATGATTAAGTGGGAGGCCAGTGAGGAGTAGGTTGCAGTAGTCAAGGCAAGAGGTAATGAGAGAGTGGATGAGAGTTTGAGTGGTGTGCTCAGAGAGGAAAGGGCGAATTTTGCTGATGTTATACAGAAAGAAGTGACAGGTCTTGGCTGTCTGCTGGATATGGGCAGAGGAGAGGGAGGAGTCAAAGATGACTCCGAGGTTGCGGGCAGATGAGACGGGGAGGATGAGGGTGTTATCGACTGAAATAGAGAGTGGAGGGAGAGGAGAAGTGGGTTTGGGTGGAAAGACAATGAGCTCGGTCTTGGCCACATTCAGTTTCAGGTGGCATTTGGACATCCAGGCAGCAATGTCGGATAAGCAGGCTGATACTTTGGCCTGGGTTTCCGCAGTGATGTCAGGTGTGGAGAGATAAAGCTGGGTGTCGTCAGCATAAAGATGATATTGGAAACCATGAGATGAGATCAGCGAGCCCAGGGAAGAGGTGTAGATTGAAAAAAGAAGGGGTACAAGGACAGATCCCTGAGGAAGTCCAACAGAGAGCAGGATGGGGTGGAGGAAGATCCATGAGAATGTACTTTGAAGGTACGGTGGGAGAGATAAGAGGAGAACCAGGAGAGGACAGAGCCCTGGAACCCAAATGAGGATAGTGTAGCAAGAAGTAAATTATGATTGACAGTGTCAAAAGCGGCGGATACGTCGAGGAGGATGAGGATGGAGTAGTGACCTTTGGATTTGGCAAGGAACAGGTCATTACAGACTTTAGTGAGTGCCGTTTCTGTCGAGTGTAGAGGGCGAAAACCGGATTGAAGCGGACCGAGGATAGCATGAGAGGAGAGAAAATCAAGGCAGCAGCTGTGAACGTTCAAGTATCTTGGAGAGGAAGGATAGAAGGAAGATGGGGCGGTAGTTGGAAGGGCAGGTAGGGTCTAGTGATGTTTTTTTGAGGAGTGGTGTGACTACAGCATGCTTGAAGGAGTCAGGGACAGTTGCAGTGGAGAGAGAGAGGTTGAGGATATGACAGATGGGGGGATGACAGTAGGAGAGATGGCGTTTAGTAAGTTAGTGGGGATGGGATCAGAGGAACAGGTGGTGCATTTCGAGGAGGAAAGAAGGTGGGCTGTTTCCTCCTCGGTGATATCAGGAAAAGAGGAGAAGGAGGCCTGGGTTGGTAGGTTGAGGGAGTGGGTTAAAGGGTGAAGAGGAAGAGGTGGCTTGGTAGTGAATTCGAGGTTGATCTTCTGCACCTTGTCGCGGAAGTAGTCAGCCAGTGATTGAGGAGAGAATGAGGGGGGAAGGCCGACAGTCGCTCAAAAGAGCATGGTTCGGGATAAGGTATCTTTCAAAGATATCACCATAACAGGGAAGATAGAGTATCCTGATAGTGAGGTTGCAAAAGAGATTGTAGTAGATCGGGTATCTTTAAATAACAATAAAAATCAGACAAAAGATTGCCAATTAATACTGTCAAGTACTAAGCATGATGTACTTAGGAACAACAAACATAGTTTGAAATGTCTATATGCGAATGCCAGGAGCCTAAGAAATAAGATGGGGGAGTTAGAATATATTGCACTAAATGAAAAATTAGATATAATAGGCATCTCTGAGACCTGGTGGAAGGAGGATAACCAGTGGGACACTGTCATACCGGGGTACAAATTATATCGTAGTGATAGGGTGAATCGGATTGGTGGAGGGGTAGCATTGTATATTAATGAGAGCCTTGAATCAAATAGATTGAAAATTCTGCAGGAAGCAAAACACTCCTTGGAATCACTGTGGATTGAAATTCCATGTGCAAAGGGGAAAAGGATAGTGATAGGAGTGTACTACCGTCCGCCTGGCCAGGACGAACAGACGGATGCGGAAATGTTAAAGGAAATCAGGGACGCAAACAAACTGGGCAACACAATAATAATGGGGGATTTCAATTACCCGCATATAGACTGGGGTAATGTAACATCTGTACAAGCAAGGGACATAAGATTTCTTGATGAAATCAAGGACAGCTTCATGGAACAGCTAGTTCAGGAGCCGACAAGAGAAGGAAAAATACTAGACTTAGTCCTTAGTGGTGCTCATGATCTAGTGCAGGGGGTAACGATACGAGGGCCGCTTGATAACAGTGATCATAATATGATCGGTTTTGATATTGGCATTGAAGGAAGTGAAACTAGGAAATCAAGTACGCTAGCGTTTAACTATAGAAAAGGTGATTACGACAAAATGAGAAAAATGGTGAAAAAAAGACTGAAAGGAGCAGCTCGCAGAGTAAAAAACTTGCATCAGGCGTGGATGCTGTTTAAAAACACCATCCTGGAGGTTCAGGACAAATATATTCCACGTATTAGAAAAAAGGGAAAAAAGACTAAACGTCAGCCGGCGTGGCTAAACAGTAAGATAAAGGAATCATTAGAGCCAAAAAACAATCCTTCAGAAAGTGGAGAAGAGAACCAACTGAAAGTAACAGGATAGATCATAAGGAATGCCAAGCCAAATGCAAAGCGGAGATAAGGAGGGCAAAAAAGGACTTTGAGAAGAAATTAGCGTTGGAAGCAAAAATACATAGTAAAAACTTTTTTAGATACATTAAAAGCAGGAAACCGGCCAAAGAGTCGGTTGGGCCGCTGGACGAAAATGGTGTTAAAGGGGCGATCAAGGAGGACAAAGCCGTAGCGGAGAAATTAAATGAATTCTTTGCTTCGGTCTTCACCGAGGAGGATTTGGGGGGGACACCGATGCCGGAAAGAATATTTGAAGCGGGGGAGTCGGAGAAACTAAACAAATTCTCTGTAACCTTGGAGGATGTAATGGGTCAGTTCAGCAAGCTGAAGAGTAGTAAATCACCGGGACCTGATGGTATTCATCCCAGAGTATTAATAGAACTAAAAAATGAACTTGCGGAGCTACTGTTAGAAATATGCAATCTGTCCCTAAAATCGAGTGTAATACCGGAAGACTGGAGGGTAGCCAATGTTACTCCGATTTTTAAGAAAGGTTCCAGAGGAGATCCGGGAAATTATAGACCGGTGAGTCTGACGTCGGTGCCGGGCAAGATGGTGGAGGCTATTATTAAGAATAAAATTGCAGAGCATATACAAAAACATGGACTGATGAGACAAAGTCAGCACGGATTTAGTGAAGGGAAGTCTTGCCTCACCAATCTAATGCATTTTTTTTGAGGGGGTAAGCAAACATGTGGACAATGGGGAGCCGGTTGATATTGTATATCTGGATTTTCAGAAGGCGTTTGACAAAGTGCCGCACGAAAGACTCCTGAAGAAATTGCAGAGTCATGGAATCGGAGGTAGGGTATTATTATGGATTAAGAACTGGTTGAAAGATAGGAAGCAGAGAGTAGGATTGCGTGGCCAGTATTCTCAGTGGAGGAGGGTAGTTAGTGGGGTCCCGCAGGGGTCTGTGCTGGGTCCGTTGCTTTTTAATGTATTTATAAATGACCTAGAGATGGGAATAACTAGTGAGGTAATTAAATTCGCCGATGACACAAAATTATTCAGGGTCGTCAAGTCGCAGGAGGAATGTGAACGATTACAGGAGGACCTTGCGAGACTGGGAGAATGGGCGTGCAAGTGGCAGATGAAGTTCAATGTTGACAAGTGCAAAGTGATGCATGTGGGTAAGAGGAACCCGAATTATAGCTACGTCTTGCAAGGTTCCGCGTTAGGAGTTACGGATCAAGAAAGGGATCTGGGTGTCGTCGTCGATGATACGCTGAAACCTTCTGCTCAGTGTGCTGCTGCGGCTAGGAAAGCAAATAGAATGTTGGGTGTTATTAGGAAGGGTATGGAGTCCAGGTGTGCGGATGTTATAATGCCGTTGTATCGCTCCATGGTGCGACCGCACCTGGAGTATTGTGTTCAGTACTGGTCTCCGTATCTCAAAAAAGATATAGTAGAATTGGAAAAGGTACAGCGAAGGGCGACGAAAATGATAATGGGGATGGGACGACTTTCCTATGAAGAGAGGCTGAGAAGGCTAGGGCTTTTCAGCTTGGAGAAGAGACGGCTGAGGGGAGATATGATAGAAGTGTATAAAATAATGAGTGGAATGGATCGGGTGGATGTGAAGCGACTGTTCACGCTATCCAAAAATAATAGGACTAGAGGGCATGAGTTGAAGCTACAGTGTGGTAAATTTAAAACGAATCGGAGAAAATTTTTCTTCACCCAACGTGTAATTAGACTCTGGAATTCGTTGCCGGAGAACGTGGTACGGGCGGTTAGCTTGACGGAGTTTAAAAAGGGGTTAGATAGATTCCTAAAGGACAAGTCCATAGATCGCTATTAAATGGACTTGGAAAAATTCCGCATTTTTAGGTATAACTTGTCTGGAATGTTTTTACGTTTGGGGAGCGTGCCAGGTGCCCTTGACCTGGATTGGCCACTGTCGGTGACAGGATGCTGGGCTAGATGGACCTTTGGTCTTTCCCAGTATGGCACTACTTATGTACTTATGTACTTATGAGGGGGGGTGGGAGCGGAGGGCACTTTAAGGAGGGAGTTAAGGGTGGCGAAGAGACGACGAGGGTTGGAGCCGAGATTATTAGTCAATTGGGTGTAATAGTCCTGTTTGGCAAGGAATAGGGAGGACTGGAAGGAGGATAGCATGAATTTGTAATGAATGAAGTCGCTATGGGTGCGAGATTTCCTCCAGAGGCGTTCAGCAGATCGGGCGCAGGAGCGAAGGTATCGGATGCAAGGGGTCAGCCAGGGCTGGGGATTAGTACGCCTTGTGGGACGGGAGATGGATGGTGCAAGGGTGTCCAGAGCAGAGGAGAGAGTGGTATTGTAAGCAGAGACAGCCTTGTCGACAGACTCTGAGGACATGATGGACGGGAGATTAGAGATACTAGAGGATAAGGTGGGAGGGTCGACAGCCTGGAGATTCCTGAAAGTAGTGGTTAGTGTTGGGCGGGACTGAGGGGGAGGGTGATGAAGTGTGAAGGTGATCAGGTGATGATCTGAGAGAGGAAGAGCAGAGGCACAGAAATTGGAGGGTGAGCAGGTAGAGGAGAGGACGAGGTCAAGACAATGGCCAGTTTGGTGAGTAGGGGTTGTGGAGCTCAGCTGGAGGTTGAAGGAGGATGTCAGAATGAGGAACTGAGAAGCGTAAGAGTTGGATGGGTCATCAGTGTGCATGTTAAAGTCTCCGAGAATGAGGGACGGAGATGAGAGTTCAAGAAAAACAGAGAGCCAGGCATCGAAGTCAGTAAGGAAGGAACAGGGGGACTTATCAGGGGGGTGGTAAATGACTGCAACTCTGAGTGGCAGCGGGTAGAATAGACGGATGGAGTGAACTTCAAAGGATGAGAAGCAGTGAGACTGCGGTAGGAGGAGGGGTTGAAAACTACAGGATGGCGAAAGTAGAAACCCGATACCTCCTCCGCGGCCAACTGGGCGGGGAGTGTGGGAAAAAAGATAACCTTCATGGCATAGGGCCGCGACTGAGGCAGAGTCGTCGGGGGTGAGCCAGGTTTCAGTTAGGGCGAGCAGTTGAAGGGAATGGGAGATGAAGAGATCATGGGTGAAGGGAAGTTTGTTGCAGACCGAGCGGGCATTCCACTGGGCACACGAGAAGGGGAGGGAAGAGGGGGGGAGGAGGGGAACAGAGATGAGATTGTAGACATCCCGAAATCGTTTGAATGGATAGGAAGAGGACAGGTGTTTGCAATTGCATGGATAGGACGAGAGCTGATGTGGAGGACCAGGATTGGGATTAATGTCCCCAGCGGAGAGCAGGAGAAGGAGTAAGAGAGTACGGAGAAGAGTAGGAGAGGTACGACGACAGCGACGAAGGCGAGATGTACTCAGATAGAAAGGAGATGGATGAATAGAAGGAAGGAAATGTTTAAGGTTGAGAGCTGAGAAAAAGGAAGAGGAAAAAAGAGATGGTGAGATGATGAATGCAGATGGTGGACAATGTGTTCCTGCAGTGTACAGTGGTTTAAGATGGAGAAACAAATTAGGAAGGGACAGTGCCAAGAAGAAAAAGTGTACTGGAGCCATAAGTAGTAACTGAGAGAAAAGTAGATGTAATGAGAAAAATGCCTCCACAGCACCTGGTGGGAGTGCTGGGCACCTAGAGCGGAGGCCCTGAGTGGATTGGAGTGGACCTGGGAGTCACCCCGGAGAAGGCTGTAAATGATATGCAGATGAGCTGCAAGTCCTCCAAAGCACCTGAAAGGCAGCTGGTGGTAGAGCTGGGCACCTCTCAGCTGAGGAAAAGGCTTACCAGGGGTTAGGCCGAAGCCAGCATTCCTCCCCCTGAGGGTCGCCTGATCCTAGCCAAAAAGCACCTGGAAACCCTGGCACTTGGAGCGAGAGCCATGGGAAGATCGGGGTGGACCTGGGAGTCACCCCGGATACAGCTGTGAGGAAATGCAGAAGGGCTGCAAGTCCTCCACAGCACCAGGTGGGAGCGCTGGGCACCTAGAGCGGAGGCCCTGAGTGGATCGGAGTGGACCTGGGAGTCACCCCGGAGAAGGCTGTAAATGATATGCAGATGAGCAGCAAGTCCTCTACAGCACCTGAAAGGCAGCCGGTGGTAGAGCTGGACACCTCTCAGCTGTGGAAAAGGCTTACCAGGGGTTAGGCCGAAGCCAGCATTCCTCCCCCTGAGGGTCGCCTGATCCATGTAGCTGGGGGATGGATAATCTGCACAGTTTGATTGTGTCCCGAATCAATACTGCTACCCCTCCACCCTGTCTTCCTGGCCTTGGTTGATGTTGGATGTTGAAAACCGTTGGGCATAGTTCAGCCAGTGGTAAACCCCCACTTTCATCTAGCCAGGTTTCACTTATTCCTAGGATGTCAAGATGCTGTTCATTTATGGCATCATGGATCACCGAGGATTTCTTTGCAGCTGATCTGGCATTCACCAATCCTATAGTTCCCAAGGGTGGTCTGGGGGTGCTGTGGGTAGCTTTGGTGTGACAATGAGGTGATCTTTTAAGTACTGTTATGTAGGTGTTTGACCTCTTGCACTTTTGCCTTCTCCCACACACCCCTGGGATGCTTTCATGACACATTTTTGTGTCAGAAGCTAGTTAGGCAAAATTTCACTGGGTGGCGCTGCAATCCACTCTTTTGAGTACACCCTGTAGATCAGCAGTCTTCCTAGTTGGCAATGCAGGGTTAAGGCTTTAATAGCTGAAAGAACAGATCTTTTAAAGTCTTCCATCAAATAGAGAAACAAACGGCTGCACTTAGCACTTCTATGTGAAATTCTTGGAGACAGTGCATAGGTTTCCTTTAGTTTTAAGGAATCTAAAGATTCATAGAAGTAGATTATGTAGTTAAAATAAATTTTTTTAACTCACGGATTGTAGGTATGAACTTTAGAGTTTCTGGTTCTGATATCCTTGGATGGTCCAATTGATGCAGGTTGCTGTAGGCTTTTTCTTTATTGTTCCAGAGGAAGGATAGATGTAAATAAGGATCCAGCTGCAATCTCAGAGCATGAGGAGAGTTATTTAAGGGAGATAAAATTTCCTTTCTCCAGCCAAAAATAAATGGAAGACGTTCTGAGTAAAATTGAGGACTGGGTACTTCAACACAGACTGAGCAGAAGTCAGTAAAAGTTTGGGTTGTAAATAAGCAGAAGATAAGCAGAAAATGTAGTTATTTAGTCTAAGTTGCAGAGCCTGATGTGAACCCAGCCAGTTGTTAAAGTTAGTATATACATACAATGGAAGCAGTACATGCAAATCAATCTAATGCATATTCATTGTAGAAATCTTGAAAAGCTGACTGGGTTGTGGCCCTTGAGGACCGTGGTTGTCCACCTTGACTTAAAGCTGATGCTTTAAGAGAAGACATTCATGGAGGAAAGGAGGAACAGGGGTGATATGATACAGACGTTCAAATATTTGAAAGGTATTAATCCGCAAACAAATCTTTTCCAGAGATGGGAAGGTGGTAGAACGAGAGGACATGAAATGAGATTGAAGGGGGGCAGACTCAAAAAAGATGTCAGGAAGTATTTTTTCACAGAGAGGTGGTGGAGATGAAAACGGTAACGGAATTCAAACATGCGTGGGATATACATAAAGGAATCCTGTGCAGAAGGAATGGATCCTCAGGAGCTTAGCCGAAATTGGGTGGTGGAGCCGGTGGGGGGAAGAGGGGTTGGTGGTTGGGAGGTGAGGATAGTGATGGGCAGACTTATACGGTCTGTGCCAGAGCCATTGGTGGGAGGCGGGACTGGTGGTTGGGAGGCGGGGAATAGTGCTGGGCACACTTATACGGTCCGTGCCAGAGCCGGTGGTGGGAGGCGGGGCTGGTGGTTGGGAGGAGGGGATAGTGCTGGGCAGACTTATACGGTCTGTGCCCTGAAAAAGACAGGTACGAATCAAGGTAAGGTATACAAATATGAGTTTATCTTGTTGGGCAGACTGGATGGACCGTGCAGGTCTTTTTCTGCCGTCATCTACTATGTTACTATGACAGGGGACTATTTGGGGAAAATGCAAAAAAGAGACTGTATCACT